>NW_027362930.1:2035706-2714275 GCF_046119375.1 Phyllobates terribilis
TCCCAAGGTCCGACTAGGTCCCGGCTTCCACTATGTTTACCCAGTGTGCCGTCAGAGAGATGTACCGTCCCTGGCCACAAGCACTTGTCCACGTGTCCGTTGTCAGGTGGACTCTCCCAGTAACTGCATTGTTGAGGGCACGGCAGATGCTTTGGGACACGTGCTTGTGTAGTGCGGGGATGGCACACCGGGCAAAATAGTGTCGGCAGGGGACCGAGTACCGAGGGACGGCCACCGCCATAAGATTGCGGAAGGATTCCGTCTCCACCAGCCTAAAAGGCAGCATTTCCAATGCAAGCAGTCGTGAAATGTGCGAATTTAGGACTGTGGCCTGTGGGGCATTAGCTGCGAATTTCCACTTTCGTTCAAAGGTCTGGGATATGGACAATTGAACGCTGCGGTGGGACGTGGACGTGGACGTTGATGCTGTTTCTTGAGAAACTGCCATAACAAGTGAAGACTAGTGTTGAGCCACCCCCGTAGTGTTCGAGTTCGGTTCGGTTCGTCGAACACCCGTGTGTTCGCCAAACTGTTCGTCGAACTGTTCGTCGAACACCTTCGAACACCGTTAAAACCAATGGCAGGCAAACAAAAACACATAGAAACACATAGAAAACACCTTCAAAGGTGTCCAAAAGCTGACAAACTGCTCAGAAGACATAACTAACACATGGAAAAATGACAAGTACATATAGTCATGCGAAAATAAAAGAGGTGGAGGAGTAAAAGGAGGGGGAGACACAGATATAGGCATGTCATGCCCTTCTAAAATCCAAAAAGTGAGAAGCCGACACGGCCAGTCCGTTCCTGCCCGTGCCACCTCCGTGTCGACGGGTTTGTGCCAGAGCCGCGGTGGACCCTGACGGCCAGCCCCCTTCTCCTAATACTGGTGCCTGTCCGCTGGTGGGTCGAGCCCCCCGCGGTGGGGGGGGAGTAACATCTGCAGAGGAAAGACCATCTTCCAGCCAAACTAACATGTCGACTTCTTTTCGTGGACAATGTGATACGATCCCTTTGTTACGGACACGCCCATCGCTACAAATTCCAGATGAGGCACAAAAACAGCAGGTGCTTCAGCGGATATCAAGTGCTCCTTCAAGTGGGCTCTCCTCCACCTCAACTTCAACATCACAAATACTCCAGTCCTCAGAGGTGTCACCCCAATCGCACTTGCTTCCTCACAGCTCCCAAGTCTCCAGCTGCCCGTCTGAGTATGGGGTAACACAGATGGTTGAGTCTGCACAGCTGTTTACTCATACTATAGCCTGGGAAACGGAGGTCTGCTCCAGAGCTTCTGTTAATCCAGACGAGGAAATGATCTGCACTGATGCCCAGAATCTTTATAAGTCGGATCCAGGACCAGATGAAGAAGGTTCTGAGCATAATGTAGACCCTCGTTCCCAAACTGTGACTCCTGTTGGTGGAGACAATGATGAAGACGATGATGAGACTCAAATACCTGATTGGAGCGACAACTTGATTTTTCGGTCAGGGCAGGAAGAGGTTGGCTTTGAGGACGACGGGTGTGATAACACACAGGGTGATGATGACAAGGTTGGAGATCCCACTTACTGTCAACCCACAGTCAGCCAGTCGATGAGGTCACCCTTGCCTTTGCTTGGCCTTTGGGATGTCGCGGTGGTCGGCTCCCTGGCCCGTACCCTGGGGTCACTCTTTAAAAGGGTGGATAATTGTTAATTTTATAAGAGTTTGTGACACCACCTGTGGTATCTGGTGAGAAGCACCAGCGCTGCAGCAGTCCACTGAGGCCCGTGATAAGGCAGCTCGATGGTATAGCTCCCCACAGGTGGAGCTAGGTCTCAGGGCAGCGTATGCAGGGGGAATGCAGGACAGGCGAGACCCAGCTGGGTCAGAGCAAGAACGGAAACGGACACGGTAGTCACTTCAGTACCTTTTACTGGAGGAAATTCAGGCACATCCTGGAGCACTGTAGGGTGAAGGGTGCATATCAGGATCCTCCCCAATGAGCGGGTGTAGGGCCTCCTGTTTCTTTCCTCTGCGCAGTAAGTTTCTGACCTGCCTGGAGCTAGGCCTAACTTTGTCTCTGTCCTGCGCTGGCTGACCTTGTGGTAGGGCCTTCTCTTGAAGTTCACGCTCCCAGTATGCGGGGCCTAAGCGTCTCCTGGCTCTGTTACGTATCAGCACCTTAGCGATCCTGGGACTTGTAGTTCTCCAGGGATTCCGGTTATGCCTTACTGGGTCATAGAGATCCCGGTAAGCTCGGATCCGGTGTCCGGTAAATGCTTCGGGGTGAGCTGGTTAAGCTCCTCTGCCCCTTATGTACTAACTCGCCACTCGCCTTCGGCCTACTCGGGCCCTCAATAGGCTATACACACTAACGGCAGCTTGCCGCGCTTCACCGATCTTATGACGCCGGCACACCTTAAGCTCTATCTGGGCTCCCTGAATCTAGCTAGCAGGAGCCTCGTGCTCCACTGCTGAACTATTAACTGAGTTCTCTAGACTAGACTGAGCTCCACTGCAGACTGACCTCTCTTAGGCTTCTCTACTGCAGGAACTCTTCAGAGGAACTGAACTGCCTAGCTCCACCTTCCCTATTTATATCCCTAACGGGCTCCCTCTGCTGGTCTGAGGTGGAAGGTGGAGATGTGTGAATGTTTATGGGGGCCTCTTGTGGAGGATTCCATCAATACACTCTTCTAGGATCTGTGATACCAAGCGCAGCGGGGCGTCACAGATGCTATTGACGACGAGGTTAGGTTGCGCCTTCCTGGACAGAGACGGAGTACTGGAAGCACGTCAACAACTGCATCCTCAACCACAACTCCGCCTCTGACCACAAGTCGTAGTGGCTCTTCAGGTCGCATGGGCTCTAAGCCTTGCATAGCCTGGGCATTTATTCAGATCGATAAGGATGACCCAACTCGTGTTATCTGTAATATTTGTCACCAAAAGCTAAGTAGAGGCCAAAAAATCCATAGTTTGAGTACTTCATGCATGTACCGTCACATGGATATGAAGCATAAGTTGCAGTGGGAAGCTCACTGTGCTACAATGCGGCCTAGCAGGCTGGGCCAACCACCGTCTGCCCCGTCTTGTGCATCCGCGGCCTCTTCATCCTCTGTGACTGGGGGGACAGCAGTCACACATGTTTTTGGACGCAGACCTGCCACCTCTTTACCTGCAACAGCCAGTGTGATTGGCAGGTCGTCAGTTCATTGGGAAGTGGAAACACCTGCTGGTGTTGAGAGCTCTCTGACATCGAGAGCACCACCTTTGGATCAAGGCAACCTAACATGTCCGCCTGCATCTTCCTCACAGACCGGCAGTTTGCCAGGGACACCCTACTCAACCCCGTCAAAGCACAACAGCCAGCCCTCGGTCCCTCAGATGTGGACAAGTAAAAGACCATTTCCTCCTAGCCATGAGAAAGCTAAGAGGTTGAATTTCACCATCTGCAAGCTGTTGGCTACAGAAATGCTGCCTTTCCGCCTGGAGGACACAGTGGATTTTTGAGACCTTATGTCCGTCGCAGTGCCCCAGTACCAGATGCCCAGTCGGCACTACTTCTCAAAGAAAGGTGTGCCTGCGCTCCACCAGCATGTCGCACACAACATCACCGCTTCTTTGAGAAACTCTGTGTGTGACAGGGTGCATTTCACCACAGACACTTGGACGAGTAGGCATGGACAGGGGCGTTACATGTCGCTGACAGGGCACTGGGTAACTATGGTGACAGCAGGACAAGGGGCTGCTGTCCAAGTCTTGCCGTCCCCGCGAGTTGTACGTCAATCCTCTTTATCTAGAAGTTCCTCCACTGCTTCTGCCTCCTCAACCTCCTCTCGGTCCTCCACCTGCACCCAAAGCCTGTCTGGTAATGCCACCTGCTTTCTAACTGCGCACCTCCTTACTATGCTGGCAGCAGGGCTCAACGGCATCAGTGTTTACTTTGAAATGTCTGGGAAATGTGAGTCACACAGCTGAGGACTTGTGGTCAGCTCTGGAGACCCAGTTTCATGAATGGTTGTCTCCACTGGACCTGCAACCAGGGAAGGCCGTGTGCGACAATGCTGCAAACCTGGGTGCGGCCCTTCGCCGGGGCAATGTTACACACGTGCCTTGTATGGCTCACGTGTTGAACCTGGTTGTCCATAAATTTTTAGCCCACTATCCCGGACTAGATGGCCTTCTGCAGAGGGCACGGTCGCTGTGTGCTCACTTCCGCCGTTCGCATCCCACAGCTCAACGACTTACATCTCTACAGAAGTCGTTGGGCCTGCCAGTTCACCGGCTGAAATGCGATGTGCCGACACGGTGGAATTCAACTCTGCACATGTTGCAGCGACTGTGGCAGCACCGACAAGCCCTGGTGCAATAGTTTCTGACGTATAGCCTGGGCCAACGAGATCCAGAGGTGGGGCAAATCACACAGCAGGAGTGGTCTCAGATCAGGGACCTATGAAGTTGACGCGCCCCCTGGGCCGTGGGGTACCCGGAGCCGGGCCGGTAGACGCTGGGGGTTGTAGTCACTGTGGCGGTGACCCGGTCCGTGACCCAGGGCGGTCAATCCAACGGTAATTTGTATATATGGATTTTATAATGTCCGACTACGCCACCTGTGGAGTGCGGCCAAAGGGGCCGCCGCTGCGGAACAGTACTCTGAAGCTGGTGGTTTTGCTGCAATGGTATTATTACTCACCACAGGAAGAGTGTAGCTTCAGGGCAGTGTGGGTGGATGATGGTGGTTGTAGTGCAGGGAGTCAGTAATGAACACAGAGTCCGTGTGATGCAGTCCCAAGATCTTTACTCACAGTTGTTGCAGTCCAGATTACAGGTACCAGAGCTATCTCACCCGTCGTGCTGTGCGTACTCAGTGAGGGGCTCAGTCCACCCCCAGATAGCTCCGGAGTACTTAGCAGGACCCCCTTCTGTGTGTCCTTTCTCTGGCCTTCTCCCTGCACCTCACACCCAGTGACACTTCTATCCGGTATCCTCGGGCCTTGGCGGGCGACTTGTGTTCTGTCCCCTGGGTCCTATGTGGCTACCTTCTTAGTGAGACTGGTGTGGACTTTTGCCTGCAGTACATGAAATGCTGCAGCCTCCGGTTTCTAGTTGAGCCTTGCTGTTTCTCCTCTAGTTGAGGGACCGGTTCCCCTTATCTGGCCTGACCCCTCTACCTCCTGGTAGCAGCGGGAGTACAGGTGGCCTTCTGCACGGCCCGTAGCCCTAGGGTCCCTTCGGTTCCTGGAGCCTTCCTGCTCCCACTCCTCTCTTCTCTCCTTCAGTCCTGGGCCTCCCAGGCTAGGCCCGCCTCCGGAGCAGAGCTCATGCCGAGCCTCTGCTCCTGTCACTTTTCCTCCTCTGACTGGCTTGCTCTTTCTAAGATGGCTTCCTATTTATACTCTCCCTGTCATGTGCTCCCCTAAGCTGCTCCCCTAAGCACCCACTACATAGGATCCTCCCACCAGCTAGGGACCTGGGACTGTGCTCTCCCTTAGGAGCAATCTCGCCCTAACCCCACTGCGGGTATGTGTTGGATGCAGGTGTTAGGGTCCCGAGCCATACGCCTTCCTTACCTGAGGGTGAGATACCACACCTCTGGGTGAGATGCAGTAACTCTGTGGTGACTGCACCCTCAGGGGCGCCACACTCCTTTCTGCACAGTTTTGAAATGGCGACGAAGATGTTTAGTGCTGACGACGATGCCATTATCAGCATAACTATTCCGGTGATTTACATGCTGGAGCACACATTAAACAGAATTCAGAGTCAGGTGGTCGGACAAGAGGAGGTGGAGGAAGTAGAGGAGGAGTCGTATGCGGAAGGGATAACATCTCCAAGGTCCAGACGGTTGGCAGCACCAAGGAGGCAGGCATGGGAGGGTGGGGGAGAGGGATTAAACAGGGCGCATGGTAGCAGCCAAACTGTTGAGGAAGGTGCAGGAGCCGAGGAAGAAGTGGAGGATGAACTGGCGATGGGCATGGAAGACTCAGATGAGGGAGACCTTGATCACATTTCTGTTGTGCGAGGTTGGGGGGAGAGGGCTGAGGAAAGAAGCATGATTCTTACCTCGCTACCAACACAACAAGGACTTGGTCCTCCTGGATGCGCAAGACACATGAGTGCCTTCTTGCTGCACTACCTGCAACATGACCCTCAGATTGCAGAATTCGAAGTAATCTCGACTACTGGGTTGCCACACTCTTAGATCCCCGGTACAAAAGTAAATTTGCCGAAATAATTCCTGCCATAAAAAGGGATTGACGCATGCAGGAGTATCTGCAGACGCTGTTGCAGAATCTTACATGTGCTTTTCCACAAAACACCAGTGATGCACGAAGTGAATCTCACAGTTCTAACTTGCCAACCGCGGGACTGTCGAGTCTTCATCACTCAAACCGTAACAGTAACACAGTATCTGCTGGTAACAGCAATTTTGTGAAATCGTTTCACCACTTTTTTAGACCATCCTTTGCAAGGCCACAGGAGACAAGAAGTCTGACACATAGTCAATGCCTAGAGAGGATGGTGCAGGAGTATCTCCAAGTGAACATCGAAGCCATGACTGTGTCACTGGACCCTTGCTCATTTTGGTATTCCAATCTGGAAAAATGGCCGGAGCTCGCCACTCACGCCTTGGAGATCTTGTCATGCCCTGCAGCCAGTGTTCTCTCTGAACGTGTGTTCAGCGCTGCTGATGGTGTGCTGACAGATAAGCGCACGCGGCTGTCCACTGAGAATGTAGACAGACTCACGTTCATAAAGATGAACAAATCATGGATTCGCAAGGACTTTTCTAATCCTGTGTTATCCTTGGGAGGCTAAAAGCTTGAGGATTTGGTAATATCACCTCACCAACCGTTTTAAGCAACTGTGGGGCAATTGATGCCACTTAACCCTAGAACGCATGACCATAAAAATCTACACTTTCATATACCTGGGGCCTTTTAGGCCCGTGTGCAAATAACATTGAATAAGTCAAACTCAAATGACAAACAACTATATACATGAAGAATACCTAGAGTTTCAAAATTCTAACTAAAGTAATCTTGCAGAAAATAGAAAACAATTAACAGGGCGGGACTGCGAGGCCCCAGGTATGCGTTCTAGGGTTAAGTGGTGTCTGTGCCACAATTTTGGGAAAAAATGGAAACTCTTTTTGGAGTCCCCTTGCTGTGTCTTACGTGACGTTGGCATCGTCAATTCCAGGTGGGTTGGGTCGCTCCCCCCCCCCTTTTAACTGTAAGAAACTACATACACTATGGCTTGGGGTAACACAGATGATTGAGATGATTGAGTCTGAAGAGCTGTTTACTCAGAAGTCTGCTCCAAATCTTCAGTGTCTGCTAGTCAGCGTAGAATTTTTAACTGCATCTAGCCTAGACAATACTTTGGGCGTAGTAGCCCAGCTGCGAAGCAAGCTGCACCGCCTGTGTATCTAATAAGAATTTTTAAATGCATCTAGCCTAGGCAGACTGTGGGGACTCCCAACCAAACCCAGACGCTCAGCCCCCCTACCGCCCCCCTTTCCTTGACAATACAATAATGTAACTCTTACAACTGGATGGGTGAGGATCGGTCACAGCTTTATTAACTCTTTATACTCATTCCATTAGAAAGACATTTTATTTCTAAAATAATTCAGCTTGTTGCAGCATGCCCTGGGTCTCCACTCCGGCAACTTGGCCAACAAGTGTAACTCTCCAACATGTCCTTTCTATTTCCAGGCCACGGAGGATCCTGCGTACTCGTATGCAGGACTCTGACCCCCACCCATCACTCTTAACGCTTGTTCCACTCCGTCCTGGAGTCCTGACAGGAATATGTCCAGTCCAATATCCATTAAGTGAACACCGTCGGGCCGTATGAGGCCTGCTTTATCTCCTTCCAGTTGTCGGTGTCGTACCACTACACTGCCTCTGTCTCTTCTAAATTTTGCCATCCGAATATTTATTACCCGCCTTGTCCGTTCGATGGCCGTGATGTCTCGCGCACCTTGCCATACCGCTATCGGCACAATCTCTGACCATACTATAGCTAGTTTTGTGAAAAATTCTCTGAAGCGCTCAGTGTCTAGTTTCATTATTGCCATTAGTTATGCGCTCTTGTGATGACCTAGGTTGTTTCCCCCGGCCTGTATAACTAAGATGACCAGACATCTTGCCTCTCTCCCTACCTTGATTACCTCCATTAGTACCTGTGGCCATAGCAGGCCTCTAATACCTCTCCAGTTGAAACATGTGTTATGAAACTCTAATTTCCTCCCGCCTGGGCGAACTTTCGCCCTTTAATCTGCCCAATATATATACGAGTGGCCTATCACCCACACTGTTGGCTTAGCGTCACCTGTAAAAGAAACAAACCACGTTAGGATAACAAGTCCGGTCTTATGTATCTTGCCAAACACGTGGATCACCATCTCTCTATCCTCTGAACTTCCGTTTCTGACAGTCCTGCTCTTGCTGCTTCTGTGGCCGCGTCTATGCGGAATGAGTGTGTCCCGTAATCTTTGGGGTGGTTCCCTGCCGATGTTATGCATTTATTAAATATAGCTTGGAACTGGTATCTTGATAATGGCGTCCCATCAATGTGTGATAGGAACAAATTACTTTGTGATCTGATGGTTAGATATGGTTTTACTATTGTTACCCGACTCAGTGTACCGCTTGTGGGTTGTAGAAGTACCCAAGTGCCCCTGCCCGCTGGAACCATTTTCGATTTGTGTATGCGTAGACGTATTGCATTATTGCCTATGACTACGTCCTGGTGTAATAAGCCTCCACTGGTGCTAATTTTGGATTGAGGGACTAATTCGCTTATGCATAGCGCCCCGAAGAAGGCGATCACAAATGCAGTAGACAGTAGTGTTGCTTCAAATTGTGAGTGTCATGTTAATGGTGTTAGGGATATGATGTGAGAAATCAGTTTTAGTGACACGGGACGGGACGTCTACACTCCTGACTTGGCTGACCCCTTTTCCACCCTTTTATGGATTGTCTGATGATGAATCTTTGTCACATCTCCCCAATTCAGTAGTTGGAAGTGAAATGCTACTCCGGTCAGACACCGCTGCGCTGACGCCCCTGATATGCCCCTCATCATTAGCTGGTGGAGAAATTCTATGGTGACTTGTGATCTGGCTTGTTCACATTGGTCAACCCGTCTGCCTGCTACTAGTCGTGTCCACTCTTCCCATGCCTTACCGTATGCTTGCCACGTCGACGGGGCAACTGACGCTCTGATTAATGGCATCAACTATTCGCCACTAGATCCCATAGGGAAGGTGGGCAACTGTTGTCCCGATGGGTGGGCCTTGTGGAAGAGCTCTGTGAAAATCTGCCAATTGAATTGTTATAAAGCGTTAGCAGCAGCTTTAAACCCCTCAGCATAGTGGCTAGCGCGGACCCATACATTGTGTTTTAGGCACAGGAATGCTAGCCTGGGTAGTAGGCCTAGCACTGGGAGAGACGATGATGCCATCTTATTAATGCAGTGCGCTAAGCTGGTGTTTTTTGTTATGAAGCGTATATTTTTGTAAGCCAGGAGCGCGCCCCATATTTCTATTGCTACCACTATTGGGAAGAAAAATTATTTTCAGGGCTAGATGCAGCGAAAAATTATTATTAATTGAAAAGCTGGTGGAGCTTGGTATAGATGGCCTAACACAATGAGACCCACACACTGCTAGAAGGCCAAATATTTTTTCAGAGTTAGATGCAGAAAAAAATTATATTCAGTTTGCAACCTGATGGAGGTCAGTATAGATGGATTAATAGAACAAGTCCCACACACTGCTAGAAGGCCAAATATTTTTTCAGAGGTAGGTGCAGACAAAAAATTATTTTGAATTTGCAACCTGATGGAGGTCAGTATAGATGACTAATAGAACAAGTCCCACACACTGCTAGAAGGCCAAATATTTTTTCAGTGCTAGATGCAGAAAAAAATTATATTCAGTTTGCAACCTTATGGAGGTCAGTATAGATGGACTAATAGAACAAGTCCCACACACAGCTAGAAGCCCAAATATTTTTTCAGAGGTAGATGCAGAAAAAAATTATATTCAGTTTGCAACCTGATGGAGGTCTGTATAGATGGATTAATAGAACAAGTCCCACACACAGCTAGAAGCCCAATATTTTTTCAGAGGTAGATGCAGAAAAAAATATATTCAGTTTGCAACCTGATGGAGGTCTGTATAGATGGATTAATAGAACAAGTCCCACACACAGCTAGAAGCCCAATATTTTTTCAGAGGTAGATGCAGAAAAAAATATATTCAGTTTGCAACCTGATGGAGGTCAGTATAGATGGACTAATAGAACAAGTCCCACATACTGCTAGAAGGCCAAACATTTTTTCAGAGCTAGATGCAGAAAAATATTATATTCAATTTGCAACCTGATGGAGGTCAGTATAGATGGACTGATAGAACAAGTCCCACACACAGCTAGAAGGCCAAATATTTTTTCAGAGGTAGATGCAGAAAAAAATTATATTCAGTTTGCAACCTGATGGAGGTCAGTATAGATGGACTAATAGAACAAGTCCCACACACTGCTAGAAGGCCAAACATTTTTTCAGAGCTAGATGCAGAAAAAAATTATATTCAATTTGCAACCTGATGGAGGTCAGTATAGATGGACTAATAGAACAAGTCCCACACACAGCTAGAAGGCCAAATATTTTTTCAGAGGTAGATGCAGAAAAAAATTATATTCAGTTTGCAACCTTATGGAGGTCACTATAGATGGACTAATAGAACAAGTCCCACACACAGCTAGAAGCCCAAATATTTTTTCAGAGGTAGATGCAGAAAAAAATTATATTCAGTTTGCAACCTGATGGAGGTCAGTATAGATGGACTAATAGAACAAGTCCCACACACTGCTAGAAGGCCAAACATTTTTTCAGAGCTAGATGCAGAAAAATATTATATTCAATTTGCAACCTGATGGAGGTCAGTATAGATGGATTAATAGAACAAGTCCCACACACAGCTAGAAGCCCAATATTTTTTCAGAGGTAGATGCAGAAAAAAATATATTCAGTTTGCAACCTGATGGAGGTCTGTATAGATGGATTAATAGAACAAGTCCCACACACAGCTAGAAGCCCAATATTTTTTCAGAGGTAGATGCAGAAAAAAATATATTCAGTTTGCAACCTGATGGAGGTCAGTATAGATGGACTAATAGAGCAAGTCCCAGAACACTGCTAGAAGGCCAAACATTTTTTCAGAGCTAGATGCAGAAAAATATTATATTCAATTTGCAACCTGATGGAGGTCAGTATAGATGGACTAATAGAACAAGTCCCACACACAGCTAGAAGGCCAAATATTTTTTCAGAGGTAGATGCAGAAAAAAATTATATTCAGTTTGCAACCTTATGGAGGTCAGTATAGATGGACTAATAGAACAAGTCCCACACACAGCTAGAAGCCCAAATATTTTTTCAGAGGTAGATGCAGAAAAAAATTATATTCAGTTTGCAACCTGATGGAGGTCAGTATAGATGGACTAATAGAACAAGTCCCACACACAGCTAGAAGGCCAAATATTTTTTCAGAGGTAGATGCAGAAAAAAATTATATTCAGTTTGCAACCTTATGGAGGTCAGTATAGATGGACTAATAGAACAAGTCCCACATACAGCTAGAAGCCCAAATATTTTTTCAGAGGTAGATGCAGAAAAAAATTATATTCAGTTTGCAACCTGATGGAGGTCAGTATAGATGGACTAATAGAACAAGTCCCACACACTGCTAGAAGGCCAAACATTTTTTCAGAGCTAGATGCAGAAAAAAATTATATTCAGTTTGCAACCTTATGGAGGTCAGTATAGATGGACTAATAGAACAAGTCCCACACACAGCTAGAAGCCCAAATATTTTTTCAGAGGTAGATGCAGAAAAAAATTATATTCAGTTTGCAACCTGATGGAGGTCAGTATAGATGGACTAATAGAACAAGTCCCACACACTGCTAGAAGGCCAAACATTTTTTCAGAGCTAGATGCAGAAAAATATTATATTCAATTTGCAACCTGATGGAGGTCAGTATAGATGGACTAATAGAACAAGTCCCACACACAGCTAGAAGGCCAAATATTTTTTCAGAGGTAGATGCAGAAAAAAATTATATTCAGTTTGAAACCTTATGGAGGTCAGTATAGATGGACTAATAGAACAAGTCCCACACACAGCTAGAAGCCCAAATATTTTTTCAGAGGTAGATGCAGAAAAAAATTATATTCAGTTTGCAACCTGATGGAGGTCTGTATAGATGGATTAATAGAACAAGTCCCACACAGAGCTAGAAGCCCAATATTTTTTCAGAGGTAGATGCAGAAAAAAATATATTCAGTTTGCAACCTGATGGAGGTCTGTATAGATGGATTAATAGAACAATTCCCACACACAGCTAGAAGCCCAATATTTTTTCAGAGGTAGATGCAGAAAAAAATATATTCAGTTTGCAACCTGATGGAGGTCTGTATAGATGGATTAATAGAACAAGTCCCACACACAGCTAGAAGCCCAATATTTTTTCAGAGGTAGATGCAGAAAAAAATATATTCAGTTTGCAACCTGATGGAGGTCAGTATAGATGGACTAATACAACAAGTCCCACACACAGCTAGAAGCCCAATATTTTTTCAGAGGTAGATGCAGAAAAAAATATATTCAGTTTGCAACCTGATGGAGGTCTGTATAGATGGATTAATAGAACAAGTCCCACACACTGCTAGAAGCCGAATATTTTTTCAGAGGTAGATGCAGAAAAATATATATTCAGTTTGCAACCTGATGGAGGTCTGTATAGATGGATTAATAGAACAAGTCCCACACACAGCTAGAAGCCCAATATTTTTTCAGAGGTAGATGCAGAAAAAAATATATTCAGTTTGCAACCTGATGGAGGTCTGTATAGATGGATTAATAGAACAAGTCCCACACACAGCTAGAAGCCCAATATTTTTTCAGAGCTAGATGCAGAAAAAAATTATATTCAATTTGCAACCTGATGGAGGTCAGTATAGATGGACTAATAGAATGATGCTATGCCCAAAAGATTTTACTTCACTAGGTGCAGTAAAAAAATTGGTATTCTATACACAGGTGGTATATCTTGCAACACAGATAGGCTACTCCACTGACTAACACACTCTGCAATAGGCCAAAAAGGATTAGCTTTGCTAGATTCAGCCAAATGCTGTGAAAAAAACTTGCACAGCACTGGCACAGACCTGCCTGGCAAAAACTGATAGGAACTGATGTAACCTAGTCCTGAAAAGGACTCCAATTACAATTAGTCTTTACTCCCACAACCTATCTATTTAAGAGCACAGACCTGCCTGATAAAAGTCGTAGGAAATGCTGTAACCTAGTCCTTAAAAGGACTGCAATCACAACTATTCCCTACTCCCAAGCTATCTGTAGATTTGTGCGAAAATTGGCTTGAAATTAACAAGGTATAGCGCACACAGCAACAGCGGTGCCGTCTAACACGCAGCTGCAGCAGTGAGAAAATGGTGGCGACGGGGAAAATGGCTTGGTCTTATAGGGCAAGGACATGTGACATACACTGCCAATGACACATGCCCTTGCTTGTGTGAAAAAAAGCACTTCGCTCCGTGTGTGCGCTGCTGATAGGCTGACAGATTGCACCTCCCCACTGCAAATGCGGGAAAGAGAAAAAAAATGGAGATCTTCATTGTTCCTGCAGAGATCCATCCCCTGCCCCTCCCCCCACCCCGCTGTACACTCAAACTGCGTATTAACATTAATTTTCATCATTACTGAGCAAAAATCCAGTTATGATTTTGGTGCACGAACAGTTATCGAACATAACCTCGAACAGCCGAATTTTTCTCAAATTGTTCGTGTTCGCCGAACGGCTCGAACACCGCCCAAAACAGCTCGAATTTGAGATTGGTGAACAGTTCGAGTAGAACAACGCTCATCTCTAGTGAAGACTGAGAGGAGGGGGCATCTTTATATGCAGTATGGACAGGGGATTGCCTTGCACACACAACAGGGGGTTCTATTGCACGCACAACAGTGGAAGAAGCAGTGGTGACACCCGCTGACACTGGTCGTGGACCCTGGGTTTCGCCCCACAAAGTCGGGTGCTTTGCTGCCATGTGCCTGATCATGCTGGTGGTGGTCAGGCTGGTAGTTTTGTCACCCCTGCTGATGCTGGCATGGCAGGTGGAACATATGGCCTTTTTGGGGTTATCAGCAGAGTCTTTAAAAAAATTCCAGACTCTGGAAGACCTACCGCTTGTACTGGCAACGTCCCTCGTGTTGGTGTTACGGGGAACGGTTGCCTGCCTTCTGTCTGCGGCCACCACACTGCTTCTTCCTGCCTGTTGGGGTACTCTGCCTCCCTCCCCCTGTGTGCTGCTGGCCTCACTCTGCATGTCCTCCTTCCACGTTGGGTCAGTTACTAGATCATCCACCACCTCCTCATCTTCCACTTGCGCACCACGATCCTCCTCCTCACTTCCTGGCAATTGTGTCTCGTCATCGTCCACCTCTTGTGACAGATTGCCAACGTCGACTTCCTGTGGCCGTGGCTGTTCAAATATTTGGGCATCGCAACATGGGATCTCCTCTTCCACCACTTCAAGCGTATCAGGCGAGGGGCCCAAATATGGAAATGGACCAGTGAACAGCTCTTCAGAGTGTCCAAGTGTGGGATCACTTGCTGTCTGACTACACTCGGCATGGTGGGATGAAGGAGCATCAGGGTGAGGTGGAGTATGCGGTCGAGACTCACGGCTACTAAGAGTTGACCGTGTGGAAGACAGACCGGAGGTGGTGGTGCCCAGGTAACTGGAAGTATTGTCTGCTATCCAATTAATAACCTGTTCACACTGATCAGTTCTCAATACTGGTGTTGTTCTGTGCTTCCCTAGTAATTCGGTCAAGAAGTGGGAGCGAGAAGATGTGGCTGTTGGTTGTGGCACATTTTCACCTTGGCCACGGCCCCGTCCTCTGCTCGAACCATCACCAAAACGTCCACTTCCACGTCCCTTGCCACGCACCTTGCCCATTGTAAATGAAGTAAAATAGCTTACACTTGCACTATCAATGGAAAAAGGGTAATAAAGAGTAGATTAGAACCGTGGAAGAGGAAAACCACAGTTATTGTTTACTGGAGTATACCACACTTTTTTAAATAGAGATATTTGCGGCTCAACAGTGAGCGACACACTCAAACTGCTTTTTTTTAGATACCAAAGGCCCAAAACTGGATAGTACAGCGATTTGACCCGTGGAACTGCGAAACCACACTGGGATGTCGGGCCTACACAAGACTATTTTCAACAGATATATTTTTGTGTCACAACAGTCAGGAGACACTACTGTTTTTCTTTACGGAAAAAACTACCAAAACCTGAATAATAGAGATTTTTTACCGTGGGATGGCAAAACCACAATTATAATTTACTGGTGTATACCAGGCTTTTTAAAATATATATATATTTGCGGCTGAACAGTGAGCGACACACTCAAACTGTTTTTTTTAGATACAAATGGCCCAAAAGTGGATAATACAGAGGTTTGAACCGTGGAACTGCAAAACCACACTTGTATTTCTCGGGCCTACACCAGACTATTTTCAACAGATATATTTGTGTCTGAAAAATCAGGGAGACACTATTATTTTTTTTTTACAGCAAAAAATGCAAAAAGCAGGATAATAGAGATTTTTTACCGTGGAACAGCAAAAGCACACTTCTGTCTCTTTGGCCTACACCAGACTATTTTCAACAGATATATTTGTGTCTGAAAAATCAGGGAGACACTATTATTATTTTTATACAGCAAAAAATGCCAAAAACAGGATAATAGAGATGTTTTACTGTGGAACATCAAAACCACAGTAATAATTTACTGGTGTATACCAGACTTTTTTAAATATATATATTTGCGGCTGAACAGTGAGCGACACACTCAAACTGTTTTTTTTAGATACAAATGGCCCATAGAACTGCAAAACCACACTTCTATTTCTCTGGCCTACACCAGACTATTTTCAACAGATATATTTGTGTCTGAAAAATCAGAGGCACACTTTTTTTTTTTGGGGGGGGGGGACACCAAAAGGTTAATAAGATGGGTATTTGTACATTGTGAAGGAGGGAAAAAAAAAGAGGATTTAGATAAAAAAAAGGATTTTTCCTGGCCCCCGGGACCTGGAGCTAAGTCCAGCAATTTCAGCAACAGGAGCAGCACACAGGACTGTAATGCAGCGTTTGCTGGTATAACCACTGCGTCTCCTATACAGCCTGCCTGCCTGCCTGATATACCTGGGATGGATATTAGTCCTGAGAAGGACTGTTTGTTTGATCTGGCAGCCTTTACAGACCCTACACTAACTATTTTGCAGCATATATCTCTCCCTAAATCAGCAGCGCTGTCCCTACACTGTCTGATCCGGAGCGACTGTGTCCAAGATGGCGGCGCCCGGTTTTAAATACTCAAGGTGACGCTGTGCGGCCAGCCAATCACTGTAATGCCCACAAACAACATGGCTGCGGCATTACAGTGACTGGCTGGCAATCCCTGCATGTTCATTGGCTCTGTAAAGAGCGCCAAACATGTAGGGCGGAGACCCGAGCTCCCGCCCGAGCAACCCGGAAATGCTCGGAGCTCGCCGAACATCCCGAGTAGCGTGATGCTCGGGCGAGTACCGAGCAGTGTCGAGCATGTTCGCTCAACACTAATAATGTTGTATTGGAAGGTGCAGGAGAACTCAGCGATGTCACTCTGCGGGGTGATGTTGCTGAGGATCCCCTAGCAGGAGCAAATGTCAGTGCCAAGGGTAATGGGGAGAGGCACGAAGACCATGAAGCAGGTGGTGCTGTGCCAGTGACCAGTGTCACAACTAGAGATGAGCGTTGTTCTACTCGAACTGTTCGCCAATCTCAAATTCGAGCTGTTTTGGGCGGTGTTCGAGCCGGTCGGCGAACACGAACAATTTGAGAAAAATTCGGCTGTTCGAGGTTATGTTCGATAACTGTTCGTGCACCAAAATCATAACTGGATTTTTTCTCAGTAATGATGAAAATTAATGTTAATACGCAGTTTGAGTGTACAGCGGGGCGGGGGGAGGGGCAGGGGATGGATCTCTGCAGGAACAATGAAGATCTCCATTTTTTTTTCTCTTTCCCGCATTTGCAGTGGGGAGGTGCAATCTGTCAGCCTATCAGCAGCGCACACACGGAGCGAAGTGCTTTTTTTCACACAAGCAAGGGCATGTGTGATTGGCAGTGTATGTCACATGTCCTTGCCCTATAAGACCAAGCCATTTTCCCCGTCGCCACCATTTTCTCACTGCTGCAGCTGCGTGTTAGACGGCACCGCTGTTGCTGTGTGCGCTATACCTTGTTAATTTCAAGCCAATTTTCGCACAAATATACAGATAGCTTGGGAGTAGGGAATAGTTGTGATTGCAGTCCTTTTAAGGACTAGGTTACAGCATTTCCTACGACTTTTATCAAGCAGGTCTGTGCTCTTAAATAGATAGATTGTGGGAGTAAAGACTAATTGTAATTGGAGTCCTTTTCAGGACTAGGTTACATCAGTTCCTATCAGTTTTTGCCAGGCAGGTCTGTGCCAGTGCTGTGCAAGTTTTTTTCACAGCATTTGGCTGAATCTAGCAAAGCTAATCCTTTTTGGCCTATTGCAGAGTGTGTTAGTCAGTGGAGTAGCCTATCTGTGTTGCAAGATATACCACCTGTGTATAGAATACCAATTTTTTTACTGCACCTAGTGAAGTAAAATCTTTTGGGCATAGCATCATTCTATTAGTCCATCTATACTGACCTCCATCAGGTTGCAAATTAAAAATAATTTTTTTCTGCATCTAGCTCTGAAAAAATATTTGGGCTTCTAGCAGTGTGTGGGACTTGGTCTATTAGTCCATCTATACTGACCTCCATCAGGTTGCAAATTAAAAATAATTTTTTTCTTCATTTATCTCTGAAAAAATATTTGGGCTTCTAGCAGCGTGTGGGACTTGTTCTATTAGTCCATCTATACTGACCTCCATCAGGTTGCAAATTAAAAATAATTTTTTTCTGCATCTAGCTCTGAAAAAATATTTGGGCTTCTAGCAGTGTGTGGGACTTGGTCTATTAGTCCATCTATACTGACCTCCATCAGGTTGCAAATTAAAAATAATTTTTTTCTGCATCTAGCTCTGAAAAAATATTTGGGCTTCTAGCAGTGTGTGGGACTTGGTCTATTAGTCCATCTATACTGACCTCCATCAGGTTGCAAATTAAAAATAATTTTTTTCTTCATTTATCTCTGAAAAAATATTTGGGCTTCTAGCAGCGTGTGGGACTTGTTCTATTAGTCCATCTATACTGACCTCCATCAGGTTGCAAATTAAAAATAATTTTTTTCTGCATCTAGCTCTGAAAAACTATTTGGGCTTCTAGCAGTGTGTGGGACTTGGTCTATTAGTCCATCTACACTGACCTCCATCAGGTTGCAAATTAAAAATAATTTTTTTCTTCATTTAGCTCTGAAAAAATATTTGGGCTTCTAGCAGTGTGTGGGACTTGTTCTATTAGTCCTTCTATACTGACCTCCAGCAGGTTGCAAATTGAATATAATTTTTTTCTGCATCTAGCTCTGAAAAAATATTTGGGCTTCTAGCGGTGTGTGGGACTTGGTCTATTAGTCCATCTATACTGACCTCCATCAGGTTGCAAATTAAAAATATTTTTTTTCTGCATCTAGCTCTGAAAAAATATTTGGGCTTCTAGCAGTGTGTGGGACTTGGTCTATTAGTCCATCTATACTGACCTCCATCAGGTTGCAAATTGAATAAAAAAAATTTCTGCATCTAGCTCTGAAAAAATATTTGGGCTTCTAGCGGTGTGTGGGACTTGGTCTATTAGTCCATCTATACTGACCTCCATCAGGTTGCAAATTAAAAATAATTTTTTTCAGCATCTAACCCAGCCAATAGTTTTGGCCTAATACCACAGTTTGGCCACTCAGCTCTGCTCGGTTACCATCCATTGTTTTTTTGTGCAAACAACTCCAGAGTTGTGAATTAGTTAACCACCAAAATGAGTGGAAAAAGGCCTGCTGCTGGTGGAAAGGGGAATAGGCGTGTTGGGAAGGGGAAAAAAGGTTGTGTCCGTGGGGTAGGTGCAGAAGAAAGACCATCTTCCAGCCAAACTAAAATGTCTACTTCTTTTAGCGGACAATGTGATAAGATCCCTTTCTTACGGCCACGCCAATCGCTACAAATTCCAGATGAGGCACAAAAACAGCAGGTGCTTCAACGGATATCAAGTGCTCCTTTAAGTGGGCTCTCCTCCACATCAACTTCAACATCACAAATACTCCAGTCCTCAAAGGTGTCACCCAAATCGCACTTGCTTCCTCACAGCTCCCAAATCTCCAGCTGCCCGTCTGAGTATGAGGTAGAACAGATGGTTGAGTCTGCAGAGCTGTTTACTCATACTATAGCCTGGGAATCAGAGGTCGACTCCAGCGCTTCTGTGAATCCAGACGAGGAAATGATCTGCACTGATGCCCAGAATCTTTATGAGTCGGATCCAGGACCAGACGCAGAAGGTTCTGACCATAATGTAGACCCTCATTCCCAAACTGTAACTCCTGTTGGTGGAGACAATGAGGAAGACGATGATAAGACTCAAATACCTGATTGGAGCGACAACTTTAGTTTTTTGTCAGGGCAGGAACAGGTTGGCTCTGAGGACGACGGGTGTGATAACGCACAGGGTGATGATGATGAGGTCGGAGATCCCACTTACTGTCAACCCACAGTCAGCCAAGAGATGAGGTCAGCAGAGGAGGTGGAGGAAGATGCTAGTGACGACGAGGTCAGGTTGCGCCTTCCTGGACAGAGACGTAGTACTGGAAGCACGTCAACAACTGCATCCTCAAACACAACTCTGCCTCTCACCACAAGTCGTGGTGGCTCTTCAGGTCGCATGGGTGCTAAGCCTTGCATAGCCTGGGCATTTTTTCAGATCGATAAAGATGACCCAACTCGTGTTATCTGTAACATTTGTCAGCAAAAGCTAAGTAGAGGCCAAAAAATACATAGTTTGAGTACTTCATGCATGAACCGGCACATGGACATGAAGCATAAGTTGCAGTGGGAAGCTCAGTGTGCTACAATGCGGCCTAGCCGGCCGGGCCAACCACCGTCTGCCATATCTTGTGCATCCACGGCCTCTTCATCCTCTGTGACTGGGGGGACAGCAGTCACACCTGTTTTGGGGCGCAGACCTGCCACCTCTTTACCCGCAACAGCCAGCGTGATTGGCAGGTCATCATTTTCTTTGGAGGTGGTAACACCAGCTGGTCTTGAGCACTGTCCGACATCGATAGCACCACCTTTGGATCAAGGCAACCTAACATGTCCGCCTGCATCTTCCTCACAGACCGGCAGTTTGCCGGGGACACCCTTATCAACCCCGTCTAAGCACAATAGCCAGCCCTCGGTCCCTCAGATGTGGACAAGTAAAAGACCATTTCCTCCTAGCCATGAGAAAGCTAAGAGGTTGAATTTCACCATCTGCAAGCTCTTGGCTACAGAAATGCTGCCTTTCCGCCTGGTGGACACAGAGGATTTTCGAGACCTTATGTCCGTCGCAGTGCCCCAGTACCAGATGCCCAGTCGGCACTACTTCTCAAAGAAAGGTGTGCCTGCGCTCCACCAGCATGTCGCACACAACATCACCGCTTCTTTGAGAAACTCTGTGTGTGACAGGGTGCATTTCACCACAGACACTTGGACGAGTAGGCATGGACAGAGGCGTTACATGTCGCTGACTGGGCACTGGGTAACTATGGTGATAGCAGGACAAGGGGCTGCTGTCCAAGTCTTGCCGTCCCCACGAGTTGTGCGTCAATCCTCTTTATGTCAAAGTTCCTCCACTGCTTCTGCCTCCTCAACCTCCTCTCGGTCTTCCACCTGCACCCAAAGCCTGTCTGGTCATGCCACAAGCTTTCTAACTGCGCAGAAGGGATCCTGCACACCTCCTTACTATGCTGGCAGTAGGGCTCAACGTTTTTACATTGAAATGTCTGGGAAATGTGAGTCACACAGCTGAGGAGTTGTGGTCAGCTCTGGAGAACCAATTTCATGAATGGTTGTCTCCACTGGACCTGAAACCAGGGAAGGCCGTGTGCGACAATGCTGCAAACCTGGGTGCGGCCCTTCGCCGGGGCAATGTCACACACGTGCCTTGTATGGCTCACGTGTTGAACCTGGTTGTCCAGCAATTTTTAGCCCACTATCCCAGACTAGATGGCCTTCTGCAGAGGGCACGGTCGCTGTGTGCTCACTTCCGCCGTTCACATCCCGCAGCTCAGCGACTTACATCTCTACAGAAGTCGTTGGGCCTGCCACTTCACCGGCTAAAATGCGATGTGCCTACCCGGTGGAATTCAACTCTGCACATGTTGCAGCGACTGTGGCAGCACCGACAAGCCCTGGTGCAATACGTTCTGACGTATAGCCTGGGCCAACGAGATTCAGAGGTGGGGCAAATCACGCTGGAGGAGTGGTCTCAGATCAGGGACCTATGCACCCTTCTGCACAGTTTTGAAATGGCGACGAAGATGTTTAGTGCTGACGATGCCATTATCAGCATGACTATTCCGGTGATTTACATGCTGGAGCACATGTTAAACAGAATTCGGAGTCAGGTGGTGGCACAAGAGGAGGTGGAGGAAGTAGAGGAGGAGGAGTTGTATGCGGAAGGGCTAACATCTGCAAGGTCCAGACGGTCGGCAGCACCAAGGCGGCAGGCATGTGAGGGTGGGGGAGATGATTTTACCAGGGCGCATGGTAGCAGCCAAACTAGTGAGGAAGGTGCAGGAGCCCAGGAAGAAGTGGAGGACGAACTGATGGAAGACTCATCAGATGAGGGAGACCTTGATCACATTTCTGTTGTGCGAGGTTGGGGGGAGAGGACAGAGGAAGGAAGCATGATTGTTACCTCGCCACCAACACAACAGGGACTTGGTGCTCCTGGATGCGCAACACACATGAGTGCCTTCTTGCTGCACTACCTGCAACATGACCCTCGAATTGTGAGAATTAGAAATAATCCTGACTACTGGGTTGCCACACTGTTAGATCCCCGGTACAAAAGTAAATTTGCAGAAATTATTCCTGCCATAGAAAGGGATGCACGCATGCAGGAGTATCAGCAGAGACTGTTGCAGAATCTTACATGTGCTTTTCCACAAAATACCAGTGGTGCACGTAGTGAATCTCACAGTTCCAACTTGCCAACCGTGGGACCGTCAAGTGTTCAGCACTCAAACCGTAACAGAACCACAGTATCTGCTGGTAACATCAATTTTGCGGAATCATTTCACCACTTTTTTAGCCCATCCTTTGCAAGGCCACAGGAGACAAGAAGTCTGACACATAGTCAACGCCTAGAGACGATGGTACAGGAGTATCTCCAAGTAAACATTGAAGCCACGACTGTGTCACTGGACCCTTGCTCTTTTTGGGCTTCCAATCTGGATAAATGGCCGGAGCTAGCCACTTACGCCTTGGAGATCTTGTCATGCCCCGCAGCCAGCGTTCTGTCTGAACGTGTGTTCAGCGCTGCTGGTGGTGTGCTGACAGATAAGCGCACGCGGCTCTCCACTGATAATGTAGACAGACTCACGTTCATAAAGATGAACAAATCATGGATCCGAAACGACTTTTCTACCCCTGTGTCATCCTGGGGAGAGTAAAAGCTTGATGATTGGTTAAAATCACCCTACCAACCGTTTTAAGCTTTCAAATTACTAATCATGTTTATCTGTATCTTGACTGGAAAATAATTTGGGCTTTGTAGCAGTGTGCAGCACTGATCCTATTAGGCCATCTATAATAAGCTTCACCAGATTTAAAATTAAAAATAATTTTTAGCTGCATCTAGCCCGGAAAATAATTTTGGGGCTCCGAGATGCGCAAGACACATAAGTGCCTTCTTGCTGCACTACCTGCAGCATGACCCTCATATTGTCAGAATTCGAAGTAATCATGACTACTGGGTTGCCACACTCTTGGATCCCCCAAACTTTTCGATCAACCTTTTCATTTTAATAAAGACCAAAAAAATGGTCATTTTTGAAATTATAAGCATTAGCAGGTTGTTAGAAACTGAAATCAAACAGTTTTCAACTCAAAACTTTATTCTAGGTGATGTTACATTTTCACATAGGACCCCTTGTTCGAAAGGAGCTTCTGAACTCTCTCGTCCATTGAATTTGTCAGGTTTTGGATGGTTTCTGCTTCAATTGTTTTGCATGAGGACAGAATACCCTCCCAGAGCTGTTGCTTAGATGTGAACTGCCTCCCGCCATCATAGACACTCCTTTTAATGATGCTCCAAAGGTTCTGAATGGGGTAGAGGTCAGGGGAGCATGGGGGTCACACCATAAGTTTGTCCCCTTTTATGCCCATATCAGCCAGAGATGCAGATGTTTTATGTGCAGCATGAGATGGTGCATTATCATGCAGAAAAATGATCTTGCTGTGAAATACACGGTTCTTCTTCTTGAACCATGGCAGGAAGTGCTGTTTGAGAAAATCCACATACATTATGGAGTTCATCTTTAGCGCCTTCAGGGATCCTAAAGGGGCCGACAATCTCTCTCCCCATGATTCCAGCCCAAAACATTACTCCACCTCCTCCTTGTTGGCGCTGTAGCCGTGTTTGCGTGGGGTGTCCATCAACCAGCCATCCTCCACTTCATTCATCTGGACCATCGAGCGCTGCACGGCACTCATCCGTGAACAAAACAGTTTTGAAATCAGTCTTCATGTAATGTTTGGCCCACTGGAGCCGTTTCTGCTTGTGTGAAGTGGATAGAGGAGGTCGACAGGATGGCGTATGCACAGCTGCAAACCTCTGAAGGACCCTGCATCTTGTTGTTCGGGGGACGTTGGAGGCACAAGCAGCTTCAAAAACTTGTCTGCTGCTATGACAAGGCTTTTTTGCCGCTGCTCTTTCAACCTGACGGAATTGCCTGTAGGAAAGAGTCCTCAATTTGCCCTTATCAGCACGCACACGTGTGTACTGTGAATCAGCTACATACTTCTTGATTGCCAAGACACTTCATCCTGATCATCGCACAATGTTGATTGTAGTCATGCCTTGACCTAAACACTCCACAATTTGTTGCTTCTCAGCAGCCGACACATCCTTTTTCTTTCCCATTTTGGCAGAAAATGTAGGCTGCTTAATAATGTGAGAGAGCCTTCTTAAGTAGTCTTGCCTTTCATTGGACACACCTGCCAAACTAATTAGCACAGGTGTCTGCAATTGCTTACAGTGATATAAAGAGCCCTGACACACATCACCATCAATGAGTTTAACTGACAAACAAACAAATTCTTCCCTTATCGCTCCTAAACACTTTTTGCATAATAATTTGGAACGCGGTGTACATGTGCTTTTCCACAAAACACCAGTGGTTCACGTAGTGAATCTTACAGTTCTAACTTGCCAACCGTGGTCTGTATGGAATTGTTCAATAAAGGGCCCAAAATTAAGATAACATAGATGGGAGAGGTCTCTATGAATAGGAATTCCTAAGTATTTGATACCCTGTGAGGGCCAGGCAAAGGGAAAGTTGGACTGGATGGAATCCTATATGGATTTAGGGAGGGAGACATCGAGGGCCTCAGACTTCGCTGCATTGATTTTAAAATTTTACCATGTAACAAAGTGATCTATTTCAGCCATAACAGCAGGGATGGATATATGTGATTGAGTGATATATACTAGGACATCATCAGCAAATAGAGAGCACTTGTACTCGGTGCCTCCCACCTCAATCCACCTAATATTGGGGTTATGGCGAATTGATGAGAGCAGGTGCTCCGTCACTAGGATGTATAAGAGAGGGGACAGAGGACATCCCTGCCTTGTCCCATTGGTGATTGTGAAAGGTGATGAAAATGTTCTGACGCACCCCCTGGGCCTTGGGACACCCGGAGCCGGACCCTTTTTGGTGGATGCTGGTGGTTGTAGTCTTCGTGGCGGCGATCCGGTTCCATGGCTCAGGGCGGTCAAACCAGTGGCGGAACTATTTATGTGGTTTTGATGTTTAAATGTCCGACTACGCCACCCGTGGATTGCGGTCAGAGTGAACCGCCGCTACAGGGCAGACCGCTAAGGCTGGTGTTGTGGGTGCAGCAGAGCGTAGCATAACTCCCCACGGTAGGAGTATAGCCTCAGGGCAGTGTATGCGGAGGATGGGGGTGATGGTGCAGGGCAGCAGCAGTAACGACACGGAGTCAGTGATGCAGTTCAGGGCCTTTACTCACAGTTCTTATTATCCAGACCACGTCTGCAGGTAACGGCTGCCCACGTCGTACTGTGCTCACCAGGTGAGGGGCTCAGACAACTCCCAGATAACTTTGGAGCACTTCACAGGACCCCCTTTGTGTGTCCTTTGTCTGGCCTTTCTTACCAACACTTCTGTCCGGCTGCCTCGGGCCTCCTCTTGGTAAACTTGGCGCCAGTTTCCCTGACCCTATGTGGTGCCTTCCTAGCGGGTGGAGCAAGGGGCTGCGCCACATAAAATGTCAGAGCCTCCGGTTTCTAGCTGAGGGTCTTTCCTGCCTCCACTAGTTCGGGGACCGGTCTCCCCCTTTGGCCTGACCCCTCCACGCAGGTGGATTCGGGCGTGCGGTGGCGACTCGCCCGTCCGCACCCCTGGGATCCCTTCATTCCTCGTTCCTGGAGCCTTCTCCGCTCCTCTTCCTTCCTTCTCCCTCTTGCAGGCCTGGGCCTCTGTTACTAGGCCCGCCTCCGGAGCAGGGCTCATGCAGAGCCCCTGCTCCCTGCCACTTCTGCTCAGACTTCTCTGCACTGAACTAAGATGGTGCCCACCTTTTATACTCCCTTCTCAATGCACCCAGGAACTGCTTCCTCCCTGCTCCTGCACTGCAGGGTTCCCCTTCCTCAGTGTTCCCTCCCCCCACTCCAGCCAGGGACAGGGACTGTCGTGCCCATCTCAGGGGCATATTGGTCGCCCTGCCCCACGGCAATGTGGTGTAATGCATGCAGGTGTCGGGTCCTGATCCACACTCCATCCTTATCTGAGAGTGAGATATCACACCTCTGGGTGAGGTGCAATACGTCTGTAGCAACCGAGCCCTCGGTGCTACAGTTCCATTTATCTTCAGCCTAGGTGACGTATTGTGATACAGGGCCGTGATTTTGGCTATAAAAGGGTCCCCTAGACCCCTACCCCAAGCTTTTTAAGAGAATCATATATGGCGTGCCAGGAGACTCTATGGAATGCTTTCTCAGCATCCAACGAGAGTATCTACTTACAAATTTTTAACTGCATCTAGCCCAGGAAATACTTTGTGCCTAGTAGCAGTGTCTGCTAGTCAGCGGATTATCCCGGCTGTTAAGCAAGCTACACCACCTGTAGTTTGGACACTTAATTTTTTCAAAGGAAATGCTTTGGGACCACGGGATACTCAGTGAAGAGCATCAGGAGGCACCCTAAGGCATAGGGGCTGGGACTGGCACTAGGATGCCTTGCGGTGGACAGCCGAGCTCGATCCTTATAAAAGCTTTTTAACTGCAGCAGCTTTAGTGGACGCTACTGGAGCTGGAATTACGCGGCTGCTGGCATGAGACTTGCCCTCCAATAGATCCTTGTAAATGGATTTAAAGTGTATTCATTCAAATTAGAGGGACAATTTAAATTAAAAAGCTTAGAGCTGCCTCCACCACAGGGGGGCTCTCTCGACCCACCAGCGGACAGGCACCAGTATTGGGAGAGGGGGGCTGGCCGTCAGGGTTCACCGCGGCTCTGGCACAAACCCGGCGACACGGAGGTGGCACGGGCAGGAGCGGACTGGCCGTCTCGGCTTCTCACTTTTTGGATTTTAGAAGGGCATGACATGCCTATATCTGTGTCTCCCCCTCCTTTTACTCCTCCACCTCTTTTCTTTTCGCATGACTATATGTACTTGTCACTTTTCCATGTGTTAGTTGTGTCTTCTGAGCAGTTTATCAGCTTTTGGACACCTTTGAAGGTGTTTTCTATGTGTTTCTATGTGTTTTTGTTTGCCTGCCATTGGTTTTAACGGTGTTCGAAGGTGTTCGACGAACAGTTCGACGAACAGTTCGGCGAACACACGGGTGTTCGACGAACCGAACCGAACTCGAACACTACGGGGGTGGCTCAACACTAGTCACAACAGAAGGTGACCTGGCTGATAGTCGCTGCCCCATACGTAGCACTGTGCCTGAGGTAATGGAGGATGATGGAGAAGTAGTTCTCATGGCCTCGCAGGCTAATGAGACGGTGTTATTCCCCGGGGAGACGGCCTATATAGCCGCTGTTACCTGCAGTCAGAGTGCCCAGAATGCAAGTAACGCCCTGCCTTCTGGACCCTTCTCGAGCAGAGGAATAACAGGATCATGTATGGACCCAGGGCCGGTCCCAGAGGGTCCCAGTGAGGATGTGGCCTTAACCTCATTTCTGGTTTCCTCCAGCCAGGAGTTTCAGGCAGCTCTGCACTCAGATGCTAGCCTGGAGACGTTAAGGAGCCTCGCTGAGGAACCCACCTCCGAGTCGGATAAGGAGAGGGTATTCTGGGACCAAGGGAGGTTGTACCGGTAGACAGTTCCCTGTACACCCCAACAGGAGTGGCTGAGGGAAAGACACCTGGTCGTCCCCTACCAATTCAGGGATGAGTTGTTGCGGATCGCCCATGAAATTCTACTCGCTGGACACTTGGGGGTCAGCAAAACCAAGGCCCGGCTGTCTCATCACTTTTATTGGCCCAAAATGAGGACAGATGTGGTGAACTACTGTCGCTCCTGTACCACATGTCAAAGAGTGGGAAAGTCAGGGCCGGCCCCCAAAGCCCCCCTGATCTCCTTGCCAGTGATAGAGGAGCCTTTCCAGAGGATTGCTGTGGACATTGTGGGACCACTGGCCATACCCAGCAGCTCTGGAAAATGTTTCATCCTTACCGTGGTAGACTATGCTACCCGGTATCCGGAGGCAGTAGCCCTGTCCTCAATTAGGGTGGATAAGGTGGCGGATGCCCTCTTGGCCATCTTTTCGCGAGTAGGATTTCCCAGGGAGATGCTTACCAACCAGGGGACCCAGTTCATGTCACACTTAATGGAGGCCCTATGTAAGAAAATGCAGGAGCAGCATTTGGTATCGAGCGCGTATCACCCACAGACCAATGGTTTGTGTGAGCGATTCAACGGTACCCTCAAACAGATGTTAAAAATGCTGGTTGAAACCCAGGGTCGCGACTGGGAGTGTTACCTCCCACACCTGCTATTTGCTTACAGAGAGGTTCCACAGGCCCTTCTTTAATGCAGTTTCTAAAATCAGAAAGAATTGAATTCAATGTTTTTTGTTCATTTTGCTTGTTTGTCGGATTTTGGGATGGACTCTTTGGCTTTGCTTTTCTTCTCCTCATTGGATTTTTCATGTTCAAAGTTGCAGAAGCCAGATTACAAGCTCATTTTGGTTCAACTTCAGCAACTGTGCATTGCATTGCCATGTAATGTGATGCAATGCTATCTTTCTAGCTCTCCCTTTTTACTTCCTTTTGGATAAACAGACATATTAGGCAAGCATTTTGGAGCTTTCACCTAAATAACTACAGGTGGTGAGATAAGCTGCACAATATAATTGACCTTTCAGTATATTGTTGCACACACACCATCTATTTAGCAAAAGCCCTTGTTATCAACAGCAGCCTTTTAAACTCACCTGAGCTAACAGGTATGTGCGCTGGTTACTCTGCTGCGCTTAAAATTTATTTTTTGGTTTGCTACAATGCCTTTTCTGAAACGTTGTCTCCCTCTGCTGGAACACTGACTTCTTTCATTTAATGCCTGCAGACTATAAAAGAGAACCCAACCCAAAAAGTTTGGTTGATTAGTCTGTGGCATTCTGTTAAACTGTTGCTTATGGCGGTCTCTGTGAGCTTCTCAGCGACATTCAGCCAGCCAGGTATCCTGCCTGCAGTAGATGGAATGTGGCAATGGAACGCTGGCTGCGCGTGTCATAATAGGCTCTGAGCCTTTATATACCTGTGCACAGCAGCAGCCACCTTCAGTCTGCTGCTGGACAGCCAGCAGCAGCAGCAGCAGGAGAGGTATGTAATCAGGAGCCCTCCTGCTAAGGGTAGACAGCTGCTCGTTCCACCCCACCCCCCGCCTTAATTGGTTCTCCTCCCTTCCAACGGTGTTGAGGCGGGTGGGAACAGCAGGGGGTGAAGGTGCTGTGTTTAAAGAGGTGGAGTTATGCAGATCTAAAACGCGTGGATTGCAGCAGCAGCAAGCCGAAAAGTGCAGGCATGTAAGGGATCTAGAGGTTGACAACATGTCTTCTTAACGGGAGTCCAGGAGCTCATCTCCACAAATGGACTTTTCAGGATCCTTGGGTGGCTCCGTAGTTTGAAACCAATTCTGGTTATCGCTTCTCGGCCTTTTGGCTAAGATCAAGTGTAGTATCTGTTCTTATCAGTTTAATATCTGATACGTCCCCTATCTGGGGACCATATATTAAATGGATTTTTAGAACAGGGAGATGGAAAAAGAGCTTGCTCTGTCCACTCCACGCATTGACCTGGTATTGCAGTATCTCCAGGACCGGTGCACCCCTTCTTTAATGCAGTTTCTAAAATCAGAAAGAATTGAATTCAATGTTTTTTGTTCATTTTGCTTGTTTGTCGGATTTTGGGATGGACTCTTTGGCTTTGCTTTTCTTCTCCTCATTGGATTTTTCATGTTCAAAGTTGCAGAAGCCAGATTACAAGCTCATTTTGGTTCAACTTCAGCAACTGTGCATTGCATTGCCATGTAATGTGATGCAATGCTATCTTTCTAGCTCTCCCTTTTTACTTCCTTTTGGATAAACAGACATATTAGGCAAGCATTTTGGAGCTTTCACCTAAATAACTACAGGTGGTGAGATAAGCTGCACAATATAATTGACCTTTCAGTATATTGTTGCACACACACCATCTATTTAGCAAATGCCCTTGTTATCAACAGCAGCCTTTTAAACTCACCTGAGCTAACAGGTATGTGCACTGGTTACTCTGCTGCGCTTAAAATTTCTTTTTTGGTTTGCTACAATGCCTTTTCTGAAACGTTGTCTCCCTCTGCTGGAACACTGACTTCTTTCATTTAATGCCTGCAGACTATAAAAGAGAACCCAACCCAAAAAGTTTGGTTGATTAGTCTGTGGCATTCTGTTAAACTGTTGCTTATGGCGGTCTCTGTGAGCTTCTCAGCGACATTCAGCCAGCCAGGTATCCTGCCTGCAGTAGATGGAATGTGGCAATGGAACGCTGGCTGCGCGTGTCATAATAGGCTCTGAGCCTTTATATACCTGTGCACAGCAGCAGCCACCTTCAGTCTGCTGCTGGACAGCCAGCAGCAGCAGCTTCAGGAGAGGTATGTGTAGCACCCTGAGGATTCGGCTGCTACAGGGGTATTGCACCTCAACCCAGAGGTGTGATATTCCACTCCCGGGTAAGGAAGGAGTGTGGAACTGAGCTCAGATAGACTGCATGCACTACATACATCCCATTCCAGAGGAGCAGGCCGACGGTACTCCCACTTAGAAATGTGCAGGTACAACCGAGCCTGTTCCTGGCTGGAGTGGGAGGGGGGTGGTACATCCCATGTAGTGTAGGGGCAGATAGGGGGAGCAGTCTGGGTAGTGATAGGAGCTCATTGGGTGCTGGTCACCTGAGCTCACACATAGAGGGATATATAAGGAGGGCACCAACTTAGATCAGGGTCAGACGCTGAGAACAAGTCAGTTGGAGAGGAGAGAGAAGAAAACAGCAGCCCTGGAGAGAGAGAGAGGAGAAAGAAAGAGAAAGACCCAGAGGGGGACAGCAGAAGGGACCCAAGAACCCAAATTAGAGCACCGGGTGAGGAGTCAGCACAAGGGTACCGGAACCCAAGCTGGTGGGGGCAAAAACATCCCTAGCCAGAGACCGGAGGCTGTGGGCAGCATCTGCCACGGCCACCCACTACATCCACCCTGAAGGCATACCACATGGAGGGTCAGGGAACCTAAGGCCAAGGGTTGCCCAACAGAAGGCCCGAGGGAGCTGGACCTAGGTGGATCCCTGGTGGGGACGGCTGAAGAAAGGACAGAGGGAGAGCTCAGGGCCACGCTCCGGACTTGTTTGGGGGTTGGCCGGATCCAGGACCTGGTGGACGCAGCACGGCTCGGGTGGTCACTAACAGCTGGAGTGACCGAAACATCAGCAGTAAGTAAACTCCCTTAACTGCACAACCCGAGTCTGTCTTCATTGCCGGCTGCACCGCCCCACCACAACCCCCATCCTCTGCGCCTGTCCCCTCTGAGGCTATACCCCTCCCGTTGGGGGTTATCCCACCAAGCTGCACATCCACCATCAGCCTCAGCGGACCCTGCTGCAGCGGCGGCCACAGTGACCGCATTACAACGGGTGGCGTAGTCGACACAAAAGAACTCTTATAACATCAGTAAGGACTGCCACATAACACTTAGCTTGACGCCCTGGGCACGGGACCGGGTCACAGCCGCTCGGAGACTACAACCCCCCATCTGATCCGGTGCCGGGTATTCCCCTCAAAAAGGAATATGTCCCAGGGGGCGCGTCAACTTTGGCGTAGTCGGCAGGATTACGTGCCCGCAACAACCGGGTACTGCGTGCCTGAAGAAAAGTGCAAGTTTACCTCAGAAAGAAGACTCCCGCCGGTTCCGGAGGGTCCACGCCATCGGACTCCATCACCAGTCGTTTCCCGCCGATTGTCCGCCATTTCCAGCTTGTTCCCGCCATCTGCAGAGTTTCCCGCCACTGGGAAGCGATTCCCGCCAAAACCGCAGATTTCCCGCCTTGGAAGAGCAGCGGACGCCATTATGGGCGTGCCAAAGGAGGGCAAGAGGCCACATCCCATCGTGGGCCGGGACAGAAAATGGCGCCAAAAGTGGAAACCGCCCCCACCAACGGAGACTGTGATGCTGGAGGTGTCTGTCAGCGTGAAAGAACTCCCCCTGGAGCTGACAGTCACCGAGTTGCCCCGGGACCGCCCTCGAAGTGGGAGGAGACGAAAGAGAAGAGAAAAGATGGGTGTCGCTTGGAGCAGTCTGGAGCGAGCGCACCCGGAGGCAGGAAGCCTGGAAAGGAGCAGCAGAAAAGCTCACCCGGAGATGGAAAGAGAGCAGAACAGCACCGGCCCGCAGGCCAGGAGTCTGCTAGAGACCGAGGAAGGAGGGCAGAGCAGCACCGGCCCGCTGGCCAGGAGCCTGCCGGAAGCCGAGCAGAGCAGCACCGACCCGATGGTCAGGAGCCTGCTAGAGTCCACAACCCCGCTAGGTCTAGCGGAGATCCTAGCGCAGCTCCCCCGAGACCGGGAGTGTGCACAGACTGCCCTGGAGGGCCTCGCACGGAGGATGGCCCGGGTACAGCGCGAGATACTGGCGGAGTGGAGCCGGGAGATGGCTCAGCACGCAGAGACCAGTCAGCGGAGCACGCTACCCTGGAAGAGGAAGCAGACCGCCTCTGAGGATGGCGCAGGAGGACCCAAGGCCGGAGACGGCGCCGAGGAGGGAGCCGAACGCGTGGAGGCAGGTAAAGGGGACGCCTATACCCCAAGCCGTGACACCGCTTACCTGCCCCAGCTCCCCGTCGCAGAGCCCGAAAGTCCCCCTGCTGTGCCCGTAGCCGCCAGGTCACCGCCATGGACTAGGCCCCGACCGGAAGCCGCCGCAGCGACCCCTGTGACGTCACGCGCCCCGACCCGGAGCGTGACCAAGCAGGAAGTACCACCAGCCTGGTCGCAAGGCCTAGTACCTCCGGGCGCCGCATCGCCAACAGCGCCCCCTACCTCCGCGGAGCCTCCGGCCTGGCCGCAAGGCCAGGTAGCCCAGGGCGCCGCTGTCCTAACGGTGCCCTTCACCTTCCAGGTGCCCCAGGCCTGGCCGCAAGGCCTGGGCAACCCGGGCGCCACCACCACCGCGCCCGCGCCCGCAATACCTAGGGTGCCACACCTGGGGGAGGACCTCTTCGGCCAGCTCACATGGCCGGACGGGCGGCCCTTCATCTGGCCCGAAGGGTACCCTGAGCTGGAGCGGCAGCAAAGACTAGGGCCCTTGTGTGAGCCCCTAATCCCGGCTCCGAAGCCCGTGGCTCGGGTCTCGCCTCCTCTAGCAGAAGCCCAATTCGTGTGGGACCCCACGGGAGAAGATTTGATGGGGTTCACCGGAGAAACTCGGGCAGCCGCAGCTGAACGTACAGAGTGTTGCCGTCAACAGCTGGCAGAGTTTAAGAGAGAACGGGAGGAGAGGCGGGTCAGAGAACAACAGGCCCAAATCCAGAGCGCGGAGCAGAAGAGCCGGACTAGGAGGAACCCCCGTGCAGCGCATTGTCCCCGCACCATCGGGACAGTGATAAAGTTCAACCCGCAGCATGGGTGGGGCTTTATTCGGGACCGTAACAACCGCGGTGACGTTTTTGTGACTCGCAGAGACGTCGAGTCCCACCTGCCGGAAGGTCACAAAGGCCGTGACCTCTACGTCGGAGACGAGGTCACTTTCACCCGGCACAAGTGTGCCAAAGGACCTTATGCCCTCCACGTACACCGCCTGACGGAGGAGGAGTTGCGGTGCGAGGAGGAGGAGCAAGAGGACCCGGACGGGTCTGAAGTAATAACCAGCTATAAGCAAAGAGCAGGAGGAAGACGCCGTTGAGTGCGGCCGAGAAGTGTTGTAAATAGTTACCCAATCGGGGTATATAGAAACTGAAACTGTTGCTGCTGCTAAAATAGTCCCCGTTGGGACCAGTGAACTGTTTTACCCGTTAACCCCTTCATCCTACAGGCTGAGGACTGTGAGCAGCCATTCCCTTCCCTCTACCTGGCCGAGGACTGAGAGCGGCCAACTTCCAACTTTCCCTGTATATAGTTGCGCTTCCTAAAGCGCCCCCTACCGGTTTTATAGGAGAAACCATTTTTCTAGAAAGACTGTCGCACTTTTCCCGGACACACGTTGCACAGTGTCCGGAGGAGGAACCAGAGACCAGAGAAGTCTACGAGAATGTTTATATGAAAAAGTTTTATATATATATAATGTTTATATGTTTTATATGTTCATATAAAAATTTTGTATGTTTTGGTATTTTGTCTTACAGCCCGAGGACGTGCTGTGATTTACCAGGGGGGAATGTAGCACCCTGAGGATTCGGCTGCTACAGGGGTATTGCACCTCAACCCAGAGGTGTGATATTCCACTCCCGGGTAAGGAAGGAGTGTGGAACTGAGCTCAGATAGACTGCATGCACTACATACATCCCATTCCAGAGGAGCAGGCCGACGGTACTCCCACTTAGAAATGTGCAGGTACAACCGAGCCTGTTCCTGGCTGGAGTGGGAGGGGGGTGGTACATCCCATGTAGTGTAGGGGCAGATAGGGGGAGCAGTCTGGGTAGTGATAGGAGCTCATTGGGTGCTGGTCACCTGAGCTCACACATAGAGGGATATATAAGGAGGGCACCAACTTAGATCAGGGTCAGACGCTGAGAACAAGTCAGTTGGAGAGGAGAGAGAAGAAAACAGCAGCCCTGGAGAGAGAGAGAGGAGAAAGAAAGAGAAAGACCCAGAGGGGGACAGCAGAAGGGACCCAAGAACCCAAATTAGAGCACCGGGTGAGGAGTCAGCACAAGGGTACCGGAACCCAAGCTGGTGGGGGCAAAAACATCCCTAGCCAGAGACCGGAGGCTGTGGGCAGCATCTGCCACGGCCACCCACTACATCCACCCTGAAGGCATACCACATGGAGGGTCAGGGAACCTAAGGCCAAGGGTTGCCCAACAGAAGGCCCGAGGGAGCTGGACCTAGGTGGATCCCTGGTGGGGACGGCTGAAGAAAGGACAGAGGGAGAGCTCAGGGCCACGCTCCGGACTTGTTTGGGGGTTGGCAGGATCCAGGACCTGGTGGACGCAGCACGGCTCGGGTGGTCACTAACAGCTGGAGTGACCGAAACATCAGCAGTAAGTAAACTCCCTTAACTGCACAACCCGAGTCTGTCTTCATTGCCGGCTGCACCGCCCCACCACAACCCCCATCCTCTGCGCCTGTCCCCTCTGAGGCTATACCCCTCCCGTTGGGGGTTATCCCACCAAGCTGCACATCCACCATCAGCCTCAGCGGACCCTGCTGCAGCGGCGGCCACAGTGACCGCATTACAACGGGTGGCGTAGTCGACACAAAAGAACTCTTATAACATCAGTAAGGACTGCCACATAACACTTAGCTTGACGCCCTGGGCACGGGACCGGGTCACAGCCGCTCGGAGACTACAACCCCCCATCTGATCCGGTGCCGGGTATTCCCCTCAAAAAGGAATATGTCCCAGGGGGCGCGTCATATGTAATCAGGAGCCCTCCTGCTAAGGGTAGACAGCTGCTCGTTCCACCCCACCCCCCGCCTTAATTGGTTCTCCTCCCTTCCAACGGTGTTGAGGCGGGTGGGAACAGCACGGGGTGAAGGTGCTGTGTTTAAAGAGGTGGAGTTATGCAGATCTAAAACGCGTGGATTGCAGCAGCAGCAAGCCGAAAAGTGCAGGCATGTAAGGGATCTAGAGGTTGACAACATGTCTTCTTAACGGGAGTCCAGGAGCTCATCTCCACAAATGGACTTTTCAGGATCCTTGGGTGGCTCCGTAGTTTGAAACCAATTCTGGTTATCGCTTCTCGGCCTTTTGGCTAAGATCAAGTGTAGTATCTGTTCTTATCAGTTTAATATCTGATATGTCCCCTATCTGGGGACCATATATTAAATGGATTTTTAGAACAGGGAGATGGAAAAAGAGCTTGCTCTGTCCACTCCACGCATTGACCTGGTATTGCAGTATCTCCAGGACCGGTGCACCCCTTCTTTAATGCAGTTTCTAAAATCAGAAAGAATTGAATTCAATGTTTTTTGTTCATTTTGCTTGTTTGTCGGATTTTGGGATGGACTCTTTGGCTTTGCTTTTCTTCTCCTCATTGGATTTTTCATGTTCAAAGTTGCAGAAGCCAGATTACAAGCTCATTTTGGTTCAACTTCAGCAACTGTGCATTGCATTGCCATGTAATGTGATGCAATGCTATCTTTCTAGCTCTCCCTTTTTACTTCCTTTTGGATAAACAGACATATTAGGCAAGCATTTTGGAGCTTTCACCTAAATAACTACAGGTGGTGAGATAAGCTGCACAATATAATTGACCTTTCAGTATATTGTTGCACACACACCATCTATTTAGCAAATGCCCTTGTTATCAACAGCAGCCTTTTAAACTCACCTGAGCTAACAGGTATGTGCGCTGGTTACTCTGCTGCGCTTAAAATTTCTTTTTTGGTTTGCTACAATGCCTTTTCTGAAACGTTGTCTCCCTCTGCTGGAACACTGACTTCTTTCATTTAATGCCTGCAGACTATAAAAGAGAACCCAACCCAAAAAGTTTGGTTGATTAGTCTGTGGCATTCTGTTAAACTGTTGCTTATGGCGGTCTCTGTAAGCTTCTCAGCGACATTCAGCCAGCCAGGTATCCTGCCTGCAGTAGATGGAATGTGGCAATGGAACGCTGGCTGCGCGTGTCATAATAGGCTCTGAGCCTTTATATACCTGTGCACAGCAGCAGCCACCTTCAGTCTGCTGCTGGACAGCCAGCAGCAGCAGCAGCAGGAGAGGTATGTAATCAGGAGCCCTCCTGCTAAGGGTAGACAGCTGCTCGTTCCACCCCACCCCCCGCCTTAATTGGTTCTCCTCCCTTCCAACGGTGTTGAGGCGGGTGGGAACAGCAGGGGGTGAAGGTGCTGTGTTTAAAGAGGTGGAGTTATGCAGATCTAAAACGCGTGGATTGCAGCAGCAGCAAGCCGAAAAGTGCAGGCATGTAAGGGATCTAGAGGTTGACAACATGTCTTCTTAACGGGAGTCCAGGAGCTCATCTCCACAAATGAACTTTTCAGGATCCTTGGGTGGCTCCGTAGTTTGAAACCAATTCTGGTTATCGCTTCTCGGCCTTTTGGCTACGATCAAGTGCTTTATTGCAGGAGATTGTGGTTGAAGGGCACTCGGGTACCCCTCTCCTTGGCCTGGCAGGATCGTCCACTTTGGTGGACTTAGCCTGCTTGCTGCTATTAGGGAGAGGGCTTAGTCCCAGGGTAACGAGTTGCGATCCCCCAGCTTCCAGGTGTTTTTCGCTGCAAGAACACTGGGAGCGCAGATTGCAAGCGGCTGCAATTTGCAACCTTGTTGCGTTTTTCCATGGAGGTTGACCCTAACCTCGTGCCTCTTTATGCGAGGCTAAAAAACTCTATCCGAGTTCACTTCACGGCGGGTGGCTCGGATATGAGGAAATTAGGGTATGTAGTCCAGGACGTGCTCAGGAACCTTCTTGGCGTACAAAGGAATGAAATTCTCTCCATCCAGGATTATCCCAGAAGAGGTGACTATGACATCACATTCACCGGAGAAGGTATTTTTAGAGATGTACTAGAAAAGTTAAAAAAAGTTGAAAATAGTCCTGTTTTGAAAGGGATACAAATTGTTGAGCACGTCCTGGATGAGGTAAGACTGGTTATTGTAAAAATATTTTCGCCCTTTGTTTCTGCTCCAGAAGTAATGTCATTTCTAGCAATTTATTTTAAAAGTGTTAAATGTATTGGGAAGATATTAAACGAATATAACATATGGACATCTAAGTGGAAATTCCTTGTGAAGTGTACAAGAGATCCAAATACACCAGGTGGTATACGGCTCCCCCCTGCCCGTTTCAAAATTGGGCAAACAAATGGGGATTTCTTCTTTTCTGGGATGCCAGTATATTGCAGAAATTGTGGGCGCTATGGTCATTCAAAAGAAAACTGTCATGTATCATGTAGAAATTGTGCTAGTGAAGAACATGAGACAAAAGAATGCCCTAAGGAAAAGAAATGCAGTTTTTGCCAGACTCCAGGTCACTTTTATTTTTCTTGCCCTCACAGATTTCGGGAAGATGAGCAAAAGGGGAAGTCCAAGACGTCCGACCAAGGACCAAAAGATCAGACCACCCCTCAGGAGGAGGAACAACAACCTGGAGCCTCTGGAGACAATAAGGGCGTACCAAATAGTGAAGTGTCTCCAGAGTCTATGACAGGTAAAATACCAAATCCCAAAACCTGGCTGCAGGACCTGCGGGAGTCCAAAAGGAGGGCTGAGAAGGAGCAGAAGGGCACTACTGGTAAGGTCAAAAGGGACCGGCAAAAGGCCGACACAGAAGCCCATGCCCAGTCTGGGTCTCCTAGTGCTGAGGGCGCTGAGTGGATAAAGGTGGGTCCTAAGAAAAAGAAAAAGGGTGGTTCGGAGGAGGCAGCAGGAGGTGAACAGATGGACACTTCTCCAGAAGGGGACGTGGACGCTGGACCCTCAGGGGTTTCGGTCTCCGCTGCTACAGGTGGAGACCAGGATCTTGCTGCCTCTGAAGAGTCAGAGGCTCTGCCTTGTGCGCATCCTCCTCCTATAGGACGACCTTCTACAGGTCAAACAGGGGCGGCGGGACCCCAAGGGGACCCACCTGATGAGGAACTGCATGGCCAGCCAATGGAGACCCAGCGGGTTCTGCCAGCCAGCCCTCCGAGCTATGCCAGTGTAGCGTCGGGTTTATATAAATGTGGTAATCTTTCCTCCTCCACGGAGACTCTCGTGACGATACTATCAGATGAGGAGGGAGGCGCAAGCCCAGTGGTCTGATCAGGTTCATCGGACAGGTAAATCCGTTGCTCTTAGTTACCTAAGTAAAATTTCTACATTTTCTAATGATGGCTGAACTGAAAGGTATTTCCCTCAACGTGAGAGGCATAAAATCTAACACGAGAAGAACTGCTCTTTTTAATTTTTTTACGTGTTTTACTGCATCTGTATTTTTTCTGCAAGAATGTAATATCCCACATGAAATGTCATATCAAAAATATAAAGATGAGTGGAAGTGTGGGCCATCTGTCTGGTCCGGATCGAATGCTGCAGGATCAGCGGGTGTAGCCATACTTTTTAAAGGGAACGTTTTAATTGATTTTATTCAGGAAATTTTACCAGGTCGTATTTTATTAGTAAAAGCTTTTATTGATGGTATTAGATGGCAGTTTTTAAATTTTTATGGATCCCCAGAGAAAAATGAAAGAGCCGAAATGCTTGATCTTTTACCATTATTAATTAATAACTCTGAACCTTTTATCTTAGCAGGGGATTTTAATTGTGTTTTAAAAGGTGAAAACCGGCGCTCCAGCTCTGTAAGCAGGAACTACGATAAAACCTCAGGTATGCTACATGATATAGTCAAAGATGCTAAATTGATAGACATATATAAAGAGTGTCATAGTGACAGCCCAGAGGACGCCGGTTTCACTTGGAGCAATGCTAATTGTAGCTCTAGGATTGATTTTATTTTTGGTTCAGATAAAACAATACCTGCCAAATGTGAAGTTTTAGCTAATATATTTTCAGACCATAAACTTTTATCCTTTACCATAAAAGTAAATGACAACAAAAAATGTGGTAAGAAAAGCTGGAAAATGAACGTATCCCTTTTAACCGACCCGCAGATTTTATCAGATTTTATTGAGTTTTATAGGAAATGTAGAAAAGGGAAAAAAACAAATGAGACTATGAGTGTATGGTGGGATAGAATGAAAGTAAAAATAAAAGACTTTTTTATTAAAAAGAGTATATGTAGAGCCAAAGAAAAATATGAAGAATATAGAATTTTAAATACCCGCCTACAAACATTATTTAAGCTCAGAGACAATGGGATAGATGTACAACTTGATATTTCAAACTTAAAAGAAGAGATTTCAAAATGGCTAGAACAAAAAGGAAAAGAGATAATTTTTCGTTCTAGAGTACAACATATAGAAGAAAATGAAAAGTGTTCCAGATATTTTTTTAGGAAAAATAAAAAAGAAAAAGTGATAATTGACCATATAGATGGTGAGAATAATATAAAAAATATGCTGGGTAAAGTTGAGGTTTTTTTTTCTAATCTTTTTAATGGAAAAAATATAGATAATAAATTAATGGATGATTTGCTGCAAGGACTAACAGCTGTTTTAGATCCCGCATCCCAAGAGTTTTTATCCCAAGTTTTAACGGAACAAGAAGTGTTAAAAACTATTAAAAGTTTTAAAACTGGAAAGGTCCCTGGTCCTGATGGCATCCCAATAGAATTTTATGTATGTTTTTATGATATTTTAAAAGATGATTTGTTTTATTTGTTTACTGAGGTTTTTAATAATAAGGTTTTATTAAATTCCTGGAAGAAAGGTGAAGTCTCCCTCCTATACAAAAAAGGTGATAAATCAAAATTAGAAAACTGGAGACCAATAACACTTTTAAATTGTGACTATAAAATAATGGCTAAAATTTGTGCAAATCGTCTAAAAGAAGTCATCAGCAAAGTTATTCATTCTAATCAAGTGTGTGGGGTGCCGGGGCGCAGTATATGGGACAATCTGAATTTAGTGAAAGACTGTATTGAGGATGTGAAAGACAGAAAGGGGAAAATGGCGATTTTATCTATTGATTTTGAAAAAGCATTTGACCGTGTCTCACACTTTTATCTTTTTAAAGTTTTAGAGAAAATGGGCATACCAGAAGGGTTTTTACTATCGCTTAAAGCATTTTACAAGGATTGTACAAGTAAGATTTTAGTGAATGGTTTTAAGACACAAGAGGTATTTTTACGGTCAGGGGTGAAACAGGGATGCCCTCTGTCCCCCCTACTGTTTATCTGTGCACTGGAACCAATGTTATGTGCAATACGCCAAAATAAACAGATATGCGGTGTCCCTCTGCCTGGAAGCGGTGGTTTGGAGGCCAAGGTTGTAGGCTACATGGATGACGTGGCGGTCTTGTGTACAGATGCACCATCACTTACGGCCACTCTCCATCAAGTGCAATCCTTTTGTCTAGCTTCTGGTTTTAAAATCAATTTTAATAAGTGTAACATTTTAAGTGTTGGGGGGATGATTTTACGTGATGTACCAATTAATGTCTCCGAATCCATTTCCATTTTAGGTATATCATTCACTGAAAATAATGATGGTTATAATAGTTGGGAAACAGTTACACAGAAAGTAAATACGAAAATATGTATGTGGAACATGAGGAGACTTACAATGGAGGGTAAAGTATTGGTTTTAAAGATGGTGATTTTACCTCTTTTATTGTATCTTAGCATGGTTTTCCCCCCGCCTGTTAATGTTTTAAAAAAGATAACCAAAACCTGTTTTACCTTCTTTTGGAATTCAAAAATGGAAAAGCTGAAAAGAGAAATCGTGATGAAATCAAAAGTAAAAGGTGGTAAAGATTTTCCAGATTTTAATAGGTTTCTTTTAATCCATCTGTTCGTTTACTGTTTTAATGCCCTTTTTAAGAATCACTATTGGTCCTTTTTTATGCGTTTTAATACAGGATTTTTTATGAGAAAGTTTGGATGGTATGAAGTTAATATATCTGTGCCCCATGCTTTTATTTTGTCGACGCATTATGAGATTTTAAGGAAAATAGTGTCCGATTTTAATTTAGGGACTAAGAAAATAGAGGAATTAAGAAATAGTAAGAAACTAATTAAAGAAATACGTAAAAGTGAGGAAATATGTAATGTTGACAGATATGATGATGACAAATCTATGTCTATCTGGAAAATGATTAACGTTTTTTATCTTTTTAATGAACAGAGAGATCTGGCTTGGAGTTGCATGCACCGCTGTCTTCCTTGCCGGGCATTCCAATACAGAAGAGGATTTGTGAGGTCTGCCATCTGCCAAAGAACCGGATGCCAAGACGAGGAAACGGTGGAACATCTATTATGGACATGTAATTTTGCAAAGGATTTCTGGAGAAGACTGCTCCCCCTACTGGAAAGGGTGGCAGACCTCAAGGACTTTACATATAAAACTGTGCTATACGGACTTATGGAATGCCCCACAATGGACCAGTACACAATGGCTTGGAAGACAGTGAACTGCGCCAAGTCATCTCTCTGGAAAGCGCGCAACATTGCTATTTTTAAACAAGATGATTTATCAGTGAATGATGTTTTAAGTTTATGTTTATGTGAAATGTATACTTATTATTTAATTGACAAAAAGAAGAATGTACATATTTCCAAAAAATGGCTTGTTGACCAATGGAACCTAATTATTTAAAATCTTTGTATTTTTTTGTTTTGTAAATTTCATTTGTCTTTTAACGTTTGGTATTTGTTTAATTATGCTTGTAATTTGTTAAAGTTTTAATAAACGGTTTTATCCCTCTGCAGGGGATAGCCAAATTAAAAAAAAAATCTGTTCTTATCAGTTTAATATCTGATACGTCCCCTATCTGGGGACCATATATTAAATGGATTTTTAGAACAGGGAGATGGAAAAAGAGCTTGCTCTGTCCACTCCACGCATTGACCTGGTATTGCAGTATCTCCAGGACCGGTGCACCCCTTCTTTAATGCAGTTTCTAAAATCAGAAAGAATTGAATTCAATGTTTTTTGTTCATTTTGCTTGTTTGTCGGATTTTGGGATGGACTCTTTGGCTTTGCTTTTCTTCTCCTCATTGGATTTTTCATGTTCAAAGTTGCAGAAGCCAGATTACAAGCTCATTTTGGTTCAACTTCAGCAACTGTGCATTGCATTGCCATGTAATGTGATGCAATGCTATCTTTCTAGCTCTCCCTTTTTACTTCCTTTTGGATAAACAGACATATTAGGCAAGCATTTTGGAGCTTTCACCTAAATAACTACAGGTGGTGAGATAAGCTGCACAATATAATTGACCTTTCAGTATATTGTTGCACACACACCATCTATTTAGCAAATGCCCTTGTTATCAACAGCAGCCTTTTAAACTCACCTGAGCTAACAGGTATGTGCGCTGGTTACTCTGCTGCGCTTAAAATTTCTTTTTTGGTTTGCTACAATGCCTTTTCTGAAACGTTGTCTCCCTCTGCTGGAACACTGACTTCTTTCATTTAATGCCTGCAGACTATAAAAGAGAACCCAACCCAAAAAGTTTGGTTGATTAGTCTGTGGCATTCTGTTAAACTGTTGCTTATGGCGGTCTCTGTGAGCTTCTCAGCGACATTCAGCCAGCCAGGTATCCTGCCTGCAGTAGATGGAATGTGGCAATGGAACGCTGGCTGCGCGTGTCATAATAGGCTCTGAGCCTTTATATACCTGTGCACAGCAGCAGCCACCTTCAGTCTGCTGCTGGACAGCCAGCAGCAGCAGCAGCAGGAGAGGTATGTAATCAGGAGCCCTCCTGCTAAGGGTAGACAGCTGCTCGTTCCACCCCACCCCCCGCCTTAATTGGTTCTCCTCCCTTCCAACGGTGTTGAGGTGGGTGGGAACAGCAGGGGGTGAAGGTGCTGTGTTTAAAGAGGTGGAGTTATGCAGATCTAAAACGCGTGGATTGCAGCAGCAGCAAGCCGAAAAGTGCAGGCATGTAAGGGATCTAGAGGTTGACAACATGTCTTCTTAACCGGAGTCCAGGAGCTCATCTCCACAAATGGACTTTTCAGGATCCTTGGGTGGCTCCGTAGTTTGAAACCAATTCTGGTTATCGCTTCTCGGCGTTTTGGCTAAGATCAAGTGTAGTATCTGTTCTTATCAGTTTAATATCTGATACGTCCCCTATCTGGGGACCATATATTAAATGGATTTTTAGAACAGGGAGATGGAAAAAGAGCTTGCTCTGTCCACTCCACGCATTGACCTGGTATTGCAGTATCTCCAGGACCGGTGCACCCCTTCTTTAATGCAGTTTCTAAAATCAGAAAGAATTGAATTCAATGTTTTTTGTTCATTTTGCTTGTTTGTCGGATTTTGGGATGGACTCTTTGGCTTTGCTTTTCTTCTCCTCATTGGATTTTTCATGTTCAAAGTTGCAGAAGCCAGATTACAAGCTCATTTTGGTTCAACTTCAGCAACTGTGCATTGCATTGCCATGTAATGTGATGCAATGCTATCTTTCTAGCTCTCCCTTTTTACTTCCTTTTGGATAAACAGACATATTAGGCAAGCATTTTGGAGCTTTCACCTAAATAACTACAGGTGGTGAGATAAGCTGCACAATATAATTGACCTTTCAGTATATTGTTGCACACACACCATCTATTTAGCAAATGCCCTTGTTATCAACAGCAGCCTTTTAAACTCACCTGAGCTAACAGGTATGTGCGCTGGTTACTCTGCTGCGCTTAAAATTTCTTTTTTGGTTTGCTACAATGCCTTTTCTGAAACGTTGTCTCCCTCTGCTGGAACACTGACTTCTTTCATTTAATGCCTGCAGACTATAAAAGAGAACCCAACCCAAAAAGTTTGGTTGATTAGTCTGTGGCATTCTGTTAAACTGTTGCTTATGGCGGTCTCTGTGAGCTTCTCAGCGACATTCAGCCAGCCAGGTATCCTGCCTGCAGTAGATGGAATGTGGCAATGGAACGCTGGCTGCGCGTGTCATAATAGGCTCTGAGCCTTTATATACCTGTGCACAGCAGCAGCCACCTTCAGTCTGCTGCTGGACAGCCAGCAGCAGCAGCAGCAGGAGAGGTATGTAATCAGGAGCCCTCCTGCTAAGGGTAGACAGCTGCTCGTTCCACCCCACCCCCCGCCTTAATTGGTTCTCCTCCCTTCCAACGGTGTTGAGGCGGGTGGGAACAGCAGGGGGTGAAGGTGCTGTGTTTAAAGAGGTGGAGTTATGCAGATCTAAAACGCGTGGATTGCAGCAGCAGCAAGCCGAAAAGTGCAGGCATGTAAGGGATCTAGAGGTTGACAACATGTCTTCTTAACGGGAGTCCAGGAGCTCATCTCCACAAATGGACTTTTCAGGATCCTTGGGTGGCTCCGTAGTTTGAAACCAATTCTGGTTATCGCTTCTCGGCCTTTTGGCTAAGATCAAGTGTAGTATCTGTTCTTATCAGTTTAATATCTGATACGTCCCCTATCTGGGGACCATATATTAAATGGATTTTTAGAACAGGGAGATGGAAAAAGAGCTTGCTCTGTCCACTCCACGCATTGACCTGGTATTGCAGTATCTCCAGGACCGGTGCACCCCTTCTTTAATGCAGTTTCTAAAATCAGAAAGAATTGAATTCAATGTTTTTTGTTCATTTTGCTTGTTTGTCGGATTTTGGGATGGACTCTTTGGCTTTGCTTTTCTTCTCCTCATTGGATTTTTCATGTTCAAAGTTGCAGAAGCCAGATTACAAGCTCATTTTGGTTCAACTTCAGCAACTGTGCATTGCATTGCCATGTAATGTGATGCAATGCTATCTTTCTAGCTCTCCCTTTTTACTTCCTTTTGGATAAACAGACATATTAGGCAAGCATTTTGGAGCTTTCACCTAAATAACTACAGGTGGTGAGATAAGCTGCACAATATAATTGACCTTTCAGTATATTGTTGCACACACACCATCTATTTAGCAAATGCCCTTGTTATCAACAGCAGCCTTTTAAACTCACCTGAGCTAACAGGTATGTGCGCTGGTTACTCTGCTGCGCTTAAAATTTCTTTTTTGGTTTGCTACAATGCCTTTTCTGAAACGTTGTCTCCCTCTGCTGGAACACTGACTTCTTTCATTTAATGCCTGCAGACTATAAAAGAGAACCCAACCCAAAAAGTTTGGTTGATTAGTCTGTGGCATTCTGTTAAACTGTTGCTTATGGCGGTCTCTGTGAGCTTCTCAGCGACATTCAGCCAGCCAGGTATCCTGCCTGCAGTAGATGGAATGTGGCAATGGAACGCTGGCTGCGCGTGTCATAATAGGCTCTGAGCCTTTATATACCTGTGCACAGCAGCAGCCACCTTCAGTCTGCTGCTGGACAGCCAGCAGCAGCAGCAGCAGGAGAGGTATGTAATCAGGAGCCCTCCTGCTAAGGGTAGACAGCTGCTCGTTCCACCCCACCCCCCGCCTTAATTGGTTCTCCTCCCTTCCAACGGTGTTGAGGCGGGTGGGAACAGCAGGGGGTGAAGGTGCTGTGTTTAAAGAGGTGGAGTTATGCAGATCTAAAACGCGTGGATTGCAGCAGCAACAAGCCGAAAAGTGCAGGCATGTAAGGGATCTAGAGGTTGACAACATGTCTTCTTAACGGGAGTCCAGGAGCTCATCTCCACAAATGGACTTTTCAGGATCCTTGGGTGGCTCCGTAGTTTGAAACCAATTCTGGTTATCGCTTCTCGGCCTTTTGGCTAAGATCAAGTGTAGTATCTGTTCTTATCAGTTTATTATCTGATACGTCCCCTATCTGGGGACCATATATTAAATGGATTTTTAGAACAGGGAGATGGAAAAAGAGCTTGCTCTGTCCACTCCACGCATTGACCTGGTATTGCAGTATCTCCAGGACCGGTGCACCCCTTCTTTAATGCAGTTTCTAAAATCAGAAAGAATTGAATTCAATGTTTTTTGTTCATTTTGCTTGTTTGTCGGATTTTGGGATGGACTCTTTGGCTTTGCTTTTCTTCTCCTCATTGGATTTTTCATGTTCAAAGTTGCAGAAGCCAGATTACAAGCTCATTTTGGTTCAACTTCAGCAACTGTGCATTGCATTGCCATGTAATGTGAAGCAATGCTATCTTTCTAGCTCTCCCTTTTTACTTCCTTTTGGATAAACAGACATATTAGGCAAGCATTTTGGAGCTTTCACCTAAATAACTACAGGTGGTGAGATAAGCTGCACAATATAATTGACCTTTCAGTATATTGTTGCACACACACCATCTATTTAGCAAATGCCCTTGTTATCAACAGCAGCCTTTTAAACTCACCTGAGCTAACAGGTATGTGCGCTGGTTACTCTGCTGCGCTTAAAATTTCTTTTTTGGTTTGCTACAATGCCTTTTCTGAAACGTTGTCTCCTTCTGCTGGAACACTGACTTCTTTCATTTAATGCCTGCAGACTATAAAAGAGAACCCAACCCAAAAAGTTTGGTTGATTAGTCTGTGGCATTCTGTTAAACTGTTGCTTATGGCGGTCTCTGTGAGCTTCTCAGCGACATTCAGCCAGCCAGGTATCCTGCCTGCAGTAGATGGAATGTGGCAATGGAACGCTGGCTGCGCGTGTCATAATAGGCTCTGAGCCTTTATATACCTGTGCACAGCAGCAGCCACCTTCAGTCTGCTGCTGGACAGCCAGCAGCAGCAGGAGAGGTATGTAATCAGGAGCCCTCCTGCTAAGGGTAGACAGCTGCTCGTTCCACCCCACCCCCCGCCTTAATTGGTTCTCCTCCCTTCCAACGGTGTTGAGGCGGGTGGGAACAGCAGGGGGTGAAGGTGCTGTGTTTAAAGAGGTGGAGTTATGCAGATCTAAAACGCGTGGATTGCAGCAGCAGCAAGCCGAAAAGTGCAGGCATGTAAGGGATCTAGAGGTTGACAACATGTCTTCATAACGGGAGTCCAGGAGCTCATCTCCACAAATGGACTTTTCAGGATCCTTGGGTGGCTCCGTAGTTTGAAACCAATTCTGGTTATCGCTTCTCGGCCTTTTGGCTAAGATCAAGTGTAGTATCTGTTCTTATCAGTTTAATATCTGATACGTCCCCTATCTGGGGACCATATATTAAATGGATTTTTAGAACAGGGAGATGGAAAAAGAGCTTGCTCTGTCCACTCCACGCATTGACCTGGTATTGCAGTATCTCCAGGACCGGTGCACCCCTTCTTTAATGCAGTTTCTAAAATCAGAAAGAATTGAATTCAATGTTTTTTGTTCATTTTGCTTGTTTGTCGGATTTTGGGATGGACTCTTTGGCTTTGCTTTTCTTCTCCTCATTGGATTTTTCATGTTCAAAGTTGCAGAAGCCAGATTACAAGCTCATTTTGGTTCAACTTCAGCAACTGTGCATTGCATTGCCATGTAATGTGATGCAATGCTATCTTTCTAGCTCTCCCTTTTTACTTCCTTTTGGATAAACAGACATATTAGGCAAGCATTTTGGAGCTTTCACCTAAATAACTACAGGTGGTGAGATAAGCTGCACAATATAATTGACCTTTCAGTATATTGTTGCACACACACCATCTATTTAGCAAATGCCCTTGTTATCAACAGCAGCCTTTTAAACTCACCTGAGCTAACAGGTATGTGCGCTGGTTACTCTGCTGCGCTTAAAATTTCTTTTTTGGTTTGCTACAATGCCTTTTCTGAAACGTTGTCTCCCTCTGCTGGAACACTGACTTCTTTCATTTAATGCCTGCAGACTATAAAAGAGAACCCAACCCAAAAAGTTTGGTTGATTAGTCTGTGGCATTCTGTTAAACTGTTGCTTATGGCGGTCTCTGTGAGCTTCTCAGCGACATTCAGCCAGCCAGGTATCCTGCCTGCAGTAGATGGAATGTGGCAATGGAACGCTGGCTGCGCGTGTCATAATAGGCTCTGAGCCTTTATATACCTGTGCACAGCAGCAGCCACCTTCAGTCTGCTGCTGGACAGCCAGCAGCAGCAGCAGCAGGAGAGGTATGTAATCAGGAGCCCTCCTGCTAAGGGTAGACAGCTGCTCGTTCCACCCCACCCCCCGCCTTAATTGGTTCTCCTCCCTTCCAACGGTGTTGAGGCGGGTGGGAACAGCAGGGGGTGAAGGTGCTGTGTTTAAAGAGGTGGAGTTATGCAGATCTAAAACGCGTGGATTGCAGCAGCAGCAAGCCGAAAAGTGCAGGCATGTAAGGGATCTAGAGGTTGACAACATGTCTTCTTAACGGGAGTCCAGGAGCTCATCTCCACAAATGGACTTTTCAGGATCCTTGGGTGGCTCCGTAGTTTGAAACCAATTCTGGTTATCGCTTCTCGGCCTTTTGGCTAAGATCAAGTGTAGTATCTGTTCTTATCAGTTTAATATCTGATACGTCCCCTATCTGGGGACCATATATTAAATGGATTTTTAGAACAGGGAGATGGAAAAAGAGCTTGCTCTGTCCACTCCACGCATTGACCTGGTATTGCAGTATCTCCAGGACCGGTGCACCCCTTCTTTAATGCAGTTTCTAAAATCAGAAAGAATTGAATTCAATGTTTTTTGTTCATTTTGCTTGTTTGTCGGATTTTGGGATGGACTCTTTGGCTTTGCTTTTCTTCTCCTCATTGGATTTTTCATGTTCAAAGTTGCAGAAGCCAGATTACAAGCTCATTTTGGTTCAACTTCAGCAACTGTGCATTGCATTGCCATGTAATGTGATGCAATGCTATCTTTCTAGCTCTCCCTTTTTACTTCCTTTTGGATAAACAGACATATTAGGCAAGCATTTTGGAGCTTTCACCTAAATAACTACAGGTGGTGAGATAAGCTGCACAATATAATTGACCTTTCAGTATATTGTTGCACACACACCATCTATTTAGCAAATGCCCTTGTTATCAACAGCAGCCTTTTAAACTCACCTGAGCTAACAGGTATGTGCGCTGGTTACTCTGCTGCGCTTAAAATTTCTTTTTTGGTTTGCTACAATGCCTTTTCTGAAACGTTGTCTCCCTCTGCTGGAACACTGACTTCTTTCATTTAATGCCTGCAGACTATAAAAGAGAACCCAACCCAAAAAGTTTGGTTGATTAGTCTGTGGCATTCTGTTAAACTGTTGCTTATGGCGGTCTCTGTGAGCTTCTCAGCGACATTCAGCCAGCCAGGTATCCTGCCTGCAGTAGATGGAATGTGGCAATGGAACGCTGGCTGCGCGTGTCATAATAGGCTCTGAGCCTTTATATACCTGTGCACAGCAGCAGCCACCTTCAGTCTGCTGCTGGACAGCCAGCAGCAGCAGCAGCAGGAGAGGTATGTAATCAGGAGCCCTCCTGCTAAGGGTAGACAGCTGCTCGTTCCACCCCACCCCCCGCCTTAATTGGTTCTCCTCCCTTCCAACGATGTTGAGGCGGGTGGGAACAGCAGGGGGTGAAGGTGCTGTGTTTAAAGAGGTGGAGTTATGCAGATCTAAAACGCGTGGATTGCAGCAGCAGCAAGCCGAAAAGTGCAGGCATGTAAGGGATCTAGAGGTTGACAACATGTCTTCTTAACGGGAGTCCAGGAGCTCATCTCCACAAATGGACTTTTCAGGATCCTTGGGTGGCTCCGTAGTTTGAAACCAATTCTGGTTATCGCTTCTCGGCCTTTTGGCTAAGATCAAGTGTAGTATCTGTTCTTATCAGTTTAATATCTGATACGTCCCCTATCTGGGGACCATATATTAAATGGATTTTTAGAACAGGGAGATGGAAAAAGAGCTTGCTCTGTCCACTCCACGCATTGACCTGGTATTGCAGTATCTCCAGGACCGGTGCACCCCTTCTTTAATGCAGTTTCTAAAATCAGAAAGAATTGAATTCAATGTTTTTTGTTCATTTTGCTTGTTTGTCGGATTTTGGGATGGACTCTTTGGCTTTGCTTTTCTTCTCCTCATTGGATTTTTCATGTTCAAAGTTGCAGAAGCCAGATTACAAGCTCATTTTGGTTCAACTTCAGCAACTGTGCATTGCATTGCCATGTAATGTGATGCAATGCTATCTTTCTAGCTCTCCCTTTTTACTTCCTTTTGGATAAACAGACATATTAGGCAAGCATTTTGGAGCTTTCACCTAAATAACTACAGGTGGTGAGATAAGCTGCACAATATAATTGACCTTTCAGTATATTGTTGCACACACACCATCTATTTAGCAAAAGCCCTTGTTATCAACAGCAGCCTTTTAAACTCACCTGAGCTAACAGGTATGTGCGCTGGTTACTCTGCTGCGCTTAAAATTTCTTTTTTGGTTTGCTACAATGCCTTTTCTGAAACGTTGTCTCCCTCTGCTGGAACACTGACTTCTTTCATTTAATGCCTGCAGACTATAAAAGAGAACCCAACCCAAAAAGTTTGGTTGATTAGTCTGTGGCATTCTGTTAAACTGTTGCTTATGGCGGTCTCTGTGAGCTTCTCAGCGACATTCAGCCAGCCAGGTATCCTGCCTGCAGTAGATGGAATGTGGCAATGGAACGCTGGCTGCGCGTGTCATAATAGGCTCTGAGCCTTTATATACCTGTGCACAGCAGCAGCCACCTTCAGTCTGCTGCTGGACAGCCAGCAGCAGCAGCAGCAGGAGAGGTATGTAATCAGGAGCCCTCCTGCTAAGGGTAGACAGCTGCTCGTTCCACCCCACCCCCCGCCTTAATTGGTTCTCCTCCCTTCCAACGGTGTTGAGGCGGGTGGGAACAGCAGGGGGTGAAGGTGCTGTGTTTAAAGAGGTGGAGTTATGCAGATCTAAAACGCGTGGATTGCAGCAGCAGCAAGCCGAAAAGTGCAGGCATGTAAGGGATCTAGAGGTTGACAACATGTCTTCTTAACGGGAGTCCAGGAGCTCATCTCCACAAATGGACTTTTCAGGATCCTTGGGTGGCTCCGTAGTTTGAAACCAATTCTGGTTATCGCTTCTCGGCCTTTTGGCTAAGATCAAGTGTAGTATCTGTTCTTATCAGTTTAATATCTGATACGTCCCCTATCTGGGGACCATATATTAAATGGATTTTTAGAACAGGGAGATGGAAAAAGAGCTTGCTCTGTCCACTCCACGCATTGACCTGGTATTGCAGTATCTCCAGGACCGGTGCACCCCTTCTTTAATGCAGTTTCTAAAATCAGAAAGAATTGAATTCAATGTTTTTTGTTCATTTTGCTTGTTTGTCGGATTTTGGGATGGACTCTTTGGCTTTGCTTTTCTTCTCCTCATTGGATTTTTCATGTTCAAAGTTGCAGAAGCCAGATTACAAGCTCATTTTGGTTCAACTTCAGCAACTGTGCATTGCATTGCCATGTAATGTGATGCAATGCTATCTTTCTAGCTCTCCCTTTTTACTTCCTTTTGGATAAACAGACATATTAGGCAAGCATTTTGGAGCTTTCACCTAAATAACTACAGGTGGTGAGATAAGCTGCACAATATAATTGACCTTTCAGTATATTGTTGCACACACACCATCTATTTAGCAAAAGCCCTTGTTATCAACAGCAGCCTTTTAAACTCACCTGAGCTAACAGGTATGTGCGCTGGTTACTCTGCTGCGCTTAAAATTTCTTTTTTGGTTTGCTACAATGCCTTTTCTGAAACGTTGTCTCCCTCTGCTGGAACACTGACTTCTTTCATTTAATGCCTGCAGACTATAAAAGAGAACCCAACCCAAAAAGTTTGGTTGATTAGTCTGTGGCATTCTGTTAAACTGTTGCTTATGGCGGTCTCTGTGAGCTTCTCAGCGACATTCAGCCAGCCAGGTATCCTGCCTGCAGTAGATGGAATGTGGCAATGGAACGCTGGCTGCGCGTGTCATAATAGGCTCTGAGCCTTTATATACCTGTGCACAGCAGCAGCCACCTTCAGTCTGCTGCTGGACAGCCAGCAGCAGCAGCAGCAGGAGAGGTATGTAATCAGGAGCCCTCCTGCTAAGGGTAGACAGCTGCTCGTTCCACCCCACCCCCCGCCTTAATTGGTTCTCCTCCCTTCCAACGGTGTTGAGGCGGGTGGGAACAGCAGGGGGTGAAGGTGCTGTGTTTAAAGAGGTGGAGTTATGCAGATCTAAAACGCGTGGATTGCAGCAGCAGCAAGCCGAAAAGTGCAGGCATGTAAGGGATCTAGAGGTTGACAACATGTCTTCTTAACGGGAGTCCAGGAGCTCATCTCCACAAATGGACTTTTCAGGATCCTTGGGTGGCTCCGTAGTTTGAAACCAATTCTGGTTATCGCTTCTCGGCCTTTTGGCTAAGATCAAGTGTAGTATCTGTTCTTATCAGTTTAATATCTGATACGTCCCCTATCTGGGGACCATATATTAAATGGATTTTTAGAACAGGGAGATGGAAAAAGAGCTTGCTCTGTCCACTCCACGCATTGACCTGGTATTGCAGTATCTCCAGGACCGGTGCACCCCTTCTTTAATGCAGTTTCTAAAATCAGAAAGAATTGAATTCAATGTTTTTTGTTCATTTTGCTTGTTTGTCGGATTTTGGGATGGACTCTTTGGCTTTGCTTTTCTTCTCCTCATTGGATTTTTCATGTTCAAAGTTGCAGAAGCCAGATTACAAGCTCATTTTGGTTCAACTTCAGCAACTGTGCATTGCATTGCCATGTAATGTGATGCAATGCTATCTTTCTAGCTCTCCCTTTTTACTTCCTTTTGGATAAACAGACATATTAGGCAAGCATTTTGGAGCTTTCACCTAAATAACTACAGGTGGTGAGATAAGCTGCACAATATAATTGACCTTTCAGTATATTGTTGCACACACACCATCTATTTAGCAAATGCCCTTGTTATCAACAGCAGCCTTTTAAACTCACCTGAGCTAACAGGTATGTGCGCTGGTTACTCTGCTGCGCTTAAAATTTCTTTTTTGGTTTGCTACAATGCCTTTTCTGAAACGTTGTCTCCCTCTGCTGGAACACTGACTTCTTTCATTTAATGCCTGCAGACTATAAAAGAGAACCCAACCCAAAAAGTTTGGTTGATTAGTCTGTGGCATTCTGTTAAACTGTTGCTTATGGCGGTCTCTGTGAGCTTCTCAGCGACATTCAGCCAGCCAGGTATCCTGCCTGCAGTAGATGGAATGTGGCAATGGAACGCTGGCTGCGCGTGTCATAATAGGCTCTGAGCCTTTATATACCTGTGCACAGCAGCAGCCACCTTCAGTCTGCTGCTGGACAGCCAGCAGCAGCAGCAGCAGGAGAGGTATGTAATCAGGAGCCCTCCTGCTAAGGGTAGACAGCTGCTCGTTCCACCCCACCCCCCGCCTTAATTGGTTCTCCTCCCTTCCAACGGTGTTGAGGCGGGTGGGAACAGCAGGGGGTGAAGGTGCTGTGTTTAAAGAGGTGGAGTTATGCAGATCTAAAACGCGTGGATTGCAGCAGCAGCAAGCCGAAAAGTGCAGGCATGTAAGGGATCTAGAGGTTGACAACATGTCTTCTTAACGGGAGTCCAGGAGCTCATCTCCACAAATGGACTTTTCAGGATCCTTGGGTGGCTCCGTAGTTTGAAACCAATTCTGGTTATCGCTTCTCGGCCTTTTGGCTAAGATCAAGTGTAGTATCTGTTCTTATCAGTTTAATATCTGATACGTCCCCTATCTGGGGACCATATATTAAATGGATTTTTAGAACAGGGAGATGGAAAAAGAGCTTGCTCTGTCCACTCCACGCATTGACCTGGTATTGCAGTATCTCCAGGACCGGTGCACCCCTTCTTTAATGCAGTTTCTAAAATCAGAAAGAATTGAATTCAATGTTTTTTGTTCATTTTGCTTGTTTGTCGGATTTTGGGATGGACTCTTTGGCTTTGCTTTTCTTCTCCTCATTGGATTTTTCATGTTCAAAGTTGCAGAAGCCAGATTACAAGCTCATTTTGGTTCAACTTCAGCAACTGTGCATTGCATTGCCATGTAATGTGATGCAATGCTATCTTTCTAGCTCTCCCTTTTTACTTCCTTTTGGATAAACAGACATATTAGGCAAGCATTTTGGAGCTTTCACCTAAATAACTACAGGTGGTGAGATAAGCTGCACAATATAATTGACCTTTCAGTATATTGTTGCACACACACCATCTATTTAGCAAATGCCCTTGTTATCAACAGCAGCCTTTTAAACTCACCTGAGCTAACAGGTATGTGCGCTGGTTACTCTGCTGCGCTTAAAATTTCTTTTTTGGTTTGCTACAATGCCTTTTCTGAAACGTTGTCTCCCTCTGCTGGAACACTGACTTCTTTCATTTAATGCCTGCAGACTATAAAAGAGAACCCAACCCAAAAAGTTTGGTTGATTAGTCTGTGGCATTCTGTTAAACTGTTGCTTATGGCGGTCTCTGTGAGCTTCTCAGCGACATTCAGCCAGCCAGGTATAATGCCTGCAGTAGATGGAATGTGGCAATGGAACGCTGGCTGCGCGTGTCATAATAGGCTCTGAGCCTTTATATACCTGTGCACAGCAGCAGCCACCTTCAGTCTGCTGCTGGACAGCCAGCAGCAGCAGCAGCAGGAGAGGTATGTAATCAGGAGCCCTCCTGCTAAGGGTAGACAGCTGCTCGTTCCACCCCACCCCCCGCCTTAATTGGTTCTCCTCCCTTCCAACGGTGTTGAGGCGGGTGGGAACAGCAGGGGGTGAAGGTGCTGTGTTTAAAGAGGTGGAGTTATGCAGATCTAAAACGCGTGGATTGCAGCAGCAGCAAGCCGAAAAGTGCAGGCATGTAAGGGATCTAGAGGTTGACAACATGTCTTCTTAACGGGAGTCCAGGAGCTCATCTCCACAAATGGACTTTTCAGGATCCTTGGGTGGCTCCGTAGTTTGAAACCAATTCTGGTTATCGCTTCTCGGCCTTTTGGCTAAGATCAAGTGTAGTATCTGTTCTTATCAGTTTAATATCTGATACGTCCCCTATCTGGGGACCATATATTAAATGGATTTTTAGAACAGGGAGATGGAAAAAGAGCTTGCTCTGTCCACTCCACGCATTGACCTGGTATTGCAGTATCTCCAGGACCGGTGCACCCCTTCTTTAATGCAGTTTCTAAAATCAGAAAGAATTGAATTCAATGTTTTTTGTTCATTTTGCTTGTTTGTCGGATTTTGGGATGGACTCTTTGGCTTTGCTTTTCTTCTCCTCATTGGATTTTTCATGTTCAAAGTTGCAGAAGCCAGATTACAAGCTCATTTTGGTTCAACTTCAGCAACTGTGCATTGCATTGCCATGTAATGTGATGCAATGCTATCTTTCTAGCTCTCCCTTTTTACTTCCTTTTGGATAAACAGACATATTAGGCAAGCATTTTGGAGCTTTCACCTAAATAACTACAGGTGGTGAGATAAGCTGCACAATATAATTGACCTTTCAGTATATTGTTGCACACACACCATCTATTTAGCAAATGCCCTTGTTATCAACAGCAGCCTTTTAAACTCACCTGAGCTAACAGGTATGTGCGCTGGTTACTCTGCTGCGCTTAAAATTTCTTTTTTGGTTTGCTACAATGCCTTTTCTGAAACGTTGTCTCCCTCTGCTGGAACACTGACTTCTTTCATTTAATGCCTGCAGACTATAAAAGAGAACCCAACCCAAAAAGTTTGGTTGATTAGTCTGTGGCATTCTGTTAAACTGTTGCTTATGGCGGTCTCTGTGAGCTTCTCAGCGACATTCAGCCAGCCAGGTATCCTGCCTGCAGTAGATGGAATGTGGCAATGGAACGCTGGCTGCGCGTGTCATAATAGGCTCTGAGCCTTTATATACCTGTGCACAGCAGCAGCCACCTTCAGTCTGCTGCTGGACAGCCAGCAGCAGCAGCAGCAGGAGAGGTATGTAATCAGGAGCCCTCCTGCTAAGGGTAGACAGCTGCTCGTTCCACCCCACCCCCCGCCTTAATTGGTTCTCCTCCCTTCCAACGGTGTTGAGGCGGGTGGGAACAGCAGGGGGTGAAGGTGCTGTGTTTAAAGAGGTGGAGTTATGCAGATCTAAAACGCGTGGATTGCAGCAGCAACAAGCCGAAAAGTGCAGGCATGTAAGGGATCTAGAGGTTGACAACATGTCTTCTTAACGGGAGTCCAGGAGCTCATCTCCACAAATGGACTTTTCAGGATCCTTGGGTGGCTCCGTAGTTTGAAACCAATTCTGGTTATCGCTTCTCGGCCTTTTGGCTAAGATCAAGTGTAGTATCTGTTCTTATCAGTTTAATATCTGATACGTCCCCTATCTGGGGACCATATATTAAATGGATTTTTAGAACAGGGAGATGGAAAAAGAGCTTGCTCTGTCCACTCCACGCATTGACCTGGTATTGCAGTATCTCCAGGACCGGTGCACCCCTTCTTTAATGCAGTTTCTAAAATCAGAAAGAATTGAATTCAATGTTTTTTGTTCATTTTGCTTGTTTGTCGGATTTTAGGATGGACTCTTTGGCTTTGCTTTTCTTCTCCTCATTGGATTTTTCATGTTCAAAGTTGCAGAAGCCAGATTACAAGCTCATTTTGGTTCAACTTCAGCAACTGTGCATTGCATTGCCATGTAATGTGAAGCAATGCTATCTTTCTAGCTCTCCCTTTTTACTTCCTTTTGGATAAACAGACATATTAGGCAAGCATTTTGGAGCTTTCACCTAAATAACTACAGGTGGTGAGATAAGCTGCACAATATAATTGACCTTTCAGTATATTGTTGCACACACACCATCTATTTAGCAAATGCCCTTGTTATCAACAGCAGCCTTTTAAACTCACCTGAGCTAACAGGTATGTGCGCTGGTTACTCTGCTGCGCTTAAAATTTCTTTTTTGGTTTGCTACAATGCCTTTTCTGAAACGTTGTCTCCTTCTGCTGGAACACTGACTTCTTTCATTTAATGCCTGCAGACTATAAAAGAGAACCCAACCCAAAAAGTTTGGTTGATTAGTCTGTGGCATTCTGTTAAACTGTTGCTTATGGCGGTCTCTGTGAGCTTCTCAGCGACATTCAGCCAGCCAGGTATCCTGCCTGCAGTAGATGGAATGTGGCAATGGAACGCTGGCTGCGCGTGTCATAATAGGCTCTGAGCCTTTATATACCTGTGCACAGCAGCAGCCACCTTCAGTCTGCTGCTGGACAGCCAGCAGCAGCAGGAGAGGTATGTAATCAGGAGCCCTCCTGCTAAGGGTAGACAGCTGCTCGTTCCACCCCACCCCCCGCCTTAATTGGTTCTCCTCCCTTCCAACGGTGTTGAGGCGGGTGGGAACAGCAGGGGGTGAAGGTGCTGTGTTTAAAGAGGTGGAGTTATGCAGATCTAAAACGCGTGGATTGCAGCAGCAGCAAGCCGAAAAGTGCAGGCATGTAAGGGATCTAGAGGTTGACAACATGTCTTCTTAACGGGAGTCCAGGAGCTCATCTCCACAAATGGACTTTTCAGGATCCTTGGGTGGCTCCGTAGTTTGAAACCAATTCTGGTTATCGCTTCTCGGCCTTTTGGCTAAGATCAAGTGTAGTATCTGTTCTTATCAGTTTAATATCTGATACGTCCCCTATCTGGGGACCATATATTAAATGGATTTTTAGAACAGGGAGATGGAAAAAGAGCTTGCTCTGTCCACTCCACGCATTGACCTGGTATTGCAGTATCTCCAGGACCGGTGCACCCCTTCTTTAATGCAGTTTCTAAAATCAGAAAGAATTGAATTCAATGTTTTTTGTTCATTTTGCTTGTTTGTCGGATTTTGGGATGGACTCTTTGGCTTTGCTTTTCTTCTCCTCATTGGATTTTTCATGTTCAAAGTTGCAGAAGCCAGATTACAAGCTCATTTTGGTTCAACTTCAGCAACTGTGCATTGCATTGCCATGTAATGTGATGCAATGCTATCTTTCTAGCTCTCCCTTTTTACTTCCTTTTGGATAAACAGACATATTAGGCAAGCATTTTGGAGCTTTCACCTAAATAACTACAGGTGGTGAGATAAGCTGCACAATATAATTGACCTTTCAGTATATTGTTGCACACACACCATCTATTTAGCAAATGCCCTTGTTATCAACAGCAGCCTTTTAAACTCACCTGAGCTAACAGGTATGTGCGCTGGTTACTCTGCTGCGCTTAAAATTTCTTTTTTGGTTTGCTACAATGCCTTTTCTGAAACGTTGTCTCCCTCTGCTGGAACACTGACTTCTTTCATTTAATGCCTGCAGACTATAAAAGAGAACCCAACCCAAAAACTTTGGTTGATTAGTCTGTGGCATTCTGTTAAACTGTTGCTTATGGCGGTCTCTGTGAGCTTCTCAGCGACATTCAGCCAGCCAGGTATCCTGCCTGCAGTAGATGGAATGTGGCAATGGAACGCTGGCTGCGCGTGTCATAATAGGCTCTGAGCCTTTATATACCTGTGCACAGCAGCAGCCACCTTCAGTCTGCTGCTGGACAGCCAGCAGCAGCAGCAGCAGGAGAGGTATGTAATCAGGAGCCCTCCTGCTAAGGGTAGACAGCTGCTCGTTCCACCCCACCCCCCGCCTTAATTGGTTCTCCTCCCTTCCAACGGTGTTGAGGCGGGTGGGAACAGCAGGGGGTGAAGGTGCTGTGTTTAAAGAGGTGGAGTTATGCAGATCTAAAACGCGTGGATTGCAGCAGCAGCAAGCCGAAAAGTGCAGGCATGTAAGGGATCTAGAGGTTGACAACATGTCTTCTTAACGGGAGTCCAGGAGCTCATCTCCACAAATGGACTTTTCAGGATCCTTGGGTGGCTCCGTAGTTTGAAACCAATTCTGGTTATCGCTTCTCGGCCTTTTGGCTAAGATCAAGTGTAGTATCTGTTCTTATCAGTTTAATATCTGATACGTCCCCTATCTGGGGACCATATATTAAATGGATTTTTAGAACAGGGAGATGGAAAAAGAGCTTGCTCTGTCCACTCCACGCATTGACCTGGTATTGCAGTATCTCCAGGACCGGTGCACCCCTTCTTTAATGCAGTTTCTAAAATCAAAAAGAATTGAATTCAATGTTTTTTGTTCATTTTGCTTGTTTGTCGGATTTTGGGATGGACTCTTTGGCTTTGCTTTTCTTCTCCTCATTGGATTTTTCATGTTCAAAGTTGCAGAAGCCAGATTACAAGCTCATTTTGGTTCAACTTCAGCAACTGTGCATTGCATTGCCATGTAATGTGATGCAATGCTATCTTTCTAGCTCTCCCTTTTTACTTCCTTTTGGATAAACAGACATATTAGGCAAGCATTTTGGAGCTTTCACCTAAATAACTACAGGTGGTGAGATAAGCTGCACAATATAATTGACCTTTCAGTATATTGTTGCACACACACCATCTATTTAGCAAAAGCCCTTGTTATCAACAGCAGCCTTTTAAACTCACCTGAGCTAACAGGTATGTGCGCTGGTTACTCTGCTGCGCTTGAAATTTCTTTTTTGGTTTGCTACAATGCCTTTTCTGAAACGTTGTCTCCCTCTGCTGGAACACTGACTTCTTTCATTTAATGCCTGCAGACTATAAAAGAGAACCCAACCCAAAAAGTTTGGTTGATTAGTCTGTGGCATTCTGTTAAACTGTTGCTTATGGCGGTCTCTGTGAGCTTCTCAGCGACATTCAGCCAGCCAGGTATCCTGCCTGCAGTAGATGGAATGTGGCAATGGAACGCTGGCTGCGCGTGTCATAATAGGCTCTGAGCCTTTATATACCTGTGCACAGCAGCAGCCACCTTCAGTCTGCTGCTGGACAGCCAGCAGCAGCAGCAGCAGGAGAGGTATGTAATCAGGAGCCCTCCTGCTAAGGGTAGACAGCTGCTCGTTCCACCCCACCCCCCGCCTTAATTGGTTCTCCTCCCTTCCAACGGTGTTGAGGCGGGTGGGAACAGCAGGGGGTGAAGGTGCTGTGTTTAAAGAGGTGGAGTTATGCAGATCTAAAACGCGTGGATTGCAGCAGCAGCAAGCCGAAAAGTGCAGGCATGTAAGGGATCTAGAGGTTGACAACATGTCTTCTTAACGGGAGTCCAGGAGCTCATCTCCACAAATGGACTTTTCAGGATCCTTGGGTGGCTCCGTAGTTTGAAACCAATTCTGGTTATCGCTTCTCGGCCTTTTGGCTAAGATCAAGTGTAGTATCTGTTCTTATCAGTTTAATATCTGATACGTCCCCTATCTGGGGACCATATATTAAATGAATTTTTAGAACAGGGAGATGGAAAAAGAGCTTGCTCTGTCCACTCCACGCATTGACCTGGTATTGCAGTATCTCCAGGACCGGTGCACCCCTTCTTTAATGCAGTTTCTAAAATCAGAAAGAATTGAATTCAATGTTTTTTGTTCATTTTGCTTGTTTGTCGGATTTTGGGATGGACTCTTTGGCTTTGCTTTTCTTCTCCTCATTGGATTTTTCATGTTCAAAGTTGCAGAAGCCAGATTACAAGCTCATTTTGGTTCAACTTCAGCAACTGTGCATTGCATTGCCATGTAATGTGATGCAATGCTATCTTTCTAGCTCTCCCTTTTTACTTCCTTTTGGATAAACAGACATATTAGGCAAGCATTTTGGAGCTTTCACCTAAATAACTACAGGTGGTGAGATAAGCTGCACAATATAATTGACCTTTCAGTATATTGTTGCACACACACCATCTATTTAGCAAAAGCCCTTGTTATCAACAGCAGCCTTTTAAACTCACCTGAGCTAACAGGTATGTGCGCTGGTTACTCTGCTGCGCTTAAAATTTCTTTTTTGGTTTGCTACAATGCCTTTTCTGAAACGTTGTCTCCCTCTGCTGGAACACTGACTTCTTTCATTTAATGCCTGCAGACTATAAAAGAGAACCCAACCCAAAAAGTTTGGTTGATTAGTCTGTGGCATTCTGTTAAACTGTTGCTTATGGCGGTCTCTGTGAGCTTCTCAGCGACATTCAGCCAGCCAGGTATCCTGCCTGCAGTAGATGGAATGTGGCAATGGAACGCTGGCTGCGCGTGTCATAATAGGCTCTGAGCCTTTATATACCTGTGCACAGCAGCAGCCACCTTCAGTCTGCTGCTGGACAGCCAGCAGCAGCAGCAGCAGGAGAGGTATGTAATCAGGAGCCCTCCTGCTAAGGGTAGACAGCTGCTCGTTCCACCCCACCCCCCGCCTTAATTGGTTCTCCTCCCTTCCAACGGTGTTGAGGCGGGTGGGAACAGCAGGGGGTGAAGGTGCTGTGTTTAAAGAGGTGGAGTTATGCAGATCTAAAACGCGTGGATTGCAGCAGCAGCAAGCCGAAAAGTGCAGGCATGTAAGGGATCTAGAGGTTGACAACATGTCTTCTTAACGGGAGTCCAGGAGCTCATCTCCACAAATGGACTTTTCAGGATCCTTGGGTGGCTCCGTAGTTTGAAACCAATTCTGGTTATCGCTTCTCGGCCTTTTGGCTAAGATCAAGTGTAGTATCTGTTCTTATCAGTTTAATATCTGATACGTCCCCTATCTGGGGACCATATATTAAATGGATTTTTAGAACAGGGAGATGGAAAAAGAGCTTGCTCTGTCCACTCCACGCATTGACCTGGTATTGCAGTATCTCCAGGACCGGTGCACCCCTTCTTTAATGCAGTTTCTAAAATCAGAAAGAATTGAATTCAATGTTTTTTGTTCATTTTGCTTGTTTGTCGGATTTTGGGATGGACTCTTTGGCTTTGCTTTTCTTCTCCTCATTGGATTTTTCATGTTCAAAGTTGCAGAAGCCAGATTACAAGCTCATTTTGGTTCAACTTCAGCAACTGTGCATTGCATTGCCATGTAATGTGATGCAATGCTATCTTTCTAGCTCTCCCTTTTTACTTCCTTTTGGATAAACAGACATATTAGGCAAGCATTTTGTAGCTTTCACCTAAATAACTACAGGTGGTGAGATAAGCTGCACAATATAATTGACCTTTCAGTATATTGTTGCACACACACCATCTATTTAGCAAATGCCCTTGTTATCAACAGCAGCCTTTTAAACTCACCTGAGCTAACAGGTATGTGCGCTGGTTACTCTGCTGCGCTTAAAATTTCTTTTTTGGTTTGCTACAATGCCTTTTCTGAAACGTTGTCTCCCTCTGCTGGAACACTGACTTCTTTCATTTAATGCCTGCAGACTATAAAAGAGAACCCAACCCAAAAAGTTTGGTTGATTAGTCTGTGGCATTCTGTTAAACTGTTGCTTATGGCGGTCTCTGTGAGCTTCTCAGCGACATTCAGCCAGCCAGGTATCCTGCCTGCAGTAGATGGAATGTGGCAATGGAACGCTGGCTGCGCGTGTCATAATAGGCTCTGAGCCTTTATATACCTGTGCACAGCAGCAGCCACCTTCAGTCTGCTGCTGGACAGCCAGCAGCAGCAGCAGCAGGAGAGGTATGTAATCAGGAGCCCTCCTGCTAAGGGTAGACAGCTGCTCGTTCCACCCCACCCCCCGCCTTAATTGGTTCTCCTCCCTTCCAACGGTGTTGAGGCGGGTGGGAACAGCAGGGGGTGAAGGTGCTGTGTTTAAAGAGGTGGAGTTATGCAGATCTAAAACGCGTGGATTGCAGCAGCAGCAAGCCGAAAAGTGCAGGCATGTAAGGGATCTAGAGGTTGACAACATGTCTTCTTAACGGGAGTCCAGGAGCTCATCTCCACAAATGGACTTTTCAGGATCCTTGGGTGGCTCCGTAGTTTGAAACCAATTCTGGTTATCGCTTCTCGGCCTTTTGGCTAAGATCAAGTGTAGTATCTGTTCTTATCAGTTTAATATCTGATACGTCCCCTATCTGGGGACCATATATTAAATGGATTTTTAGAACAGGGAGATGGAAAAAGAGCTTGCTCTGTCCACTCCACGCATTGACCTGGTATTGCAGTATCTCCAGGACCGGTGCACCCCTTCTTTAATGCAGTTTCTAAAATCAGAAAGAATTGAATTCAATGTTTTTTGTTCATTTTGCTTGTTTGTCGGATTTTGGGATGGACTCTTTGGCTTTGCTTTTCTTCTCCTCATTGGATTTTTCATGTTCAAAGTTGCAGAAGCCAGATTACAAGCTCATTTTGGTTCAACTTCAGCAACTGTGCATTGCATTGCCATGTAATGTGATGCAATGCTATCTTTCTAGCTCTCCCTTTTTACTTCCTTTTGGATAAACAGACATATTAGGCAAGCATTTTGGAGCTTTCACCTAAATAACTACAGGTGGTGAGATAAGCTGCACAATATAATTGACCTTTCAGTATATTGTTGCACACACACCATCTATTTAGCAAATGCCCTTGTTATCAACAGCAGCCTTTTAAACTCACCTGAGCTAACAGGTATGTGCGCTGGTTACTCTGCTGCGCTTAAAATTTCTTTTTTGGTTTGCTACAATGCCTTTTCTGAAACGTTGTCTCCCTCTGCTGGAACACTGACTTCTTTCATTTAATGCCTGCAGACTATAAAAGAGAACCCAACCCAAAAAGTTTGGTTGATTAGTCTGTGGCATTCTGTTAAACTGTTGCTTATGGCGGTCTCTGTGAGCTTCTCAGCGACATTCAGCCAGCCAGGTATCCTGCCTGCAGTAGATGGAATGTGGCAATGGAACGCTGGCTGCGCGTGTCATAATAGGCTCTGAGCCTTTATATACCTGTGCACAGCAGCAGCCACCTTCAGTCTGCTGCTGGACAGCCAGCAGCAGCAGCAGCAGGAGAGGTATGTAATCAGGAGCCCTCCTGCTAAGGGTAGACAGCTGCTCGTTCCACCCCACCCCCCGCCTTAATTGGTTCTCCTCCCTTCCAACGGTGTTGAGGCGGGTGGGAACAGCAGGGGGTGAAGGTGCTGTGTTTAAAGAGGTGGAGTTATGCAGATCTAAAACGCGTGGATTGCAGCAGCAGCAAGCCGAAAAGTGCAGGCATGTAAGGGATCTAGAGGTTGACAATATGTCTTCTTAACGGGAGTCCAGGAGCTCATCTCCACAAATGGACTTTTCAGGATCCTTGGGTGGCTCCGTAGTTTGAAACCAATTCTGGTTATCGCTTCTCGGCCTTTTGGCTAAGATCAAGTGTAGTATCTGTTCTTATCAGTTTAATATCTGATACGTCCCCTATCTGGGGACCATATATTAAATGGATTTTTAGAACAGGGAGATGGAAAAAGAGCTTGCTCTGTCCACTCCACGCATTGACCTGGTATTGCAGTATCTCCAGGACCGGTGCACCCCTTCTTTAATGCAGTTTCTAAAATCAGAAAGAATTGAATTCAATGTTTTTTGTTCATTTTGCTTGTTTGTCGGATTTTGGGATGGACTCTTTGGCTTTGCTTTTCTTCTCCTCATTGGATTTTTCATGTTCAAAGTTGCAGAAGCCAGATTACAAGCTCATTTTGGTTCAACTTCAGCAACTGTGCATTGCATTGCCATGTAATGTGATGCAATGCTATCTTTCTAGCTCTCCCTTTTTACTTCCTTTTGGATAAACAGACATATTAGGCAAGCATTTTGGAGCTTTCACCTAAATAACTACAGGTGGTGAGATAAGCTGCACAATATAATTGACCTTTCAGTATATTGTTGCACACACACCATCTATTTAGCAAATGCCCTTGTTATCAACAGCAGCCTTTTAAACTCACCTGAGCTAACAGGTATGTGCGCTGGTTACTCTGCTGCGCTTAAAATTTCTTTTTTGGTTTGCTACAATGCCTTTTCTGAAACGTTGTCTCCCTCTGCTGGAACACTGACTTCTTTCATTTAATGCCTGCAGACTATAAAAGAGAACCCAACCCAAAAAGTTTGGTTGATTAGTCTGTGGCATTCTGTTAAACTGTTGCTTATGGCGGTCTCTGTGAGCTTCTCAGCGACATTCAGCCAGCCAGGTATCCTGCCTGCAGTAGATGGAATGTGGCAATGGAACGCTGGCTGCGCGTGTCATAATAGGCTCTGAGCCTTTACATACCTGTGCACAGCAGCAGCCACCTTCAGTCTGCTGCTGGACAGCCAGCAGCAGCAGCAGCAGGAGAGGTATGTAATCAGGAGCCCTCCTGCTAAGGGTAGACAGCTGCTCATTCCACCCCACCCCCCGCCTTAATTGGTTCTCCTCCCTTCCAACGGTGTTGAGGCGGGTGGGAACAGCAGGGGGTGAAGGTGCTGTGTTTAAAGAGGTGGAGTTATGCAGATCTAAAACGCGTGGATTGCAGCAGCAGCAAGCCGAAAAGTGCAGGCATGTAAGGGATCTAGAGGTTGACAACATGTCTTCTTAACGGGAGTCCAGGAGCTCATCTCCACAAATGGACTTTTCAGGATCCTTGGGTGGCTCCGTAGTTTGAAACCAATTCTGGTTATCGCTTCTCGGCCTTTTGGCTAAGATCAAGTGTAGTATCTGTTCTTATCAGTTTAATATCTGATACGTCCCCTATCTGGGGACCATATATTAAATGGATTTTTAGAACAGGGAGATGGAAAAAGAGCTTGCTCTGTCCACTCCACGCATTGACCTGGTATTGCAGTATCTCCAGGACCGGTGCACCCCTTCTTTAATGCAGTTTCTAAAATCAGAAAGAATTGAATTCAATGTTTTTTGTTCATTTTGCTTGTTTGTCGGATTTTGGGATGGACTCTTTGGCTTTGCTTTTCTTCTCCTCATTGGATTTTTCATGTTCAAAGTTGCAGAAGCCAGATTACAAGCTCATTTTGGTTCAACTTCAGCAACTGTGCATTGCATTGCCATGTAATGTGATGCAATGCTATCTTTCTAGCTCTCCCTTTTTACTTCCTTTTGGATAAACAGACATATTAGGCAAGCATTTTGGAGCTTTCACCTAAATAACTACAGGTGGTGAGATAAGCTGCACAATATAATTGACCTTTCAGTATATTGTTGCACACACACCATCTATTTAGCAAATGCCCTTGTTATCAACAGCAGCCTTTTAAACTCACCTGAGCTAACAGGTATGTGCGCTGGTTACTCTGCTGCGCTTAAAATTTCTTTTTTGGTTTGCTACAATGCCTTTTCTGAAACGTTGTCTCCCTCTGCTGGAACACTGACTTCTTTCATTTAATGCCTGCAGACTATAAAAGAGAACCCAACCCAAAAAGTTTGGTTGATTAGTCTGTGGCATTCTGTTAAACTGTTGCTTATGGCGGTCTCTGTGAGCTTCTCAGCGACATTCAGCCAGCCAGGTATCCTGCCTGCAGTAGATGGAATGTGGCAATGGAACGCTGGCTGCGCGTGTCATAATAGGCTCTGAGCCTTTACATACCTGTGCACAGCAGCAGCCACCTTCAGTCTGCTGCTGGACAGCCAGCAGCAGCAGCAGCAGGAGAGGTATGTAATCAGGAGCCCTCCTGCTAAGGGTAGACAGCTGCTCATTCCACCCCACCCCCCGCCTTAATTGGTTCTCCTCCCTTCCAACGGTGTTGAGGCGGGTGGGAACAGCAGGGGGTGAAGGTGCTGTGTTTAAAGAGGTGGAGTTATGCAGATCTAAAACGCGTGGATTGCAGCAGCAGCAAGCCGAAAAGTGCAGGCATGTAAGGGATCTAGAGGTTGACAACATGTCTTCTTAACGGGAGTCCAGGAGCTCATCTCCACAAATGGACTTTTCAGGATCCTTGGGTGGCTCCGTAGTTTGAAACCAATTCTGGTTATCGCTTCTCGGCCTTTTGGCTAAGATCAAGTGTAGTATCTGTTCTTATCAGTTTAATATCTGATACGTCCCCTATCTGGGGACCATATATTAAATGGATTTTTAGAACAGGGAGATGGAAAAAGAGCTTGCTCTGTCCACTCCACGCATTGACCTGGTATTGCAGTATCTCCAGGACCGGTGCACCCCTTCTTTAATGCAGTTTCTAAAATCAAAAAGAATTGAATTCAATGTTTTTTGTTCATTTTGCTTGTTTGTCGGATTTTGGGATGGACTCTTTGGCTTTGCTTTTCTTCTCCTCATTGGATTTTTCATGTTCAAAGTTGCAGAAGCCAGATTACAAGCTCATTTTGGTTCAACTTCAGCAACTGTGCATTGCATTGCCATGTAATGTGATGCAATGCTATCTTTCTAGCTCTCCCTTTTTACTTCCTTTTGGATAAACAGACATATTAGGCAAGCATTTTGGAGCTTTCACCTAAATAACTACAGGTGGTGAGATAAGCTGCACAATATAATTGACCTTTCAGTATATTGTTGCACACACACCATCTATTTAGCAAAAGCCCTTGTTATCAACAGCAGCCTTTTAAACTCACCTGAGCTAACAGGTATGTGCGCTGGTTACTCTGCTGCGCTTGAAATTTCTTTTTTGGTTTGCTACAATGCCTTTTCTGAAACGTTGTCTCCCTCTGCTGGAACACTGACTTCTTTCATTTAATGCCTGCAGACTATAAAAGAGAACCCAACCCAAAAAGTTTGGTTGATTAGTCTGTGGCATTCTGTTAAACTGTTGCTTATGGCGGTCTCTGTGAGCTTCTCAGCGACATTCAGCCAGCCAGGTATCCTGCCTGCAGTAGATGGAATGTGGCAATGGAACGCTGGCTGCGCGTGTCATAATAGGCTCTGAGCCTTTATATACCTGTGCACAGCAGCAGCCACCTTCAGTCTGCTGCTGGACAGCCAGCAGCAGCAGCAGCAGGAGAGGTATGTAATCAGGAGCCCTCCTGCTAAGGGTAGACAGCTGCTCGTTCCACCCCACCCCCCGCCTTAATTGGTTCTCCTCCCTTCCAACGGTGTTGAGGCGGGTGGGAACAGCAGGGGGTGAAGGTGCTGTGTTTAAAGAGGTGGAGTTATGCAGATCTAAAACGCGTGGATTGCAGCAGCAGCAAGCCGAAAAGTGCAGGCATGTAAGGGATCTAGAGGTTGACAACATGTCTTCTTAACGGGAGTCCAGGAGCTCATCTCCACAAATGGACTTTTCAGGATCCTTGGGTGGCTCCGTAGTTTGAAACCAATTCTGGTTATCGCTTCTCGGCCTTTTGGCTAAGATCAAGTGTAGTATCTGTTCTTATCAGTTTAATATCTGATACGTCCCCTATCTGGGGACCATATATTAAATGGATTTTTAGAACAGGGAGATGGAAAAAGAGCTTGCTCTGTCCACTCCACGCATTGACCTGGTATTGCAGTATCTCCAGGACCGGTGCACCCCTTCTTTAATGCAGTTTCTAAAATCAGAAAGAATTGAATTCAATGTTTTTTGTTCATTTTGCTTGTTTGTCGGATTTTGGGATGGACTCTTTGGCTTTGCTTTTCTTCTCCTCATTGGATTTTTCATGTTCAAAGTTGCAGAAGCCAGATTACAAGCTCATTTTGGTTCAACTTCAGCAACTGTGCATTGCATTGCCATGTAATGTGATGCAATGCTATCTTTCTAGCTCTCCCTTTTTACTTCCTTTTGGATAAACAGACATATTAGGCAAGCATTTTGGAGCTTTCACCTAAATAACTACAGGTGGTGAGATAAGCTGCACAATATAATTGACCTTTCAGTATATTGTTGCACACACACCATCTATTTAGCAAAAGCCCTTGTTATCAACAGCAGCCTTTTAAACTCACCTGAGCTAACAGGTATGTGCGCTGGTTACTCTGCTGCGCTTAAAATTTCTTTTTTGGTTTGCTACAATGCCTTTTCTGAAACGTTGTCTCCCTCTGCTGGAACACTGACTTCTTTCATTTAATGCCTGCAGACTATAAAAGAGAACCCAACCCAAAAAGTTTGGTTGATTAGTCTGTGGCATTCTGTTAAACTGTTGCTTATGGCGGTCTCTGTGAGCTTCTCAGCGACATTCAGCCAGCCAGGTATCCTGCCTGCAGTAGATGGAATGTGGCAATGGAACGCTGGCTGCGCGTGTCATAATAGGCTCTGAGCCTTTATATACCTGTGCACAGCAGCAGCCACCTTCAGTCTGCTGCTGGACAGCCAGCAGCAGCAGCAGCAGGAGAGGTATGTAATCAGGAGCCCTCCTGCTAAGGGTAGACAGCTGCTCGTTCCACCCCACCCCCCGCCTTAATTGGTTCTCCTCCCTTCCAACGGTGTTGAGGCGGGTGGGAACAGCAGGGGGTGAAGGTGCTGTGTTTAAAGAGGTGGAGTTATGCAGATCTAAAACGCGTGGATTGCAGCAGCAGCAAGCCGAAAAGTGCAGGCATGTAAGGGATCTAGAGGTTGACAACATGTCTTCTTAACGGGAGTCCAGGAGCTCATCTCCACAAATGGACTTTTCAGGATCCTTGGGTGGCTCCGTAGTTTGAAACCAATTCTGGTTATCGCTTCTCGGCCTTTTGGCTAAGATCAAGTGTAGTATCTGTTCTTATCAGTTTAATATCTGATACGTCCCCTATCTGGGGACCATATATTAAATGGATTTTTAGAACAGGGAGATGGAAAAAGAGCTTGCTCTGTCCACTCCACGCATTGACCTGGTATTGCAGTATCTCCAGGACCGGTGCACCCCTTCTTTAATGCAGTTTCTAAAATCAGAAAGAATTGAATTCAATGTTTTTTGTTCATTTTGCTTGTTTGTCGGATTTTGGGATGGACTCTTTGGCTTTGCTTTTCTTCTCCTCATTGGATTTTTCATGTTCAAAGTTGCAGAAGCCAGATTACAAGCTCATTTTGGTTCAACTTCAGCAACTGTGCATTGCATTGCCATGTAATGTGATGCAATGCTATCTTTCTAGCTCTCCCTTTTTACTTCCTTTTGGATAAACAGACATATTAGGCAAGCATTTTGTAGCTTTCACCTAAATAACTACAGGTGGTGAGATAAGCTGCACAATATAATTGACCTTTCAGTATATTGTTGCACACACACCATCTATTTAGCAAATGCCCTTGTTATCAACAGCAGCCTTTTAAACTCACCTGAGCTAACAGGTATGTGCGCTGGTTACTCTGCTGCGCTTAAAATTTCTTTTTTGGTTTGCTACAATGCCTTTTCTGAAACGTTGTCTCCCTCTGCTGGAACACTGACTTCTTTCATTTAATGCCTGCAGACTATAAAAGAGAACCCAACCCAAAAAGTTTGGTTGATTAGTCTGTGGCATTCTGTTAAACTGTTGCTTATGGCGGTCTCTGTGAGCTTCTCAGCGACATTCAGCCAGCCAGGTATCCTGCCTGCAGTAGATGGAATGTGGCAATGGAACGCTGGCTGCGCGTGTCATAATAGGCTCTGAGCCTTTATATACCTGTGCACAGCAGCAGCCACCTTCAGTCTGCTGCTGGACAGCCAGCAGCAGCAGCAGCAGGAGAGGTATGTAATCAGGAGCCCTCCTGCTAAGGGTAGACAGCTGCTCGTTCCACCCCACCCCCCGCCTTAATTGGTTCTCCTCCCTTCCAACGGTGTTGAGGCGGGTGGGAACAGCAGGGGGTGAAGGTGCTGTGTTTAAAGAGGTGGAGTTATGCAGATCTAAAACGCGTGGATTGCAGCAGCAGCAAGCCGAAAAGTGCAGGCATGTAAGGGATCTAGAGGTTGACAACATGTCTTCTTAACGGGAGTCCAGGAGCTCATCTCCACAAATGGACTTTTCAGGATCCTTGGGTGGCTCCGTAGTTTGAAACCAATTCTGGTTATCGCTTCTCGGCCTTTTGGCTAAGATCAAGTGTAGTATCTGTTCTTATCAGTTTAATATCTGATACGTCCCCTATCTGGGGACCATATATTAAATGGATTTTTAGAACAGGGAGATGGAAAAAGAGCTTGCTCTGTCCACTCCACGCATTGACCTGGTATTGCAGTATCTCCAGGACCGGTGCACCCCTTCTTTAATGCAGTTTCTAAAATCAGAAAGAATTGAATTCAATGTTTTTTGTTCATTTTGCTTGTTTGTCGGATTTTGGGATGGACTCTTTGGCTTTGCTTTTCTTCTCCTCATTGGATTTTTCATGTTCAAAGTTGCAGAAGCCAGATTACAAGCTCATTTTGGTTCAACTTCAGCAACTGTGCATTGCATTGCCATGTAATGTGATGCAATGCTATCTTTCTAGCTCTCCCTTTTTACTTCCTTTTGGATAAACAGACATATTAGGCAAGCATTTTGGAGCTTTCACCTAAATAACTACAGGTGGTGAGATAAGCTGCACAATATAATTGACCTTTCAGTATATTGTTGCACACACACCATCTATTTAGCAAATGCCCTTGTTATCAACAGCAGCCTTTTAAACTCACCTGAGCTAACAGGTATGTGCGCTGGTTACTCTGCTGCGCTTAAAATTTCTTTTTTGGTTTGCTACAATGCCTTTTCTGAAACGTTGTCTCCCTCTGCTGGAACACTGACTTCTTTCATTTAATGCCTGCAGACTATAAAAGAGAACCCAACCCAAAAAGTTTGGTTGATTAGTCTGTGGCATTCTGTTAAACTGTTGCTTATGGCGGTCTCTGTGAGCTTCTCAGCGACATTCAGCCAGCCAGGTATCCTGCCTGCAGTAGATGGAATGTGGCAATGGAACGCTGGCTGCGCGTGTCATAATAGGCTCTGAGCCTTTATATACCTGTGCACAGCAGCAGCCACCTTCAGTCTGCTGCTGGACAGCCAGCAGCAGCAGCAGCAGGAGAGGTATGTAATCAGGAGCCCTCCTGCTAAGGGTAGACAGCTGCTCGTTCCACCCCACCCCCCGCCTTAATTGGTTCTCCTCCCTTCCAACGGTGTTGAGGCGGGTGGGAACAGCAGGGGGTGAAGGTGCTGTGTTTAAAGAGGTGGAGTTATGCAGATCTAAAACGCGTGGATTGCAGCAGCAGCAAGCCGAAAAGTGCAGGCATGTAAGGGATCTAGAGGTTGACAATATGTCTTCTTAACGGGAGTCCAGGAGCTCATCTCCACAAATGGACTTTTCAGGATCCTTGGGTGGCTCCGTAGTTTGAAACCAATTCTGGTTATCGCTTCTCGGCCTTTTGGCTAAGATCAAGTGTAGTATCTGTTCTTATCAGTTTAATATCTGATACGTCCCCTATCTGGGGACCATATATTAAATGGATTTTTAGAACAGGGAGATGGAAAAAGAGCTTGCTCTGTCCACTCCACGCATTGACCTGGTATTGCAGTATCTCCAGGACCGGTGCACCCCTTCTTTAATGCAGTTTCTAAAATCAGAAAGAATTGAATTCAATGTTTTTTGTTCATTTTGCTTGTTTGTCGGATTTTGGGATGGACTCTTTGGCTTTGCTTTTCTTCTCCTCATTGGATTTTTCATGTTCAAAGTTGCAGAAGCCAGATTACAAGCTCATTTTGGTTCAACTTCAGCAACTGTGCATTGCATTGCCATGTAATGTGATGCAATGCTATCTTTCTAGCTCTCCCTTTTTACTTCCTTTTGGATAAACAGACATATTAGGCAAGCATTTTGGAGCTTTCACCTAAATAACTACAGGTGGTGAGATAAGCTGCACAATATAATTGACCTTTCAGTATATTGTTGCACACACACCATCTATTTAGCAAATGCCCTTGTTATCAACAGCAGCCTTTTAAACTCACCTGAGCTAACAGGTATGTGCGCTGGTTACTCTGCTGCGCTTAAAATTTCTTTTTTGGTTTGCTACAATGCCTTTTCTGAAACGTTGTCTCCCTCTGCTGGAACACTGACTTCTTTCATTTAATGCCTGCAGACTATAAAAGAGAACCCAACCCAAAAAGTTTGGTTGATTAGTCTGTGGCATTCTGTTAAACTGTTGCTTATGGCGGTCTCTGTGAGCTTCTCAGCGACATTCAGCCAGCCAGGTATCCTGCCTGCAGTAGATGGAATGTGGCAATGGAACGCTGGCTGCGCGTGTCATAATAGGCTCTGAGCCTTTACATACCTGTGCACAGCAGCAGCCACCTTCAGTCTGCTGCTGGACAGCCAGCAGCAGCAGCAGCAGGAGAGGTATGTAATCAGGAGCCCTCCTGCTAAGGGTAGACAGCTGCTCATTCCACCCCACCCCCCGCCTTAATTGGTTCTCCTCCCTTCCAACGGTGTTGAGGCGGGTGGGAACAGCAGGGGGTGAAGGTGCTGTGTTTAAAGAGGTGGAGTTATGCAGATCTAAAACGCGTGGATTGCAGCAGCAGCAAGCCGAAAAGTGCAGGCATGTAAGGGATCTAGAGGTTGACAACATGTCTTCTTAACGGGAGTCCAGGAGCTCATCTCCACAAATGGACTTTTCAGGATCCTTGGGTGGCTCCGTAGTTTGAAACCAATTCTGGTTATCGCTTCTCGGCCTTTTGGCTAAGATCAAGTGTAGTATCTGTTCTTATCAGTTTAATATCTGATACGTCCCCTATCTGGGGACCATATATTAAATGGATTTTTAGAACAGGGAGATGGAAAAAGAGCTTGCTCTGTCCACTCCACGCATTGACCTGGTATTGCAGTATCTCCAGGACCGGTGCACCCCTTCTTTAATGCAGTTTCTAAAATCAGAAAGAATTGAATTCAATGTTTTTTGTTCATTTTGCTTGTTTGTCGGATTTTGGGATGGACTCTTTGGCTTTGCTTTTCTTCTCCTCATTGGATTTTTCATGTTCAAAGTTGCAGAAGCCAGATTACAAGCTCATTTTGGTTCAACTTCAGCAACTGTGCATTGCATTGCCATGTAATGTGATGCAATGCTATCTTTCTAGCTCTCCCTTTTTACTTCCTTTTGGATAAACAGACATATTAGGCAAGCATTTTGGAGCTTTCACCTAAATAACTACAGGTGGTGAGATAAGCTGCACAATATAATTGACCTTTCAGTATATTGTTGCACACACACCATCTATTTAGCAAATGCCCTTGTTATCAACAGCAGCCTTTTAAACTCACCTGAGCTAACAGGTATGTGCGCTGGTTACTCTGCTGCGCTTAAAATTTCTTTTTTGGTTTGCTACAATGCCTCTTCTGAAACGTTGTCTCCCTCTGCTGGAACACTGACTTCTTTCATTTAATGCCTGCAGACTATAAAAGAGAACCCAACCCAAAAAGTTTGGTTGATTAGTCTGTGGCATTCTGTTAAACTGTTGCTTATGGCGGTCTCTGTGAGCTTCTCAGCGACATTCAGCCAGCCAGGTATCCTGCCTGCAGTAGATGGAATTTGGCAATGGAACGCTGGCTGCGCGTGTCATAATAGGCTCTGAGCCTTTATATACCTGTGCACAGCAGCAGCCACCTTCAGTCTGCTGCTGGACAGCCAGCAGCAGCAGCAGCAGGAGAGGTATGTAATCAGGAGCCCTCCTGCTAAGGGTAGACAGCTGCTCGTTCCACCCCACCCCCCGCCTTAATTGGTTCTCCTCCCTTCCAACGGTGTTGAGGCGGGTGGGAACAGCAGGGGGTGAAGGTGCTGTGTTTAAAAAGGTGGAGTTATGCAGATCTAAAACGCGTGGATTGCAGCAGCAGCAAGCCGAAAAGTGCAGGCATGTAAGGGATCTAGAGGTTGACAACATGTCTTCTTAACGGGAGTCCAGGAGCTCATCTCCACAAATGGACTTTTCAGGATCCTTGGGTGGCTCCGTAGTTTGAAACCAATTCTGGTTATCGCTTCTCGGCCTTTTGGCTAAGATCAAGTGTAGTATCTGTTCTTATCAGTTTAATATCTGATACGTCCCCTATCTGGGGACCATATATTAAATGGATTTTTAGAACAGGGAGATGGAAAAAGAGCTTGCTCTGTCCACTCCACGCATTGACCTGGTATTGCAGTATCTCCAGGACCGGTGCACCCCTTCTTTAATGCAGTTTCTAAAATCAGAAAGAATTGAATTCAATGTTTTTTGTTCATTTTGCTTGTTTGTCGGATTTTGGGATGGACTCTTTGGCTTTGCTTTTCTTCTCCTCATTGGATTTTTCATGTTCAAAGTTGCAGAAGCCAGATTACAAGCTCATTTTGGTTCAACTTCAGCAACTGTGCATTGCATTGCCATGTAATGTGATGCAATGCTATCTTTCTAGCTCTCCCTTTTTACTTCCTTTTGGATAAACAGACATATTAGGGAAGCATTTTGGAGCTTTCACCTAAATAACTACAGGTGGTGAGATAAGCTGCACAATATAATTGACCTTTCAGTATATTGTTGCACACACACCATCTATTTAGCAAATGCCCTTGTTATCAACAGCAGCCTTTTAAACTCACCTGAGCTAACAGGTATGTGCGCTGGTTACTCTGCTGCGCTTAAAATTTCTTTTTTGGTTTGCTACAATGCCTTTTCTGAAACGTTGTCTCCCTCTGCTGGAACACTGACTTCTTTCATTTAATGCCTGCAGACTATAAAAGAGAACCCAACCCAAAAAGTTTGGTTGATTAGTCTGTGGCATTCTGTTAAACTGTTACTTATGGCGGTCTCTGTGAGCTTCTCAGCGACATTCAGCCAGCCAGGTATCCTGCCTGCAGTAGATGGAATGTGGCAATGGAACGCTGGCTGCGCGTGTCATAATAGGCTCTGAGCCTTTATATACCTGTGCACAGCAGCAGCCACCTTCAGTCTGCTGCTGGACAGCCAGCAGCAGCAGCAGCAGGAGAGGTATGTAATCAGGAGCCCTCCTGCTAAGGGTAGACAGCTGCTCGTTCCACCCCACCCCCCGCCTTAATTGGTTCTCCTCCCTTCCAACGGTGTTGAGGCGGGTGGGAACAGCAGGGGGTGAAGGTGCTGTGTTTAAAGAGGTGGAGTTATGCAGATCTAAAACGCGTGGATTGCAGCAGCAGCAAGCCGAAAAGTGCAGGCATGTAAGGGATCTAGAGGTTGACAACATGTCTTCTTAACGGGAGTCCAGGAGCTCATCTCCACAAATGGACTTTTCAGGATCCTTGGGTGGCTCCGTAGTTTGAAACCAATTCTGGTTATCGCTTCTCGGCCTTTTGGCTAAGATCAAGTGTAGTATCTGTTCTTATCAGTTTAATATCTGATACGTCCCCTATCTGGGGACCATATATTAAATGGATTTTTAGAACAGGGAGATGGAAAAAGAGCTTGCTCTGTCCACTCCACGCATTGACCTGGTATTGTAGTATCTCCAGGACCGGTGCACCCCTTCTTTAATGCAGTTTCTAAAATCAGAAAGAATTGAATTCAATGTTTTTTGTTCATTTTGCTTGTTTGTCAGATTTTGGGATGGACTCTTTGGCTTTGCTTTTCTTCTCCTCATTGGATTTTTCATGTTCAAAGTTGCAGAAGCCAGATTACAAGCTCATTTTGGTTCAACTTCAGCAACTGTGCATTGCATTGCCATGTAATGTGATGCAATGCTATCTTTCTAGCTCTCCCTTTTTACTTCCTTTTGGATAAACAGACATATTAGGCAAGCATTTTGGAGCTTTCACCTAAATAACTACAGGTGGTGAGATAAGCTGCACAATATAATTGACCTTTCAGTATATTGTTGCACACACACCATCTATTTAGCAAATGCCCTTGTTATCAACAGCAGCCTTTTAAACTCACCTGAGCTAACAGGTATGTGCGCTGGTTACTCTGCTGCGCTTAAAATTTCTTTTTTGGTTTGCTACAATGCCTTTTCTGAAACGTTGTCTCCCTCTGCTGGAACACTGACTTCTTTCATTTAATGCCTGCAGACTATAAAAGAGAACCCAACCCAAAAAGTTTGGTTGATTAGTCTGTGGCATTCTGTTAAACTGTTGCTTATGGCGGTCTCTGTGAGCTTCTCAGCGACATTCAGCCAGCCAGGTATCCTGCCTGCAGTAGATGGAATGTGGCAATGGAACGCTGGCTGCGCGTGTCATAATAGGCTCTGAGCCTTTATATACCTGTGCACAGCAGCAGCCACCTTCAGTCTGCTGCTGGACAGCCAGCAGCAGCAGCAGGAGAGGTATGTAATCAGGAGCCCTCCTGCTAAGGGTAGACAGCTGCTCGTTCCACCCCACCCCCCGCCTTAATTGGTTCTCCTCCCTTCCAACGGTGTTGAGGCGGGTGGGAACAGCAGGGGGTGAAGGTGCTGTGTTTAAAGAGGTGGAGTTATGCAGATCTAAAACGCGTGGATTGCAGCAGCAGCAAGCCGAAAAGTGCAGGCATGTAAGGGATCTAGAGGTTGACAACATGTCTTCTTAACGGGAGTCCAGGAGCTCATCTCCACAAATGGACTTTTCAGGATCCTTGGGTGGCTCCGTAGTTTGAAACCAATTCTGGTTATCGCTTCTCGGCCTTTTGGCTAAGATCAAGTGTAGTATCTGTTCTTATCAGTTTAATATCTGATACGTCCCCTATCTGGGGACCATATATTAAATGGATTTTTAGAACAGGGAGATGGAAAAAGAGCTTGCTCTGTCCACTCCACGCATTGACCTGGTATTGCAGTATCTCCAGGACCGGTGCACCCCTTCTTTAATGCAGTTTCTAAAATCAGAAAGAATTGAATTCAATGTTTTTTGTTCATTTTGCTTGTTTGTCGGATTTTGGGATGGACTCTTTGGCTTTGCTTTTCTTCTCCTCATTGGATTTTTCATGTTCAAAGTTGCAGAAGCCAGATTACAAGCTCATTTTGGTTCAACTTCAGCAACTGTGCATTGCATTGCCATGTAATGTGATGCAATGCTATCTTTCTAGCTCTCCCTTTTTACTTCCTTTTGGATAAACAGACATATTAGGCAAGCATTTTGGAGCTTTCACCTAAATAACTACAGGTGGTGAGATAAGCTGCACAATATAATTGACCTTTCAGTATATTGTTGCACACACACCATCTATTTAGCAAATGCCCTTGTTATCAACAGCAGCCTTTTAAACTCACCTGAGCTAACAGGTATGTGCGCTGGTTACTCTGCTGCGCTTAAAATTTCTTTTTTGGTTTGCTACAATGCCTTTTCTGAAACGTTGTCTCCCTCTGCTGGAACACTGACTTCTTTCATTTAATGCCTGCAGACTATAAAAGAGAACCCAACCCAAAAAGTTTGGTTGATTAGTCTGTGGCATTCTGTTAAACTGTTGCTTATGGCGGTCTCTGTGAGCTTCTCAGCGACATTCAGCCAGCCAGGTATCCTGCCTGCAGTAGATGGAATGTGGCAATGGAACGCTGGCTGCGCGTGTCATAATAGGCTCTGAGCCTTTATATACCTGTGCACAGCAGCAGCCACCTTCAGTCTGCTGCTGGACAGCCAGCAGCAGCAGCAGCAGGAGAGGTATGTAATCAGGAGCCCTCCTGCTAAGGGTAGACAGCTGCTCGTTCCACCCCACCCCCCGCCTTAATTGGTTCTCCTCCCTTCCAACGGTGTTGAGGCGGGTGGGAACAGCAGGGGGTGAAGGTGCTGTGTTTAAAGAGGTGGAGTTATGCAGATCTAAAACGCGTGGATTGCAGCAGCAGCAAGCCGAAAAGTGCAGGCATGTAAGGGATCTAGAGGTTGACAATATGTCTTCTTAACGGGAGTCCAGGAGCTCATCTCCACAAATGGACTTTTCAGGATCCTTGGGTGGCTCCGTAGTTTGAAACCAATTCTGGTTATCGCTTCTCGGCCTTTTGGCTAAGATCAAGTGTAGTATCTGTTCTTATCAGTTTAATATCTGATACGTCCCCTATCTGGGGACCATATATTAAATGGATTTTTAGAACAGGGAGATGGAAAAAGAGCTTGCTCTGTCCACTCCACGCATTGACCTGGTATTGCAGTATCTCCAGGACCGGTGCACCCCTTCTTTAATGCAGTTTCTAAAATCAGAAAGAATTGAATTCAATGTTTTTTGTTCATTTTGCTTGTTTGTCGGATTTTGTGATGGACTCTTTGGCTTTGCTTTTCTTCTCCTCATTGGATTTTTCATGTTCAAAGTTGCAGAAGCCAGATTACAAGCTCATTTTGGTTCAACTTCAGCAACTGTGCATTGCATTGCCATGTAATGTGATGCAATGCTATCTTTCTAGCTCTCCCTTTTTACTTCCTTTTGGATAAACAGACATATTAGGCAAGCATTTTGGAGCTTTCACCTAAATAACTACAGGTGGTGAGATAAGCTGCACAATATAATTGACCTTTCAGTATATTGTTGCACACACACCATCTATTTAGCAAATGCCCTTGTTATCAACAGCAGCCTTTTAAACTCACCTGAGCTAACAGGTATGTGCGCTGGTTACTCTGCTGCGCTTAAAATTTCTTTTTTGGTTTGCTACAATGCCTTTTCTGAAACGTTGTCTCCCTCTGCTGGAACACTGACTTCTTTCATTTAATGCCTGCAGACTATAAAAGAGAACCCAACCCAAAAAGTTTGGTTGATTAGTCTGTGGCATTCTGTTAAACTGTTGCTTATGGCGGTCTCTGTGAGCTTCTCAGCGACATTCAGCCAGCCAGGTATCCTGCCTGCAGTAGATGGAATGTGGCAATGGAACGCTGGCTGCGCGTGTCATAATAGGCTCTGAGCCTTTATATACCTGTGCACAGCAGCAGCCACCTTCAGTCTGCTGCTGGACAGCCAGCAGCAGCAGCAGCAGGAGAGGTATGTAATCAGGAGCCCTCCTGCTAAGGGTAGACAGCTGCTCGTTCCACCCCACCCCCCGCCTTAATTGGTTCTCCTCCCTTCCAACGGTGTTGAGGCGGGTGGGAACAGCAGGGGGTGAAGGTGCTGTGTTTAAAGAGGTGGAGTTATGCAGATCTAAAACGCGTGGATTGCAGCAGCAGCAAGCCGAAAAGTGCAGGCATGTAAGGGATCTAGAGGTTGACAACATGTCTTCTTAACGGGAGTCCAGGAGCTCATCTCCACAAATGGACTTTTCAGGATCCTTGGGTGGCTCCGTAGTTTGAAACCAATTCTGGTTATCGCTTCTCGGCCTTTTGGCTAAGATCAAGTGTAGTATCTGTTCTTATCAGTTTAATATCTGATACGTCCCCTATCTGGGGACCATATATTAAATGGATTTTTAGAACAGGGAGATGGAAAAAGAGCTTGCTCTGTCCACTCCACGCATTGACCTGGTATTGCAGTATCTCCAGGACCGGTGCACCCCTTCTTTAATGCAGTTTCTAAAATCAGAAAGAATTGAATTCAATGTTTTTTGTTCATTTTGCTTGTTTGTCGGATTTTGGGATGGACTCTTTGGCTTTGCTTTTCTTCTCCTCATTGGATTTTTCATGTTCAAAGTTGCAGAAGCCAGATTACAAGCTCATTTTGGTTCAACTTCAGCAACTGTGCATTGCATTGCCATGTAATGTGATGCAATGCTATCTTTCTAGCTCTCCCTTTTTACTTCCTTTTGGATAAACAGACATATTAGGCAAGCATTTTGGAGCTTTCACCTAAATAACTACAGGTGGTGAGATAAGCTGCACAATATAATTGACCTTTCAGTATATTGTTGCACACACACCATCTATTTAGCAAATGCCCTTGTTATCAACAGCAGCCTTTTAAACTCACCTGAGCTAACAGGTATGTGCGCTGGTTACTCTGCTGCGCTTAAAATTTCTTTTTTGGTTTGCTACAATGCCTCTTCTGAAACGTTGTCTCCCTCTGCTGGAACACTGACTTCTTTCATTTAATGCCTGCAGACTATAAAAGAGAACCCAACCCAAAAAGTTTGGTTGATTAGTCTGTGGCATTCTGTTAAACTGTTGCTTATGGCGGTCTCTGTGAGCTTCTCAGCGACATTCAGCCAGCCAGGTATCCTGCCTGCAGTAGATGGAATTTGGCAATGGAACGCTGGCTGCGCGTGTCATAATAGGCTCTGAGCCTTTATATACCTGTGCACAGCAGCAGCCACCTTCAGTCTGCTGCTGGACAGCCAGCAGCAGCAGCAGCAGGAGAGGTATGTAATCAGGAGCCCTCCTGCTAAGGGTAGACAGCTGCTCGTTCCACCCCACCCCCCGCCTTAATTGGTTCTCCTCCCTTCCAACGGTGTTGAGGCGGGTGGGAACAGCAGGGGGTGAAGGTGCTGTGTTTAAAAAGGTGGAGTTATGCAGATCTAAAACGCGTGGATTGCAGCAGCAGCAAGCCGAAAAGTGCAGGCATGTAAGGGATCTAGAGGTTGACAACATGTCTTCTTAACGGGAGTCCAGGAGCTCATCTCCACAAATGGACTTTTCAGGATCCTTGGGTGGCTCCGTAGTTTGAAACCAATTCTGGTTATCGCTTCTCGGCCTTTTGGCTAAGATCAAGTGTAGTATCTGTTCTTATCAGTTTAATATCTGATACGTCCCCTATCTGGGGACCATATATTAAATGGATTTTTAGAACAGGGAGATGGAAAAAGAGCTTGCTCTGTCCACTCCACGCATTGACCTGGTATTGCAGTATCTCCAGGACCGGTGCACCCCTTCTTTAATGCAGTTTCTAAAATCAGAAAGAATTGAATTCAATGTTTTTTGTTCATTTTGCTTGTTTGTCGGATTTTGGGATGGACTCTTTGGCTTTGCTTTTCTTCTCCTCATTGGATTTTTCATGTTCAAAGTTGCAGAAGCCAGATTACAAGCTCATTTTGGTTCAACTTCAGCAACTGTGCATTGCATTGCCATGTAATGTGATGCAATGCTATCTTTCTAGCTCTCCCTTTTTACTTCCTTTTGGATAAACAGACATATTAGGGAAGCATTTTGGAGCTTTCACCTAAATAACTACAGGTGGTGAGATAAGCTGCACAATATAATTGACCTTTCAGTATATTGTTGCACACACACCATCTATTTAGCAAATGCCCTTGTTATCAACAGCAGCCTTTTAAACTCACCTGAGCTAACAGGTATGTGCGCTGGTTACTCTGCTGCGCTTAAAATTTCTTTTTTGGTTTGCTACAATGCCTTTTCTGAAACGTTGTCTCCCTCTGCTGGAACACTGACTTCTTTCATTTAATGCCTGCAGACTATAAAAGAGAACCCAACCCAAAAAGTTTGGTTGATTAGTCTGTGGCATTCTGTTAAACTGTTGCTTATGGCGGTCTCTGTGAGCTTCTCAGCGACATTCAGCCAGCCAGGTATCCTGCCTGCAGTAGATGGAATGTGGCAATGGAACGCTGGCTGCGCGTGTCATAATAGGCTCTGAGCCTTTATATACCTGTGCACAGCAGCAGCCACCTTCAGTCTGCTGCTGGACAGCCAGCAGCAGCAGCAGCAGGAGAGGTATGTAATCAGGAGCCCTCCTGCTAAGGGTAGACAGCTGCTCGTTCCACCCCACCCCCCGCCTTAATTGGTTCTCCTCCCTTCCAACGGTGTTGAGGCGGGTGGGAACAGCAGGGGGTGAAGGTGCTGTGTTTAAAGAGGTGGAGTTATGCAGATCTAAAACGCGTGGATTGCAGCAGCAGCAAGCCGAAAAGTGCAGGCATGTAAGGGATCTAGAGGTTGACAACATGTCTTCTTAACGGGAGTCCAGGAGCTCATCTCCACAAATGGACTTTTCAGGATCCTTGGGTGGCTCCGTAGTTTGAAACCAATTCTGGTTATCGCTTCTCGGCCTTTTGGCTAAGATCAAGTGTAGTATCTGTTCTTATCAGTTTAATATCTGATACGTCCCCTATCTGGGGACCATATATTAAATGGATTTTTAGAACAGGGAGATGGAAAAAGAGCTTGCTCTGTCCACTCCACGCATTGACCTGGTATTGCAGTATCTCCAGGACCGGTGCACCCCTTCTTTAATGCAGTTTCTAAAATCAGAAAGAATTGAATTCAATGTTTTTTGTTCATTTTGCTTGTTTGTCGGATTTTGGGATGGACTCTTTGGCTTTGCTTTTCTTCTCCTCATTGGATTTTTCATGTTCAAAGTTGCAGAAGCCAGATTACAAGCTCATTTTGGTTCAACTTCAGCAACTGTGCATTGCATTGCCATGTAATGTGATGCAATGCTATCTTTCTAGCTCTCCCTTTTTACTTCCTTTTGGATAAACAGACATATTAGGCAAGCATTTTGGAGCTTTCACCTAAATAACTACAGGTGGTGAGATAAGCTGCACAATATAATTGACCTTTCAGTATATTGTTGCACACACACCATCTATTTAGCAAATGCCCTTGTTATCAACAGCAGCCTTTTAAACTCACCTGAGCTAACAGGTATGTGCGCTGGTTACTCTGCTGCGCTTAAAATTTCTTTTTTGGTTTGCTACAATGCCTCTTCTGAAACGTTGTCTCCCTCTGCTGGAACACTGACTTCTTTCATTTAATGCCTGCAGACTATAAAAGAGAACCCAACCCAAAAAGTTTGGTTGATTAGTCTGTGGCATTCTGTTAAACTGTTGCTTATGGCGGTCTCTGTGAGCTTCTCAGCGACATTCAGCCAGCCAGGTATCCTGCCTGCAGTAGATGGAATTTGGCAATGGAACGCTGGCTGCGCGTGTCATAATAGGCTCTGAGCCTTTATATACCTGTGCACAGCAGCAGCCACCTTCAGTCTGCTGCTGGACAGCCAGCAGCAGCAGCAGCAGGAGAGGTATGTAATCAGGAGCCCTCCTGCTAAGGGTAGACAGCTGCTCGTTCCACCCCACCCCCCGCCTTAATTGGTTCTCCTCCCTTCCAACGGTGTTGAGGCGGGTGGGAACAGCAGGGGGTGAAGGTGCTGTGTTTAAAAAGGTGGAGTTATGCAGATCTAAAACGCGTGGATTGCAGCAGCAGCAAGCCGAAAAGTGCAGGCATGTAAGGGATCTAGAGGTTGACAACATGTCTTCTTAACGGGAGTCCAGGAGCTCATCTCCACAAATGGACTTTTCAGGATCCTTGGGTGGCTCCGTAGTTTGAAACCAATTCTGGTTATCGCTTCTCGGCCTTTTGGCTAAGATCAAGTGTAGTATCTGTTCTTATCAGTTTAATATCTGATACGTCCCCTATCTGGGGACCATATATTAAATGGATTTTTAGAACAGGGAGATGGAAAAAGAGCTTGCTCTGTCCACTCCACGCATTGACCTGGTATTGCAGTATCTCCAGGACCGGTGCACCCCTTCTTTAATGCAGTTTCTAAAATCAGAAAGAATTGAATTCAATGTTTTTTGTTCATTTTGCTTGTTTGTCGGATTTTGGGATGGACTCTTTGGCTTTGCTTTTCTTCTCCTCATTGGATTTTTCATGTTCAAAGTTGCAGAAGCCAGATTACAAGCTCATTTTGGTTCAACTTCAGCAACTGTGCATTGCATTGCCATGTAATGTGATGCAATGCTATCTTTCTAGCTCTCCCTTTTTACTTCCTTTTGGATAAACAGACATATTAGGGAAGCATTTTGGAGCTTTCACCTAAATAACTACATGTGGTGAGATAAGCTGCACAATATAATTGACCTTTCAGTATATTGTTGCACACACACCATCTATTTAGCAAATGCCCTTGTTATCAACAGCAGCCTTTTAAACTCACCTGAGCTAACAGGTATGTGCGCTGGTTACTCTGCTGCGCTTAAAATTTCTTTTTTGGTTTGCTACAATGCCTTTTCTGAAACGTTGTCTCCCTCTGCTGGAACACTGACTTCTTTCATTTAATGCCTGCAGACTATAAAAGAGAACCCAACCCAAAAAGTTTGGTTGATTAGTCTGTGGCATTCTGTTAAACTGTTGCTTATGGCGGTCTCTGTGAGCTTCTCAGCGACATTCAGCCAGCCAGGTATCCTGCCTGCAGTAGATGGAATGTGGCAATGGAACGCTGGCTGCGCGTGTCATAATAGGCTCTGAGCCTTTATATACCTGTGCACAGCAGCAGCCACCTTCAGTCTGCTGCTGGACAGCCAGCAGCAGCAGCAGCAGGAGAGGTATGTAATCAGGAGCCCTCCTGCTAAGGGTAGACAGCTGCTCGTTCCACCCCACCCCCCGCCTTAATTGGTTCTCCTCCCTTCCAACGGTGTTGAGGCGGGTGGGAACAGCAGGGGGTGAAGGTGCTGTGTTTAAAGAGGTGGAGTTATGCAGATCTAAAACGCGTGGATTGCAGCAGCAGCAAGCCGAAAAGTGCAGGCATGTAAGGGATCTAGAGGTTGACAACATGTCTTCTTAACGGGAGTCCAGGAGCTCATCTCCACAAATGGACTTTTCAGGATCCTTGGGTGGCTCCGTAGTTTGAAACCAATTCTGGTTATCGCTTCTCGGCCTTTTGGCTAAGATCAAGTGTAGTATCTGTTCTTATCAGTTTAATATCTGATACGTCCCCTATCTGGGGACCATATATTAAATGGATTTTTAGAACAGGGAGATGGAAAAAGAGCTTGCTCTGTCCACTCCACGCATTGACCTGGTATTGCAGTATCTCCAGGACCGGTGCACCCCTTCTTTAATGCAGTTTCTAAAATCAGAAAGAATTGAATTCAATGTTTTTTGTTCATTTTGCTTGTTTGTCGGATTTTGGGATGGACTCTTTGGCTTTGCTTTTCTTCTCCTCATTGGATTTTTCATGTTCAAAGTTGCAGAAGCCAGATTACAAGCTCATTTTGGTTCAACTTCAGCAACTGTGCATTGCATTGCCATGTAATGTGATGCAATGCTATCTTTCTAGCTCTCCCTTTTTACTTCCTTTTGGATAAACAGACATATTAGGCAAGCATTTTGGAGCTTTCACCTAAATAACTACAGGTGGTGAGATAAGCTGCACAATATAATTGACCTTTCAGTATATTGTTGCACACACACCATCTATTTAGCAAATGCCCTTGTTATCAACAGCAGCCTTTTAAACTCACCTGAGCTAACAGGTATGTGCGCTGGTTACTCTGCTGCGCTTAAAATTTCTTTTTTGGTTTGCTACAATGCCTTTTCTGAAACGTTGTCTCCCTCTGCTGGAACACTGACTTCTTTCATTTAATGCCTGCAGACTATAAAAGAGAACCCAACCCAAAAAGTTTGGTTGATTAGTCTGTGGCATTCTGTTAAACTGTTGCTTATGGCGGTCTCTGTGAGCTTCTCAGCGACATTCAGCCAGCCAGGTATCCTGCCTGCAGTAGATGGAATGTGGCAATGGAACGCTGGCTGCGCGTGTCATAATAGGCTCTGAGCCTTTATATACCTGTGCACAGCAGCAGCCACCTTCAGTCTGCTGCTGGACAGCCAGCAGCAGCAGCAGCAGGAGAGGTATGTAATCAGGAGCCCTCCTGCTAAGGGTAGACAGCTGCTCGTTCCACCCCACCCCCCGCCTTAATTGGTTCTCCTCCCTTCCAACGGTGTTGAGGCGGGTGGGAACAGCAGGGGGTGAAGGTGCTGTGTTTAAAGAGGTGGAGTTATGCAGATCTAAAACGCGTGGATTGCAGCAGCAGCAAGCCGAAAAGTGCAGGCATGTAAGGGATCTAGAGGTTGACAACATGTCTTCTTAACGGGAGTCCAGGAGCTCATCTCCACAAATGGACTTTTCAGGATCCTTGGGTGGCTCCGTAGTTTGAAACCAATTCTGGTTATCGCTTCTCGGCCTTTTGGCTAAGATCAAGTGTAGTATCTGTTCTTATCAGTTTAATATCTGATACGTCCCCTATCTGGGGACCATATATTAAATGGATTTTTAGAACAGGGAGATGGAAAAAGAGCTTGCTCTGTCCACTCCACGCATTGACCTGGTATTGCAGTATCTCCAGGACCGGTGCACCCCTTCTTTAATGCAGTTTCTAAAATCAGAAAGAATTGAATTCAATGTTTTTTGTTCATTTTGCTTGTTTGTCGGATTTTGGGATGGACTCTTTGGCTTTGCTTTTCTTCTCCTCATTGGATTTTTCATGTTCAAAGTTGCAGAAGCCAGATTACAAGCTCATTTTGGTTCAACTTCAGCAACTGTGCATTGCATTGCCATGTAATGTGATGCAATGCTATCTTTCTAGCTCTCCCTTTTTACTTCCTTTTGGATAAACAGACATATTAGGGAAGCATTTTGGAGCTTTCACCTAAATAACTACATGTGGTGAGATAAGCTGCACAATATAATTGACCTTTCAGTATATTGTTGCACACACACCATCTATTTAGCAAATGCCCTTGTTATCAACAGCAGCCTTTTAAACTCACCTGAGCTAACAGGTATGTGCGCTGGTTACTCTGCTGCGCTTAAAATTTCTTTTTTGGTTTGCTACAATGCCTTTTCTGAAACGTTGTCTCCCTCTGCTGGAACACTGACTTCTTTCATTTAATGCCTGCAGACTATAAAAGAGAACCCAACCCAAAAAGTTTGGTTGATTAGTCTGTGGCATTCTGTTAAACTGTTGCTTATGGCGGTCTCTGTGAGCTTCTCAGCGACATTCAGCCAGCCAGGTATCCTGCCTGCAGTAGATGGAATGTGGCAATGGAACGCTGGCTGCGCGTGTCATAATAGGCTCTGAGCCTTTATATACCTGTGCACAGCAGCAGCCACCTTCAGTCTGCTGCTGGACAGCCAGCAGCAGCAGCAGCAGGAGAGGTATGTAATCAGGAGCCCTCCTGCTAAGGGTAGACAGCTGCTCGTTCCACCCCACCCCCCGCCTTAATTGGTTCTCCTCCCTTCCAACGGTGTTGAGGCGGGTGGGAACAGCAGGGGGTGAAGGTGCTGTGTTTAAAGAGGTGGAGTTATGCAGATCTAAAACGCGTGGATTGCAGCAGCAGCAAGCCGAAAAGTGCAGGCATGTAAGGGATCTAGAGGTTGACAACATGTCTTCTTAACGGGAGTCCAGGAGCTCATCTCCACAAATGGACTTTTCAGGATCCTTGGGTGGCTCCGTAGTTTGAAACCAATTCTGGTTATCGCTTCTCGGCCTTTTGGCTAAGATCAAGTGTAGTATCTGTTCTTATCAGTTTAATATCTGATACGTCCCCTATCTGGGGACCATATATTAAATGGATTTTTAGAACAGGGAGATGGAAAAAGAGCTTGCTCTGTCCACTCCACGCATTGACCTGGTATTGCAGTATCTCCAGGACCGGTGCACCCCTTCTTTAATGCAGTTTCTAAAATCAGAAAGAATTGAATTCAATGTTTTTTGTTCATTTTGCTTGTTTGTCGGATTTTGGGATGGACTCTTTGGCTTTGCTTTTCTTCTCCTCATTGGATTTTTCATGTTCAAAGTTGCAGAAGCCAGATTACAAGCTCATTTTGGTTCAACTTCAGCAACTGTGCATTGCATTGCCATGTAATGTGATGCAATGCTATCTTTCTAGCTCTCCCTTTTTACTTCCTTTTGGATAAACAGACATATTAGGCAAGCATTTTGGAGCTTTCACCTAAATAACTACAGGTGGTGAGATAAGCTGCACAATATAATTGACCTTTCAGTATATTGTTGCACACACACCATCTATTTAGCAAATGCCCTTGTTATCAACAGCAGCCTTTTAAACTCACCTGAGCTAACAGGTATGTGCGCTGGTTACTCTGCTGCGCTTAAAATTTCTTTTTTGGTTTGCTACAATGCCTTTTCTGAAACGTTGTCTCCCTCTGCTGGAACACTGACTTCTTTCATTTAATGCCTGCAGACTATAAAAGAGAACCCAACCCAAAAAGTTTGGTTGATTAGTCTGTGGCATTCTGTTAAACTGTTGCTTATGGCGGTCTCTGTGAGCTTCTCAGCGACATTCAGCCAGCCAGGTATCCTGCCTGCAGTAGATGGAATGTGGCAATGGAACGCTGGCTGCGCGTGTCATAATAGGCTCTGAGCCTTTATATACCTGTGCACAGCAGCAGCCACCTTCAGTCTGCTGCTGGACAGCCAGCAGCAGCAGCAGCAGGAGAGGTATGTAATCAGGAGCCCTCCTGCTAAGGGTAGACAGCTGCTCGTTCCACCCCACCCCCCGCCTTAATTGGTTCTCCTCCCTTCCAACGGTGTTGAGGCGGGTGGGAACAGCAGGGGGTGAAGGTGCTGTGTTTAAAGAGGTGGAGTTATGCAGATCTAAAACGCGTGGATTGCAGCAGCAGCAAGCCGAAAAGTGCAGGCATGTAAGGGATCTAGAGGTTGACAACATGTCTTCTTAACGGGAGTCCAGGAGCTCATCTCCACAAATGGACTTTTCAGGATCCTTGGGTGGCTCCGTAGTTTGAAACCAATTCTGGTTATCGCTTCTCGGCCTTTTGGCTGCGATCGTATGACGGTACCTTGATTGGTGCGAGTCTCCTGGAGGAATCCGGACCCTTTTGTGGAGGATTTTCTGCTTTTTCCTGTGGTATTCCATACCGACAGAATCCAAGATGTCTTTTGTGAAGAACACCATCCGTTTGTCCGTGGATCCATCTGACCAGAACAAGAACAACGTGGTTTTCATTGTCCAAGACATCGTTGAAGGCAAAGCTGGAGCAAGACGTTCTGAGATCTTCAGTGTCAACGAATTTTCACGTCAAGGTAATTATGACGTTACCTTTATGGACCAGGATGTTTGCCTTAATGTCTTTGAATGGCTCCGTGGTCACTCTAGTGACCCCTGCTTGGAAGGAGTTAGATGGGAACCTTTGTTTGGTCTGCAAGAAAAGGAGGTGACTGTGACTGTCTATAACCCTTTTACAGACCCTGAGCTGCTGGAGTGCTTCCTCTCTCGCTACTGTGAATATGTGCGGAAGGGAGTGAAGCAAGTCAATTGTCTAGGAATCTTTAACTGTCAGTATAAATTCCGTGTGAAATTGAAAAGGGATCCTGACAGTGTGGGGGGCTTTAGACACCCTCCATCAAATTTTTCTGTTGCAGGCCATAGAGGTTTCCTCTTTTACCCAGGCCAGCCCATGTTTTGCCGTAGATGCTTTTCTTTCGGACATACCATGGTAACATGCCTTAAAGGGCAGTGTTGCCGAAATTGCAGAAAGGAGGGGCATATGGCCAACCAGTGTCCAGAGGCCAAGTCCTGTGATGTCTGTGGGAGTAGTGATCACATGTATAAGGACTGTCCTATGAGTGCACCTAGACGTTCTGATAAAGAACAGAAGGAGGAGGAGCTGGAGAGGAGGCAGATGGCAAGCGCACTGAAAGTGCTGGAAAGATTGGAGAGGGAGGAGAGAGAGGGAAGGAGGCGGGAAACTGGTAGAGCCTCTCCCTCTACGGCGCCAGAGGAGGTGTCCCTGAGACCATGTTCTTCTTCTGCTGAAGAAATGAGGAAGAAGCGGAGGGAAGAAAAGGAGTTCTGGAGGGAAGTGGCAAAGGTGGAGAAAAAGGCAGTGTCTGCGAGAATATCTAGGAAAGTGGTGGAAGCAGAGCTGCCTGAGATGATGACTTTTGGAGAGGCAATGGACGCAACAGGATGTGAAGTGCAAATCTCGGAACCCGACAGTCCTGAACACCCTTCGGGTCCTGAAAACATTGAAGATTTTTCTTCGGAGGATGATAGGGGTGCAAAGAAGAGTCGTAGGGAGGATGGTGGGGGCAGTGATGATGCAGATTTTAGTGAGCCTCAGAGGAAGATCAGAACTGCCAGAATGAGGAGTGTGGCTGGTGAAGCCAGCGGGTCGGAAACCAGCTGTTCTGTTCTGATGGCGGAGGAGGATAGTGGTGGTGCTGGATAGTGTCACCATATAATATTGTAAATGTTTTTTCTTTTTGTCCTCTTGTGAGCTTTGGTTTAGGCCAAAGGCTATTTCTTTGTGTAATTGGTGAAGGAGTAGAAGTATTATGGGATTTACCATAGTGTCCCAAAACGTAAGAGTGTTTAAAAGTAAAGTAAGAAGAGCTACTATTTTTGAGTTTTTAGCTATGCAAAATGCATCTATTTTTTGTTTACAAGAATGTGGGGTAGTGGATGGTGTGAAAGGGGATGAATGGTCTTATGGAGCGTCTGTGTGGTCGGGGAGTGCATGTAATAAGAATGATGGTGTGGGTATTTTGGTTAAAGGAAGGGAGGTTGTTTTGAGTGATTATTTGGTTATTGAGGTGGGGAGATGTATCCTTGCTAATTTTGTATACAAGAATGTAAAGTTTTGTGTTATTAATGTTTATGCGCCAGTTGAAAAAAATGAGCGCAAAAATTTATTTGAAAAAATTAAGCTTTTTGTTCCAGGAAGAATACCTGTGGTAATTGTGGGTGATATGAACTGTGATGTGGGGAGAGTGAATGTGGATGTGTCTGGGAAAGCATTATTGGAGTTAGTGAATGATTTTGGGTTGTGTGATATGCAGCGCGTGTGTAACATGAATCCTTTGTTGAACACTTTCTTTTCTGAGAGTGGTAGGGTACAATCCAGATTGGATTATTGTTTTATTTCTAAAAATATGGTTTCTGTTAATTATAGGCAGGAAAACGTTCTTTTTTCAGATCATGTGTGTATGTTGTGTGAGTTGGATATAAAAGTTGATGGAGTGTTTGGGAGAGGATTGTGGAAGTTAAATGTTAAACTGTTAGAGAATGAAGATGTGAGAAAGGAGTATGAAAGGCGGTATGAAGAATGGTGTAAGCATAAAAATGAGTTTGGGAATGTTTGTGAGTGGTGGGACTGGGTGAAGAAACAAACAAAAATGTTCTTTAAAAATTTAGGATACAAGTATGCAGCAATTAAAAGAGAGAGTTTTGTTAAACTGAACGCGCGGTTGAGCGTTTTGCATAAGTTAAGGGAAGGAGGAGTTGAGGTGGAGGAGGATATTTTAGAGGTAAAAAAGGAGATTAGTGAGTTTTTGTTGGAGAGAGGGAGAAGCATAGTGTTTAGGGCAAAGATTGATAAGATGGAGCAGGATGAGAAATGTTCTCGGTTTTTCTTTAAAAAAGTTTTTGGAAAGAAACAGAGTATGAGCGTGGTGTATGGAGCAGATGGAAGTGAGGTGAGTGGAGAGGATATGTGTGAAGAGGTGGCTAAGTTTTATGAGGATCTGTATGCAGTGAAACAGAGGGATGAATGTTTGGAGAATGATGTTTTGAGTGTGTTAGAGAGTAAGTTGAGTGAAGCAGAAAGAGAGAGAGTGATGGGTGAGGTGACTGGTGATGAGGTATGGAAGGTTATGTGTAGTATGGCTTTGAATAAGACGCCGGGGGAGGATGGCCTCCCAGTAGAATTTTATCGTGTGATGTGGGGTGTGATTGGTAAGGACTTTGTGGATGTATGTAAGTATATGTGGGGAAACATGGAGGTGGCTGAGAGTATGCGTGCAGGTATGGTTGTGTTAATTCCTAAGAAAGGGGATTTGAAAAGTCTGAGGAATTGGAGGCCAATAACGTTACTTAATTGTGATTATAAAATCTATGCAAAACTTATGGCTAATAGGATGCGTGATGTGATAGAGAGTGTGATTGGGGATGAGCAGTGTTGTGCGGTACCTGGGAGGCGGATTCATGAGTGTGTGTGTATGTTAAGAGATTGTCTATGGGATTGCATGGGTCGTAAGAAGAGTGTATTTTTGTTAAGTTTGGATTTTGAAAAGGCTTATGATAGGTTGTCGCATGGTTTTTTGTTCAGAGTGTTGTTAAAAATGGGTTTTCCGGCTGATTTTGTTGGGCGAGTGAGAAGTTTGTATGCGGGTGTTTATAGCTGTGTTTTAATGAATGGGTATGTGGGTAGGAAAGTGAATGTGTTTTCGGGTGTGCGACAGGGGTGTCCTTTGTCCCCTGTAGCATTTATTTGTGCAATTGAGCCATTGTTGTGTATGCTGAGGAAAGATAAGGTAATTCGTGGTGTGCAAGTGCCGGGAGGTGGAGGAAAAGAATGGAAGGTGAGTGGTTATATGGATGACGTGTGTGTATTATGTGATTCTGAATGTTCGGTGAGGCGGGTGAAGTTGTTAGTGTCTATTTTTTGTGGTGCATCTGCGTTTAAAGTGAATTGGGAAAAGAGTGAGTGTAAGGGTTTTGGAGGCGGAAGTTTAAGTAGGGATGTAGGTGTGAATGTAGTGAATGGACCTATTAAAGTTTTGGGTGTGAAGTTTTCAGAGAGTTTGGATGGGAAAGAAAGTTGGGATGATGCGAAAGGAAAAGTTGAGCAGAAGTTGAATTTTTGGAAATTGAGGAGTTTATCCTTTTTTGGGAAGATTTTAATTGTTAAGAGTGTGGTGTTGCCAATATTTTTATATATTGCGGTAGTATTTCCACCAGGATATATGTGTATGAGAAGCTTGAATAGAATTTTATTTGTTTTTTTGTGGAACTCGAAAATGGAGAGAGCTAGGAGAGAAATTTTGGTTAAAAGAGTGGAAAAAGGTGGTTTGGGTTTTCCGAATTTGGACGTGTTTTTTGGTGTGCATATCGTTGTGTTTGTTTTGAAAGTGATTAGGGCGGATGGAAAGTTTTCATCTATGTGTAGGTATTTATTTGGAGCGTATTTGTTTCGTTTAAAGTGGCAAGAAAGGGATTTGCGATGTCCGATTGCTTTTGAGGTGCCTGTATGGTATGTGTGGGTTTATAAGTTTTCGGTGAGGTATGAACTGTGTGATGCAGATGTGAGATTGCTGGAGAATAAGAAGGCTGTGTATAGGATGATTGAATGTAGAGAGGTAGAATGTGGAATAAATATGGTTAGGGGTGGTGATGTGCAGAAGGTTTGGAAGAAAGTGCGGATGAGTGGTATGACCAACAAACAGAGTGAAGTTGTGTGGCAGTCTTTACATGGAGTATTACCTGTGAGAGAGTTTCAGAGGAATAGAGGTTTGGTGAGGAGTGAAATGTGTCCAAGAAATGGCTGTGGTGGAAGGGAAAGTGTGTTGCATGTTTTTTGGAATTGCCAGTATGCTAGAGATGTGATTGGGAGAATGGGGCCTTTGTGTAAAGAATTGTGTGGTGTGAATTTGTTGTCTTTTGAGTTGTTTATGTTTGGTTTGGGAATATGTGATGGGACGAAGGAAAGAGTCTTGTGGTTGATGCTTGCATGTATAAAGGAAGTGTTATGGGATGTGAGGAATGTGTATGTGTTTAAAAGGAAGGAAATTGCTGTAAAGGATAGTGTGAAGGTGATTTTGGGGAAGATGTATGTGTGTTTCCTATGGGACAAAAAGAGGAGAGGGGAAGTGGATGCGGAGGGAATATGGAAAGTTAAAAAGTGGAGATATATTGTTAGTACCTCTTGATTTTTGTTATTGTTGTTTTGAAATATGAAATAAATATTTCCGATGATGATGGGGACAGCAAATTGCGTATTGGATTTGACGCAGCTGTTTTGATGGAATTTTCCTTTGTCTGGTTTCCATAGACTGTGGAATTTCCTCGTCTGAGGAGAAAAAAAAAAAAAAAAAAAAAAAAAAAATCTGTTCTTATCAGTTTAATATCTGATACGTCCCCTATCTGGGGACCATATATTAAATGGATTTTTAGAACAGGGAGATGGAAAAAGAGCTTGCTCTGTCCACTCCACGCATTGACCTGGTATTGCAGTATCTCCAGGACCGGTGCACCCCTTCTTTAATGCAGTTTCTAAAATCAGAAAGAATTGAATTCAATGTTTTTTGTTCATTTTGCTTGTTTGTCGGATTTTGGGATGGACTCTTTGGCTTTGCTTTTCTTCTCCTCATTGGATTTTTCATGTTCAAAGTTGCAGAAGCCAGATTACAAGCTCATTTTGGTTCAACTTCAGCAACTGTGCATTGCATTGCCATGTAATGTGATGCAATGCTATCTTTCTAGCTCTCCCTTTTTACTTCCTTTTGGATAAACAGACATATTAGGCAAGCATTTTGGAGCTTTCACCTAAATAACTACAGGTGGTGAGATAAGCTGCACAATATAATTGACCTTTCAGTATATTGTTGCACACACACCATCTATTTAGCAAATGCCCTTGTTATCAACAGCAGCCTTTTAAACTCACCTGAGCTAACAGGTATGTGCGCTGGTTACTCTGCTGCGCTTAAAATTTCTTTTTTGGTTTGCTACAATGCCTTTTCTGAAACGTTGTCTCCCTCTGCTGGAACACTGACTTCTTTCATTTAATGCCTGCAGACTATAAAAGAGAACCCAACCCAAAAAGTTTGGTTGATTAGTCTGTGGCATTCTGTTAAACTGTTGCTTATGGCGGTCTCTGTGAGCTTCTCAGCGACATTCAGCCAGCCAGGTATCCTGCCTGCAGTAGATGGAATGTGGCAATGGAACGCTGGCTGCGCGTGTCATAATAGGCTCTGAGCCTTTATATACCTGTGCACAGCAGCAGCCACCTTCAGTCTGCTGCTGGACAGCCAGCAGCAGCAGCAGCAGGAGAGGTATGTAATCAGGAGCCCTCCTGCTAAGGGTAGACAGCTGCTCGTTCCACCCCACCCCCCGCCTTAATTGGTTCTCCTCCCTTCCAACGGTGTTGAGGCGGGTGGGAACAGCAGGGGGTGAAGGTGCTGTGTTTAAAGAGGTGGAGTTATGCAGATCTAAAACGCGTGGATTGCAGCAGCAGCAAGCCGAAAAGTGCAGGCATGTAAGGGATCTAGAGGTTGACAACATGTCTTCTTAACGGGAGTCCAGGAGCTCATCTCCACAAATGGACTTTTCAGGATCCTTGGGTGGCTCCGTAGTTTGAAACCAATTCTGGTTATCGCTTCTCGGCCTTTTGGCTAAGATCAAGTGTAGTATCTGTTCTTATCAGTTTAATATCTGATACGTCCCCTATCTGGGGACCATATATTAAATGGATTTTTAGAACAGGGAGATGGAAAAAGAGCTTGCTCTGTCCACTCCACGCATTGACCTGGTATTGCAGTATCTCCAGGACCGGTGCACCCCTTCTTTAATGCAGTTTCTAAAATCAGAAAGAATTGAATTCAATGTTTTTTGTTCATTTTGCTTGTTTGTCGGATTTTGGGATGGACTCTTTGGCTTTGCTTTTCTTCTCCTCATTGGATTTTTCATGTTCAAAGTTGCAGAAGCCAGATTACAAGCTCATTTTGGTTCAACTTCAGCAACTGTGCATTGCATTGCCATGTAATGTGATGCAATGCTATCTTTCTAGCTCTCCCTTTTTACTTCCTTTTGGATAAACAGACATATTAGGCAAGCATTTTGGAGCTTTCACCTAAATAACTACAGGTGGTGAGATAAGCTGCACAATATAATTGACCTTTCAGTATATTGTTGCACACACACCATCTATTTAGCAAATGCCCTTGTTATCAACAGCAGCCTTTTAAACTCACCTGAGCTAACAGGTATGTGCGCTGGTTACTCTGCTGCGCTTAAAATTTCTTTTTTGGTTTGCTACAATGCCTTTTCTGAAACGTTGTCTCCCTCTGCTGGAACACTGACTTCTTTCATTTAATGCCTGCAGACTATAAAAGAGAACCCAACCCAAAAAGTTTGGTTGATTAGTCTGTGGCATTCTGTTAAACTGTTGCTTATGGCGGTCTCTGTGAGCTTCTCAGCGACATTCAGCCAGCCAGGTATAATGCCTGCAGTAGATGGAATGTGGCAATGGAACGCTGGCTGCGCGTGTCATAATAGGCTCTGAGCCTTTATATACCTGTGCACAGCAGCAGCCACCTTCAGTCTGCTGCTGGACAGCCAGCAGCAGCAGCAGGAGAGGTATGTAATCAGGAGCCCTCCTGCTAAGGGTAGACAGCTGCTCGTTCCACCCCACCCCCCGCCTTAATTGGTTCTCCTCCCTTCCAACGGTGTTGAGGCGGGTGGGAACAGCAGGGGGTGAAGGTGCTGTGTTTAAAGAGGTGGAGTTATGCAGATCTAAAACGCGTGGATTGCAGCAGCAGCAAGCCGAAAAGTGCAGGCATGTAAGGGATCTAGAGGTTGACAACATGTCTTCTTAACGGGAGTCCAGGAGCTCATCTCCACAAATGGACTTTTCAGGATCCTTGGGTGGCTCCGTAGTTTGAAACCAATTCTGGTTATCGCTTCTCGGCCTTTTGGCTAAGATCAAGTGTAGTATCTGTTCTTATCTGCTCAGAGACTATTCCATCATGGACGGTCCGGAGGACGAGGACGAGGACTAAACCCCTCCTCCCCCTCTCCCCTTATGTGTCTTGTCTTTCAATAAAGCTTCGGGCCTGTGATTTTCCCCTCCCCATCCCCTTTTTCCCAATCCCCATCCCTTATCACGGTTCGTCGTACTGTATTGATTGACATGCTTTTTCTTTCAGATTGAGTGTTTTGTGTAGCATAGGGGTGTGATGTGTCTAGTTAGTGCGTCGTATCCTCATGCTATGTAAATATGATGTAGAATTCTGTGTGTACTGGGCTGCGGCACTGTACACTGTCTGTTAACTTATTTTTTGTGCTAATAAAAGATATATTCAATCAAAAAAAAAAAAATCTGTTCTTATCAGTTTAATATCTGATACGTCCCCTATCTGGGGACCATATATTAAATGGATTTTTAGAACAGGGAGATGGAAAAAGAGCTTGCTCTGTCCACTCCACGCATTGACCTGGTATTGCAGTATCTCCAGGACCGGTGCACCCCTTCTTTAATGCAGTTTCTAAAATCAGAAAGAATTGAATTCAATGTTTTTTGTTCATTTTGCTTGTTTGTCGGATTTTGGGATGGACTCTTTGGCTTTGCTTTTCTTCTCCTCATTGGATTTTTCATGTTCAAAGTTGCAGAAGCCAGATTACAAGCTCATTTTGGTTCAACTTCAGCAACTGTGCATTGCATTGCCATGTAATGTGATGCAATGCTATCTTTCTAGCTCTCCCTTTTTACTTCCTTTTGGATAAACAGACATATTAGGCAAGCATTTTGGAGCTTTCACCTAAATAACTACAGGTGGTGAGATAAGCTGCACAATATAATTGACCTTTCAGTATATTGTTGCACACACACCATCTATTTAGCAAATGCCCTTGTTATCAACAGCAGCCTTTTAAACTCACCTGAGCTAACAGGTATGTGCGCTGGTTACTCTGCTGCGCTTAAAATTTCTTTTTTGGTTTGCTACAATGCCTTTTCTGAAACGTTGTCTCCCTCTGCTGGAACACTGACTTCTTTCATTTAATGCCTGCAGACTATAAAAGAGAACCCAACCCAAAAAGTTTGGTTGATTAGTCTGTGGCATTCTGTTAAACTGTTGCTTATGGCGGTCTCTGTGAGCTTCTCAGCGACATTCAGCCAGCCAGGTATCCTGCCTGCAGTAGATGGAATGTGGCAATGGAACGCTGGCTGCGCGTGTCATAATAGGCTCTGAGCCTTTATATACCTGTGCACAGCAGCAGCCACCTTCAGTCTGCTGCTGGACAGCCAGCAGCAGCAGCAGGAGAGGTATGTAATCAGGAGCCCTCCTGCTAAGGGTAGACAGCTGCTCGTTCCACCCCACCCCCCGCCTTAATTGGTTCTCCTCCCTTCCAACGGTGTTGAGGCGGGTGGGAACAGCAGGGGGTGAAGGTGCTGTGTTTAAAGAGGTGGAGTTATGCAGATCTAAAACGCGTGGATTGCAGCAGCAGCAAGCCGAAAAGTGCAGGCATGTAAGGGATCTAGAGGTTGACAACATGTCTTCTTAACGGGAGTCCAGGAGCTCATCTCCACAAATGGACTTTTCAGGATCCTTGGGTGGCTCCGTAGTTTGAAACCAATTCTGGTTATCGCTTCTCGGCCTTTTGGCTAAGATCAAGTGTAGTATCTGTTCTTATCAGTTTAATATCTGATACGTCCCCTATCTGGGGACCATATATTAAATGGATTTTTAGAACAGGGAGATGGAAAAAGAGCTTGCTCTGTCCACTCCACGCATTGACCTGGTATTGCAGTATCTCCAGGACCGGTGCACCCCTTCTTTAATGCAGTTTCTAAAATCAGAAAGAATTGAATTCAATGTTTTTTGTTCATTTTGCTTGTTTGTCGGATTTTGGGATGGACTCTTTGGCTTTGCTTTTCTTCTCCTCATTGGATTTTTCATGTTCAAAGTTGCAGAAGCCAGATTACAAGCTCATTTTGGTTCAACTTCAGCAACTGTGCATTGCATTGCCATGTAATGTGATGCAATGCTATCTTTCTAGCTCTCCCTTTTTACTTCCTTTTGGATAAACAGACATATTAGGCAAGCATTTTGGAGCTTTCACCTAAATAACTACAGGTGGTGAGATAAGCTGCACAATATAATTGACCTTTCAGTATATTGCTATATTGCTAATGTTAAGAATGCTTATTCATCGGCTGCATTACCCCCCCTGGGGAAATCTGACCACAACCTCATACTATTGTCTCCTGCTTACCAACCAGACGTCCGCAAACAACCAGTGACAATTAAAAAGATAAGGAAGTGGTGTCCAGCAGCAGAGGAGGCGTTACAAGACTGCTTTGATTGTACAGACTGGGAGGTGTTGTGTACCATGAAAGAGAATTGTGATGTTAATGAGATTACTGGCAGAGTTACTGATTACATCAACTTCTGTATGGACATTGTAGTACCTGTTCAAGAGATTCGGTGTTATGCAAACAATAAGCCATGGATTACAAAAGAGTTGAAACATTTACTAAACATGAAAAAACTGGCTTTTAAAAGGAAGGACAAGGAGGCATTGAAAATTATACAGCGAGACCTAAAGGGGAAAATTAAGATTGCCCGTGAGGCATTCAGAGTTAAATTAGAAAATCAATTTGCACGAAAAAGCTCCAGAGAGGTGTGGGCTGGAATGAAGCTAGTGACTGGGTTTAAGGCAAGGTCGGAGCAGGTGGGTGGTGGACTTAGAATGGCTAATGAAATGAATGAGTTCTTCAATAGATTCAGCAATAAAGGTGCGGTAGCAGCAGGGAAGGGGGAGGAGGCCGGGGAACAACTAGCTAAATTAACAGGGGGTGAAATAGATCATTTCTCGGTCTCCAAAAATGACGTGAGGGACCAGTTTAGTAAGCTGGCCATTGGCAAAGCAGCAGGGCCTGACGGTCTCAGTCCACGTGTCCTCAGAGTGTGTGCAAATGAGTTGTGTACTGTCTTCCAGCATCTCTTTAACCAGAGCTTACAATCAAAGAGAGTACCAGTGCTATGGAAGACTTCCTGCCTGGTGCCGGTTCCCAAGACTACCTTCCCGACTTCCCCGGGGGACTATAGACCGGTGGCCTTAACATCGCATGCGATGAAGTCCTTGGAGAGAATAGTACTTGCTCACTTGTGTCCGAGGGTGATGGCGCATACTGATGATCTTCAGTTTGCGTACCGGCAGGGACTGGGGGTGGACGATGCTGTAGCGTCTCTGCTACAAACAGTACATTCCTTTTTGGACAATGATGGAACCACAGTGCGTGCTTTGTTCTTTGATTTCTCTAGTGCGTTCAACACATTACAGCCACTCTTACTGCGTGGAAAGTTGATTAAAATGGCGGTGGATGAGGGACTTGTGAATTGGATAATTGACTACCTGTCGGATAGGCCACAGTTTGTTAGGTGGGGGACGGCTACATCAGATAGTGTACTGAGCAGTGTCGGAGCCCCGCAGGGAACAGTGCTGTCGCCATTCCTCTTTACATTGTACACAGCTGACTTTCAGTATAAATCAGACCGTTGTTACCTCCAGAAGTACTCGGATGACTCTGTGATAGTTGGCGGTATTGGGAAGGACCAGGATGAAGAGGAATATAGAAGGGTGGTTGCGGACTTTGTAGTATGGTGCCAGGCTAACCATCTAGAACTAAATGTTAAGAAAACCAGGGAGTTGGTGATGAGCTATGGAAGGTGCAAGAAGGTATGCCTACCTGTTACCATTGACGGTCAGGATGTGGAGATGGTGGACAGTTTCAAATATTTGGGGGTTTACCTGGATAGCAAGCTAGACTGGAAGTGCCACGTGGAGAAGGTCTACAAGAAGGGGATGAGTAGATTGTACTTCCTAAGGAAGTTAAGGTCTTTTAATGTGTGTGGCAAAATGCTTGAGGTGTTCTACCAATCCATTGTGGCTAGTGCCACCTTTGCGGCAATAATTTGCTGGGGTAACAGTGTGCGTGTTGCTGACGCCAACAAGCTCAACAAACTTATAAAGAAGGCTAGCGCGACGGTGGGCCTACAGCTTGGGACTTTTGAAGAGGTGGTAGAGGAAAGGATTAAGAAGAAGTGCAGAGCTATAATGGGCAACAACACACACCCGCTTTATGAACTGTTTGCGAAACAGAAGAGCACATTCAGCAATCGCCTAATACAACTAAGGTGTAAAAAGGAAAAATACAGGAGATCGTTTGTTCCAACAGTTATGGGGGTGTTTAACAAATGTCTGAAAAGCAATGTCTAAAGTATTCCAAATGTTATGTTATCATATGTGTCATGTTCGAGATCTGTGTTCTGCTGCTGTGATACCGCAATTTCCTACGGGATAAATAAAGTATATCTTATCTTATCTTATCTTATCTTATCTTATCTTATCTTATATTGTTGCACACACACCATCTATTTAGCAAATGCCCTTGTTATCAACAGCAGCCTTTTAAACTCACCTGAGCTAACAGGTATGTGCGCTGGTTACTCTGCTGCGCTTAAAATTTCTTTTTTGGTTTGCTACAATGCCTTTTCTGAAACGTTGTCTCCCTCTGCTGGAACACTGACTTCTTTCATTTAATGCCTGCAGACTATAAAAGAGAACCCAACCCAAAAAGTTTGGTTGATTAGTCTGTGGCATTCTGTTAAACTGTTGCTTATGGCGGTCTCTGTGAGCTTCTCAGCGACATTCAGCCAGCCAGGTATCCTGCCTGCAGTAGATGGAATGTGGCAATGGAACGCTGGCTGCGCGTGTCATAATAGGCTCTGAGCCTTTATATACCTGTGCACAGCAGCAGCCACCTTCAGTCTGCTGCTGGACAGCCAGCAGCAGCAGCAGCAGGAGAGGTATGTAATCAGGAGCCCTCCTGCTAAGGGTAGACAGCTGCTCGTTCCACCCCACCCCCCGCCTTAATTGGTTCTCCTCCCTTCCAACGGTGTTGAGGCGGGTGGGAACAGCAGGGGGTGAAGGTGCTGTGTTTAAAGAGGTGGAGTTATGCAGATCTAAAACGCGTGGATTGCAGCAGCAGCAAGCCGAAAAGTGCAGGCATGTAAGGGATCTAGAGGTTGACAACATGTCTTCTTAACGGGAGTCCAGGAGCTCATCTCCACAAATGGACTTTTCAGGATCCTTGGGTGGCTCCGTAGTTTGAAACCAATTCTGGTTATCGCTTCTCGGCCTTTTGGCTAAGATCAAGTGTAGTATCTGTTCTTATCAGTTTAATATCTGATACGTCCCCTATCTGGGGACCATATATTAAATGGATTTTTAGAACAGGGAGATGGAAAAAGAGCTTGCTCTGTCCACTCCACGCATTGACCTGGTATTGCAGTATCTCCAGGACCGGTGCACCCCTTCTTTAATGCAGTTTCTAAAATCAGAAAGAATTGAATTCAATGTTTTTTGTTCATTTTGCTTGTTTGTCGGATTTTGGGATGGACTCTTTGGCTTTGCTTTTCTTCTCCTCATTGGATTTTTCATGTTCAAAGTTGCAGAAGCCAGATTACAAGCTCATTTTGGTTCAACTTCAGCAACTGTGCATTGCATTGCCATGTAATGTGATGCAATGCTATCTTTCTAGCTCTCCCTTTTTACTTCCTTTTGGATAAACAGACATATTAGGCAAGCATTTTGGAGCTTTCACCTAAATAACTACAGGTGGTGAGATAAGCTGCACAATATAATTGACCTTTCAGTATATTGTTGCACACACACCATCTATTTAGCAAATGCCCTTGTTATCAACAGCAGCCTTTTAAACTCACCTGAGCTAACAGGTATGTGCGCTGGTTACTCTGCTGCGCTTAAAATTTCTTTTTTGGTTTGCTACAATGCCTTTTCTGAAACGTTGTCTCCTTCTGCTGGAACACTGACTTCTTTCATTTAATGCCTGCAGACTATAAAAGAGAACCCAACCCAAAAAGTTTGGTTGATTAGTCTGTGGCATTCTGTTAAACTGCTGCTTATGGCGGTCTCTGTGAGCTTCTCAGCGACATTCAGCCAGCCAGGTATCCTGCCTGCAGTAGATGGAATGTGGCAATGGAACGCTGGCTGCGCGTGTCATAATAGGCTCTGAGCCTTTATATACCTGTGCACAGCAGCAGCCACCTTCAGTCTGCTGCTGGACAGCCAGCAGCAGCAGCAGCAGGAGAGGTATGTAATCAGGAGCCCTCCTGCTAAGGGTAGACAGCTGCTCGTTCCACCCCACCCCCCGCCTTAATTGGTTCTCCTCCCTTCCAACGGTGTTGAGGCGGGTGGGAACAGCAGGGGGTGAAGGTGCTGTGTTTAAAGAGGTGGAGTTATGCAGATCTAAAACGCGTGGATTGCAGCAGCAGCAAGCCGAAAAGTGCAGGCATGTAAGGGATCTAGAGGTTGACAACATGTCTTCTTAACGGGAGTCCAGGAGCTCATCTCCACAAATGGACTTTTCAGGATCCTTGGGTGGCTCCGTAGTTTGAAACCAATTCTGGTTATCGCTTCTCGGCCTTTTGGCTAAGATCAAGTGTAGTATCTTTCGAAAAGGCGGTTTTGGATGTTGGCCGCCCTAGTAGATTGATACATTATGCACACTGGGGTTTAGGCGCTTGTTAGTACGCCAGTTGGCTAATATAGTCATCTGGTGGAAAGCATGGCCCCCCAGGATCGACGCCATTGGGCCGGGGAAGATCGAAAGCCCGAAGTGTGAAGTGCCCCAGGAGTGGTGACCCTGGGGTGCCTTAACTCACTGGGATTGGGAACCCCACTTGAGTTTATGGCACATTTGCACAAGCACTTCAAATTTTCTTTCTTCGCACACACCCTTATTCCGGGCCTTCTGGCCTTAGGATGGGGAATTTTTCAATTCCCGGTCGAAGGTCCGGGCAGTATTATACTGTGAAACCTTCACTATTTATTTAATTTCTTTGTCACTGTGTGTCCACTTATTCACGTGTGTCACGTCCTACTAGGATTTTGTCGGGATGCGGTTCCCTTACGGGTTCCTCTCTTGGCAGGTCTAGGGGGGGAGTGTGTGGCCATCAGGTTCCGCTCCCCCCTGAACCCCCCTGGCTCTCCTCTTTCGGGAGGAGAGCGTTGTTGGCTCCCCTCTTCCGGGAGGGGAGCACAGTCTTTGGCTCCCAGTGCCTTGCTCGGGTGAGAACTCGGGCAGGTGCTGGGGGTAAGATTGGGTCGCCTCTGGCTTCGGCTGGAGGTGGCTTTTTGTCCCTGTTCCTCGCTGTGGCCTTTTGGCTCGGAGGGACGGGGAATGGTTTGGGGGACCCTTCTCCTTTTGGAGAGGGTTTCAAGAAGACCAGCATCCTAGTGCACTTTTTTTGTGGCACTTGTCACTTTTTTAAGCGCACTCGGGTTTTGTACACGAATTCGGGCTTTCAAAAAAAAAAAATCTGTTCTTATCAGTTTAATATCTGATACGTCCCCTATCTGGGGACCATATATTAAATGGATTTTTAGAACAGGGAGATGGAAAAAGAGCTTGCTCTGTCCACTCCACGCATTGACCTGGTATTGCAGTATCTCCAGGACCGGTGCACCCCTTCTTTAATGCAGTTTCTAAAATCAGAAAGAATTGAATTCAATGTTTTTTGTTCATTTTGCTTGTTTGTCGGATTTTGGGATGGACTCTTTGGCTTTGCTTTTCTTCTCCTCATTGGATTTTTCATGTTCAAAGTTGCAGAAGCCAGATTACAAGCTCATTTTGGTTCAACTTCAGCAACTGTGCATTGCATTGCCATGTAATGTGATGCAATGCTATCTTTCTAGCTCTCCCTTTTTACTTCCTTTTGGATAAACAGACATATTAGGCAAGCATTTTGGAGCTTTCACCTAAATAACTACAGGTGGTGAGATAAGCTGCACAATATAATTGACCTTTCAGTATATTGTTGCACACACACCATCTATTTAGCAAATGCCCTTGTTATCAACAGCAGCCTTTTAAACTCACCTGAGCTAACAGGTATGTGCGCTGGTTACTCTGCTGCGCTTAAAATTTCTTTTTTGGTTTGCTACAATGCCTTTTCTGAAACGTTGTCTCCCTCTGCTGGAAAACTGACTTCTTTCATTTAATGCCTGCAGACTATAAAAGAGAACCCAACCCAAAAAGTCTGGTTGATTAGTCTGTGGCATTCTGTTAAACTGTTGCTTATGGCGGTCTCTGTGAGCTTCTCAGCGACATTCAGCCAGCCAGGTATCCTGCCTGCAGTAGATGGAATGTGGCAATGGAACGCTGGCTGCGCGTGTCATAATAGGCTCTGAGCCTTTATATACCTGTGCACAGCAGCAGCCACCTTCAGTCTGCTGCTGGACAGCCAGCAGCAGCAGCAGCAGGAGAGGTATGTAATCAGGAGCCCTCCTGCTAAGGGTAGACAGCTGCTCGTTCCACCCCACCCCCCGCCTTAATTGGTTCTCCTCCCTTCCAACGGTGTTGAGGCAGGTGGGAACAGCAGGGGGTGAAGGTGCTGTGTTTAAAGAGGTGGAGTTATGCAGATCTAAAACGCGTGGATTGCAGCAGCAGCAAGCCGAAAAGTGCAGGCATGTAAGGGATCTAGAGGTTGACAACATGTCTTCTTAATGGGAGTCCAGGAGCTCATCTCCACAAATGGACTTTTCAGGATCCTTGGGTGGCTCCGTAGTTTGAAACCAATTCTGGTTATCGCTTCTCGGCCTTTTGGCTAAGATCAAGTGTAGTATCTGTTCTTATCAGTTTAATATCTGATACGTCCCCTATCTGGGGACCATATATTAAATGGATTTTTAGAACAGGGAGATGGAAAAAGAGCTTGCTCTGTCCACTCCACGCATTGACCTGGTATTGCAGTATCTCCAGGACCGGTGCACCCCTTCTTTAATGCAGTTTCTAAAATCAGAAAGAATTGAATTCAATGTTTTTTGTTCATTTTGCTTGTTTGTCGGATTTTGGGATGGACTCTTTAGCTTTGCTTTTCTTCTCCTCATTGGATTTTTCATGTTCAAAGTTGCAGAAGCCAGATTACAAGCTAATTTTGGTTCAACTTCAGCAACTGTGCATTGCATTGCCATGTAATGTGATGCAATGCTATCTTTCTAGCTCTCCCTTTTTACTTCCTTTTGGATAAACAGACATATTAGGCAAGCATTTTGGAGCTTTCACCTAAATAACTACAGGTGGTGAGATAAGCTGCAAAATATAATTGACCTTTCAGTATATTGTTGCACACACACCATCTATTTAGCAAATGCCCTTGTTATCAACAGCAGCCTTTTAAACTCACCTGAGCTAACAGGTATGTGTGCTGGTTACTCTGCTGCGCTTAAAATTTCTTTTTTGGTTTGCTACAATGCCTTTTCTGAAACGTTGTCTCCCTCTGCTGGAACACTGACTTCTTTAATTTAATGCCTGCAGACTATAAAAGAGAACCCAACCCAAAAAGTTTGGTTGATTAGTCTGTGGCATTCTGTTAAACTGTTGCTTATGGCGGTCTCTGTAAGCTTCTCAGCGACATTCAGCCAGCCAGGTATCCTGCCTGCAGTAGATGGAATGTGGCAATGGAACGCTGGCTGCGCGTGTCATAATAGGCTCTGAGCCTTTATATACCTGTGCACAGCAGCAGCCACCTTCAGTCTGCTGCTGGACAGCCAGCAGCAGCAGCAGCAGGAGAGGTATGTAATCAGGAGCCCTCCTGCTAAGGGTAGACAGCTGCTCGTTCCACCCCACCCCCCGCCTTAATTGGTTCTCCTCCCTTCCAACGGTGTTGAGGCGGGTGGGAACAGCAGGGGGTGAAGGTGCTGTGTTTAAAGAGGTGGAGTTATGCAGATCTAAAACGCGTGGATTGCAGCAGCAGCAAGCCGAAAAGTGCAGGCATGTAAGGGATCTAGAGGTTGACAACATGTCTTCTTAACGGGAGTCCAGGAGCTCATCTCCACAAATGGACTTTTCAGGATCCTTGGGTGGCTCCGTAGTTTGAAACCAATTCTGGTTATCGCTTCTCGGCCTTTTGGCTAAGATCAAGTGTAGTATCTGTTCTTATCAGTTTAATATCTGATACGTCCCCTATCTGGGGACCATATATTAAATGGATTTTTAGAACAGGGAGATGGAAAAAGAGCTTGCTCTGTCCACTCCATGCATTGACCTGGTATTGCAGTATCTCCAGGACTGGTGCACCCCTTCTTTAATGCAGTTTCTAAAATCAGAAAGAATTGAATTCAATGTTTTTTGTTCATTTTGCTTGTTTGTCGGATTTTGGGATGGACTCTTTGGCTTTGCTTTTCTTCTCCTCATTGGATTTTTCATGTTCAAAGTTGCAGAAGCCAGATTACAAGCTCATTTTGGTTCAACTTCAGCAACTGTGCATTGCATTGCCATGTAATGTGATGCAATGCTATCTTTCTAGCTCTCCCTTTTTACTTCCTTTTGGATAAACAGACATATTAGGCAAGCATTTTGGAGCTTTCACCTAAATAACTACAGGTGGTGAGATAAGCTGCACAATATAATTGACCTTTCAGTATATTGTTGCACACACACCATCTATTTAGCAAATGCCCTTGTTATCAACAGCAGCCTTTTAAACTCACCTGAGCTAACAGGTATGTGCGCTGGTTACTCTGCTGCGCTTAAAATTTCTTTTTTGGTTTGCTACAATGCCTTTTCTGAAACGTTGTCTCCCTCTGCTGGAACACTGACTTCTTTCATTTAATGCCTGCAGACTATAAAAGAGAACCCAACCTAAAAAGTTTGGTTGATTAGTCTGTGGCATTCTGTTAAACTGTTGCTTATGGCGGTCTCTGTGAGCTTCTCAGCGACATTCAGCCAGCCAGGTATCCTGCCTGCAGTAGATGGAATGTGGCAATGGAACGCTGGCTGCGCGTGTCATAATAGGCTCTGAGCCTTTATATACCTGTGCACAGCAGCAGCCACCTTCAGTCTGCTGCTGGACAGCCAGCAGCAGCAGCAGCAGGAGAGGTATGTAATCAGGAGCCCTCCTGCTAAGGGTAGACAGCTGCTCGTTCCACCCCACCCCCCGCCTTAATTGGTTCTCCTCCCTTCCAACGGTGTTGAGGCGGGTGGGAACAGCAGGGGGTGAAGGTGCTGTGTTTAAAGAGGTGGAGTTATGCAGATCTAAAACGCGTGGATTGCAGCAGCAGCAAGCCGAAAAGTGCAGGCATGTAAGGGATCTAGAGGTTGACAACATGTCTTCTTAACGGGAGTCCAGGAGCTCATCTCCACAAATGGACTTTTCAGGATCCTTGGGTGGCTCCGTAGTTTGAAACCAATTCTGGTTATCGCTTCTCGGCCTTTTGGCTAAGATCAAGTGTAGTATCTGTTCTTATCAGTTTAATATCTGATACGTCCCCTATCTGGGGACCATATATTAAATGGATTTTTAGAACAGGGAGATGGAAAAAGAGCTTGCTCTGTCCACTCCACGCATTGACCTGGTATTGCAATATCTCCAGGACCGGTGCACCCCTTCTTTAATGCAGTTTCTAAAATCAGAAAGAATTGAATTCAATGTTTTTTGTTCATTTTGCTTGTTTGTCGGATTTTGGGATGGACTCTTTGGCTTTGCTTTTCTTCTCCTCATTGGATTTTTCATGTTCAAAGTTGCAGAAGCCAGATTACAAGCTCATTTTGGTTCAACTTCAGCAACTGTGCATTGCATTGCCATGTAATGTGATGCAATGCTATCTTTCTAGCTCTCCCTTTTTACTTCCTTTTGGATAAACAGACATATTAGGCAAGCATTTTGGAGCTTTCACCTAAATAACTACAGGTGGTGAGATAAGCTGCACAATATAATTGACCTTTCAGTATATTGTTGCACACACACCATCTATTTAGCAAATGCCCTTGTTATCAACAGCAGCCTTTTAAACTCACCTGAGCTAACAGGTATGTGCGCTGGTTACTCTGCTGCGCTTAAAATTTCTTTTTTGGTTTGCTACAATGCCTTTTCTGAAACGTTGTCTCCCTCTGCTGGAACACTGACTTCTTTCATTTAATGCCTGCAGACTATAAAAGAGAACCCAACCCAAAAAGTTTGGTTGATTAGTCTGTGGCATTCTGTTAAACTGTTGCTTATGGCGGTCTCTGTGAGCTTCTCAGCAACATTCAGCCAGCCAGGTATCCTGCCTGCAGTAGATGGAATGTGGCAATGGAACGCTGGCTGCGCGTGTCATAATAGGCTCTGAGCCTTTATATACCTGTGCACAGCAGCAGCCACCTTCAGTCTGCTGCTGGACAGCCAGCAGCAGCAGCAGCAGGAGAGGTATGTAATCAGGAGCCCTCCTGCTAAGGGTAGACAGCTGCTCGTTCCACCCCACCCCCCGCCTTAATTGGTTCTCCTCCCTTCCAACGGTGTTGAGGCGGGTGGGAACAGCAGGGGGTGAAGGTGCTGTGTTTAAAGAGGTGGAGTTATGCAGATCTAAAACGCGTGGATTGCAGCAGCAGCAAGCCGAAAAGTGCAGGCATGTAAGGGATCTAGAGGTTGACAACATGTCTTCTTAACAGGAGTCCAGGAGCTCATCTCCACAAATGGACTTTTCAGGATCCTTGGGTGGCTCCGTAGTTTGAAACCAATTCTGGTTATCGCTTCTCGGCCTTTTGGCTAAGATCAAGTGTAGTATCTGTTCTTATCAGTTTAATATCTGATACGTCCCCTATCTGGGGACCATATATTAAATGGATTTTTAGAACAGGGAGATGGAAAAAGAGCTTGCTCTGTCCATTCCACGCATTGACCTGGTATTGCAGTATCTCCAGGACCGGTGCACCCCTTCTTTAATGCAGTTTCTAAAATCAGAAAGAATTGAATTCAATGTTTTTTGTTCATTTTGCTTGTTTGTCGGATTTTGGGATGGACTCTTTGGCTTTGCTTTTCTTCTCCTCATTGGATTTTTCATGTTCAAAGTTGCAGAAGCCAGATTACAAGCTCATTTTGGTTCAACTTCAGCAACTGTGCATTGCATTGCCATGTAATGTGATGCAATGCTATCTTTCTAGCTCTCCCTTTTTACTTCCTTTTGGATAAACAGACATATTAGGCAAGCATTTTGGAGCTTTCACCTAAATAACTACAGGTGGTGAGATAAGCTGCACAATATAATTGACCTTTCAGTATATTGTTGCACACACACCATCTATTTAGCAAATGCCCTTGTTATCAACAGCAGCCTTTTAAACTCACCTGAGCTAACAGGTATGTGCGCTGGTTACTCTGCTGCGCTTAAAATTTCTTTTTTGGTTTGCTACAATGCCTTTTCTGAAACGTTGTCTCCCTCTGCTGGAACACTGACTTCTTTCATTTAATGCCTGCAGACTATAAAAGAGAACCCAACCCAAAAAGTTTGGTTGATTAGTCTGTGGCATTCTGTTAAACTGTTGCTTATGGCGGTCTCTGTGAGCTTCTCAGCGACATTCAGCCAGCCAGGTATCCTGCCTGCAGTAGATGGAATGTGGCAATGGAACGCTGGCTGCGCATGTCATAATAGGCTCTGAGCCTTTATATATCTGTGCACAGCAGCAGCCACCTTCAGTCTGCTGCTGGACAGCCAGCAGCAGCAGCAGCAGGAGAGGTATGTAATCAGGAGCCCTCCTGCTAAGGGTAGACAGCTGCTCGTTCCACCCCACCCCCCGCCTTAATTGGTTCTCCTCCCTTCCAACGGTGTTGAGGCGGGTGGGAACAGCAGGGGGTGAAGGTGCTGTGTTTAAAGAGGTGGAGTTATGCAGATCTAAAACGCGTGGATTGCAGCAGCAGCAAGCCGAAAAGTGCAGGCATGTAAGGGATCTAGAGGTTGACAACATGTCTTCTTAACGGGAGTCCAGGAGCTCATCTCCACAAATGGACTTTTCAGGATCCTTGGGTGGCTCCGTAGTTTGAAACCAATTCTGGTTATCGCTTCTCGGCCTTTTGGCTAAGATCAAGTGTAGTATCTGTTCTTATCAGTTTAATATCTGATACGTCCCCTATCTGGGGACCATATATTAAATGGATTTTTAGAACAGGGAGATGGAAAAAGAGCTTGCTCTGTCCACTCCACGCATTGACCTGGTATTGCAGTATCTCCAGGACCGGTGCACCCCTTCTTTAATGCAGTTTCTAAAATCAGAAAGAATTGAATTCAATGTTTTTTGTTCATTTTGCTTGTTTGTCGGATTTTGGGATGGACTCTTTGGCTTTGCTTTTCTTCTCCTCATTGGATTTTTCATGTTCAAAGTTGCAGAAGCCAGATTACAAGCTCATTTTGGTTCAACTTCAGCAACTGTGCATTGCATTGCCATGTAATGTGATGCAATGCTATCTTTCTAGCTCTCCCTTTTTACTTCCTTTTGGATAAACAGACATATTAGGCAAGCATTTTGGAGCTTTCACCTAAATAACTACAGGTGGTGAGATAAGCTGCACAATATAATTGACCTTTCAGTATATTGTTGCACACACACCATCTATTTAGCAAATGCCCTTGTTATCAACAGCAGCCTTTTAAACTCACCTGAGCTAACAGGTATGTGCGCTGGTTACTCTGCTGCGCTTAAAATTTCTTTTTTGGTTTGCTACAATGCCTTTTCTGAAACGTTGTCTCCCTCTGCTGGAACACTGACTTCTTTCATTTAATGCCTGCAGACTATAAAAGAGAACCCAACCCAAAAAGTTTGGTTGATTAGTCTGTGGCATTCTGTTAAACTGTTGCTTATGGCGGTCTCTGTGAGCTTCTCAGCGACATTCAGCCAGCCAGGTATCCTGCCTGCAGTAGATGGAATGTGGCAATGGAACGCTGGCTGCGCGTGTCATAATAGGCTCTGAGCCTTTATATACCTGTGCACAGCAGCAGCCACCTTCAGTCTGCTGCTGGACAGCCAGCAGCAGCAGCAGCAGGAGAGGTATGTAATCAGGAGCCCTCCTGCTAAGGGTAGACAGCTGCTCGTTCCACCCCACCCCCCGCCTTAATTGGTTCTCCTCCCTTCCAACGGTGTTGAGGCGGGTGGGAACAGCAGGGGGTGAAGGTGCTGTGTTTAAAGAGGTGGAGTTATGCAGATCTAAAACGCGTGGATTGCAGCAGCAGCAAGCCGAAAAGTGCAGGCATGTAAGGGATCTAGAGGTTGACAACATGTCTTCTTAACGGGAGTCCAGGAGCTCATCTCCACAAATGGACTTTTCAGGATCCTTGGGTGGCTCCGTAGTTTGAAACCAATTCTGGTTATCGCTTCTCGGCCTTTTGGCTAAGATCAAGTGTAGTATCTGTTCTTATCAGTTTAATATCTGATACGTCCCCTATCTGGGGACCATATATTAAATGGATTTTTAGAACAGGGAGATGGAAAAAGAGCTTGCTCTGTCCACTCCACGCATTGACCTGGTATTGCAGTATCTCCAGGACCGGTGCACCCCTTCTTTAATGCAGTTTCTAAAATCAGAAAGAATTGAATTCAATGTTTTTTGTTCATTTTGCTTGTTTGTCGGATTTTGGGATGGACTCTTTGGCTTTGCTTTTCTTCTCCTCATTGGATTTTTCATGTTCAAAGTTGCAGAAGCCAGATTACAAGCTCATTTTGGTTCAACTTCAGCAACTGTGCATTGCATTGCCATGTAATGTGATGCAATGCTATCTTTCTAGCTCTCCCTTTTTACTTCCTTTTGGATAAACAGACATATTAGGCAAGCATTTTGGAGCTTTCACCTAAATAACTACAGGTGGTGAGATAAGCTGCACAATATAATTGACCTTTCAGTATATTGTTGCACACACACCATCTATTTAGCAAATGCCCTTGTTATCAACAGCAGCCTTTTAAACTCACCTGAGCTAACAGGTATGTGCGCTGGTTACTCTGCTGCGCTTAAAATTTCTTTTTTGGTTTGCTACAATGCCTTTTCTGAAACGTTGTCTCCCTCTGCTGGAACACTGACTTCTTTCATTTAATGCCTGCAGACTATAAAAGAGAACCCAACCCAAAAAGTTTGGTTGATTAGTCTGTGGCATTCTGTTAAACTGTTGCTTATGGCGGTCTCTGTGAGCTTCTCAGCGACATTCAGCCAGCCAGGTATCCTGCCTGCAGTAGATGGAATGTGGCAATGGAACGCTGGCTGCGCGTGTCATAATAGGCTCTGAGCCTTTATATACCTGTGCACAGCAGCAGCCACCTTCAGTCTGCTGCTGAACAGCCAGCAGCAGCAGCAGCAGGAGAGGTATGTAATCAGGAGCCCTCCTGCTAAGGGTAGACAGCTGCTCGTTCCACCCCACCCCCCGCCTTAATTGGTTCTCCTCCCTTCCAACGGTGTTGAGGCGGGTGGGAACAGCAGGGGGTGAAGGTGCTGTGTTTAAAGAGGTGGAGTTATGCAGATCTAAAACGCGTGGATTGCAGCAGCAGCAAGCCGAAAAGTGCAGGCATGTAAGGGATCTAGAGGTTGACAACATGTCTTCTTAACGGGAGTCCAGGAGCTCATCTCCACAAATGGACTTTTCAGGATCCTTGGGTGGCTCCGTAGTTTGAAACCAATTCTGGTTATCGCTTCTCGGCCTTTTGGCTAAGATCAAGTGTAGTATCTGTTCTTATCAGTTTAATATCTGATACGTCCCCTATCTGGGGACCATATATTAAATGGATTTTTAGAACAGGGAGATGGAAAAAGAGCTTGCTCTGTCCACTCCACGCATTGACCTGGTATTGCAGTATCTCCAGGACCGGTGCACCCCTTCTTTAATGCAGTTTCTAAAATCAGAAAGAATTGAATTCAATGTTTTTTGTTCATTTTGCTTGTTTGTCGGATTTTGGGATGGACTCTTTGGCTTTGCTTTTCTTCTCCTCATTGGATTTTTCATGTTCAAAGTTGCAGAAGCCAGATTACAAGCTCATTTTGGTTCAACTTCAGCAACTGTGCATTGCATTGCCATGTAATGTGATGCAATGCTATCTTTCTAGCTCTCCCTTTTTACTTCCTTTTGGATAAACAGACATATTAGGCAAGCATTTTGGAGCTTTCACCTAAATAACTACAGGTGGTGAGATAAGCTGCACAATATAATTGACCTTTCAGTATATTGTTGCACACACACCATCTATTTAGCAAATGCCCTTGTTATCAACAGCAGCCTTTTAAACTCACCTGAGCTAACAGGTATGTGCGCTGGTTACTCTGCTGCGCTTAAAATTTCTTTTTTGGTTTGCTACAATGCCTTTTCTGAAACGTTGTCTCCCTCTGCTGGAACACTGACTTCTTTCATTTAATGCCTGCAGACTATAAAAGAGAACCCAACCCAAAAAGTTTGGTTGATTAGTCTGTGGCATTCTGTTAAACTGTTGCTTATGGCGGTCTCTGTGAGCTTCTCAGCGACATTCAGCCAGCCAGGTATCCTGCCTGCAGTAGATGGAATGTGGCAATGGAACGCTGGCTGCGCGTGTCATAATAGGCTCTGAGCCTTTATATACCTGTGCACAGCAGCAGCCACCTTCAGTCTGCTGCTGGACAGCCAGCAGCAGCAGCAGCAGGAGAGGTATGTAATCAGGAGCCCTCCTGCTAAGACTAGACAGCTGCTCGTTCCACCCCACCCCCCGCCTTAATTGGTTCTCCTCCCTTTCAACGGTGTTGAGGCGGGTGGGAACAGCAGGGGGTGAAGGTGCTGTGTTTAAAGAGGTGGAGTTATGCAGATCTAAAACGCGTGGATTGCAGCAGCAGCAAGCCGAAAAGTGCAGGCATGTAAGGGATCTAGAGGTTGACAACATGTCTTCTTAACGGGAGTCCAGGAGCTCATCTCCACAAATGGACTTTTCAGGATCCTTGGGTGGCTCCGTAGTTTGAAACCAATTCTGGTTATCGCTTCTCGGCCTTTTGGCTAAGATCAAGTGTAGTATCTGTTCTTATCAGTTTAATATCTGATATGTCCCCTATCTGGGGACCATATATTAAATGGATTTTTAGAACAGGGAGATGGAAAAAGAGCTTGCTCTGTCCACTCCACGCATGGACCTGGTATTGCAGTATCTCCAGGACCGGTGCACCCCTTCTTTAATGCAGTTTCTAAAATCAGAAAGAATTGAATTCAATGTTTTTTGTTCATTTTGCTTGTTTGTCGGATTTTGGGATGGACTCTTTGGCTTTGCTTTTCTTCTCCTCATTGGATATTTCATGTTCAAAGTTGCAGAAGCCAGATTACAAGCTCATTTTGGTTCAACTTCAGCAACTGTGCATTGCATTGCCATGTAATGTGATGCAATGCTATCTTTCTAGCTCTCCCTTTTTACTTCCTTTTGGATAAACAGACATATTAGGCAAGCATTTTGGAGCTTTCACTTAAATAACTACAGGTGGTGAGATAAGCTGCACAATATAATTGACCTTTCAGTATATTGTTGCACACACACCATCTATTTAGCAAATGCCCTTGTTATCAACAGCAGCCTTTTAAACTCACCTGAGCTAACAGGTATGTGCGCTGGTTACTCTGCTGCGCTTAAAATTTCTTTTTTGGTTTGCTACAATGCCTTTTCTGAAACGTTGTCTCCCTCTGCTGGAACACTGACTTCTTTCATTTAATGCCTGCAGACTATAAAAGAGAACCCAACCCAAAAAGTTTGGTTGATTAGTCTGTGGCATTCTGTTAAACTGTTGCTTATGGCGGTCTCTGTGAGCTTCTCAGCGACATTCAGCCAGCCAGGTATCCTGCCTGCAGTAGATGGAATGTGGCAATGGAACGCTGGCTGCGCGTGTCATAATAGGCTCTGAGCCTTTATATACCTGTGCACAGCAGCAGCCACCTTCAGTCTGCTGCTGGACAGCCAGCAGCAGCAGCAGCAGGAGAGGTATGTAATCAGGAGCCCTCCTGCTAAGGGTAGACAGCTGCTCGTTCCACCCCACCCCCCGCCTTAATTGGTTCTCCTCCCTTCCAACGGTGTTGAGGCGGGTGGGAACAGCAGGGGGTGAAGGTGCTGTGTTTAAAGAGGTGGAGTTATGCAGATCTAAAACGCGTGGATTGCAGCAGCAGTAAGCCGAAAAGTGCAGGCATGTAAGGGATCTAGAGGTTGACAACATGTCTTCTTAACGGGAGTCCAGGAGCTCATCTCCACAAATGGACTTTTCAGGATCCTTGGGTGGCTCCGTAGTTTGAAACCAATTCTGGTTATCGCTTCTCGGCCTTTTGGCTAAGATCAAGTGTAGTATCTGTTCTTATCAGTTTAATATCTGATACGTCCCCTATCTGGGGACCATATATTAAATGGATTTTTAGAACAGGGAGATGGAAAAAGAGCTTGCTCTGTCCACTCCACGCATTGACCTGGTATTGCAGTATCTCCAGGACCGGTGCACCCCTTCTTTAATGCAGTTTCTAAAATCAGAAAGAATTGAATTCAATGTTTTTTGTTCATTTTGCTTGTTTGTCGGATTTTGGGATGGACTCTTTGGCTTTGCTTTTCTTCTCCTCATTGGATTTTTCATGTTCAAAGTTGCAGAAGCCAGATTACAAGCTCATTTTGGTTCAACTTCAGCAACTGTGCATTGCATTGCCATGTAATGTGATGCAATGCTATCTTTCTAGCTCTCCCTTTTTACTTCCTTTTGGATAAACAGACATATTAGGCAAGCATTTTGGAGCTTTCACCTAAATAACTACAGGTGGTGAGATAAGCTGCACAATATAATTGACCTTTCAGTATATTGTTGCACACACACCATCTATTTAGCAAATGCCCTTGTTATCAACAGCAGCCTTTTAAATTCACCTGAGCTAACAGGTATGTGCGCTGGTTACTCTGCTGCGCTTAAAATTTCTTTTTTGGTTTGCTACAATGCCTTTTCTGAAACGTTGTCTCCCTCTGCTGGAACACTGACTTCTTTCATTTAATGCCTGCAGACTATAAAAGAGAACCCAACCCAAAAAGTTTGGTTGATTAGTCTGTGGCATTCTGTTAAACTGTTGCTTATGGCGGTCTCTGTGAGCTTCTCAGCGACATTCAGCCAGCCAGGTATCCTGCCTGCAGTAGATGGAATGTGGCAATGGAACGCTGGCTGCGCGTGTCATAATAGGCTCTGAGCCTTTATATACCTGTGCACAGCAGCAGCCACCTTCAGTCTGCTGCTGGACAGCCAGCAGCAGCAGCAGCAGGAGAGGTATGTAATCAGGAGCCCTCCTGCTAAGGGTAGACAGCTGCTCGTTCCACCCCACCCCCCGCCTTAATTGGTTCTCCTCCCTTCCAACGGTGTTGAGGCGGGTGGGAACAGCAGGGGGTGAAGGTGCTGTGTTTAAAGAGGTGGAGTTATGCAGATCTAAAACGCGTGGATTGCAGCAGCAGCAAGCCGAAAAGTGCAGGCATGTAAGGGATCTAGAGGTTGACAACATGTCTTCTTAACGGGAGTCCAGGAGCTCATCTCCACAAATGGACTTTTCAGGATCCTTGGGTGGCTCCGTAGTTTGAAACCAATTCTGGTTATCGCTTCTCGGCCTTTTGGCTAAGATCAAGTGTAGTATCTGTTCTTATCAGTTTAATATCTGATACGTCCCCTATCTGGGGACCATATATTAAATGGATTTTTAGAACAGGGAGATGGAAAAAGAGCTTGCTCTGTCCACTCCACGCATTGACCTGGTATTGCAGTATCTCCAGGACCGGTGCACCCCTTCTTTAATGCAGTTTCTAAAATCAGAAAGAATTGAATTCAATGTTTTTTGTTCATTTTGCTTGTTTGTCGGATTTTGGGATGGACTCTTTGGCTTTGCTTTTCTTCTCCTCATTGGATTTTTCATGTTCAAAGTTGCAGAAGCCAGATTACAAGCTCATTTTGGTTCAACTTCAGCAACTGTGCATTGCATTGCCATGTAATGTGATGCAATGCTATCTTTCTAGCTCTCCCTTTTTACTTCCTTTTGGATAAACAGACATATTAGGCAAGCATTTTGGAGCTTTCACCTAAATAACTACAGGTGGTGAGATAAGCTGCACAATATAATTGACCTTTCAGTATATTGTTGCACACACACCATCTATTTAGCAAATGCCCTTGTTATCAACAGCAGCCTTTTAAACTCACCTGAGCTAACAGGTATGTGCGCTGGTTACTCTGCTGCGCTTAAAATTTCTTTTTTGGTTTGCTACAATGCCTTTTCTGAAACGTTGTCTCCCTCTGCTGGAACACTGACTTCTTTCATTTAATGCCTGCAGACTATAAAAGAGAACCCAACCCAAAAAGTTTGGTTGATTAGTCTGTGGCATTCTGTTAAACTGTTGCTTATGGCGGTCTCTGTGAGCTTCTCAGCGACATTCAGCCAGCCAGGTATCCTGCCTGCAGTAGATGGAATGTGGCAATGGAACGCTGGCTGCGCGTGTCATAATAGGCTCTGAGCCTTTATATACCTGTGCACAGCAGCAGCCACCTTCAGTCTGCTGCTGGACAGCCAGCAGCAGCAGCAGCAGGAGAGGTATGTAATCAGGAGCCCTCCTGCTAAGACTAGACAGCTGCTCGTTCCACCCCACCCCCCGCCTTAATTGGTTCTCCTCCCTTTCAACGGTGTTGAGGCGGGTGGGAACAGCAGGGGGTGAAGGTGCTGTGTTTAAAGAGGTGGAGTTATGCAGATCTAAAACGCGTGGATTGCAGCAGCAGCAAGCCGAAAAGTGCAGGCATGTAAGGGATCTAGAGGTTGACAACATGTCTTCTTAACGGGAGTCCAGGAGCTCATCTCCACAAATGGACTTTTCAGGATCCTTGGGTGGCTCCGTAGTTTGAAACCAATTCTGGTTATCGCTTCTCGGCCTTTTGGCTAAGATCAAGTGTAGTATCTGTTCTTATCAGTTTAATATCTGATATGTCCCCTATCTGGGGACCATATATTAAATGGATTTTTAGAACAGGGAGATGGAAAAAGAGCTTGCTCTGTCCACTCCACGCATGGACCTGGTATTGCAGTATCTCCAGGACCGGTGCACCCCTTCTTTAATGCAGTTTCTAAAATCAGAAAGAATTGAATTCAATGTTTTTTGTTCATTTTGCTTGTTTGTCGGATTTTGGGATGGACTCTTTGGCTTTGCTTTTCTTCTCCTCATTGGATATTTCATGTTCAAAGTTGCAGAAGCCAGATTACAAGCTCATTTTGGTTCAACTTCAGCAACTGTGCATTGCATTGCCATGTAATGTGATGCAATGCTATCTTTCTAGCTCTCCCTTTTTACTTCCTTTTGGATAAACAGACATATTAGGCAAGCATTTTGGAGCTTTCACTTAAATAACTACAGGTGGTGAGATAAGCTGCACAATATAATTGACCTTTCAGTATATTGTTGCACACACACCATCTATTTAGCAAATGCCCTTGTTATCAACAGCAGCCTTTTAAACTCACCTGAGCTAACAGGTATGTGCGCTGGTTACTCTGCTGCGCTTAAAATTTCTTTTTTGGTTTGCTACAATGCCTTTTCTGAAACGTTGTCTCCCTCTGCTGGAACACTGACTTCTTTCATTTAATGCCTGCAGACTATAAAAGAGAACCCAACCCAAAAAGTTTGGTTGATTAGTCTGTGGCATTCTGTTAAACTGTTGCTTATGGCGGTCTCTGTGAGCTTCTCAGCGACATTCAGCCAGCCAGGTATCCTGCCTGCAGTAGATGGAATGTGGCAATGGAACGCTGGCTGCGCGTGTCATAATAGGCTCTGAGCCTTTATATACCTGTGCACAGCAGCAGCCACCTTCAGTCTGCTGCTGGACAGCCAGCAGCAGCAGCAGCAGGAGAGGTATGTAATCAGGAGCCCTCCTGCTAAGGGTAGACAGCTGCTCGTTCCACCCCACCCCCCGCCTTAATTGGTTCTCCTCCCTTCCAACGGTGTTGAGGCGGGTGGGAACAGCAGGGGGTGAAGGTGCTGTGTTTAAAGAGGTGGAGTTATGCAGATCTAAAACGCGTGGATTGCAGCAGCAGTAAGCCGAAAAGTGCAGGCATGTAAGGGATCTAGAGGTTGACAACATGTCTTCTTAACGGGAGTCCAGGAGCTCATCTCCACAAATGGACTTTTCAGGATCCTTGGGTGGCTCCGTAGTTTGAAACCAATTCTGGTTATCGCTTCTCGGCCTTTTGGCTAAGATCAAGTGTAGTATCTGTTCTTATCAGTTTAATATCTGATACGTCCCCTATCTGGGGACCATATATTAAATGGATTTTTAGAACAGGGAGATGGAAAAAGAGCTTGCTCTGTCCACTCCACGCATTGACCTGGTATTGCAGTATCTCCAGGACCGGTGCACCCCTTCTTTAATGCAGTTTCTAAAATCAGAAAGAATTGAATTCAATGTTTTTTGTTCATTTTGCTTGTTTGTCGGATTTTGGGATGGACTCTTTGGCTTTGCTTTTCTTCTCCTCATTGGATTTTTCATGTTCAAAGTTGCAGAAGCCAGATTACAAGCTCATTTTGGTTCAACTTCAGCAACTGTGCATTGCATTGCCATGTAATGTGATGCAATGCTATCTTTCTAGCTCTCCCTTTTTACTTCCTTTTGGATAAACAGACATATTAGGCAAGCATTTTGGAGCTTTCACCTAAATAACTACAGGTGGTGAGATAAGCTGCACAATATAATTGACCTTTCAGTATATTGTTGCACACACACCATCTATTTAGCAAATGCCCTTGTTATCAACAGCAGCCTTTTAAATTCACCTGAGCTAACAGGTATGTGCGCTGGTTACTCTGCTGCGCTTAAAATTTCTTTTTTGGTTTACTACAATGCCTTTTCTGAAACGTTGTCTCCCTCTGCTGGAACACTGACTTCTTTCATTTAATGCCTGCAGACTATAAAAGAGAACCCAACCCAAAAAGTTTGGTTGATTAGTCTGTGGCATTCTGTTAAACTGTTGCTTATGGCGGTCTCTGTGAGCTTCTCAGCGACATTCAGCCAGCCAGGTATCCTGCCTGCAGTAGATGGAATGTGGCAATGGAACGCTGGCTGCGCGTGTCATAATAGGCTCTGAGCCTTTATATACCTGTGCACAGCAGCAGCCACCTTCAGTCTGCTGCTGGACAGCCAGCAGCAGCAGCAGCAGGAGAGGTATGTAATCAGGAGCCCTCCTGCTAAGGGTAGACAGCTGCTCGTTCCACCCCACCCCCCGCCTTAATTGGTTCTCCTCCCTTCCAACGGTGTTGAGGCGGGTGGGAACAGCAGGGGGTGAAGGTGCTGTGTTTAAAGAGGTGGAGTTATGCAGATCTAAAACGCGTGGATTGCAGCAGCAGCAAGCCGAAAAGTGCAGGCATGTAAGGGATCTAGAGGTTGACAACATGTCTTCTTAACGGGAGTCCAGGAGCTCATCTCCACAAATGGACTTTTCAGGATCCTTGGGTGGCTCCGTAGTTTGAAACCAATTCTGGTTATCGCTTCTCGGCCTTTTGGCTAAGATCAAGTGTAGTATCTGTTCTTATCAGTTTAATATCTGATACGTCCCCTATCTGGGGACCATATATTAAATGGAATTTTAGAACAGGGAGATGGAAAAAGAGCTTGCTCTGTCCACTCCACGCATTGACCTGGTATTGAAGTATCTCCAGGACCGGTGCACCCCTTCTTTAATGCAGTTTCTAAAATCAGAAAGAATTGAATTCAATGTTTTTTGTTCATTTTGCTTGTTTGTCGGATTTTGGGATGGACTCTTTGGCTTTGCTTTTCTTCTCCTCATTGGATTTTTCATGTTCAAAGTTGCAGAAGCCAGATTACAAGCTCATTTTGGTTCAACTTCAGCAACTGTGCATTGCATTGCCATGTAATGTGATGCAATGCTATCTTTCTAGCTCTCCCTTTTTACTTCCTTTTGGATAAACAGACATATTAGGCAAGCATTTTGGAGCTTTCACCTAAATAACTACAGGTGGTGAGATAAGCTGCACAATATAATTGACCTTTCAGTATATTGTTGCACACACACCATCTATTTAGCACATGCCCTTGTTATCAACAGCAGCCTTTTAAACTCACCTGAGCTAACAGGTATGTGCGCTGGTTACTCTGCTGCGCTTAAAATTTCTTTTTTGGTTTGCTACAATGCCTTTTCTGAAACGTTGTCTCCCTCTGCTGGAACACTGACTTCTTTCATTTAATGCCTGCAGACTATAAAAGAGAACCCAACCCAAAAAGTTTGGTTGATTAGTCTGTGGCATTCTGTTAAACTGTTGCTTATGGCGGTCTCTGTGAGCTTCTCAGCGACATTCAGCCAGCCAGGTATCCTGCCTGCAGTAGATGGAATGTGGCAATGGAACGCTGGCTGCGCGTGTCATAATAGGCTCTGAGCCTTTATATACCTGTGCACAGCAGCAGCCACCTTCAGTCTGCTGCTGGACAGCCAGCAGCAGCAGCAGCAGGAGAGGTATGTAATCAGGAGCCCTCCTGCTAAGGGTAGACAGCTGCTCGTTCCACCCCACCCCCCGCCTTAATTGGTTCTCCTCCCTTCCAACGGTGTTGAGGCGGGTGGGAACAGCAGGGGGTGAAGGTGCTGTGTTTAAAGAGGTGGAGTTATGCAGATCTAAAACGCGTGGATTGCAGCAGCAGCAAGCCGAAAAGTGCAGGCATGTAAGGGATCTAGAGGTTGACAACATGTCTTCTTAACGGGAGTCCAGGAGCTCATCTCCACAAATGGACTTTTCAGGATCCTTGGGTGGCTCCGTAGTTTGAAACCAATTCTGGTTATCGCTTCTCGGCCTTTTGGCTAAGATCAAGTGTAGTATCTGTTCTTATCAGTTTAATATCTGATACGTCCCCTATCTGGGGACCATATATTAAATGGATTTTTAGAACAGGGAGATGGAAAAAGAGCTTGCTCTGTCCACTCCACGCATTGACCTGGTATTGCAGTATCTCCAGGACCGGTGCACCCCTTCTTTAATGCAGTTTCTAAAATCAGAAAGAATTGAATTCAATGTTTTTTGTTCATTTTGCTTGTTTGTCGGATTTTGGGATGGACTCTTTGGCTTTGCTTTTCTTCTCCTCATTGGATTTTTCATGTTCAAAGTTGCAGAAGCCAGATTACAAGCTCATTTTGGTTCAACTTCAGCAACTGTGCATTGCATTGCCATGTAATGTGATGCAATGCTATCTTTCTAGCTCTCCCTTTTTACTTCCTTTTGGATAAACAGACATATTAGGCAAGCATTTTGGAGCTTTCACCTAAATAACTACAGGTGGTGAGATAAGCTGCACAATATAATTGACCTTTCAGTATATTGTTGCACACACACCATCTATTTAGCAAATGCCCTTGTTATCAACAGCAGCCTTTTAAACTCACCTGAGCTAACAGGTATGTGCGCTGGTTACTCTGCTGCGCTTAAAATTTCTTTTTTGGTTTGCTACAATGCCTTTTCTGAAACGTTGTCTCCCTCTGCTGGAACACTGACTTCTTTCATTTAATGCCTGCAGACTATAAAAGAGAACCCAACCCAAAAAGTTTGGTTGATTAGTCTGTGGCATTCTGTTAAACTGTTGCTTATGGCGGTCTCTGTGAGCTTCTCAGCGACATTCAGCCAGCCAGGTATCCTGCCTGCAGTAGATGGAATGTGGCAATGGAACGCTGGCTGCGCGTGTCATAATAGGCTCTGAGCCTTTATATACCTGTGCACAGCAGCAGGCACCTTCAGTCTGCTGCTGGACAGCCAGCAGCAGCAGCAGCAGGAGAGGTATGTAATCAGGAGCCCTCCTGCTAAGGGTAGACAGCTGCTCGTTCCACCCCACCCCCCGCCTTAATTGGTTCTCCTCCCTTCCAACGGTGTTGAGGCGGGTGGGAACAGCAGGGGGTGAAGGTGCTGTGTTTAAAGAGGTGGAGTTATGCAGATCTAAAACGCGTGGATTGCAGCAGCAGCAAGCCGAAAAGTGCAGGCATGTAAGGGATCTAGAGGTTGACAACATGTCTTCTTAACGGGAGTCCAGGAGCTCATCTCCACAAATGGACTTTTCAGGATCCTTGGGTGGCTCCGTAGTTTGAAACCAATTCTGGTTATCGCTTCTCGGCCTTTTGGCTAAGATCAAGTGTAGTATCTGTTCTTTTAAGAACACAAGAGCTACGATCTACACTTGACGAGAGCGATCGAACTCGGAAGGAGAAGAGCTTCGGATCCCAGCTGACATCGGAGAACGAAGGCGGATATCGGTGGGAGGAAGAAGCTCTAAAGAATCCAGAAGAAGACGAAGACTCGGAGAAGAATCGGGCTGTCCTGTGGAATCTTCGAGGAAGAAAATCATCGAGACAAAGACCTTTCGGGGAATTTGTCCAGAACACGACGGGAGAAGAATCTGCATAGCTCCACCCATTCCGGGAAGAGTTCCAGATCCAGCTCCAAGAAGTAACTGCAGGAGGAAAGCCATGGCAAGCGCTGCGAGGAAGGCCGAAAAGAAGAGCCTGGAGCTGGGGACAGCCAGGAGGGCCCAGCCAGGAGCCGATTCTGACCCCAAGGACTCTGCCTCCACGACTGGCCAGCAGAAGGGACCCCAGAAGCCCCGCCACGAAGCTCCAGCCCTGGAGCCATGGATGCGGCAGACGGTGGCCCTGAAGCTGAAGGAAGTGGATGGGAGGGTGCCGGACATGTCCTCGGACGTGTTCTGCCAGAAGATGCTGCTGGATCGAGGCTTCTCCAGGTCGGACACCCTCAGCATCCAGACCTTCTTGACGGGGATCTTCTTCGTCACCTTCGCCACTGTGAACACCTGCAGGAGGTTCTGGGAAATGGTAAGCGCAAAAGGACCGGATAATTCTTTCTCTGCCTTTACAGGTAGCTTCCCTATCCAGAGGGATGAAAGGAGGATCACGGTCTCCATGCGCAACCCGCACACCCCAGGCCAAGACATCTGTACCTTCCTGAGACGCTTCTGTTTGGTTGTGAAGGAACCCTCTCACATCCTGAATGGACTCGGCTTCTGGACAGGTAAGTGGTCGGTGACCGTTAGACTTCACAGGGACCTGGCGTACTCAGACGGACTTCGGCACCTGCCCCCGACATTCTCCCTGGGCAACTCCTACGGCCTCATCTATTACCCGGACATGCCGCGGAACTGCAGGAGATGCGGCAAGAACGGCCACGAGATGAAGGACTGCAAGGAGGATGCCTGCAGGATTTGTCGAGTGACGGGACACAGCTCGAAGGACTGCCTGAAGAAGACGTCCTGCAACCTGTGTGGGCTGGCGGCTCATCTGTACAAGGATTGCCCCAGGCGTGAGAGATCCTGGGCATCGGTGGTTGCGACGACCCCAGCTACGGAGGACAAGGCCCCGACGACCAGGCCTGTGAAGGTCAAGGACGCGACGACCAAGGCCCCAGCGGCCAAGGCCGAGACGACCAAGGCCAAAGCGGTCAAGGAGTCGGTGGCCAAAGCCCCAGCGACGGTCCCAGCAGCTCCGAAGCAGAAGAAAAAGTCAAAGGAGGGTAAGAGTTCTGTCAACCCTCTCTCGATCCCTCCCCCTGCCACCCCCGTCCAATCCCCCCCCACCCCGGCCACCCCTGCTGAGGATTCCACTTCCTCTTCCTCCTTCCCCTACTCCTCAGCAGGTGTCCTTTCCCCTGCCCCGGCAGCCACTCTCCCTCCCCAGACCATGGTAGCGGTGGAATTAACCTTTCCTCCACCCGCCGCTATCTATTCCGAGGAGGATTTTCCCCTTCTTGTCTCCCCAGTTCCAACCCGGGGAAAGAGGAAGGTGGAGGACAGCCCTGCTACTGAATCCTCCAAAAAGAAGATTCTGGATTTCGTAGGCGAAAAGGAGGATACCCTCCCTGAGCCAGAAGAGATGGAGCACATGGTTGAGACCCTGGTGGCCGAGCCAGAAGAGGAGGAACTGGTGGTCGCCGAGATCGAGGCCGCGCTGCTTGACCAGATGGAGGAAGAGGGCCTGCTGGTGATCCCGTCACCAGCAGTCAACACCGACGAGGGACCACCCGACCGGAGTGGTAACTAAGGTGTATTGCCTGCGCTAACTTTTTCTTTTTTCCCTACATGATGGCTAATATTAACTTATTTTCCATTAATGTCAGGAGCATCAAGGACAAGTTCAGACGTCAGACTATTTATGCCTTCCTTACTTCCCAGTTGTGTGATGTTTATATGTTGCAGGAATGTTCCCTTCCCTCCTCTAGGTCCTTCAAACATCTGGCCAGGGAGTGGTCCCACGGTCCATCCTACTGGTCCGGTGGGGGTGACTGCAAGTCTGCGGGGGTCGCAATTCTGATCAGGGGGGGCGCATTCACGCTTGAGTCCGTCCAGGAGCTCATCTGCGGCAGGGCTCTTGTTGTAGATGGCAACTGGGCGGGAGAACCTGTCAGGTTCATCAACGTGTATGCGTCCCCACTGAAGAATGAGCGTTTGGAGCTTTTCCAGACCCTGCGGCTTCAGCTTGCCACCACCAGGACCTTAGTGATGGCCGGGGATTTCAACTGCCCCATCGAGGAGGACGGTCGTAGTTCTGGCACATCTGCCAAGTTGGACATCACGTCCAAGCTGCTCATCGAGATGGTAACCGAGGCCTCTCTTCAGGACGTGGTGGGCTCCATGGGGAGAGGCTCCACGAACTATTCGTGGAGCCGACCCGATGGCTCACTCCGCTCCAGGATTGACTTTGTGTTCACCTCTCGGGCAGTCAGGCAGAGTAGGCACTCGATGGTCTCCTGCTTCTTCTCCGACCACAGAGCCATTCACTTACAAGGTGTCCTCGGCGACGGTTTTCCGTCCGGCCCCGGCTCCTGGAAGCTGAATTGTGCTCTGCTGGCTCAGGATGAAGTCGTGGAGGAGCTGAGAGCAGCCTACGCAATGTGGCAGTCCTACAAGGGTAGCTTCCAAACAGTCTCTGATTGGTGGGAATATGTTAAACTTGAGTTTCGCTGTTTCTTTCAGGCCAAGGGTCGACAACAGGCGTGTGAGAAGAGGAGGGACTTCAGAGGGCTGCAGCGCGAGCTGCGGTCGCTGCAGGACCTTCTTCACTGCGGCTGGGACGTGAGGGAGGAGCTGGAGGAGACCAAGAAGAGCCTGAAAAGGCACTTTGAGGAGGAGTCCAAGCGAATCATCTTCCGTTCCAAAGTGGAGAATCTGGAGAAGGGTGAGAAATGTAACTCATTCTTTTTCAGGAAACTTCATGCCGGTCACACGCCCCTGAACGAGCTGCGAGACGAGAGCGGAAACATGCGACGTGGGAAGGAGGACGTGATGAGGGTCGTCAGCGACTTCTACAGCGAACTCTACTCCCACAAGACTACCGACCCCGACGCTGCTGATAAGTTCCTGTCAGGTATCACTAACCATCTTGATCCTGCAGGCACGGCAGCCTTGGACAAACCTCTGATGGTGGGCGAATTGCTCTCTGCCGCTAAATCCTTTAGGACCGGCAGGACCCCGGGCAGTGATGGTCTTCCAGCGGAGCTCTATGTAGCGCTGGGAGACCTCATCTGTCCGGACCTGTTGGACCTGTACGAGGAGATGGTGGTGGAGGGTAGAATGCCTCCATCTTTGAGGGAAGGAATGGTCACGATCCTGTACAAGCGGAAGGGAGAGAGGTGCGACCTGAGGAATTGGCGTCCCATCACTCTGCTCAACGTGGACTACAAGATCCTGGCCAAGACGATGGCGACACGACTTAAGACGGTCATCGGACGGATCATCCACCCGGACCAGACCTGCGGCATCCCTGGACGTCGCATCGCAGACAGCCTCGCTCTCGTGCGGGACACGGTCGAGTACATCAAGGTCCGCCGCGCACACGCGGCCCTGGTCTCCTTGGATCAGGAGAAGGCCTTCGACCGGGTTTCCCACGAGTTCATGGGCCGAGCTCTGCACCGGTTAGGTTTGGGTAACATGTTTTGTTCGTATGTCCGTCTGATGTATTTTGATATCCACAGCTCGGTGTTGGTGAACGGCTGGAAGACTGACCCCTTCCCTGTCCTCTCTGGGGTCAGACAAGGCTGCCCTCTATCACCTCTTCTTTTTGTTTGTGTTATAGAACTCTTCGCAGAGGCTATCCGGCAGAATGGAGAGATCAGAGGGATCACCGCACCGGGTCCGGGACGACACGAGGTCAAGTGCTCGCTCTACATGGACGACGTCACCGTCTTCTGCGCTGATCGTGGTTCAGTCGACGCCCTCGTCCAGACGTGTGAGAGGTTCGGCCGGGCTTCAGGGGCCAAAGTCAACTGCAGGAAGTCGGAAGCCATGCTCTTCGGGGATTGGCAGCCGGCCTCCTCCGCCCCCTTCCCCTTCAACATTCAACCGGATTTCCTCAAGGTGCTGGGAGTCTGGTTCGGGAAGGAAGGAGCGGCCCTCAAGTCCTGGCAAGAACGCTTGGCCAAGGTGAAGCAACGGATCGGACTCTGGAGCCTCAGACACCTCACTTGTGAGGGTAAGGCACTCATCCTGCGTAATGAGGTCCTGCCCGTCTTGCAGTACACGGCGCAGGCCTGGCCCCCACACGTCACTGTGTGCAGGGCCATTACCAGGACAGTGTTTCACTTTGTCTGGGGATCCAAGATGGACAGAGTCAGGCGGGCCGTCATGTACAAGGAGCCTCGCAAGGGTGGGAAGGGCGTTCCAGATATCCCCACCCTCCTGCGATCCTCTTTTGTGTGTGATTGTGTCCGCCGGACTTTGCAAGTCAAGAATGGCTCCGCGGGCAGGTCCATGTCTCGCTTCTTCCTGCTTCCTCTTTGGAGGCGACTCGGCTGGGACAAGTGGGACAGCTCCTTCCCCTACAACTGGACGACGCCATGGTTCTACGGAGACGTCGTTCGATTTGTGGGGGAGCATCAACTGGAGGGACTCAAGCCCGACTTGTGGAAGCCCAAAACTATCCACAAGCTAATCAGAGCCAAGGATGACGTGGAGAACATCACAGGACTTCACCAGGACACGCTGGAGACTGTGTGGACAAATGTGTCGTCTGACAGGCTGACCAACGGGCACAAGGACTTGTCGTGGATGGCGATTCAGGGCGGACTGCCCGTCCGGTCATTCATGCATGCCCGGAACCTGTGCAAGACCCGGTACTGCCCAAGGTGCCCCTTCGTGGAGGAAACATCTTTGCACACTTTTTGGGACTGCGGATTTGCACAGCGCCTATTGACTGCACTTGAGGACGACCTGAGGAACTCTGTCCCCAGGGCGAGCCTATCGCACCATTCTGTGCTTTACGGACTCTTCCCTGGGGTTCATACCGTCGGAGCCATCCAGGAGGCTTGGCGCCTTATGAACTGCTTCAAGGATGCCGTTTGGGTCGCCAGGAACCGGCTCATCTTGAGGAGGGAGAGGATGTCCATCCAGGACTGCCGCAGGCTGATCCACAGCCTGCTCAGAGACTATTCCATCATGGACGGTCCGGAGGACGAGGACGAGGACTAAACCCCTCCTCCCCCTCTCCCCTTATGTGTCTTGTCTTTCAATAAAGCTTCGGGCCTGTGATTTTCCCCTCCCCATCCCCTTTTTCCCAATCCCCATCCCTTATCACGGTTCGTCGTACTGTATTGATTGACATGCTTTTCTTTCAGATTGAGTGTTTTGTGTAGCATAGGGGTGTGATGTGTCTAGTTAGTGCGTCGTATCCTCATGCTATGTAAATATGATGTAGAATTCTGTGTGTACTGGGCTGCGGCACTGTACACTGTCTGTTAACTTATTTTTTGTGCTAATAAAAGATATATTCAATCAAAAAAAAAAATCTGTTCTTATCAGTTTAATATCTGATACGTCCCCTATCTGGGGACCATATATTAAATGGATTTTTAGAACAGGGAGATGGAAAAAGAGCTTGCTCTGTCCACTCCACGCATTGACCTGGTATTGCAGTATCTCCAGGACCGGTGCACCCCTTCTTTAATGCAGTTTCTAAAATCAGAAAGAATTGAATTCAATGTTTTTTGTTCATTTTGCTTGTTTGGCGGATTTTGGGATGGACTCTTTGGCTTTGCTTTTCTTCTCCTCATTGGATTTTTCATGTTCAAAGTTGCAGAAGCCAGATTACAAGCTCATTTTGGTTCAACTTCAGCAACTGTGCATTGCATTGCCATGTAATGTGATGCAATGCTATCTTTCTAGCTCTCCCTTTTTACTTCCTTTTGGATAAACAGACATATTAGGCAAGCATTTTGGAGCTTTCACCTAAATAACTACAGGTGGTGAGATAAGCTGCACAATATAATTGACCTTTCAGTATATTGTTGCACACACACCATCTATTTAGCAAATGCCCTTGTTATCAACAGCAGCCTTTTAAACTCACCTGAGCTAACAGGTATGTGCGCTGGTTACTCTGCTGCGCTTAAAATTTATTTTTTGGTTTGCTACAATGCCTTTTCTGAAACGTTGTCTCCCTCTGCTGGAACACTGACTTCTTTCATTTAATGCCTGCAGACTATAAAAGAGAACCCAACCCAAAAAGTTTGGTTGATTAGTCTGTGGCATTCTGTTAAACTGTTGCTTATGGCGGTCTCTGTGAGCTTCTCAGCGACATTCAGCCAGCCAGGTATCCTGCCTGCAGTAGATGGAATGTGGCAATGGAACGCTGGCTGCGCGTGTCATAATAGGCTCTGAGCCTTTATATACCTGTGCACAGCAGCAGCCACCTTCAGTCTGCTGCTGGACAGCCAGCAGCAGCAGCAGCAGGAGAGGTATGTAATCAGGAGCCCTCCTGCTAAGGGTAGACAGCTGCTCGTTCCACCCCACCCCCCGCCTTAATTGGTTCTCCTCCCTTCTAACGGTGTTGAGGCGGGTGGGAACAGCAGGGGGTGAAGGTGCTGTGTTTAAAGAGGTGGAGTTATGCAGATCTAAAACGCGTGGATTGCAGCAGCAGCAAGCCGAAAAGTGCAGGCATGTAAGGGATCTAGAGGTTGACAACATGTCTTCTTAACGGGAGTCCAGGAGCTCATCTCCACAAATGGACTTTTCAGGATCCTTGGGTGGCTCCGTAGTTTGAAACCAATTCTGGTTATCGCTTCTCGGCCTTTTGGCTAAGATCAAGTGTGGTATCTGTTCTTATCAGTTTAATATCTGATACGTCCCCTATCTGGGGACCATATATTAAATGGATTTTTAGAACAGGGAGATGGAAAAAGAGCTTGCTCTGTCCACTCCACGCATTGACCTGGTATTGCAGTATCTCCAGGACCGGTGCACCCCTTCTTTAATGCAGTTTCTAAAATCAGAAAGAATTGAATTCAATGTTTTTTGTTCATTTTGCTTGTTTGTCGGATTTTGGGATGGACTCTTTGGCTTTGCTTTTCTTCTCCTCATTGGATTTTTCATGTTCAAAGTTGCAGAAGCCAGATTACAAGCTCATTTTGGTTCAACTTCAGCAACTGTGCATTGCATTGCCATGTAATGTGATGCAATGCTATCTTTCTAGCTCTCCCTTTTTACTTCCTTTTGGATAAACAGACATATTAGGCAAGCATTTTGGAGCTTTCACCTAAATAACTACAGGTGGTGAGATAAGCTGCACAATATAATTGACCTTTCAGTATATTGTTGCACACACACCATCTATTTAGCAAATGCCCTTGTTATCAACAGCAGCCTTTTAAACTCACCTGAGCTAACAGGTATGTGCGCTGGTTACTCTGCTGCGCTTAAAATTTCTTTTTTGGTTTGCTACAATGCCTTTTCTGAAACGTTGTCTCCCTCTGCTGGAACACTGACTTCTTTCATTTAATGCCTGCAGACTATAAAAGAGAACCCAACCCAAAAAGTTTGGTTGATTAGTCTGTGGCATTCTGTTAAACTGTTGCTTATGGCGGTCTCTGTGAGCTTCTCAGCGACATTCAGCCAGCCAGGTATCCTGCCTGCAGTAGATGGAATGTGGCAATGGAACGCTGGCTGCGCATGTCATAATAGGCTCTGAGCCTTTATATACCTGTGCACAGCAGCAGCCACCTTCAGTCTGCTGCTGGACAGCCAGCAGCAGCAGCAGCAGGAGAGGTATGTAATCAGGAGCCCTCCTGCTAAGGGTAGACAGCTGCTCGTTCCACCCCACCCCCCGCCTTAATTGGTTCTCCTCCCTTCTAACGGTGTTGAGGCGGGTGGGAACAGCAGGGGGTGAAGGTGCTGTGTTTAAAGAGGTGGAGTTATGCAGATCTAAAACGCGTGGATTGCAGCAGCAGCAAGCCGAAAAGTGCAGGCATGTAAGGGATCTAGAGGTTGACAACATGTCTTCTTAACGGGAGTCCAGGAGCTCATCTCCACAAATGGACTTTTCAGGATCCTTGGGTGGCTCCGTAGTTTGAAACCAATTCTGGTTATCGCTTCTCGGCCTTTTGGCTAAGATCAAGTGTAGTATCTGTTCTTATCAGTTTAATATCTGATACGTCCCCTATCTGGGGACCATATATTAAATGGATTTTTAGAACAGGGAGATGGAAAAAGAGCTTGCTCTGTCCACTCCACGCATTGACCTGGTATTGCAGTATCTCCAGGACCGGTGCACCCCTTCTTTAATGCAGTTTCTAAAATCAGAAAGAATTGAATTCAATGTTTTTTGTTCATTTTGCTTGTTTGTCGGATTTTGGGATGGACTCTTTGGCTTTGCTTTTCTTCTCCTCATTGGATTTTTCATGTTCAAAGTTGCAGAAGCCAGATTACAAGCTCATTTTGGTTCAACTTCAGCAACTGTGCATTGCATTGCCATGTAATGTGATGCAATGCTATCTTTCTAGCTCTCCCTTTTTACTTCCTTTTGGATAAACAGACATATTAGGCAAGCATTTTGGAGCTTTCACCTAAATAACTACAGGTGGTGAGATAAGCTGCACAATATAATTGACCTTTCAGTATATTGTTGCACACACACCATCTATTTAGCAAATGCCCTTGTTATCAACAGCAGCCTTTTAAACTCACCTGAGCTAACAGGTATGTGCGCTGGTTACTCTGCTGCGCTTAAAATTTCTTTTTTGGTTTGCTACAATGCCTTTTCTGAAACGTTGTCTCCCTCTGCTGGAACACTGACTTCTTTCATTTAATGCCTGCAGACTATAAAAGAGAACCCAACCCAAAAAGTTTGGTTGATTAGTCTGTGGCATTCTGTTAAACTGTTGCTTATGGCGGTCTCTGTGAGCTTCTCAGCGACATTCAGCCAGCCAGGTATCCTGCCTGCAGTAGATGGAATGTGGCAATGGAACGCTGGCTGCGCGTGTCATAATAGGCTCTGAGCCTTTATATACCTGTGCACAGCAGCAGCCACCTTCAGTCTGCTGCTGGACAGCCAGCAGCAGCAGCAGCAGGAGAGGTATGTAATCAGGAGCCCTCCTGCTAAGGGTAGACAGCTGCTCGTTCCACCCCACCCCCCGCCTTAATTGGTTCTCCTCCCTTCTAACGGTGTTGAGGCGGGTGGGAACAGCAGGGGGTGAAGGTGCTGTGTTTAAAGAGGTGGAGTTATGCAGATCTAAAACGCGTGGATTGCAGCAGCAGCAAGCCGAAAAGTGCAGGCATGTAAGGGATCTAGAGGTTGACAACATGTCTTCTTAACGGGAGTCCAGGAGCTCATCTCCACAAATGGACTTTTCAGGATCCTTGGGTGGCTCCGTAGTTTGAAACCAATTCTGGTTATCGCTTCTCGGCCTTTTGGCACGATCTATCAGGTTTACCTGTGTGGTCTTGCCTGTGAGGTGCTCTTGGTACCCTTTCTCTCGGCCTGGGGGGATCGTTCCTCTTCGGAGGGACTTAACCCCCCTGCTGCTATTGGGAGGAAGGATTAGTCCGGGAGCAACGGGAAGGGATCCCATGAAGGCTTGCGCCTTTCAGAGAGAAGAGTCGGTACGTTCCTGAGTGAAGGATGCCGGCAACGCTCACATATTCATCGGGTGATGCCCGGATGCGGAACACCGTGAGGATTGAAGTTGGAGCAGCATCGAGGATGGAGAAGAATTTGGACTACATCTGCCATAGGATTCTTCTTGGAGTTCTGGAGTTTCGGCGGGAAGACATATTCTGCTTCCAGGACAACGAGTACAAGGGGACATACACCATCACCTTCAAAAGCCAGGGATGCTGTCAGCAACTCGTACAAAAGGTAAACGAGAAAAACTACTTAGATGAGTTGGATGGACTAACCTTTTGTCTCTTGTATGCTTATGACGAGATCCCCATCGTGGTGCATTTCCCGAACCCCTTTGTGGAAGCTGCAGACATCTCGACCTACCTTACCCGCTATTGTGATGATCTGAGATACCTGGGTACTGTGAAGAACGCGGTAGGCTTCTGGTGCGGCAAGAGAAGGTATATGGCCCGTCTAAAGAGGGACCTTAGTGGAGTGGGAGGAATGCTACACCCTCCCTCAACCTTCGTAATCGGTAAGAGCAGAGGCTACTTATTTTATCCTGGAATGCCAGTATGTTGCAGGAACTGTGGACAAATGGGTCATACCCAAACGTCCTGCACGGGCAGGAAAGTAGACCGCTGCAATAATTGCAGCTGTTACGGACATTTAATGAAGGACTGTCCCGCTGGGAGGAAATGTAATCTCTGCGGTGAGGCGGGGCACATGTTCCGAGGATGCCCCAACAGGACCAGGACCAGGACCTACGCAGAAGCTGCATCTTCTGAAGCTGAGCCGATGCGCCCACCGGTCTTCACTGGCAGGCCGGCGTCGGAGGGCGGTTCGAAGGGCGAGAAGGCTGGGATGGAGCAGGGAGCCGGAGGCCCCTCTGGGGCGGCACCTGCATCGAAGTCCCTTAACGATGGGCGGACCTCGCATGGACCGGAGCGGGGGGGTCCTCCTTCTGGGAGGGTATCCTCCGTATCGATGGTTCCCGATACCGATCCTGTTGGGCTGGAGGGTGGTGCCCCTGTGCGGTTGGCTACAGGGGACCACGCAGCGATGGCCTCAGGATCTTCCAGGGCGATTAGCCAGCCAGATGAGGGGGCTTTGCTTCTAGGTGGCGAACATCAGGAAATCTGTGTTGCTGATCTTGTCCTGATGGACCAGTCTCCCCCCCTGGAGGAGGTGGAGGAAGAGGAGGACTGCACCAGTGACCTAGTGGAGTCTGCCCCGAAAAAGAGACGGAATGTCGAATCCCCAGCGTCTCCTGGAATGTGGCTGGGAACCGTGACATACGAGGGGGCAACCGCCGGCTCACAGAATATCGAGTCGTTTGGGTCTTCTAGCCCGGATGTCCTGGAGCAATTTGATATACAGGGCTTTGAGTCAGGTGTCCTCATGGAAGATCCACCACCCTGACCTATGAATGCCCACAATAAGACTTGTCTCACTGAATGTGAGGTCATTAAAGAGCCCAGTTCGTAGGGCTGCTCTATTCAAGTATTTAGAAACCACTGACTTTGACATATGTTTATTACAGGAATGCGGGATACAACATGCACTAAATTATAATGATATCAAGACAGATTGGAGACTGGGGCCCTCCATCTGGTCTGGCTCCAATGACAACAAGTCAGCGGGGGTGGGCTTCCTCTGTCGTGGGAGAAATATTACTATAAATGCTGTCACAGAAATAGTACCAGGCAGAGTGGTTTTAGTGCATTTTAAATTTAATGGTTTTACCCTACGTGTAATGAATATTTATGCTCCCCCTGATAAGCAAGAGAGAATTAATTTATTTGGGATATTGCCATTGTACTGTACTGGGTCATCTCCCCTGGTCGTAGGGGGTGATTTTAATTGTCTTTGTGCTAGTGAACAACGAGCAGGGGGTGACCCTTTACGCAAATTGGATAAGTCATGTCATCTATTGAAAGATTTTATAACTGATTTTAAATTATGCGATGCGTGGAGGTCACTCCTGCCGACGGACCCTGGTTATACGTGGTCCGGAAGAGGGGTGTCCTCCAGGATCGATTTTATTTTCCTATCAGATGATTTTAACCCTGTAAAATGTGTTTTAACATCAAATATATTTTCTGACCATAAGGGCTTGGAGGTGCATCTAGAATACCGGGATGAACAGAGGGTCAACAGGGGCCTCTGGCGTCTAAGTACTTACCTGCTGGAGGACCCTCTGATTCGACAAGACTTTGGTAAAGCCTATCAAGCCTGGCGGCGACAAAAACCTTCTGATGCCCCTATGGTAACCTGGTGGGAAAATTTGAAAAAAAAAGTCAGAATGTTTTTTATAAAAGCAGGGAGACGTAAAGCTAGAGAGAAAAAAAGATGTTTTAGTGATCTTAACACCAAACTGCAAACACTTTTTAAATTCAAAGAGCTAGGGGTGGAGGTGGGAGATGATATTGCTGGCCTAAAAACTGAAATTCAGAACTGCATAGACACAAAGGGGAAAGAGATTATTTTTAACTCTAGAGTGCAGCACTTGGAGGAGGGGGAGAAGTGCTCTCGCTTCTTCTTCAAAAAAGTCATGGATAAAAGAGAAGTGATCACAAATCTAGAGGGTGAAACATCTATGCAGGGAATGTTGAATGCTACTTTTAACTTTTATAAGCATCTTTTTAGTAAAAAGTGTATAGATGAGTCCTTTTTATCTGATGCTCTTAATGATCTCGATTTTAAGTTAAATTTTACAGACCAGGAGTTTTTAGAACGCGATATTGTTTTAGAGGAATTATTTTATGTTTTTAAAAGTTTCTCTAAGGGTAAAGCACCTGGGTGTGACGGACTACCTGTAGAATTTTACCTTACTTTTTGGGACATTTTAAAAGAGGACCTTTTTATGCTTTTTAAAGAAGTTTTTATTTGTGAACAGTTGCCATTTTCGTGGAGGAGAGGAGTGGTGTCTTTGATATATAAAAAAGGTGACCGCAGTACTCTAGCGAATTGGAGACCCATAACTCTCCTAAATGTTGATTACAAGGTACTTGCTAAGGTGGTTGCAGACCGGCTCAGGAGTGTCATTGCCAAACTAATCCAGCCTGAGCAGGTTTGTAGTGTACCAGGCAGAAGTATTTCAGAGGTTTTAAACGTATTAAGGGATGTAATTTGGTATTCCAGAGACCGGGGTCAAAATGTAGCTCTTTTAGCCCTAGATTTTGAAAAAGCTTTCGATAGAGTCTCTCATAGATTTCTTTTTAGAGTTTTAAAAAGAATGGGTATCCCTAATATGCTTTTAAATTGTATTAAGATTTTATATAAAAATTGTTTTAGTCAAATTTCTCTTAATGGCTTTTTAACAGATGGAGTTCCCCTTGAGTCCGGAGTGAAGCAGGGATGCCCCTTGTCGCCCATCCTGTTCATCTGCGCCATGGAGCCCCTGCTGAGCGCAATAAGGAAAGACAAAGTGATTAGAGGGGTTCCTGTTCCAGGCGGAGGTGGCAGTGATGTGAGAGTCTTTGGCTACATGGATGACGTGACAGTTGTGTGCGTGGACCCTGCTTCCCTCCGGAGGGCGGTGTTGCGCATTGAATTTTTTTCCCAGGCATCCGGGTTTAAACTTAATTTAAATAAATCTGAATGTCTGACTTTGGGATCCTGGGACACCGCCCAACTCCCGCAGCTCACTATAAAACGAGACAATGTAAAAATTCTTGGAGTTGTTTTTAACGAGGAGAATGTGGGAACTCAAAGCTGGGAGAATGTCATAGAAAAAATGTCAAAGAAAATATCATTTTGGGGTTTGAGGTCCCTAACAATGGAGGGGAAAATTTTAATTATAAAATCAGTGTTGTTACCCCTCATACTGTATATAGCTATGGTGTACCCCCCCTCTGATGTTTTAATTAAAAAAATGACTAGGATGATCTTTATGTTTTTATGGAACTCCAAAATGGAAAAATTAAGGCGAGAAATAATGAGGAAGAATAAAATGAACGGCGGAAGGGATGTCCCCGATTTACATATTTATTTGTATTTAAATTATTTCTGCTTTTGTTTCAAACATTTTAATGGTAATAGTGCGCTAAGTTATTTTTTAAAATATACTTGTGGGATGATTTTTAAAAGATGGTTTAAGTTGTCGTTGAATTCCCCTGTTTTACTATGCCCCCCCAAACACCAAGCAATCTTAGAAAAGACTGTTCGATTTTATAGCCTTGGTGATTTTAATATGGACATTTTTAAAGACCGCAAGAAGCTTTTATCTTTTCTGAGGAGGAATGAAGATGTGACCCCCATAGTAAATTTCTCAGAAGAGAGATCGAAGCAAGTTTGGAAGAATGTCTTCGGGAAATTCTTAGCAAATGGACATAAGGACATCGCATGGATGGTGGTCCACCAGTGCCTCCCCACCAGAGAATTTCAACACAGGAGAGGCCTGGTGGCCAGAGCCAAATGCCCCAGAGACTCATGTGTTAATGACGAAACCACCTTGCACCTTATGTGGAATTGCCCATTTGCACAGGAACTTTGGCACAAAGTTGGGATTCTTTTAAAATGGACTTGCGGTTTAAGAGATTTTAACCATGAATATGTTTTATATGGCCTTTTTAAATGTCCGACCCCTCAACAGTATTGTATATGTTGGTGTATGATTAACTGTTTTAAAGACGCCCTTTGGAAGGCACGCAATATTTTACTTTTTAAACGTGATGCTATTTCTGTGAAGGATTGTCTTAAAATTGCTTTTAGCCAGATGTATATTTATTACTTGAGGGATGTCAAATGTATTGGGAGGAGGGATGCTAATCGTATATGGGGTTTTTATGGGTGGAATTCTGTGTTTTAATAATGTACTGTTTGTGTTGTTGTTTTTGATTGTAAAACATCTTTTACGCACTTAATAAATTATGTTGAAACCTGATCTGTTCTTATCAGTTTAATATCTGATACGTCCCCTATCTGGGGACCATATATTAAATGGATTTTTAGAACAGGGAGATGGAAAAAGAGCTTGCTCTGTCCACTCCACGCATTGACCTGGTATTGCAGTATCTCCAGGACCGGTGCACCCCTTCTTTAATGCAGTTTCTAAAATCAGAAAGAATTGAATTCAATGTTTTTTGTTCATTTTGCTTGTTTGTCGGATTTTGGGATGGACTCTTTGGCTTTGCTTTTCTTCTCCTCATTGGATTTTTCATGTTCAAAGTTGCAGAAGCCAGATTACAAGCTCATTTTGGTTCAACTTCAGCAACTGTGCATTGCATTGCCATGTAATGTGATGCAATGCTATCTTTCTAGCTCTCCCTTTTTACTTCCTTTTGGATAAACAGACATATTAGGCAAGCATTTTGGAGCTTTCACCTAAATAACTACAGGTGGTGAGATAAGCTGCACAATATAATTGACCTTTCAGTATATTGTTGCACACACACCATCTATTTAGCAAATGCCCTTGTTATCAACAGCAGCCTTTTAAACTCACCTGAGCTAACAGGTATGTGCGCTGGTTACTCTGCTGCGCTTAAAATTTCTTTTTTGGTTTGCTACAATGCCTTTTCTGAAACGTTGTCTCCTTCTGCTGGAACACTGACTTCTTTCATTTAATGCCTGCAGACTATAAAAGAGAACCCAACCCAAAAAGTTTGGTTGATTAGTCTGTGGCATTCTGTTAAACTGTTGCTTATGGCGGTCTCTGTGAGCTTCTCAGCGACATTCAGCCAGCCAGGTATCCTGCCTGCAGTAGATGGAATGTGGCAATGGAACGCTGGCTGCGCGTGTCATAATAGGCTCTGAGCCTTTATATACCTGTGCACAGCAGCAGCCACCTTCAGTCTGCTGCTGGACAGCCAGCAGCAGCAGCAGCAGGAGAGGTATGTAATCAGGAGCCCTCCTGCTAAGGGTAGACAGCTGCTCGTTCCACCCCACCCCCCGCCTTAATTGGTTCTCCTCCCTTCCAACGGTGTTGAGGCGGGTGGGAACAGCAGGGGGTGAAGGTGCTGTGTTTAAAGAGGTGGAGTTATGCAGATCTAAAACGCGTGGATTGCAGCAGCAGCAAGCCGAAAAGTGCAGGCATGTAAGGGATCTAGAGGTTGACAACATGTCTTCTTAACGGGAGTCCAGGAGCTCATCTCCACAAATGGACTTTTCAGGATCCTTGGGTGGCTCCGTAGTTTGAAACCAATTCTGGTTATCGCTTCTCGGCCTTTTGGCTAAGATCAAGTGTAGTATCTGTTCTTATCAGTTTAATATCTGATACGTCCCCTATCTGGGGACCATATATTAAATGGATTTTTAGAACAGGGAGATGGAAAAAGAGCTTGCTCTGTCCACTCCACGCATTGACCTGGTATTGCAGTATCTCCAGGACCGGTGCACCCCTTCTTTAATGCAGTTTCTAAAATCAGAAAGAATTGAATTCAATGTTTTTTGTTCATTTTGCTTGTTTGTCGGATTTTGGGATGGACTCTTTGGCTTTGCTTTTCTTCTCCTCATTGGATTTTTCATGTTCAAAGTTGCAGAAGCCAGATTACAAGCTCATTTTGGTTCAACTTCAGCAACTGTGCATTGCATTGCCATGTAATGTGATGCAATGCTATCTTTCTAGCTCTCCCTTTTTACTTCCTTTTGGATAAACAGACATATTAGGCAAGCATTTTGGAGCTTTCACCTAAATAACTACAGGTGGTGAGATAAGCTGCACAATATAATTGACCTTTCAGTATATTGTTGCACACACACCATCTATTTAGCAAATGCCCTTTTTATCAACAGCAGCCTTTTAAACTCACCTGAGCTAACAGGTATGTGCGCTGGTTACTCTGCTGCGCTTAAAATTTCTTTTTTGATTTGCTACAATGCCTTTTCTGAAACGTTGTCTCCCTCTGCTGGAACACTGACTTCTTTCATTTAATGCCTGCAGACTATAAAAGAGAACCCAACCCAAAAAGTTTGGTTGATTAGTCTGTGGCATTCTGTTAAACTGTTGCTTATGGCGGTCTCTGTGAGCTTCTCAGCGACATTCAGCCAGCCAGGTATCCTGCCTGCAGTAGATGGAATGTGGCAATGGAACGCTGGCTGCGCGTGTCATAATAGGCTCTGAGCCTTTATATACCTGTGCACAGCAGCAGCCACCTTCAGTCTGCTGCTGGACAGCCAGCAGCAGCAGCAGCAGGAGAGGTATGTAATCAGGAGCCCTCCTGCTAAGGGTAGACAGCTGCTCGTTCCACCCCACCCCCCGCCTTAATTGGTTCTCCTCCCTTCCAACGGTGTTGACGCGGGTGGGAACAGCAGGGGGTGAAGGTGCTGTGTTTAAAGAGGTGGAGTTATGCAGATCTAAAACGCGTGGATTGCAGCAGCAGCAAGCCGAAAAGTGCAGGCATGTAAGGGATCTAGAGGTTGACAACATGTCTTCTTAACGGGAGTCCAGGAGCTCATCTCCACAAATGGACTTTTCAGGATCCTTGGGTGGCTCCGTAGTTTGAAACCAATTCTGGTTATCGCTTCTCGGCCTTTTGGCTAAGATCAAGTGTAGTATCTGTTCTTATCAGTTTAATATCTGATATGTCCCCTATCTGGGGACCATATATTAAATGGATTTTTAGAACAGGGAGATGGAAAAAGAGCTTGCTCTGTCCACTCCACGCATTGACCTGGTATTGCAGTATCTCCAGGACCGGTGCACCCCTTCTTTAATGCAGTTTCTAAAATCAGAAAGAATTGAATTCAATGTTTTTTGTTCATTTTGCTTGTTTGTCGGATTTTGGGATGGACTCTTTGGCTTTGCTTTTCTTCTCCTCATTGGATTTTTCATGTTCAAAGTTGCAGAAGCCAGATTACAAGCTCATTTTGGTTCAACTTCAGCAACTGTGCATTGCATTGCCATGTAATGTGATGCAATGCTATCTTTCTAGCTCTCCCTTTTTACTTCCTTTTGGATAAACAGACATATTAGGCAAGCATTTTGGAGCTTTCACCTAAATAACTACAGGTGGTGAGATAAGCTGCACAATATAATTGACCTTTCAGTATATTGTTGCACACACACCATCTATTTAGCAAATGCCCTTGTTATCAACAGCAGCCTTTTAAACTCACCTGAGCTAACAGGTATGTGCGCTGGTTACTCTGCTGCGCTTAAAATTTCTTTTTTGGTTTGCTACAATGCCTTTTCTGAAACGTTGTCTCCCTCTGCTGGAACACTGACTTCTTTCATTTAATGCCTGCAGACTATAAAAGAGAACCCAACCCAAAAAGTTTGGTTGATTAGTCTGTGGCATTCTGTTAAACTGTTGCTTATGGCGGTCTCTGTGAGCTTCTCAGCGACATTCAGCCAGCCAGGTATCCTGCCTGCAGTAGATGGAATGTGGCAATGGAACGCTGGCTGCACGTGTCATAATAGGCTCTGAGCCTTTATATACCTGTGCACTGCAGCAGCCACCTTCAGTCTGCTGCTGGACAGCCAGCAGCAGCAGCAGCAGCAGGAGAGGTATGTAATCAGGAGCCCTCCTGCTAAGGGTAGACAGCTGCTCGTTCCACCCCACCCCCCGCCTTAATATGTTCTCCTCCCTTCCAACGGTGTTGAGGCGGGTGGGAACAGCAGGGGGTGAAGGTGCTGTGTTTAAAGAGGTGGAGTTATGCAGATCTAAAACGCGTGGATTGCAGCAGCAGCAAGCCGAAAAGTGCAGGCATGTAAGGGATCTAGAGGTTGACAACATGTCTTCTTAACGGGAGTCCAGGAGCTCATCTCCACAAATGGACTTTTCAGGATCCTTGGGTGGCTCCGTAGTTTGAAACCAATTCTGGTTATCGCTTCTCGGCCTTTTGGCTAAGATCAAGTGTAGTATTTGTTCTTATCAGTTTAATATCTGATACGTCCCCTATCTGGGGACCATATATTAAATGGATTTTTAGAACAGGGAGATGGAAAAAGAGCTTGCTCTGTCCACTCCACGCATTGACCTGGTATTGCAGTATCTCCAGGACCAGTGCACCCCTTCTTTAATGCAGTTTCTAAAATCAGAAAGAATTGAATTCAATGTTTTTTGTTCATTTTGCTTGTTTGTCGGATTTTGGGATGGACTCTTTGGCTTTGCTTTTCTTCTCCTCATTGGATTTTTCATGTTCAAAGTTGCAGAAGCCAGATTACAAGCTCATTTTGGTTCAACTTCAGCAACTGTGCATTGCATTGCCATGTAATGTGATGCAATGCTATCTTTCTAGCTCTCCCTTTTTACTTCCTTTTGGATAAACAGACATATTAGGCAAGCATTTTGGAGCTTTCACCTAAATAACTACAGGTGGTGAGATAAGCTGCACAATATAATTGACCTTTCAGTATATTGTTGCACACACACCATCTATTTAGCAAATGCCCTTGTTATCAACAGCAGCCTTTTAAACTCACCTGAGCTAACAGGTATGTTCGCTGGTTACTCTGCTGCACTTAAAATTTCTTTTTTGGTTTGCTACAATGCCTTTTCTGAAACGTTGTCTCCCTCTGCTGGAACACTGACTTCTTTCATTTAATGCCTGCAGACTATAAAAGAGAACCCAACCCAAAAAGTTTGGTTGATTAGTCTGTGGCATTCTGTTAAACTGTTGCTTATGGCGGTCTCTGTGAGCTTCTCAGCGACATTCAGCCAGCCAGGTATCCTGCCTGCAGTAGATGGAATGTGGCAATGGAACGCTGGCTGCGCGTGTCATAATAGGCTCTGAGCCTTTATATACCTGTGCACAGCAGCAGCCATCTTCAGTCTGCTGCTGGACAGCCAGCAGCAGCAGCAGGAGAGGTATGTAATCAGGAGCCCTCCTGCTAAGGGTAGACAGCTGCTCGTTCCACCCCACCCCCCGCCTTAATTGGTTCTCATCCCTTCCAACGGTGTTGAGGCGGGTGGGAACAGCAGGGGGTGAAGGTGCTGTGTTTAAAGAGGTGGAGTTATGCAGATCTAAAACGCGTGGATTGCAGCAGCAGCAAGCCAAAAAGTGCAGGCATGTAAGGGATCTAGAGGTTGACAACATGTCTTCTTAACGGGAGTCCAGGAGCTCATCTCCACAAATGGACTTTTCAGGATCCTTGGGTGGCTCCGTAGTTTGAAACCAATTCTGGTTATCGCTTCTCGGCCTTTTGGCTACGATCAAGTGCTTTATTGCAGGAGATTGTGGTTGAAGGGCACTCGGGTACCCCTCTCCTTGGCCTGGCAGGATCGTCCACTTTGGTGGACTTAACCTGCTTGCTGCTATTAGGGAGAGGGCTTAGTCCCAGGGTAACGAGTTGCGATCCCCCAGCTTCCAGGTGTTTTTCGCTGCAAGAACACTGGGAGCGCAGATTGCAAGCGGCTGCAATTTGCAACCTTGTTGCGTTTTTCCATGGAGGTTGACCCTAACCTCGTGCCTCTTTATGCGAGGCTAAAAAACTCTATCCGAGTTCACTTCACGGCGGGTGGCTCGGATATGAGGAAATTAGGGTATGTAGTCCAGGACGTGCTCAGGAACCTTCTTGGCGTACAAAGTAATGAAATTCTCTCCATCCAGGATTATCCCAGAAGAGGTGACTATGACATCACATTCACCGGAGAAGGTATTTTTAGAGATGTACTAGAAAAGTTAAAAAAAGTTGAAAATAGTCCTGTTTTGAAAGGGATACAAATTGTTGAGCACGTCCTGGATGAGGTAAGACTGGTTATTGTAAAAATATTTTCGCCCTTTGTTTCTGCTCCAGAAGTAATGTCATTTCTAGCAATTTATTTTAAAAGTGTTAAATGTATTGGGAAGATATTAAACGAATATAACATATGGACATCTAAGTGGAAATTCCTTGTGAAGTGTACAAGAGATCCAAATACACCAGGTGGTATACGGCTCCCCCCTGCCCGTTTCAAAATTGGGCAAACAAATGGGGATTTCTTCTTTTCTGGGATGCCAGTATATTGCAGAAATTGTGGGCGCTATGGTCATTCAAAAGAAAACTGTCATGTATCATGTAGAAATTGTGCTAGTGAAGAACATGAGACAAAAGAATGCCCTAAGGAAAAGAAATGCAGTTTTTGCCAGACTCCAGGTCACTTTTATTTTTCTTGCCCTCACAGATTTCGGGAAGATGAGCAAAATGGGAAGTCCAAGACGTCCGACCAAGGACCAAAAGATCAGACCACCCCTCAGGAGGAGGAACAACAACCTGGAGCCTCTGGAGACAATAAGGGCGTACCAAATAGTGAAGTGTCTCCAGAGTCTATGACAGGTAAAATACCAAATCCCAAAACCTGGCTGCAGGACCTGCGGGAGTCCAAAAGGAGGGCTGAGAAGGAGCAGAAGGGCACTACTGGTAAGGTCAAAAGGGACCGGCAAAAGGCCGACACAGAAGCCCATGCCCAGTCTGGGTCTCCTAGTGCTGAGGGCGCTGAGTGGATAAAGGTGGGTCCTAAGAAAAAGAAAAAGGGTGGTTCGGAGGAGGCAGCAGGAGGTGAACAGATGGACACTTCTCCAGCAGGGGATGTGGACGCTGGACCCTCAGGGGTTTCGGTCTCCGCTGCTACAGGTGGGGACCGGGATCTTGCTGCCTCTGAAGAGTCAGAGGCTCTGCCTTGTGCGCAACCTCCTCCTATAGGACGACCTTCTACAGGTCAAACAGGGGCGGCGGAACCCCTCGGAGACCCACCTGATGAGGAACTGCATGGCCAGCCAATGGAGACCCAGCGGGTTCTGCCAGCCAGCCCTCCGAGCTATGCCAGTGTAGCGTCGGGTTTATATAAATGTGGTAATCTTTCCTCCTCCACGGAGACTCTCGTGACGATACTATCAGATGAGGAGGGAGGCGCAAGCCCAGTGGTCTGATCAGGTTCATCGGACAGGTAAATCCGTTGCTCTTAGTTACCTAAGTAAAATTTCTACATTTTCTAATGATGGCTGAACTCAAAGGTATTTCCCTCAACGTGAGAGGCATAAAATCTAACACGAGAAGAACTGCTCTTTTTAATTTTTTTACGTGTTTTACTGCATCTGTATTTTTTCTGCAAGAATGTAATATCCCACATGAAATGTCATATCAAAAATATAAAGATGAGTGGAAGTGTGGGCCATCTGTCTGGTCCGGATCGAATGCTGCAGGATCAGCGGGTGTAGCCATACTTTTTAAAGGGAACGTTTTAATTGATTTTATTCAGGAAATTTTACCAGGTCGTATTTTATTAGTGAAAGCTTTTATTGATGGTATTAGATGGCAGTTTTTAAATTTTTATGGATCAACAGAGAAAAATGAAAGAGCCGAAATGCTTGATCTTTTACCATTATTTATTAATAACTCTGAACCTTTTATCTTAGCAGGGGATTTTAATTGTGTTTTAAAAGGTGAAAACCGGCGCTCCAGCTCTGTATGCAGGAACTACGATAAAACCTCAGGTATGCTACATGATATAGTCAAAGATGCTAAATTGATAGACATATATAAAGAGTGTCATAGTGATAGCCCAGAGGACGCCGGTTTCACTTGGAGCAATGCTAATTGTAGCTCTAGGATTGATTTTATTTTTGGTTCAGATAAAACAATACCTGCCAAATGTGAAGTTTTAACTAATATATTTTCAGACCATAAACTTTTATCCTTTACCATAAAAGTAAATGACAACAAAAAATGTGGTAAGAAAAGCTGGAAAATGAACGTATCCCTTTTAACCGACCCGCAGATTTTATCAGATTTTATTGAGTTTTATAGGAAATGTAGAAAAGGGAAAAAAACAAATGAGACTATGAGTGTATGGTGGGATAGAATGAAAGTAAAAATAAAAGACTTTTTTATTAAAAAGAGTATATGTAGAGCCAAAGAAAAATATGAAGAATATAGAATTTTAAATACCCGCCTACAAACATTATTTAAGCTCAGAGACAATGGGATAGATGTACAAGTTGATATTTCAAACTTAAAAGAAGAGATTTCAAAATGGCTAGAACAAAAAGGAAAAGAGATAATTTTTCGTTCTAGAGTACAACATATAGAAGAAAATGAAAAGTGTTCCAGATATTTTTTTAGGAAAAATAAAAAAGAAAAAGTGATAATTGACCATATAGATGGTGAGAATAATATAAAAAATATGCTGGGTAAAGTTGAGGGTTTTTTTTCTAATCTTTTTAATGGAAAAAATATAGATAATAAATTAATGGATGATTCGCTGCAAGGACTAACAGCTGTTTTAGATCCCGCATCCCAAGAGTTTTTATCCCAAGTTTTAACGGAACAAGAAGTGTTAAAAACTATTAAAAGTTTTAAAACTGGAAAGGTCCCTGGTCCTGATGGCATCCCAATAGAATTTTATGTATGTTTTTATGATATTTTAAAAGATGATTTGTTTTATTTGTTTACTGAGGTTTTTAATAATAAGGTTTTATTAAATTCCTGGAAGAAAGGTGAAGTCTCCCTCCTATACAAAAAAGGCGATAAATCAAAATTAGAAAACTGGAGACCAATAACACTTTTAAATTGTGACTATAAAATAATGGCTAAAATTTGTGCAAATCGTCTAAAAGAAGTCATCAGCAAAGTTATTCATTCTAATCAAGTGTGTGGGGTGCCGGGGCGCAGTATATGGGACAATCTGAATTTAGTGAAAGACTGTATTGAGGATGTGAAAGACAGAAAGGGGAAAATGGCGATTTTATCTATTGATTTTGAAAAAGCATTTGACCGTGTCTCACACTTTTATCTTTTTAAAGTTTTAGAGAAAATGGGCATACCAGAAGGGTTTTTACTATCGCTTAAAGCATTTTACAAGGATTGTACAAGTAAGATTTTAGTGAATGGTTTTAAGACACAAGAGGTATTTTTACGGTCAGGGGTGAAACAGGGATGCCCTCTGTCCCCCCTACTGTTTATCTGTGCACTGGAACCAATGTTATGTGCAATACGCCAAAATAAACAGATATGCGGTGTCCCTCTGCCTGGAAGCGGTGGTTTGGAGGCCAAGGTTGTAGGCTACATGGATGACGTGGCGGTCTTGTGTACAGATGCACCATCACTTACGGCCACTCTCCATCAATTGCAATCCTTTTGCCTAGCTTCTGGTTTTAAAATCAATTTTAATAAGTGTAACATTTTAAGTGTTGGGGGGATGATTTTACGTGATGTACCAATTAATGTCTCCGAATCCATTTCCATTTTAGGTATATCATTCACTGAAAATAATGATGGTTATAATAGTTGGGAAACAGTTACACAGAAAGTAAATACGAAAATATGTATGTGGAACATGAGGAGACTTACAATGGAGGGTAAAGTATTGGTTTTAAAAATGGTGATTTTACCTCTTTTATTGTATCTTAGCATGGTTTTCCCCCCGCCTGTTAATGTTTTAAAAAAGATAACCAAAACCTGTTTTACCTTCTTTTGGAACTCAAAAATGGAAAAGCTGAAAAGAGAAATCGTGATGAAATCAAAAGTAAAAGGTGGTAAAGATTTTCCAGATTTTAATAGGTTTCTTTTAATCCATCTGTTCGTTTACTGTTTTAATGCCCTTTTTAAGAATCACTATTGGTCCTTTTTTATGCGTTTTAATACAGGATTTTTTATGAGAAAGTTTGAATGGTATGAAGTTAATATATCTGTGCCCCATGCTTTTAATTTGTCGACGCATTATGAGATTTTAAGGAAAATAGTGTCCGATTTTAATTTAGGGACTAAGAAAATAGAGGAATTAAGAAATAGTAAGAAACTAATTAAAGAAATACGTAAAAGTGAGGAAATATGTAATGTTGACAGATATGATGATGACAAATCTATGTCTATCTGGAAAATGATTAACGTTTTTTATCTTTTTAATGAACAGAGAGATCTGGCTTGGAGTTGCATGCACCGCTGTCTTCCTTGCCGGGCATTCCAATACAGAAGAGGATTTGTGAGGTCTGCCATCTGCCCAAGAGCCGGATGCCAAGACGAGGAAACGGTGGAACATCTATTATGGACATGTAATTTTGCAAAGGATTTCTGGAGAAGACTGCTCCCCCTACTGGAAAGGGTGGCAGACCTCAAGGACTTTACATATAAAACTGTGCTATACGGACTTATGGAATGCCCCACAATGGACCAGTACACAATGGCTTGGAAGACAGTGAACTGCGCCAAGTCATCTCTCTGGAAAGCGCGCAACATTGCTATTTTTAAACAAGATGTTTTATCAGTGAATGATGTTTTAAGTTTATGTTTATGTGAAATGTATACTTATTATTTAATTGACAAAAAGAAGAATATACATATTTCCAAAAAATGGCTTGTTGACCAATGGAACCTAATTATTTAAAATCTTTGTATTTTTTTGTTTTGGAAATTTCATTTGTCTTTTAACGTTTGGTATTTGTGTAATTATGCTTGTAATCTGTTAAAATTTTAATAAACGGTTTTATCCCTCTGCAGGGGATAGCCAAATTAAAAAAAAAAATCTGTTCTTATCAGTTTAATATCTGATACGTCCCCTATCTGGGGACCATATATTAAATGGATTTTTAGAACAGGGAGATGGAAAAAGAGCTTGCTCTGTCCACTCCACGCATTGACCTGGTATTGCAGTATCTCCAGGACCGGTGCACCCCTTCTTTAATGCAGTTTCTAAAATCAGAAAGAATTGAATTCAATGTTTTTTGTTCATTTTGCTTGTTTGTCGGATTTTGGGATGGACTCTTTGGCTTTGCTTTTCTTCTCCTCATTGGATTTTTCATGTTCAAAGTTGCAGAAGCCAGATTACAAGCTCATTTTGGTTCAACTTCAGCAACTGTGCATTGCATTGCCATGTAATGTGATGCAATGCTATCTTTCTAGCTCTCCCTTTTTACTTCCTTTTGGATAAACAGACATATTAGGCAAGCATTTTGGAGCTTTCACCTAAATAACTACAGGTGGTGAGATAAGCTGCACAATATAATTGACCTTTCAGTATATTGTTGCACACACACCATCTATTTAGCAAATGCCCTTGTTATCAACAGCAGCCTTTTAAACTCACCTGAGCTAACAGGTATGTGCGCTGGTTACTCTGCTGCGCTTAAAATTTCTTTTTTGGTTTGCTACAATGCCTTTTCTGAAACGTTGTCTCCCTCTGCTGGAACACTGACTTCTTTCATTTAATGCCTGCAGACTATAAAAGAGAACCCAACCCAAAAAGTTTGGTTGATTAGTCTGTGGCATTCTGTTAAACTGTTGCTTATGGCGGTCTCTGTGAGCTTCTCAGCGACATTCAGCCAGCCAGGTATCCTGCCTGCAGTAGATGGAATGTGGCAATGGAACGCTGGCTGCGCGTGTCATAATAGGCTCTGAGCCTTTATATACCTGTGCACAGCAGCAGCCACCTTCAGTCTGCTGCTGGACAGCCAGCAGCAGCAGCAGCAGGAGAGGTATGTAATCAGGAGCCCTCCTGCTAAGGGTAGACAGCTGCTCGTTCCACCCCACCCCCCGCCTTAATTGGTTCTCCTCCCTTCCAACGGTGTTGAGGCGGGTGGGAACAGCAGGGGTGAAGGTGCTGTGTTTAAAGAGGTGGAGTTATGCAGATCTAAAACGCGTGGATTGCAGCAGCAGCAAGCCGAAAAGTGCAGGCATGTAAGGGATCTAGAGGTTGACAACATGTCTTCTTAACGGGAGTCCAGGAGCTCATCTCCACAAATGGACTTTTCAGGATCCTTGGGTGGCTCCGTAGTTTGAAACCAATTCTGGTTATCGCTTCTCGGCCTTTTGGCTAAGATCAAGTGTAGTATCTTTCGAAAAGGCGGTTTTGGATGTTGGCCGCCCTAGTAGATTGATACATTATGCACACTGGGGTTTAGGCGCTTGTTAGTACGCCAGGTGGCTAATATAGTCATCTGGTGGAAAGCATGGCCCCCCAGGATCGACGCCATTGGGCCGGGGAAGATCGAAAGCCCGAAGTGTGAAGTGCCCCAGGAGTGGTGACCCTGGGGTGCCTTAACTCACTGGGATTGGGAACCCCACTTGAGTTTATGGCACATTTGCACAAGCACTTCAAATTTTCTTTCTTCGCACACACCCTTATTCCGGGCCTTCTGGCCTTAGGATGGGGAATTTTTCAATTCCCGGTCGAAGGTCCGGGCAGTATTATACTGTGAAACCTTCACTATTTATTTAATTTCTTTGTCACTGTGTGTCCACTTATTCACGTGTGTCACGTCCTACTAGGATTTTGTCGGGATGCGGTTCCCTTACGGGTTCCTCTCTTGGCAGGTCTAGGGGGGGAGTGTGTGGCCATCAGGTTCCGCTCCCCCCTGAACCCCCCTGGCTCTCCTCTTTCGGGAGGAGAGCGTTGTTGGCTCCCCTCTTTCGGGAGGGGAGCACAGTCTTTGGCTCCCAGTGCCTTGCTCGGGTGAGAACTCGGGCAGGTGCTGGTGGTAAGATTGGGTCGCCTCTGGCTTCGGCTGGAGGTGGCTTTTTGTCCCTGTTCCTCGCTGTGGCCTTTTGGCTCGGAGGGACGGGGAATGGTTTGGGGGACCCTTCTCCTTTTGGAGAGGGTTTCATGAAGACCAGCATCCTAGTGCACTTTTTTTGTGGCACTTGTCACTTTTTTAAGCGCACTCGGGTTTTGTACACGAATTCGGGCTTTCGCCAAAAGACAAAAAATAAAAAAAAAATAATAATCTGTTCTTATCAGTTTAATATCTGATACGTCCCCTATCTGGGGACCATATATTAAATGGATTTTTAGAACAGGGAGATGGAAAAAGAGCTTGCTCTGTCCACTCCACGCATTGACCTGGTATTGCAGTATCTCCAGGACCGGTGCACCCCTTCTTTAATGCAGTTTCTAAAATCAGAAAGAATTGAATTCAATGTTTTTTGTTCATTTTGCTTGTTTGTCGGATTTTGGGATGGACTCTTTGGCTTTGCTTTTCTTCTCCTCATTGGATTTTTCATGTTCAAAGTTGCAGAAGCCAGATTACAAGCTCATTTTGGTTCAACTTCAGCAACTGTGCATTGCATTGCCATGTAATGTGATGCAATGCTATCTTTCTAGCTCTCCCTTTTTACTTCCTTTTGGATAAACAGACATATTAGGCAAGCATTTTGGAGCTTTCACCTAAATAACTACAGGTGGTGAGATAAGCTGCACAATATAATTGACCTTTCAGTATATTGTTGCACACACACCATCTATTTAGCAAATGCCCTTGTTATCAACAGCAGCCTTTTAAACTCACCTGAGCTAACAGGTATGTGCGCTGGTTACTCTGCTGCGCTTAAAATTTCTTTTTTGGTTTGCTACAATGCCTTTTCTGAAACGTTGTCTCCCTCTGCTGGAACACTGACTTCTTTCATTTAATGCCTGCAGACTATAAAAGAGAACCCAACCCAAAAAGTTTGGTTGATTAGTCTGTGGCATTCTGTTAAACTGTTGCTTATGGCGGTCTCTGTGAGCTTCTCAGCGACATTCAGCCAGCCAGGTATCCTGCCTGCAGTAGATGGAATGTGGCAATGGAACGCTGGCTGCGCGTGTCATAATAGGCTCTGAGCCTTTATATACCTGTGCACAGCAGCAGCCACCTTCAGTCTGCTGCTGGACAGCCAGCAGCAGCAGCAGCAGGAGAGGTATGTAATCAGGAGCCCTCCTGCTAAGGGTAGACAGCTGCTCGTTCCACCCCACCCCCCGCCTTAATTGGTTCTCCTCCCTTCCAACGGTGTTGAGGCGGGTGGGAACAGCAGGGGGTGAAGGTGCTGTGTTTAAAGAGGTGGAGTTATGCAGATCTAAAACGCGTGGATTGCAGCAGCAGCAAGCCGAAAAGTGCAGGCATGTAAGGGATCTAGAGGTTGACAACATGTCTTCTTAACGGGAGTCCAGGAGCTCATCTCCACAAATGGACTTTTCAGGATCCTTGGGTGGCTCCGTAGTTTGAAACCAATTCTGGTTATCGCTTCTCGGCCTTTTGGCTAAGATCAAGTGTAGTATCTGTTCTTATCAGTTTAATATCTGATATGTCCCCTATCTGGGGACCATATATTAAATGGATTTTTAGAACAGGGAGATGGAAAAAGAGCTTGCTCTGTCCACTCCACGCATTGACCTGGTATTGCAGTATCTCCAGGACCGGTGCACCCCTTCTTTAATGCAGTTTCTAAAATCAGAAAGAATTGAATTCAATGTTTTTTGTTCATTTTGCTTGTTTGTCGGATTTTGGGATGGACTCTTTGGCTTTGCTTTTCTTCTCCTCATTGGATTTTTCATGTTCAAAGTTGCAGAAGCCAGATTACAAGCTCATTTTGGTTCAACTTCAGCAACTGTGCATTGCATTGCCATGTAATGTGATGCAATGCTATCTTTCTAGCTCTCCCTTTTTACTTCCTTTTGGATAAACAGACATATTAGGCAAGCATTTTGGAGCTTTCACCTAAATAACTACAGGTGGTGAGATAAGCTGCACAATATAATTGACCTTTCAGTATATTGTTGCACACACACCATCTATTTAGCAAATGCCCTTGTTATCAACAGCAGCCTTTTAAACTCACCTGAGCTAACAGGTATGTGCGCTGGTTACTCTGCTGCGCTTAAAATTTCTTTTTTGGTTTGCTACAATGCCTTTTCTGAAACGTTGTCTCCCTCTGCTGGAACACTGACTTCTTTCATTTAATGCCTGCAGACTATAAAAGAGAACCCAACCCAAAAAGTTTGGTTGATTAGTCTGTGGCATTCTGTTAAACTGTTGCTTATGGCGGTCTCTGTGAGCTTCTCAGCGACATTCAGCCAGCCAGGTATCCTGCCTGCAGTAGATGGAATGTGGCAATGGAACGCTGGCTGCGCGTGTCATAATAGGCTCTGAGCCTTTATATACCTGTGCACAGCAGCAGCCACCTTCAGTCTGCTGCTGGACAGCCAGCAGCAGCAGCAGCAGGAGAGGTATGTAATCAGGAGCCCTCCTGCTAAGGGTAGACAGCTGCTCGTTCCACCCCACCCCCCGCCTTAATTGGTTCTCCTCCCTTCCAACGGTGTTGAGGCGGGTGGGAACAGCAGGGGGTGAAGGTGCTGTGTTTAAAGAGGTGGAGTTATGCAGATCTAAAACGCGTGGATTGCAGCAGCAGCAAGCCGAAAAGTGCAGGCATGTAAGGGATCTAGAGGTTGACAACATGTCTTCTTAACGGGAGTCCAGGAGCTCATCTCCACAAATGGACTTTTCAGGATCCTTGGGTGGCTCCGTAGTTTGAAACCAATTCTGGTTATCGCTTCTCGGCCTTTTGGCTAAGATCAAGTGTAGTATCTGTTCTTATCAGTTTAATATCTGATACGTCCCCTATCTGGGGACCATATATTAAATGGATTTTTAGAACAGGGAGATGGAAAAAGAGCTTGCTCTGTCCACTCCACGCATTGACCTGGTATTGCAGTATCTCCAGGACCGGTGCACCCCTTCTTTAATGCAGTTTCTAAAATCAGAAAGAATTGAATTCAATGTTTTTTGTTCATTTTGCTTGTTTGTCGGATTTTGGGATGGACTCTTTGGCTTTGCTTTTCTTCTCCTCATTGGATTTTTCATGTTCAAAGTTGCAGAAGCCAGATTACAAGCTCATTTTGGTTCAACTTCAGCAACTATGCATTGCATTGCCATGTAATGTGATGCAATGCTATCTTTCTAGCTCTCCCTTTTTACTTCCTTTTGGATAAACAGACATATTAGGCAAGCATTTTGGAGCTTTCACCTAAATAACTACAGGTGGTGAGATAAGCTGCACAATATAATTGACCTTTCAGTATATTGTTGCACACACACCATCTATTTAGCAAATGCCCTTGTTATCAACAGCAGCCTTTTAAACTCACCTGAGCTAACAGGTATGTGCGCTGGTTACTCTGCTGCGCTTAAAATTTCTTTTTTGGTTTGCTACAATGCCTTTTCTGAAACGTTGTCTCCCTCTGCTGGAACACTGACTTCTTTCATTTAATGCCTGCAGACTATAAAAGAGAACCCAACCCAAAAAGTTTGGTTGATTAGTCTGTGGCATTCTGTTAAACTGTTGCTTATGGCGGTCTCTGTGAGCTTCTCAGCGACATTCAGCCAGCCAGGTATCCTGCCTGCAGTAGATGGAATGTGGCAATGGAACGCTGGCTGCGCGTGTCATAATAGGCTCTGAGCCTTTATATACCTGTGCACAGCAGCAGCCACCTTCAGTCTGCTGCTGGACAGCCAGCAGCAGCAGCAGCAGGAGAGGTATGTAATCAGGAGCCCTCCTGCTAAGGGTAGACAGCTGCTCGTTCCACCCCACCCCCCGCCTTAATTGGTTCTCCTCCCTTCCAACGGTGTTGAGGCGGGTGGGAACAGCAGGGGGTGAAGGTGCTGTGTTTAAAGAGGTGGAGTTATGCAGATCTAAAACGCGTGGATTGCAGCAGCAGCAAGCCGAAAAGTGCAGGCATGTAAGGGATCTAGAGGTTGACAACATGTCTTCTTAACGGGAGTCCAGGAGCTCATCTCCACAAATGGACTTTTCAGGATCCTTGGGTGGCTCCGTAGTTTGAAACCAATTCTGGTTATCGCTTCTCGGCCTTTTGGCTAAGATCAAGTGTAGTATCTGTTCTTATCAGTTTAATATCTGATATGTCCCCTATCTGGGGACCATATATTAAATGGATTTTTAGAACAGGGAGATGGAAAAAGAGCTTGCTCTGTCCACTCCACGCATTGACCTGGTATTGCAGTATCTCCAGGACCGGTGCACCCCTTCTTTAATGCAGTTTCTAAAATCAGAAAGAATTGAATTCAATGTTTTTTGTTCATTTTGCTTGTTTGTCGGATTTTGGGATGGACTCTTTGGCTTTGCTTTTCTTCTCCTCATTGGATTTTTCATGTTCAAAGTTGCAGAAGCCAGATTACAAGCTCATTTTGGTTCAACTTCAGCAACTGTGCATTGCATTGCCATGTAATGTGATGCAATGCTATCTTTCTAGCTCTCCCTTTTTACTTCCTTTTGGATAAACAGACATATTAGGCAAGCATTTTGGAGCTTTCACCTAAATAACTACAGGTGGTGAGATAAGCTGCACAATATAATTGACCTTTCAGTATATTGTTGCACACACACCATCTATTTAGCAAATGCCCTTGTTATCAACAGCAGCCTTTTAAACTCACCTGAGCTAACAGGTATGTGCGCTGGTTACTCTGCTGCGCTTAAAATTTCTTTTTTGGTTTGCTACAATGCCTTTTCTGAAACGTTGTCTCCCTCTGCTGGAACACTGACTTCTTTCATTTAATGCCTGCAGACTATAAAAGAGAACCCAACCCAAAAAGTTTGGTTGATTAGTCTGTGGCATTCTGTTAAACTGTTGCTTATGGCGGTCTCTGTGAGCTTCTCAGCGACATTCAGCCAGCCAGGTATCCTGCCTGCAGTAGATGGAATGTGGCAATGGAACGCTGGCTGCGCGTGTCATAATAGGCTCTGAGCCTTTATATACCTGTGCACAGCAGCAGCCACCTTCAGTCTGCTGCTGGACAGCCAGCAGCAGCAGCAGCAGGAGAGGTATGTAATCAGGAGCCCTCCTGCTAAGGGTAGACAGCTGCTCGTTCCACCCCACCCCCCACCTTAATTGGTTCTCCTCCCTTCCAACGGTGTTGAGGCGGGTGGGAACAGCAGGGGGTGAAGGTGCTGTGTTTAAAGAGGTGGAGTTATGCAGATCTAAAACGCGTGGATTGCAGCAGCAGCAAGCCGAAAAGTGCAGGCATGTAAGGGATCTAGAGGTTGACAACATGTCTTCTTAACGGGAGTCCAGGAGCTCATCTCCACAAATGGACTTTTCAGGATCCTTGGGTGGCTCCGTAGTTTGAAACCAATTCTGGTTATCGCTTCTCGGCCTTTTGGCTAAGATCAAGTGTAGTATCTGTTCTTATCAGTTTAATATCTGATACGTCCCCTATCTGGGGACCATATATTAAATGGATTTTTAGAACAGGGAGATGGAAAAAGAGCTTGCTCTGTCCACTCCACGCATTGACCTGGTATTGCAGTATCTCCAGGACCGGTGCACCCCTTCTTTAATGCAGTTTCTAAAATCAGAAAGAATTGAATTCAATGTTTTTTGTTCATTTTGCTTGTTTGTCGGATTTTGGGATGGACTCTTTGGCTTTGCTTTTCTTCTCCTCATTGGATTTTTCATGTTCAAAGTTGCAGAAGCCAGATTACAAGCTCATTTTGGTTCAACTTCAGCAACTGTGCATTGCATTGCCATGTAATGTGATGCAATGCTATCTTTCTAGCTCTCCCTTTTTACTTCCTTTTGGATAAACAGACATATTAGGCAAGCATTTTGGAGCTTTCACCTAAATAACTACAGGTGGTGAGATAAGCTGCACAATATAATTGACCTTTCAGTATATTGTTGCACACACACCATCTATTTAGCAAATGCCCTTGTTATCAACAGCAGCCTTTTAAACTCACCTGAGCTAACAGGTATGTGCGCTGGTTACTCTGCTGCGCTTAAAATTTCTTTTTTGGTTTGCTACAATGCCTTTTCTGAAACGTTGTCTCCCTCTGCTGGAACACTGACTTCTTTCATTTAATGCCTGCAGACTATAAAAGAGAACCCAACCCAAAAAGTTTGGTTGATTAGTCTGTGGCATTCTGTTAAACTGTTGCTTATGGCGGTCTCTGTGAGCTTCTCAGCGACATTCAGCCAGCCAGGTATCCTGCCTGCAGTAGATGGAATGTGGCAATGGAACGCTGGCTGCGCGTGTCATAATAGGCTCTGAGCCTTTATATACCTGTGCACAGCAGCAGCCACCTTCAGTCTGCTGCTGGACAGCCAGCAGCAGCAGCAGCAGGAGAGGTATGTAATCAGGAGCCCTCCTGCTAAGGGTAGACAGCTGCTCGTTCCACCCCACCCCCCGCCTTAATTGGTTCTCCTCCCTTCCAACGGTGTTGAGGCGGGTGGGAACAGCAGGGGGTGAAGGTGCTGTGTTTAAAGAGGTGGAGTTATGCAGATCTAAAACGCGTGGATTGCAGCAGCAGCAAGCCGAAAAGTGCAGGCATGTAAGGGATCTAGAGGTTGACAACATGTCTTCTTAACGGGAGTCCAGGAGCTCATCTCCACAAATGGACTTTTCAGGATCCTTGGGTGGCTCCGTAGTTTGAAACCAATTCTGGTTATCGCTTCTCGGCCTTTTGGCACGATCTATCAGGTTTACCTGTGTGGTCTTGCCTGTGAGGTGCTCTTGGTACCCTTTCTCTCGGCCTGGGGGGATCGTTCCTCTTCGGAGGGACTTAACCCCCCTGCTGCTATTGGGAGGAAGGATTAGTCCGGGAGCAACGGGAAGGGATCCCATGAAGGCTTGCGCCTTTCAGAGAGAAGAGTCGGTACGTTCCTGAGTGAAGGATGCCGGCAACGCTCACATATTCATCGGGTGATGCCCGTATGCGGAACACCGTGAGGATTGAAGTTGGAGCAGCATCGAGGATGGAGAAGAATTTGGACTACATCTGCCATAGGATTCTTCTTGGAGTTCTGGAGTTTCGGCGGGAAGACATATTCTGCTTCCAGGACAACGAGTACAAGGGGACATACACCATCACCTTCAAGAGCCAGGGATGCTGTCAGCAACTCGTACAAAAGGTAAACGAGAAAAACTACTTAGATGAGTTGGATGGACTAACCTTTTGTCTCTTGTATGCTTATGACGAGATCCCCATCGTGGTGCATTTCCCGAACCCCTTTGTGGAAGCTGCAGACATCTCGACCTACCTTACCCGCTATTGTGATGATCTGAGATACCTGGGTACTGTGAAGAACGCGGTAGGCTTCTGGTGCGGCAAGAGAAGGTATATGGCCCGTCTAAAGAGGGACCTTAGTGGAGTGGGAGGAATGCTACACCCTCCCTCAACCTTCGTAATCGGTAAGAGCAGAGGCTACTTATTTTATCCTGGAATGCCAGTATGTTGCAGGAACTGTGGACAAATGGGTCATACCCAAACGTCCTGCACGGGCAGGAAAGTAGACCGCTGCAATAATTGCAGCTGTTACGGACATTTAATGAAGGACTGTCCCGCTGGGAGGAAATGTAATCTCTGCGGTGAGGCGGGGCACATGTTCCGAGGATGCCCCAACAGGACCAGGACCAGGACCTACGCAGAAGCTGCATCTTCTGAAGCTGAGCCGATGCGCCCACCGGTCTTCACAGGCAGGCCGGCGTCGGAGGGCGGTTCGAAGGGCGAGAAGGCTGGGATGGAGCAGGGAGCCGGAGGCCCCTCTGGGGCGGCACCTGCATCGAAGTCCCTTAACGATGGGCGGACCTCGCATGGACCGGAGCGGGGGGGTCCTCCTTCTGGGAGGGTATCCTCCGTATCGATGGTTCCCGATACCGATCCTGTTGGGCTGGAGGGTGGTGCCCCTGTGCGGTTGGCTACAGGGGACCACGCAGCGATGGCCTCAGGATCTTCCAGGGCGATTAGCCAGCCAGATGAGGGGGCTTTGCTTCTAGGTGGCGAACATCAGGAAATCTGTGTTGCTGATCTTGTCCTGATGGACCAGTCTCCCCCCCTGGAGGAGGTGGAGGAAGAGGAGGACTGCACTAGTGACCTAGTGGAGTCTGCCCCGAAAAAGAGACGGAATGTCGAATCCCCAGCGTCTCCTGGAATGTGGCTGGGAACCGTGACCTACGAGGGGGCAACCGCCGGCTCACAGAATATCGAGTCGTTTGGGTCTTCTAGCCCGGATGTCCTGGAGCAATTTGATATACAGGGCTTTGAGTCAGGTGTCCTCATGGAAGATCCACCACCCTGACCTATGAATGCCCACAATAAGACTTGTCTCACTGAATGTGAGGTCATTAAAGAGCCCAGTTCGTAGGGCTGCTCTATTCAAGTATTTAGAAACCACTGACTTTGACATATGTTTATTACAGGAATGCGGGATACAACATGCACTAAATTATAATGATATCAAGACAGATTGGAGACTGGGGCCCTCCATCTGGTCTGGCTCCAATGACAACAAGTCAGCGGGGGTGGGCTTCCTCTGTCGTGGGAGAAATATTACTATAAATGCTGTCACAGAAATAGTACCAGGCAGAGTGGTTTTAGTGCATTTTAAATTTAATGGTTTTACCCTACGTGTAATGAATATTTATGCTCCCCCTGATAAGCAAGAGAGAATTAATTTATTTGGGATATTGCCATTGTACTGTACTGGGTCATCTCCCCTGGTCGTAGGGGGTGATTTTAATTGTCTTTGTGCTAGTGAACAACGAGCAGGGGGTGACCCTTTACGCAAATTGGATAAGTCATGTCATCTATTGAAAGATTTTATAACTGATTTTAAATTATGCGATGCGTGGAGGTCACTCCTGCCGACGGACCCTGGTTATACGTGGTCCGGAAGAGGGGTGTCCTCCAGGATCGATTTTATTTTCCTATCAGATGATTTTAACCCTGTAAAATGTGTTTTAACATCAAATCTATTTTCTGACCATAAGGGCTTGGAGGTGCATCTAGAATACCGGGATGAACAGAGGGTCAACAGGGGCCTCTGGTGTCTAAGTACTTACCTGCTGGAGGACCCTCTGATTCGACAAGACTTTGGTAAAGCCTATCAAGCCTGGCGGCGACAAAAACCTTCTGATGCCCCTATGGTAACCTGGTGGGAAAATTTGAAAAAAAAAGTCAGAATGTTTTTTATAAAAGCAGGGAGACGTAAAGCTAGAGAGAAAAAAAGATGTTTTAGTGATCTTAACACCAAACTACAAACACTTTTTAAATTCAAAGAGCTAGGGGTGGAGGTGGGAGATGATATTGCTAGCCTAAAAACTGAAATTCAGAACTGCATAGACACAAAGGGGAAAGAGATTATTTTTAACTCTAGAGTGCAGCACTTGGAGGAGGGGGAGAAGTGCTCTCGCTTCTTCTTCAAAAAAGTCATGGATAAAAGAGAAGTGATCACAAATCTAGAGGGTGAAACATCTATGCAGGGAATGTTGAATGCTACTTTTAACTTTTATAAGCATCTTTTTAGTAAAAAGTGTATAGATGAGTCCTTTTTATCTGATGCTCTTAATGATCTCGATTTTAAGTTAAATTTTACAGACCAGGAGTTTTTAGAACGCGATATTGTTTTAGAGGAATTATTTTATGTTTTTAAAAGTTTCTCTAAGGGTAAAGCACCTGGGTGTGACGGACTACCTGTAGAATTTTACCTTACTTTTTGGGACATTTTAAAAGAGGACCTTTTTATGCTTTTTAAAGAAGTTTTTATTTGTGAACAGTTGCCATTTTCGTGGAGGAGAGGAGTGGTGTCTTTGATATATAAAAAAGGTGATCGCAGTGCTCTAGCGAATTGGAGACCCATAACTCTCCTAAATGTTGATTACAAGGTACTTGCTAAGGTGGTTGCTGACCGGCTCAGGAATGTCATTGCCAAACTAATCCAGCCTGAGCAGGTTTGTAGTGTACCAGGCAGAAGTATTTCAGAGGTTTTAAACGTATTAAGGGATGTAATTTGGTATTCCAGAGACCGGGGTCAAAATGTAGCTCTTTTAGCCCTAGATTTTGAAAAAGCTTTCGATAGAGTCTCTCATAGATTTCTTTTTAGAGTTTTAAAAAGAATGGGTATCCCTAATATGCTTTTAAATTGTATTAAGATTTTATATAAAAATTGTTTTAGTCAAATTTCTCTTAATGGCTTTTTAACAGATGGAGTTCCCCTTGAGTCCGGAGTGAAGCAGGGATGCCCCTTGTCGCCCATCCTGTTCATCTGCGCCATGGAGCCCCTGCTGAGCGCAATAAGGAAAGACAAAGTGATTAGAGGGGTTCCTGTTCCAGGCGGAGGTGGCAGTGATGTGAGAGTCTTTGGCTACATGGATGACGTGATGGTTGTGTGCGTGGACCCTGCTTCCCTCCGGAGGGCGGTGTTGCGCATTGATTTTTTTTCCCAGGCATCCGGTTTTAAACTTAATTTAAATAAATCTGAATGTCTGACTTTGGGATCCTGGGACACCGCCCAACTCCCGCAGCTCACTATAAAACGAGACAATGTAAAAATTCTTGGAGTTGTTTTTAACGAGGAGAATGTGGGAACTCAAAGCTGGGAGAATGTCATAGAAAAAATGTCAAAGAAAATATCATTTTGGGGTTTGAGGTCCCTAACAATGGAGGGGAAAATTTTAATTATAAAATCAGTGTTGTTACCCCTCATACTGTATATAGCTATGGTGTACCCCCCCTCTGATGTTTTAATTAAAAAAATGACTAGGATGATCTTTATGTTTTTATGGAACTCCAAAATGGAAAAATTAAGGCGAGAAATAATGAGGAAGAATAAAATGAACGGCGGAAGGGATGTCCCCGATTTACATATTTATTTGTATTTAAATTATTTCTGCTTTTGTTTCAAACATTTTAATGGTAATAGTGCGCTAAGTTATTTTTTAAAATATACTTGTGGGATGATTTTTAAAAGATGGTTTAAGTTGTCGTTGAATTCCCCTGTTTTACTATGCCCCCCCAAACACCAAGCAATCTTAGAAAAGACTGTTCGATTTTATAGCCTTGGTGATTTTAATATGGACATTTTTAAAGACCGCAAGAAGCTTTTATCTTTTCTGAGGAGGAATGAAGATGTGACCCCCATAGTAAATTTCTCAGAAGAGAGATCGAAGCAAGTTTGGAAGAATGTCTTCGGGAAATTCTTAGCAAATGGACATAAGGACATCGCATGGATGGTGGTCCACCAGTGCCTCCCCACCAGAGAATTTCAACACAGGAGAGGCCTGGTGGCCAGAGCCAAATGCCCCAGAGACTCATGTGTTAATGACGAAACCACCTTGCACCTTATGTGGAATTGCCCATTTGCACAGGAACTTTGGCACAAAGTTGGGATTCTTTTAAAATGGACTTGCGGTTTAAGAGATTTTAACCATGAATATGTTTTATATGGCCTTTTTAAATGTCCGACCCCTCAACAGTATTGTATATGTTGGTGTATGATTAACTGTTTTAAAGATGCCCTTTGGAAGGCACGCAATATTTTACTTTTTAAACGTGTTGCTATTTCTGTGAAGGATTGTCTTAAAATTGCTTTTAGCGAGATGTATATTTATTACTTGAGGGATGTCAAATGTATTGGGAGGAGGGATGCTAATCGTATATGGGGTTTTTATGGGTGGAATTCTGTGTTTTAATAATGTACTGTTTGTGTTGTTGTTTTTGATTGTAAACCATCTTTTACGCACTTAATAAATTATGTTGAAACCTGATCTGTTCTTATCAGTTTAATATCTGATACGTCCCCTATCTGGGGACCATATATTAAATGGATTTTTAGAACAGGGAGATGGAAAAAGAGCTTGCTCTGTCCACTCCACGCATTGACCTGGTATTGCAGTATCTCCAGGACCGGTGCACCCCTTCTTTAATGCAGTTTCTAAAATCAGAAAGAATTGAATTCAATGTTTTTTGTTCATTTTGCTTGTTTGTCGGATTTTGGGATGGACTCTTTGGCTTTGCTTTTCTTCTCCTCATTGGATTTTTCATGTTCAAAGTTGCAGAAGCCAGATTACAAGCTCATTTTGGTTCAACTTCAGCAACTGTGCATTGCATTGCCATGTAATGTGATGCAATGCTATCTTTCTAGCTCTCCCTTTTTACTTCCTTTTGGATAAACAGACATATTAGGCAAGCATTTTGGAGCTTTCACCTAAATAACTACAGGTGGTGAGATAAGCTGCACAATATAATTGACCTTTCAGTATATTGTTGCACACACACCATCTATTTAGCAAATGCCCTTGTTGTCAACAGCAGCCTTTTAAACTCACCTGAGCTAACAGGTATGTGCGCTGGTTACTCTGCTGCGCTTAAAATTTCTTTTTTGGTTTGCTACAATGCCTTTTCTGAAACGTTGTCTCCCTCTGCTGGAACACTGACTTCTTTCATTTAATGCCTGCAGACTATAAAAGAGAACCCAACCCAAAAAGTTTGGTTGATTAGTCTGTGGCATTCTGTTAAACTGTTGCTTATGGCGGTCTCTGTGAGCTTCTCAGCGACATTCAGCCAGCCAGGTATCCTGCCTGCAGTAGATGGAATGTGGCAATGGAACGCTGGCTGCGCGTGTCATAATAGGCTCTGAGCCTTTATATACCTGTGCACAGCAGCAGCCACCTTCAGTCTGCTGCTGGACAGCCAGCAGCAGCAGCAGCAGGAGAGGTATGTAATCAGGAGCCCTCCTGCTAAGGGTAGACAGCTGCTCGTTCCACCCCACCCCCCGCCTTAATTGGTTCTCCTCCCTTCCAACGGTGTTGAGGCGGGTGGGAACAGCAGGGGGTGAAGGTGCTGTGTTTAAAGAGGTGGAGTTATGCAGATCTAAAACGCGTGGATTGCAGCAGCAGCAAGCCGAAAAGTGCAGGCATGTAAGGGATCTAGAGGTTGACAACATGTCTTCTTAACGGGAGTCCAGGAGCTCATCTCCACAAATGGACTTTTCAGGATCCTTGGGTGGCTCCGTAGTTTGAAACCAATTCTGGTTATCGCTTCTCGGCCTTTTGGCTAAGATCAAGTGTAGTATCTGTTCTTATCAGTTTAATATCTGATACGTCCCCTATCTGGGGACCATATATTAAATGGATTTTTAGAACAGGGAGATGGAAAAAGAGCTTGCTCTGTCCACTCCACGCATTGACCTGCTATTGCAGTATCTCCAGGACCGGTGCACCCCTTCTTTAATGCAGTTTCTAAAATCAGAAAGAATTGAATTCAATGTTTTTTGTTCATTTTGCTTGTTTGTCGGATTTTGGGATGGACTCTTTGGCTTTGCTTTTCTTCTCCTCATTGGATTTTTCATGTTCAAAGTTGCAGAAGCCAGATTACAAGCTCATTTTGGTTCAACTTCAGCAACTGTGCATTGCATTGCCATGTAATGTGATGCAATGCTATCTTTCTAGCTCTCCCTTTTTACTTCCTTTTGGATAAACAGACATATTAGGCAAGCATTTTGGAGCTTTCACCTAAATAACTACAGGTGGTGAGATAAGCTGCACAATATAATTGACCTTTCAGTATATTGTTGCACACACACCATCTATTTAGCAAATGCCCTTGTTATCAACAGCAGCCTTTTAAACTCACCTGAGCTAACAGGTATGTGCGCTGGTTTCTCTGCTGCGCTTAAAATTTCTTTTTTGGTTTGCTACAATGCCTTTTCTGAAACGTTGTCTCCCTCTGCTGGAACACTGACTTCTTTCATTTAATGCCTGCAGACTATAAAAGAGAACCCAACCCAAAAAGTTTGGTTGATTAGTCTGTGGCATTCTGTTAAACTGTTGCTTATGGCGGTCTCTGTGAGCTTCTCAGCGACATTCAGCCAGCCAGGTATCCTGCCTGCAGTAGATGGAATGTGGCAATGGAACGCTGGCTGCGCGTGTCATAATAGGCTCTGAGCCTTTATATACCTGTGCACAGCAGCAGCCACCTTCAGTCTGCTGCTGGACAGCCAGCAGCAGCAGCAGCAGGAGAGGTATGTAATCAGGAGCCCTCCTGCTAAGGGTAGACAGCTGCTCGTTCCACCCCACCCCCCGCCTTAATTGGTTCTCCTCCCTTCCAACGGTGTTGAGGCGGGTGGGAACAGCAGGGGGTGAAGGTGCTGTGTTTAAAGAGGTGGAGTTATGCAGATCTAAAACGCGTGGATTGCAGCAGCAGCAAGCCGAAAAGTGCAGGCATGTAAGGGATCTAGAGGTTGACAACATGTCTTCTTAACGGGAGTCCAGGAGCTCATCTCCACAAATGGACTTTTCAGGATCCTTGGGTGGCTCCGTAGTTTGAAACCAATTCTGGTTATCGCTTCTCGGCCTTTTGGCTAAGATCAAGTGTAGTATCTGTTCTTATCAGTTTAATATCTGATACGTCCCCTATCTGGGGACCATATATCAAATGGATTTTTAGAACAGGGAGATGGAAAAAGAGCTTGCTCTGTCCACTCCACGCATTGACCTGGTATTGCAGTATCTCCAGGACCGGTGCACCCCTTCTTTAATGCAGTTTCTAAAATCAGAAAGAATTGAATTCAATGTTTTTTGTTCATTTTGCTTGTTTGTCGGATTTTGGGATGGACTCTTTGGCTTTGCTTTTCTTCTCCTCATTGGATTTTTCATGTTCAAAGTTGCAGAAGCCAGATTACAAGCTCATTTTGGTTCAACTTCAGCAACTGTGCATTGCATTGCCATGTAATGTGATGCAATGCTATCTTTCTAGCTCTCCCTTTTTACTTCCTTTTGGATAAACAGACATATTAGGCAAGCATTTTGGAGCTTTCACCTAAATAACTACAGGTGGTGAGATAAGCTGCACAATATAATTGACCTTTCAGTATATTGTTGCACACACACCATCTATTTAGCAAATGCCCTTGTTATCAACAGCAGCCTTTTAAACTCACCTGAGCTAACAGGTATGTGCGCTGGTTACTCTGCTGCGCTTAAAATTTCTTTTTTGGTTTGCTACAATGCCTTTTCTGAAACGTTGTCTCCCTCTGCTGGAACACTGACTTCTTTCATTTAATGCCTGCAGACTATAAAAGAGAACCCAACCCAAAAAGTTTGGTTGATTAGTCTGTGGCATTCTGTTAAACTGTTGCTTATGGCGGTCTCTGTGAGCTTCTCAGCGACATTCAGCCAGCCAGGTATCCTGCCTGCAGTAGATGGAATGTGGCAATGGAACGCTGGCTGCGCGTGTCATAATAGGCTCTGAGCCTTTATATACCTGTGCACAGCAGCAGCCACCTTCAGTCTGCTGCTGGACAGCCAGCAGCAGCAGCAGCAGGAGAGGTATGTAATCAGGAGCCCTCCTGCTAAGGGTAGACAGCTGCTCGTTCCACCCCACCCCCCGCCTTAATTGGTTCTCCTCCCTTCCAACGGTGTTGAGGCGGGTGGGAACAGCAGGGGGTGAAGGTGCTGTGTTTAAAGAGGTGGAGTTATGCAGATCTAAAACGCGTGGATTGCAGCAGCAGCAAGCCGAAAAGTGCAGGCATGTAAGGGATCTAGAGGTTGACAACATGTCTTCTTAACGGGAGTCCAGGAGCTCATCTCCACAAATGGACTTTTCAGGATCCTTGGGTGGCTCCGTAGTTTGAAACCAATTCTGGTTATCGCTTCTCGGCCTTTTGGCTAAGATCAAGTGTAGTATCTGTTCTTATCAGTTTAATATCTGATACGTCCCCTATCTGGGGACCATATATCAAATGGATTTTTAGAACAGGGAGATGGAAAAAGAGCTTGCTCTGTCCACTCCACGCATTGACCTGGTATTGCAGTATCTCCAGGACCGGTGCACCCCTTCTTTAATGCAGTTTCTAAAATCAGAAAGAATTGAATTCAATGTTTTTTGTTCATTTTGCTTGTTTGTTGGATTTTGGGATGGACTCTTTGGCTTTGCTTTTCTTCTCCTCATTGGATTTTTCATGTTCAAAGTTGCAGAAGCCAGATTACAAGCTCATTTTGGTTCAACTTCAGCAACTGTGCATTGCATTGCCATGTAATGTGATGCAATGCTATCTTTCTAGCTCTCCCTTTTTACTTCCTTTTGGATAAACAGACATATTAGGCAAGCATTTTGGAGCTTTCACCTAAATAACTACAGGTGGTGAGATAAGCTGCACAATATAATTGACCTTTCAGTATATTGTTGCACACACACCATCTATTTAGCAAATGCCCTTGTTATCAACAGCAGCCTTTTAAACTCACCTGAGCTAACAGGTATGTGCGCTGGTTACTCTGCTGCGCTTAAAATTTCTTTTTTGGTTTGCTACAATGCCTTTTCTGAAACGTTGTCTCCCTCTGCTGGAACACTGACTTCTTTCATTTAATGCCTGCAGACTATAAAAGAGAACCCAACCCAAAAAGTTTGGTTGATTAGTCTGTGGCATTCTGTTAAACTGTTGCTTATGGCGGTCTCTGTGAGCTTCTCAGCGACATTCAGCCAGCCAGGTATCCTGCCTGCAGTAGATGGAATGTGGCAATGGAACGCTGGCTGCGCGTGTCATAATAGGCTCTGAGCCTTTATATACCTGTGCACAGCAGCAGCCACCTTCAGTCTGCTGCTGGACAGCCAGCAGCAGCAGCAGCAGGAGAGGTATGTAATCAGGAGCCCTCCTGCTAAGGGTAGACAGCTGCTCGTTCCACCCCACCCCCCGCCTTAATTGGTTCTCCTCCCTTCCAACGGTGTTGAGGCGGGTGGGAACAGCAGGGGGTGAAGGTGCTGTGTTTAAAGAGGTGGAGTTATGCAGATCTAAAACGCGTGGATTGCAGCAGCAGCAAGCCGAAAAGTGCAGGCATGTAAGGGATCTAGAGGTTGACAACATGTCTTCTTAACGGGAGTCCAGGAGCTCATCTCCACAAATGGACTTTTCAGGATCCTTGGGTGGCTCCGTAGTTTGAAACCAATTCTGGTTATCGCTTCTCGGCCTTTTGGCTAAGATCAAGTGTAGTATCTGTTCTTATCAGTTTAATATCTGATACGTCCCCTATCTGGGGACCATATATTAAATGGATTTTTAGAACAGGGAGATGGAAAAAGAGCTTGCTCTGTCCACTCCACGCATTGACCTGGTATTGCAGTATCTCCAGGACCGGTGCACCCCTTCTTTAATGCAGTTTCTAAAATCAGAAAGAATTGAATTCAATGTTTTTTGTTCATTTTGCTTGTTTGTCGGATTTTGGGATGGACTCTTTGGCTTTGCTTTTCTTCTCCTCATTGGATTTTTCATGTTCAAAGTTGCAGAAGCCAGATTACAAGCTCATTTTGGTTCAACTTCAGCAACTGTGCATTGCATTGCCATGTAATGTGATGCAATGCTATCTTTCTAGCTCTCCCTTTTTACTTCCTTTTGGATAAACAGACATATTAGGCAAGCATTTTGGAGCTTTCACCTAAATAACTACAGGTGGTGAGATAAGCTGCACAATATAATTGACCTTTCAGTATATTGTTGCACACACACCATCTATTTAGCAAATGCCCTTGTTATCAACAGCAGCCTTTTAAACTCACCTGAGCTAACAGGTATGTGCGCTGGTTACTCTGCTGCGCTTAAAATTTCTTTTTTGGTTTGCTACAATGCCTTTTCTGAAACGTTGTCTCCCTCTGCTGGAACACTGACTTCTTTCATTTAATGCCTGCAGACTATAAAAGAGAACCCAACCCAAAAAGTTTGGTTGATTAGTCTGTGGCATTCTGTTAAACTGTTGCTTATGGCGGTCTCTGTGAGCTTCTCAGCGACATTCAGCCAGCCAGGTATCCTGCCTGCAGTAGATGGAATGTGGCAATGGAACGCTGGCTGCGCGTGTCATAATAGGCTCTGAGCCTTTATATACCTGTGCACAGCAGCAGCCACCTTCAGTCTGCTGCTGGACAGCCAGCAGCAGCAGCAGCAGCAGGAGAGGTATGTAATCAGGAGCCCTCCTGCTAAGGGTAGACAGCTGCTCGTTCCACCCCACCCCCCGCCTTAATTGGTTCTCCTCCCTTCCAACGGTGTTGAGGCGGGTGGGAACAGCAGGGGGTGAAGGTGCTGTGTTTAAAGAGGTGGAGTTATGCAGATCTAAAACGCGTGGATTGCAGCAGCAGCAAGCCGAAAAGTGCAGGCATGTAAGGGATCTAGAGGTTGACAACATGTCTTCTTATCGGGAGTCCAGGAGCTCATCTCCACAAATGGACTTTTCAGGATCCTTGGGTGGCTCCGTAGTTTGAAACCAATTCTGGTTATCGCTTCTCGGCCTTTTGGCTAAGATCAAGTGTAGTATCTGTTCTTATCAGTTTAATATCTGATACGTCCCCTATCTGGGGACCATATATTAAATGGATTTTTAGAACAGGGAGATGGAAAAAGAGCTTGCTCTGTCCACTCCACGCATTGACCTGGTATTGCAGTATCTCCAGGACCGGTGCACCCCTTCTTTAATGCAGTTTCTAAAATCAGAAAGAATTGAATTCAATGTTTTTTGTTCATTTTGCTTGTTTGTCGGATTTTGGGATGGACTCTTTGGCTTTGCTTTTCTTCTCCTCATTGGATTTTTCATGTTCAAAGTTGCAGAAGCCAGATTACAAGCTCATTTTGGTTCAACTTCAGCAACTGTGCATTGCATTGCCATGTAATGTGATGCAATGCTATCTTTCTAGCTCTCCCTTTTTACTTCCTTTTGGATAAACAGACATATTAGGCAAGCATTTTGGAGCTTTCACCTAAATAACTACAGGTGGTGAGATAAGCTGCACAATATAATTGACCTTTCAGTATATTGTTGCACACACACCATCTATTTAGCAAATGCCCTTGTTATCAACAGCAGCCTTTTAAACTCACCTGAGCTAACAGGTATGTGCGCTGGTTACTCTGCTGCGCTTAAAATTTCTTTTTTGGTTTGCTACAATGCCTTTTCTGAAACGTTGTCTCCCTCTGCTGGAACACTGACTTCTTTCATTTAATGCCTGCAGACTATAAAAGAGAACCCAACCCAAAAAGTTTGGTTGATTAGTCTGTGGCATTCTGTTAAACTGTTGCTTATGGCGGTCTCTGTGAGCTTCTCAGCGACATTCAGCCAGCCAGGTATCCTGCCTGCAGTAGATGGAATGTGGCAATGGAACGCTGGCTGCGCGTGTCATAATAGGCTCTGAGCCTTTATATACCTGTGCACAGCAGCAGCCACCTTCAGTCTGCTGCTGGACAGCCAGCAGCAGCAGCAGCAGGAGAGGTATGTAATCAGGAGCCCTCCTGCTAAGGGTAGACAGCTGCTCGTTCCACCCCACCCCCCGCCTTAATTGGTTCTCCTCCCTTCCAACGGTGTTGAGGCGGGTGGGAACAGCAGGGGGTGAAGGTGCTGTGTTTAAAGAGGTGGAGTTATGCAGATCTAAAACGCGTGGATTGCAGCAGCAGCAAGCCGAAAAGTGCAGGCATGTAAGGGATCTAGAGGTTGACAACATGTCTTCTTAACGGGAGTCCAGGAGCTCATCTCCACAAATGGACTTTTCAGGATCCTTGGGTGGCTCCGTAGTTTGAAACCAATTCTGGTTATCGCTTCTCGGCCTTTTGGCTAAGATCAAGTGTAGTATCTGTTCTTATCAGTTTAATATCTGATACGTCCCCTATCTGGGGACCATATATTAAATGGATTTTTAGAACAGGGAGATGGAAAAAGAGCTTGCTCTGTCCACTCCACGCATTGACCTGGTATTGCAGTATCTCCAGGACCGGTGCACCCCTTCTTTAATGCAGTTTCTAAAATCAGAAAGAATTGAATTCAATGTTTTTTGTTCATTTTGCTTGTTTGTCGGATTTTGGGATGGACTCTTTGGCTTTGCTTTTCTTCTCCTCATTGGATTTTTCATGTTCAAAGTTGCAGAAGCCAGATTACAAGCTCATTTTGGTTCAACTTCAGCAACTGTGCATTGCATTGCCATGTAATGTGATGCAATGCTATCTTTCTAGCTCTCCCTTTTTACTTCCTTTTGGATAAACAGACATATTAGGCAAGCATTTTGGAGCTTTCACCTAAATAACTACAGGTGGTGAGATAAGCTGCACAATATAATTGACCTTTCAGTATATTGTTGCACACACACCATCTATTTAGCAAATGCCCTTGTTATCAACAGCAGCCTTTTAAACTCACCTGAGCTAACAGGTATGTGCGCTGGTTACTCTGCTGCGCTTAAAATTTCTTTTTTGGTTTGCTACAATGCCTTTTCTGAAACGTTGTCTCCCTCTGCTGGAACACTGACTTCTTTCATTTAATGCCTGCAGACTATAAAAGAGAACCCAACCCAAAAAGTTTGGTTGATTAGTCTGTGGCATTCTGTTAAACTGTTGCTTATGGCGGTCTCTGTGAGCTTCTCAGCGACATTCAGCCAGCCAGGTATCCTGCCTGCAGTAGATGGAATGTGGCAATGGAACGCTGGCTGCGCGTGTCATAATAGGCTCTGAGCCTTTATATACCTGTGCACAGCAGCAGCCACCTTCAGTCTGCTGCTGGACAGCCAGCAGCAGCAGCAGCAGGAGAGGTATGTAATCAGGAGCCCTCCTGCTAAGGGTAGACAGCTGCTCGTTCCACCCCACCCCCCGCCTTAATTGGTTCTCCTCCCTTCCAACGGTGTTGAGGCGGGTGGGAACAGCAGGAGGTGAAGGTGCTGTGTTTAAAGAGGTGGAGTTATGCAGATCTAAAACGCGTGGATTGCAGCAGCAGCAAGCCGAAAAGTGCAGGCATGTAAGGGATCTAGAGGTTGACAACATGTCTTCTTAACGGGAGTCCAGGAGCTCATCTCCACAAATGGACTTTTCAGGATCCTTGGGTGGCTCCGTAGTTTGAAACCAATTCTGGTTATCGCTTCTCGGCCTTTTGGCTAAGATCAAGTGTAGTATCTGTTCTTATCAGTTTAATATCTGATACGTCCCCTATCTGGGGACCATATATTAAATGGATTTTTAGAACAGGGAGATGGAAAAAGAGCTTGCTCTGTCCACTCCACGCATTGACCTGGTATTGCAGTATCTCCAGGACCGGTGCACCCCTTCTTTAATGCAGTTTCTAAAATCAGAAAGAATTGAATTCAATGTTTTTTGTTCATTTTGCTTGTTTGTCGGATTTTGGGATGGACTCTTTGGCTTTGCTTTTCTTCTCCTCATTGGATTTCTCATGTTCAAAGTTGCAGAAGCCAGATTACAAGCTCATTTTGGTTCAACTTCAGCAACTGTGCATTGCATTGCCATGTAATGTGATGCAATGCTATCTTTCTAGCTCTCCCTTTTTACTTCCTTTTGGATAAACAGACATATTAGGCAAGCATTTTGGAGCTTTCACCTAAATAACTACAGGTGGTGAGATAAGCTGCACAATATAATTGACCTTTCAGTATATTGTTGCACACACACCATCTATTTAGCAAATGCCCTTGTTATCAACAGCAGCCTTTTAAACTCACCTGAGCTAACAGGTATGTGCGCTGGTTACTCTGCTGCGCTTAAAATTTCTTTTTTGGTTTGCTACAATGCCTTTTCTGAAACGTTGTCTCCCTCTGCTGGAACACTGACTTCTTTCATTTAATGCCTGCAGACTATAAAAGAGAACCCAACCCAAAAAGTTTGGTTGATTAGTCTGTGGCATTCTGTTAAACTGTTGCTTATGGCGGTCTCTGTGAGCTTCTCAGCGACATTCAGCCAGCCAGGTATCCTGCCTGCAGTAGATGGAATGTGGCAATGGAACGCTGGCTGCGCGTGTCATAATAGGCTCTGAGCCTTTATATACCTGTGCACAGCAGCAGCCACCTTCAGTCTGCTGCTGGACAGCCAGCAGCAGCAGCAGCAGGAGAGGTATGTAATCAGGAGCCCTCCTGCTAAGGGTAGACAGCTGCTCGTTCCACCCCACCCCCCGCCTTAATTGGTTCTCCTCCCTTCCAACGGTGTTGAGGCGGGTGGGAACAGCAGGGGGTGAAGGTGCTGTGTTTAAAGAGGTGGAGTTATGCAGATCTAAAACGCGTGGATTGCAGCAGCAGCAAGCCGAAAAGTGCAGGCATGTAAGGGATCTAGAGGTTGACAACATGTCTTCTTAACGGGAGTCCAGGAGCTCATCTCCACAAATGGACTTTTCAGGATCCTTGGGTGGCTCCGTAGTTTGAAACCAATTCTGGTTATCGCTTCTCGGCCTTTTGGCTAAGATCAAGTGTAGTATCTGTTCTTATCAGTTTAATATCTGATACGTCCCCTATCTGGGGACCATATATTAAATGGATTTTTAGAACAGGGAGATGGAAAAAGAGCTTGCTCTGTCCACTCCACGCATTGACCTGGTATTGCAGTATCTCCAGGACCGGTGCACCCCTTCTTTAATGCAGTTTCTAAAATCAGAAAGAATTGAATTCAATGTTTTTTGTTCATTTTGCTTGTTTGTCGGATTTTGGGATGGACTCTTTGGCTTTGCTTTTCTTCTCCTCATTGGATTTTTCATGTTCAAAGTTGCAGAAGCCAGATTACAAGCTCATTTTGGTTCAACTTCAGCAACTGTGCATTGCATTGCCATGTAATGTGATGCAATGCTATCTTTCTAGCTCTCCCTTTTTACTTCCTTTTGGATAAACAGACATATTAGGCAAGCATTTTGGAGCTTTCACCTAAATAACTACAGGTGGTGAGATAAGCTGCACAATATAATTGACCTTTCAGTATATTGTTGCACACACACCATCTATTTAGCAAATGCCCTTGTTATCAACAGCAGCCTTTTAAACTCACCTGAGCTAACAGGTATGTGCGCTGGTTACTCTGCTGCGCTTAAAATTTCTTTTTTGGTTTGCTACAATGCCTTTTCTGAAACGTTGTCTCCCTCTGCTGGAACACTGACTTCTTTCATTTAATGCCTGCAGACTATAAAAGAGAACCCAACCCAAAAAGTTTGGTTGATTAGTCTGTGGCATTCTGTTAAACTGTTGCTTATGGCGGTCTCTGTGAGCTTCTCAGCGACATTCAGCCAGCCAGGTATCCTGCCTGCAGTAGATGGAATGTGGCAATGGAACGCTGGCTGCGCGTGTCATAATAGGCTCTGAGCCTTTATATACCTGTGCACAGCAGCAGCCACCTTCAGTCTGCTGCTGGACAGCCAGCAGCAGCAGCAGCAGGAGAGGTATGTAATCAGGAGCCCTCCTGCTAAGGGTAGACAGCTGCTCGTTCCACCCCACCCCCCGCCTTAATTGGTTCTCCTCCCTTCCAACGGTGTTGAGGCGGGTGGGAACAGCAGGGGGTGAAGGTGCTGTGTTTAAAGAGGTGGAGTTATGCAGATCTAAAACGCGTGGATTGCAGCAGCAGCAAGCCGAAAAGTGCAGGCATGTAAGGGATCTAGAGGTTGACAACATGTCTTCTTAACGGGAGTCCAGGAGCTCATCTCCACAAATGGACTTTTCAGGATCCTTGGGTGGCTCCGTAGTTTGAAACCAATTCTGGTTATCGCTTCTCGGCCTTTTGGCTAAGATCAAGTGTAGTATCTGTTCTTATCAGTTTAATATCTGATACGTCCCCTATCTGGGGACCATATATTAAATGGATTTTTAGAACAGGGAGATGGAAAAAGAGCTTGCTCTGTCCACTCCACGCATTGACCTGGTATTGCAGTATCTCCAGGACCGGTGCACCCCTTCTTTAATGCAGTTTCTAAAATCAGAAAGAATTGAATTCAATGTTTTTTGTTCATTTTGCTTGTTTGTCGGATTTTGGGATGGACTCTTTGGCTTTGCTTTTCTTCTCCTCATTGGATTTTTCATGTTCAAAGTTGCAGAAGCCAGATTACAAGCTCATTTTGGTTCAACTTCAGCAACTGTGCATTGCATTGCCATGTAATGTGATGCAATGCTATCTTTCTAGCTCTCCCTTTTTACTTCCTTTTGGATAAACAGACATATTAGGCAAGCATTTTGGAGCTTTCACCTAAATAACTACAGGTGGTGAGATAAGCTGCACAATATAATTGACCTTTCAGTATATTGTTGCACACACACCATCTATTTAGCAAATGCCCTTGTTATCAACAGCAGCCTTTTAAACTCACCTGAGCTAACAGGTATGTGCGCTGGTTACTCTGCTGCGCTTAAAATTTCTTTTTTGGTTTGCTACAATGCCTTTTCTGAAACGTTGTCTCCCTCTGCTGGAACACTGACTTCTTTCATTTAATGCCTGCAGACTATAAAAGAGAACCCAACCCAAAAAGTTTGGTTGATTAGTCTGTGGCATTCTGTTAAACTGTTGCTTATGGCGGTCTCTGTGAGCTTCTCAGCGACATTCAGCCAGCCAGGTATCCTGCCTGCAGTAGATGGAATGTGGCAATGGAACGCTGGCTGCGCGTGTCATAATAGGCTCTGAGCCTTTATATACCTGTGCACAGCAGCAGCCACCTTCAGTCTGCTGCTGGACAGCCAGCAGCAGCAGCAGCAGGAGAGGTATGTAATCAGGAGCCCTCCTGCTAAGGGTAGACAGCTGCTCGTTCCACCCCACCCCCCGCCTTAATTGGTTCTCCTCCCTTCCAACGGTGTTGAGGCGGGTGGGAACAGCAGGGGGTGAAGGTGCTGTGTTTAAAGAGGTGGAGTTATGCAGATCTAAAACGCGTGGATTGCAGCAGCAGCAAGCCGAAAAGTGCAGGCATGTAAGGGATCTAGAGGTTGACAACATGTCTTCTTAACGGGAGTCCAGGAGCTCATCTCCACAAATGGACTTTTCAGGATCCTTGGGTGGCTCCGTAGTTTGAAACCAATTCTGGTTATCGCTTCTCGGCCTTTTGGCTAAGATCAAGTGTAGTATCTGTTCTTATCAGTTTAATATCTGATACGTCCCCTATCTGGGGACCATATATTAAATGGATTTTTAGAACAGGGAGATGGAAAAAGAGCTTGCTCTGTCCACTCCACGCATTGACCTGGTATTGCAGTATCTCCATGACCGGTGCACCCCTTCTTTAATGCAGTTTCTAAAATCAGAAAGAATTGAATTCAATGTTTTTTGTTCATTTTGCTTGTTTGTCGGATTTTGGGATGGACTCTTTGGCTTTGCTTTTCTTCTCCTCATTGGATTTTTCATGTTCAAAGTTGCAGAAGCCAGATTACAAGCTCATTTTGGTTCAACTTCAGCAACTGTGCATTGCATTGCCATGTAATGTGATGCAATGCTATCTTTCTAGCTCTCCCTTTTTACTTCCTTTTGGATAAACAGACATATTAGGCAAGCATTTTGGAGCTTTCACCTAAATAACTACAGGTGGTGAGATAAGCTGCACAATATAATTGACCTTTCAGTATATTGTTGCACACACACCATCTATTTAGCAAATGCCCTTGTTATCAACAGCAGCCTTTTAAACTCACCTGAGCTAACAGGTATGTGCGCTGGTTACTCTGCTGCGCTTAAAATTTCTTTTTTGGTTTGCTACAATGCCTTTTCTGAAACGTTGTCTCCCTCTGCTGGAACACTGACTTCTTTCATTTAATGCCTGCAGACTATAAAAGAGAACCCAACCCAAAAAGTTTGGTTGATTAGTCTGTGGCATTCTGTTAAACTGTTGCTTATGGCGGTCTCTGTGAGCTTCTCAGCGACATTCAGCCAGCCAGGTATCCTGCCTGCAGTAGATGGAATGTGGCAATGGAACGCTGGCTGCGCGTGTCATAATAGGCTCTGAGCCTTTATATACCTGTGCACAGCAGCAGCCACCTTCAGTCTGCTGCTGGACAGCCAGCAGCAGCAGCAGCAGGAGAGGTATGTAATCAGGAGCCCTCCTGCTAAGGGTAGACAGCTGCTCATTCCACCCCACCCCCCGCCTTAATTGGTTCTCCTCCCTTCCAACGGTGTTGAGGCGGGTGGGAACAGCAGGGGGTGAAGGTGCTGTGTTTAAAGAGGTGGAGTTATGCAGATCTAAAACGCGTGGATTGCAGCAGCAGCAAGCCGAAAAGTGCAGGCATGTAAGGGATCTAGAGGTTGACAACATGTCTTCTTAACGGAAGTCCAGGAGCTCATCTCCACAAATGGACTTTTCAGGATCCTTGGGTGGCTCCGTAGTTTGAAACCAATTCTGGTTATCGCTTCTCGGCCTTTTGGCTAAGATCAAGTGTAGTATCTGTTCTTATCAGTTTAATATCTGATACGTCCCCTATCTGGGGACCATATATTAAATGGATTTTTAGAACAGGGAGATGGAAAAAGAGCTTGCTCTGTCCACTCCACGCATTGACCTGGTATTGCAGTATCTCCAGGACCGGTGCACCCCTTCTTTAATGCAGTTTCTAAAATCAGAAAGAATTGAATTCAATGTTTTTTGTTCATTTTGCTTGTTTGTCGGATTTTGGGATGGACTCTTTGGCTTTGCTTTTCTTCTCCTCATTGGATTTTTCATGTTCAAAGTTGCAGAAGCCAGATTACAAGCTCATTTTGGTTCAACTTCAGCAACTGTGCATTGCATTGCCATGTAATGTGATGCAATGCTATCTTTCTAGCTCTCCCTTTTTACTTCCTTTTGGATAAACAGACATATTAGGCAAGCATTTTGGAGCTTTCACCTAAATAACTACAGGTGGTGAGATAAGCTGCACAATATAATTGACCTTTCAGTATATTGTTGCACACACACCATCTATTTAGCAAATGCCCTTGTTATCAACAGCAGCCTTTTAAACTCACCTGAGCTAACAGGTATGTGCGCTGGTTACTCTGCTGCGCTTAAAATTTCTTTTTTGGTTTGCTACAATGCCTTTTCTGAAACGTTGTCTCCCTCTGCTGGAACACTGACTTCTTTCATTTAATGCCTGCAGACTATAAAAGAGAACCCAACCCAAAAAGTTTGGTTGATTAGTCTGTGGCATTCTGTTAAACTGTTGCTTATGGCGGTCTCTGTGAGCTTCTCAGCGACATTCAGCCAGCCAGGTATCCTGCCTGCAGTAGATGGAATGTGGCAATGGAACGCTGGCTGCGCGTGTCATAATAGGCTCTGAGCCTTTATATACCTGTGCACAGCAGCAGCCACCTTCAGTCTGCTGCTGGACAGCCAGCAGCAGCAGCAGCAGGAGAGGTATGTAATCAGGAGCCCTCCTGCTAAGGGTAGACAGCTGCTCGTTCCACCCCACCCCCCGCCTTAATTGGTTCTCCTCCCTTCCAACGGTGTTGAGGCGGGTGGGAACAGCAGGGGGTGAAGGTGCTGTGTTTAAAGAGGTGGAGTTATGCAGATCTAAAACGCGTGGATTGCAGCAGCAGCAAGCCGAAAAGTGCAGGCATGTAAGGGATCTAGAGGTTGACAACATGTCTTCTTAACGGGAGTCCAGGAGCTCATCTCCACAAATGGACTTTTCAGGATCCTTGGGTGGCTCCGTAGTTTGAAACCAATTCTGGTTATCGCTTCTCGGCCTTTTGGCTAAGATCAAGTGTAGTATCTGTTCTTATCAGTTTAATATCTGATACGTCCCCTATCTGGGGACCATATATTAAATGGATTTTTAGAACAGGGAGATGGAAAAAGAGCTTGCTCTGTCCACTCCACGCATTGACCTGGTATTGCAGTATCTCCAGGACCGGTGCACCCCTTCTTTAATGCAGTTTCTAAAATCAGAAAGAATTGAATTCAATGTTTTTTGTTCATTTTGCTTGTTTGTCGGATTTTGGGATGGACTCTTTGGCTTTGCTTTTCTTCTCCTCATTGGATTTTTCATGTTCAAAGTTGCAGAAGCCAGATTACAAGCTCATTTTGGTTCAACTTCAGCAACTGTGCATTGCATTGCCATGTAATGTGATGCAATGCTATCTTTCTAGCTCTCCCTTTTTACTTCCTTTTGGATAAACAGACATATTAGGCAAGCATTTTGGAGCTTTCACCTAAATAACTACAGGTGGTGAGATAAGCTGCACAATATAATTGACCTTTCAGTATATTGTTGCACACACACCATCTATTTAGCAAATGCCCTTGTTATCAACAGCAGCCTTTTAAACTCACCTGAGCTAACAGGTATGTGCGCTGGTTACTCTGCTGCGCTTAAAATTTCTTTTTTGGTTTGCTACAATGCCTTTTCTGAAACGTTGTCTCCCTCTGCTGGAACACTGACTTCTTTCATTTAATGCCTGCAGACTATAAAAGAGAACCCAACCCAAAAAGTTTGGTTGATTAGTCTGTGGCATTCTGTTAAACTGTTGCTTATGGCGGTCTCTGTGAGCTTCTCAGCGACATTCAGCCAGCCAGGTATCCTGCCTGCAGTAGATGGAATGTGGCAATGGAACGCTGGCTGCGCGTGTCATAATAGGCTCTGAGCCTTTATATACCTGTGCACAGCAGCAGCCACCTTCAGTCTGCTGCTGGACAGCCAGCAGCAGCAGCAGCAGGAGAGGTATGTAATCAGGAGCCCTCCTGCTAAGGGTAGACAGCTGCTCGTTCCACCCCACCCCCCGCCTTAATTGGTTCTCCTCCCTTCCAACGGTGTTGAGGCGGGTGGGAACAGCAGGGGGTGAAGGTGCTGTGTTTAAAGAGGTGGAGTTATGCAGATCTAAAACGCGTGGATTGCAGCAGCAGCAAGCCGAAAAGTGCAGGCATGTAAGGGATCTAGAGGTTGACAACATGTCTTCTTAACGGGAGTCCAGGAGCTCATCTCCACAAATGGACTTTTCAGGATCCTTGGGTGGCTCCGTAGTTTGAAACCAATTCTGGTTATCGCTTCTCGGCCTTTTGGCTAAGATCAAGTGTAGTATCTGTTCTTATCAGTTTAATATCTGATACGTCCCCTATCTGGGGACCATATATTAAATGGATTTTTAGAACAGGGAGATGGAAAAAGAGCTTGCTCTGTCCACTCCACGCATTGACCTGGTATTGCAGTATCTCCAGGACCGGTGCACCCCTTCTTTAATGCAGTTTCTAAAATCAGAAAGAATTGAATTCAATGTTTTTTGTTCATTTTGCTTGTTTGTCGGATTTTGGGATGGACTCTTTGGCTTTGCTTTTCTTCTCCTCATTGGATTTTTCATGTTCAAAGTTGCAGAAGCCAGATTACAAGCTCATTTTGGTTCAACTTCAGCAACTGTGCATTGCATTGCCATGTAATGTGATGCAATGCTATCTTTCTAGCTCTCCCTTTTTACTTCCTTTTGGATAAACAGACATATTAGGCAAGCATTTTGGAGCTTTCACCTAAATAACTACAGGTGGTGAGATAAGCTGCACAATATAATTGACCTTTCAGTATATTGTTGCACACACACCATCTATTTAGCAAATGCCCTTGTTATCAACAGCAGCCTTTTAAACTCACCTGAGCTAACAGGTATGTGCGCTGGTTACTCTGCTGCGCTTAAAATTTCTTTTTTGGTTTGCTACAATGCCTTTTCTGAAACGTTGTCTCCCTCTGCTGGAACACTGACTTCTTTCATTTAATGCCTGCAGACTATAAAAGAGAACCCAACCCAAAAAGTTTGGTTGATTAGTCTGTGGCATTCTGTTAAACTGTTGCTTATGGCGGTCTCTGTGAGCTTCTCAGCGACATTCAGCCAGCCAGGTATCCTGCCTGCAGTAGATGGAATGTGGCAATGGAACGCTGGCTGCGCGTGTCATAATAGGCTCTGAGCCTTTATATACCTGTGCACAGCAGCAGCCACCTTCAGTCTGCTGCTGGACAGCCAGCAGCAGCAGCAGCAGGAGAGGTATGTAATCAGGAGCCCTCCTGCTAAGGGTAGACAGCTGCTCGTTCCACCCCACCCCCCGCCTTAATTGGTTCTCCTCCCTTCCAACGGTGTTGAGGCGGGTGGGAACAGCAGGGGGTGAAGGTGCTGTGTTTAAAGAGGTGGAGTTATGCAGATCTAAAACGCGTGGATTGCAGCAGCAGCAAGCCGAAAAGTGCAGGCATGTAAGGGATCTAGAGGTTGACAACATGTCTTCTTAACGGGAGTCCAGGAGCTCATCTCCACAAATGGACTTTTCAGGATCCTTGGGTGGCTCCGTAGTTTGAAACCAATTCTGGTTATCGCTTCTCGGCCTTTTGGCTAAGATCAAGTGTAGTATCTGTTCTTATCAGTTTAATATCTGATACGTCCCCTATCTGGGGACCATATATTAAATGGATTTTTAGAACAGGGAGATGGAAAAAGAGCTTGCTCTGTCCACTCCACGCATTGACCTGGTATTGCAGTATCTCCAGGACCGGTGCACCCCTTCTTTAATGCAGTTTCTAAAATCAGAAAGAATTGAATTCAATGTTTTTTGTTCATTTTGCTTGTTTGTCGGATTTTGGGATGGACTCTTTGGCTTTGCTTTTCTTCTCCTCATTGGATTTTTCATGTTCAAAGTTGCAGAAGCCAGATTACAAGCTCATTTTGGTTCAACTTCAGCAACTGTGCATTGCATTGCCATGTAATGTGATGCAATGCTATCTTTCTAGCTCTCCCTTTTTACTTCCTTTTGGATAAACAGACATATTAGGCAAGCATTTTGGAGCTTTCACCTAAATAACTACAGGTGGTGAGATAAGCTGCACAATATAATTGACCTTTCAGTATATTGTTGCACACACACCATCTATTTAGCAAATGCCCTTGTTATCAACAGCAGCCTTTTAAACTCACCTGAGCTAACAGGTATGTGCGCTGGTTACTCTGCTGCGCTTAAAATTTCTTTTTTGGTTTGCTACAATGCCTTTTCTGAAACGTTGTCTCCCTCTGCTGGAACACTGACTTCTTTCATTTAATGCCTGCAGACTATAAAAGAGAACCCAACCCAAAAAGTTTGGTTGATTAGTCTGTGGCATTCTGTTAAACTGTTGCTTATGGCGGTCTCTGTGAGCTTCTCAGCGACATTCAGCCAGCCAGGTATCCTGCCTGCAGTAGATGGAATGTGGCAATGGAACGCTGGCTGCGCGTGTCATAATAGGCTCTGAGCCTTTATATACCTGTGCACAGCAGCAGCCACCTTCAGTCTGCTGCTGGACAGCCAGCAGCAGCAGCAGGAGAGGTATGTAATCAGGAGCCCTCCTGCTAAGGGTAGACAGCTGCTCGTTCCACCCCACCCCCCGCCTTAATTGGTTCTCCTCCCTTCCAACGGTGTTGAGGCGGGTGGGAACAGCAGGGGGTGAAGGTGCTGTGTTTAAAGAGGTGGAGTTATGCAGATCTAAAACGCGTGGATTGCAGCAGCAGCAAGCCGAAAAGTGCAGGCATGTAAGGGATCTAGAGGTTGACAACATGTCTTCTTAACGGGAGTCCAGGAGCTCATCTCCACAAATGGACTTTTCAGGATCCTTGGGTGGCTCCGTAGTTTGAAACCAATTCTGGTTATCGCTTCTCGGCCTTTTGGCTAAGATCAAGTGTAGTATCTGTTCTTATCAGTTTAATATCTGATACGTCCCCTATCTGGGGACCATATATTAAATGGATTTTTAGAACAGGGAGATGGAAAAAGAGCTTGCTCTGTCCACTCCACGCATTGACCTGGTATTGCAGTATCTCCAGGACCGGTGCACCCCTTCTTTAATGCAGTTTCTAAAATCAGAAAGAATTGAATTCAATGTTTTTTGTTCATTTTGCTTGTTTGTCGGATTTTGGGATGGACTCTTTGGCTTTGCTTTTCTTCTCCTCATTGGATTTTTCATGTTCAAAGTTGCAGAAGCCAGATTACAAGCTCATTTTGGTTCAACTTCAGCAACTGTGCATTGCATTGCCATGTAATGTGATGCAATGCTATCTTTCTAGCTCTCCCTTTTTACTTCCTTTTGGATAAACAGACATATTAGGCAAGCATTTTGGAGCTTTCACCTAAATAACTACAGGTGGTGAGATAAGCTGCACAATATAATTGACCTTTCAGTATATTGTTGCACACACACCATCTATTTAGCAAATGCCCTTGTTATCAACAGCAGCCTTTTAAACTCACCTGAGCTAACAGGTATGTGCGCTGGTTACTCTGCTGCGCTTAAAATTTCTTTTTTGGTTTGCTACAATGCCTTTTCTGAAACGTTGTCTCCCTCTGCTGGAACACTGACTTCTTTCATATAATGCCTGCAGACTATAAAAGAGAACCCAACCCAAAAAGTTTGGTTGATTAGTCTGTGGCATTCTGTTAAACTGTTGCTTATGGCGGTCTCTGTGAGCTTCTCAGCGACATTCAGCCAGCCAGGTATCCTGCCTGCAGTAGATGGAATGTGGCAATGGAACGCTGGCTGCGCGTGTCATAATAGGCTCTGAGCCTTTATATACCTGTGCACAGCAGCAGCCACCTTCAGTCTGCTGCTGGACAGCCAGCAGCAGCAGCAGCAGGAGAGGTATGTAATCAGGAGCCCTCCTGCTAAGGGTAGACAGCTGCTCGTTCCACCCCACCCCCCGCCTTAATTGGTTCTCCTCCCTTCCAACGGTGTTGAGGCGGGTGGGAACAGCAGGGGGTGAAGGTGCTGTGTTTAAAGAGGTGGAGTTATGCAGATCTAAAACGCGTGGATTGCAGCAGCAGCAAGCCGAAAAGTGCAGGCATGTAAGGGATCTAGAGCTTGACAACATGTCTTCTTAACGGGAGTCCAGGAGCTCATCTCCACAAATGGACTTTTCAGGATCCTTGGGTGGCTCCGTAGTTTGAAACCAATTCTGGTTATCGCTTCTCGGTCTTTTGGCTAAGATCAAGTGTAGTATCTGTTCTTATCAGTTTAATATCTGATACGTCCCCTATCTGGGGACCATATATTAAATGGATTTTTAGAACAGGGAGATGGAAAAAGAGCTTGCTCTGTCCACTCCACGCATTGACCTGGTATTGCAGTATCTCCATGACCGGTGCACCCCTTCTTTAATGCAGTTTCTAAAATCAGAAAGAATTGAATTCAATGTTTTTTGTACATTTTGCTTGTTTGTCGGATTTTGGGATGGACTCTTTGGCTTTGCTTTTCTTCTCCTCATTGGATTTTTCATGTTCAAAGTTGCAGAAGCCAGATTACAAGCTCATTTTGGTTCAACTTCAGCAACTGTGCATTGCATTGCCATGTAATGTGATGCAATGCTATCTTTCTAGCTCTCCCTTTTTACTTCCTTTTGGATAAACAGACATATTAGGCAAGCATTTTGGAGCTTTCACCTAAATAACTACAGGTGGTGAGATAAGCTGCACAATATAATTGACCTTTCAGTATATTGTTGCACACACACCATCTATTTAGCAAATGCCCTTGTTATCAACAGCAGCCTTTTAAACTCACCTGAGCTAACAGGTATGTGCGCTGGTTACTCTGCTGCGCTTAAAATTTCTTTTTTGGTTTGCTACAATGCCTTTTCTGAAACGTTGTCTCCCTCTGCTGGAACACTGACTTCTTTCATTTAATGCCTGCAGACTATAAAAGAGAACCCAACCCAAAAAGTTTGGTTGATTAGTCTGTGGCATTCTGTTAAACTGTTGCTTATGGCGGTCTCTGTGAGCTTCTCAGCGACATTCAGCCAGCCAGGTATCCTGCCTGCAGTAGATGGAATGTGGCAATGGAACGCTGGCTGCGCGTGTCATAATAGGCTCTGAGCCTTTATATACCTGTGCACAGCAGCAGCCACCTTCAGTCTGCTGCTGGACAGCCAGCAGCAGCAGCAGCAGGAGAGGTATGTAATCAGGAGCCCTCCTGCTAAGGGTACACAGCTGCTCGTTCCACCCCACCCCCCGCCTTAATTGGTTCTCCTCCCTTCCAACGGTGTTGAGGCGGGTGGGAACAGCAGGGGGTGAAGGTGCTGAGTTTAAGGAGGTGGAGTTATGCAGATCTAAAACGCGTGGATTGCAGCAGCAGCAAGCCGAAAAGTGCAGGCATGTAAGGGATCTAGAGGTTGACAACATGTCTTCTTAACGGGAGTCCAGGAGCTCATCTCCACAAATGGACTTTTCAGGATCCTTGGGTGGCTCCGTAGTTTGAAACCAATTCTGGTTATCGCTTCTCGGCCTTTTGGCTAAGATCAAGTGTAGTATCTGTTCTTATCAGTTTAATATCTGATACGTCCCCTATCTGGGGACCATATATTAAATGGATTTTTAGAACAGGGAGATGGAAAAAGAGCTTGCTCTGTCCACTCCACGCATTGACCTGGTATTGCAGTATCTCCAGGACCGGTGCACCCCTTCTTTAATGCAGTTTCTAAAATCAGAAAGAATTGAATTCAATGTTTTTTGTTCATTTTGCTTGTTTGTCGGATTTTGGGATGGACTCTTTGGCTTTGCTTTTCTTCTCCTCATTGGATTTTTCATGTTCAAAGTTGCAGAAGCCAGATTACAAGCTCATTTTGGTTCAACTTCAGCAACTGTGCATTGCATTGCCATGTAATGTGATGCAATGCTATCTTTCTAGCTCTCCCTTTTTACTTCCTTTTGGATAAACAGACATATTAGGCAAGCATTTTGGAGCTTTCACCTAAATAACTACAGGTGGTGAGATAAGCTGCACAATATAATTGACCTTTCAGTATATTGTTGCACACACACCATCTATTTAGCAAATGCCCTTGTTATCAACAGCAGCCTTTTAAACTCACCTGAGCTAACAGGTATGTGCGCTGGTTACTCTGCTGCGCTTAAAATTTCTTTTTTGGTTTGCTACAATGCCTTTTCTGAAACGTTGTCTCCCTCTGCTGGAACACTGACTTCTTTCATTTAATGCCTGCAGACTATAAAAGAGAACCCAACCCAAAAAGTTTGGTTGATTAGTCTGTGGCATTCTGTTAAACTGTTGCTTATGGCGGTCTCTGTGAGCTTCTCAGCGACATTCAGCCAGCCAGGTATCCTGCCTGCAGTAGATGGAATGTGGCAATGGAACGCTGGCTGCGCGTGTCATAATAGGCTCTGAGCCTTTATATACCTGTGCACAGCAGCAGCCACCTTCAGTCTGCTGCTGGACAGCCAGCAGCAGCAGCAGCAGGAGAGGTATGTAATCAGGAGCCCTCCTGCTAAGGGTAGACAGCTGCTCGTTCCACCCCACCCCCCGCCTTAATTGGTTCTCCTCCCTTCCAACGGTGTTTGAGGCGGGTGGGAACAGCAGGGGGTGAAGGTGCTGTGTTTAAAGAGGTGGAGTTATGCAGATCTAAAACGCGTGGATTGCAGCAGCAGCAAGCCGAAAAGTGCAGGCATGTAAGGGATCTAGAGGTTGACAACATGTCTTCTTAACGGGAGTCCAGGAGCTCATCTCCACAAATGGACTTTTCAGGATCCTTGGGTGGCTCCGTAGTTTGAAACCAATTCTGGTTATCGCTTCTCGGCCTTTTGGCTACGACCAAGTGTTGTTGCTGGAAGACTCCAAAGCCTATCGCATCCTCGGCCTTGAGGCATCGACAGTTCTACTGTCTTAAGCCTCCTGCTGCTATAGGGGGTGTGCGTGCTGAAGAGAACCAAGAAGGCGATCGACTTACCTGAATATGGCGATGGCGACATCGGCTACTCTCCGTTCTGCTGGAGCTGGCGACTTGAAGATCAAGAACTCTTTCAAGATTGAAGTTGAAGAGCGAGCCCGTGACAAGTTCTCCCTGTCTTTCTTCGTGAGGAAAGTCCTGCTTGAGATCCTGCAGGTGAAAAGGGAGAACATTCTGGCACTTCAAGATGCTCCTGGACGCTTTGTGCTTACCCTGACCTCTGAAGTGGCATCTCAGAATTTTTACCATCAGATCAAGCTGAGACTTCAGGAGGAAGATCTTAAAGGACTGTGTTTTGTGACCCTCTGCCTGGCAGAAGAGAAGTCTGTGGTGGTTCATATGAGCAATCCGCATTTCTCTGAAAAGGATGTGGCTGCGTTTCTGCATAACTATTGCTCTGAGGTCCACTTCTCTCACAAAATCATGAACTCTGAGAGGTTGTGGACCGGAAAATACAAGTTCATCGTGAAGCTGAGAGAAGGTTTGGGAATTGGTGGACTCAATCATCCGCCTCAGAGCTTCCTGATTGGCAGAGAGAGAGGAAGACTCTTCTATCCAGGGATGCCTATCTTCTGCAGAAAATGTATGGACTTTGGGCATTCCTTTGAGAGCTGCAAGGAGGAGAACGCTCTTTGCAAGAAGTGCTATCAAAAAGGACATGTCACTCTGAACTGCCCAAATCAGATGATCTGTAATATCTGCCGTATCCCTGGGCACTCTTTTCGGGATTGTCCTTTGAGAAAAAAGACCTTCAGCTATGCAGATGCAGCTCGGGGGGGAGCCCCTCCGAAGCGGTCCAGTCCTGAAGAACAAACAGACAAATCCAAGGACCCTCCCGGGAACCCTTCTGGGGATCCGCCCAAGGACACTGCTGGGGACCCGCCTGGGGATAGCATTGTTCTCAAGGATTGGTCGGAGAGTCCAGATGGTCATGTGGTGGAGGAGAATCCAGCTGAGTCTGAAGTGGAGATGGGAGAGGAGTCTTCTAAGGAGGCTGGTGGTGAGGAGGAGGAGGAGGAGATTGACATTGACGTGGAGGTTTTGAGGAAAAGGAAAAAGGAGAAGTCGAGTTTGTTTAAGGGAGAGAGCGCCAGCAAAAGACCTGCCGGGCGTTTGAAAATAGTCCTCCCTAATTACTCACCTAAACCGATCATCTCAGTTCCTAAACCTGTAAACCCATCTGATCCGGTGAACATCGAGGAATTCTCAGACACGGACGTTTCTGCGGGTCCCTCTACCCCGGTCGGATTCATGTCAGATACGGACTCAAGTTCTGTTTAAATGATTTATGGCTACACTCAAAATTGCCTCACTAAATGTGAGGAGTTTAAAGGGCTCTGTCAAGAGAGCTGCTTTATTTTCTTACCTGATGACTTTAGATGCTGATATTTTTTTACTTCAAGAATGCGGCATTGACCATGACCCTAACTATAACAAACTAAGGGAAGATTGGGCGAACGGACCTTCCATCTGGTCCGGTGAAAATGGATCGCGTGCTACTGGTGTTGGCGTCCTGTTTAAAAACAAAGACTTTAAGGTTACCTCGTTCACTGAAGTTGAACCTGGACGTGCACTAGTTGTTAATGTGAGTTACTGTGGATCCGAGTTCAAGCTGATTAATGTTTATGCATCTCCGATTAAAGAGGAAAGATCCAGTTTATTAGATATCATCAAACTCTTTATACCTGGTCCTACACCAACTGTGGTTGGCGGTGACTTCAATTGTATCCGGTCTGATGAAAATAGGACATCAGGTACTAGAAGGAAAGACAAAACTGAGATGCAGTTAAAAAATCTAATCGACGATACTTGCCTGAATGATGTCTGGAGAGTAAAGAATACCTCTGAACCAGGATACACTTGGGAGAAAAATCTTCTAAAATCAAGAATTGACTTTGTTCTGACATCACAGAGTTTTAAAGTGAATAAAGTGGATCTAACAGGTAACATCTTTTCTGACCACAAAACGTTAATTACTCACTTGGAATTGCCCAGTCTAGAGAAAGGGCGAGGTGTCTGGAAGTTGAACACTCTGCTGCTGGAAGATGAAAGTATAAAAGAGGAATTTTTGAAATTTTATAAAAAACTACAGGGGAAAAAACGTTATTACAAAAGAATTCTAGAATGGTGGGAGTATGTGAAGTTTCAAATTAGACATTTTTTTCTCTTAGCTGGCAAAAGGAAGGCCAGACAGAATCAGAAATGGTTTAAAGACCTGAATACAAAACTGCAAACAGGTTACAAACTCAGAAATGCAGGGATAGATATGGAGGATGTTATTTTACAAGTCAAAGAAGACATTAAAAAAGCAATTGAACAGAAAGGCAAAGAAATAATTTTCAACGCCAAGGTAGAACATATGGAAAAAAATGAAACATGTTCCAGGTTCTTTTTCAAAAAATCTTTAGAACTCAAAGAATTAATTAAAGAACTTGATGGTGAAACAACTAAAGATGGACTGTTGGACAAAGCGCAAACTTTTTATCAAAATCTTTTTAGCGAAAAGAAAATTGACGCTGATTTTTTACCTGATGCTCTTAATTCATTGCAGAATCACCTTGAAAAGCAAGATCAAGAGTTGTTGATTGAAGATATCTGTGAAGAAGAACTGCTAAGTGCAATCAAAAGCTTTTCTAGAGGAAAAACACCGGGTACTGACGGACTACAAATTGAATTTTATCTTACTTTTTGGGAGATTTTAAAAGACGACCTGTTTGAGTTTTTTAAAGCTGTCTTTTTATGTGACAAATTGCCTGAATCTTGGAGAAGTGGTGTGGTCACCCTGCTTTTTAAAAAAGGAGATAAGACTAATCTAGAGAACTGGAGACCAATCACGTTACTCAACGTAGATTATAAAATTATGGCAAAAATCATGGTGAACAGAATGAAGAAGGTGATAGAGAAGGTCGTGCATCCTGATCAGGTATGTGGTGTGCCTGGTCGTACAATTGCAGAAAACTTGAATATTATACGGGACGCAATATGGTATCAGCAAGAGAGGAAGCAAAAGCTAGCTCTTCTGTCCCTTGATTTCCAGAAAGCGTACGACAGAGTCTCTCATAAGTACCTGTATTCTGTGTTAAAGAAAATGAAATTCCCGGATGTTTTTATTAAGCACATTGCACTTTTATATGATGAAAGTTTTAGCAGGATTTTAATTAATGGTTTTTTATCTTCAGAAGTTTTTCTAAAGTCGGGCGTCAAACAAGGATGCCCACTCTCGCCTCTGCTTTTTATCTGCACAATCGAGCCTCTACTGGCAATGTTGAGGAAAGATAAGATGGTGAAAGGTGTACCCATACCAGGTGGAAATGGACTAAGTACTAAGTCACTGGGGTACATGGATGACATCACGATCATGTGCGACTCAGAACAATCGCTGAGAAGAGCAGTAAGAACTACTGATTTTTTCTGTTTAGCATCTGCCTTCAAACTGAACTTGGAGAAGAGCGAATGTCTTGGATTCGGTGATTGGTCAGATGCGCAGATTCCTCAACTTAAAATAAGAAGTGATAAGATCAAAATTTTAGGTGTTGTGTTTACAAAGAAGAATGATGGAGAAGAAAGTTGGCAGTTGGTGAAGGAGAAAATGAAAAAGAAGATAAGTTTATGGAAACTCAGAAAATTATCAATGGAAGGTAAAAACTTGATCATTAAGTCTTTGTTGTTGCCGATAATGTTGTTTTTAAGTATGGTGTACCCTCCGAATGAGAACACAGTAAAGTTTCTCCAGAGACAAATTTTTCTTTTTCTATGGGGATCAAAAATGGAGAAGGTTCGAAGAGAGACAATGTACAAGCAGCATAAATATGGTGGAAAGAATATCCCAAATATCAAAAAATTTTTGTACCTAAAGTTCTTTAGTTTTTGCTTCAAAATGACCAATCTAAGAACTCATTGGTCTTTCTACTTAAGATATGCAGCTGGAGATATCTTTAGGAAAAGAAAGTGGATAACATTGCCCCAAAATTCTCCTGTCCTAATTACACTGCCAAAACAATATGTCTTACTAGAAAAAACAATTAGACTTTATAACTTACCTGAAATAGATGTGGAGATGCTGTCAAATTCAAGAAGACTGGCTCTAGAGACAAAGAGAAAAGAAACGATGACAGCAGTGGCAAACTTTACATACACTAAAAGTGGAAGAATTTGGAGAATGACTTATGCACCTTATCTAACAAATGAATATAAAGACTTGGCATGGGCAATAGTGCAAGAATGTGTTCCTGTTAGATTTTTTCAACACAGAAGGGGATTGTGCAATACTGCAAGATGCCCTAGAACAGGCTGTGTTAGAGAGGAAACAGTTTTACACACCTTTTGGAACTGTTTTTATGCCCAAAATGTCTGGAAAGAAGTTGGAAGTCTCTTAAAGTTTGTTACTGGTCTTAAGTTTTTAAATCACGAAGCAGTTTTATATGGAAATTTTACATGTCAATCAAAAGAAAAAGAAAGAGTCATCTGGATAATGATAAATGGAATAAAGAATGCGCTATGGAAAGTCCGAAACATATTGCTTTTTAAAAGAGATTTTATAAGTGAAAGTGAATGCATAAAATTAGCACTAAGTGAAATATATATTTATTACCTGTTAGATCTGAAGAGAATTGGGAAAAAAAGAGCCAAGAGTCTATGGAATTTTCATCTGTGGAACCTTGTAGCATGAACAGATTATAAGGCAAGAGAAATATTAGAAGAGAAATAACAACTGAAATATAAGAACAAAATGAAAAAGAAAAAAATCTGTTCTTATCAGTTTAATATCTGATACGTCCCCTATCTGGGGACCATATATTAAATGGATTTTTAGAACAGGGAGATGGAAAAAGAGCTTGCTCTGTCCACTCCACGCATTGACCTGGTATTGCAGTATCTCCAGGACCGGTGCACCCCTTCTTTAATGCAGTTTCTAAAATCAGAAAGAATTGAATTCAATGTTTTTTGTTCATTTTGCTTGTTTGTCGGATTTTGGGATGGACTCTTTGGCTTTGCTTTTCTTCTCCTCATTGGATTTTTCATGTTCAAAGTTGCAGAAGCCAGATTACAAGCTCATTTTGGTTCAACTTCAGCAACTGTGCATTGCATTGCCATGTAATGTGATGCAATGCTATCTTTCTAGCTCTCCCTTTTTACTTCCTTTTGGATAAACAGACATATTAGGCAAGCATTTTGGAGCTTTCACCTAAATAACTACAGGTGGTGAGATAAGCTGCACAATATAATTGACCTTTCAGTATATTGTTGCACACACACCATCTATTTAGCAAATGCCCTTGTTATCAACAGCAGCCTTTTAAACTCACCTGAGCTAACAGGTATGTGCGCTGGTTACTCTGCTGCGCTTAAAATTTCTTTTTTGGTTTGCTACAATGCCTTTTCTGAAGCGTTGTCTCCCTCTGCTGGAACACTGACTTCTTTCATTTAATGCCTGCAGACTATAAAAGAGAACCCAACCCAAAAAGTTTGGTTGATTAGTCTGTGGCATTCTGTTAAACTGTTGCTTATGGCGGTCTCTGTGAGCTTCTCAGCGACATTCAGCCAGCCAGGTATCCTGCCTGCAGTAGATGGAATGTGGCAATGGAACGCTGGCTGCGCGTGTCATAATAGGCTCTGAGCCTTTATATACCTGTGCACAGCAGCAGCCACCTTCAGTCTGCTGCTGGACAGCCAGCAGCAGCAGCAGGAGAGGTATGTAATCAGGAGCCCTCCTGCTAAGGGTAGACAGCTGCTCGTTCCACCCCACCCCCCGCCTTAATTGGTTCTCCTCCCTTCCAACGGTGTTGAGGCGGGTGGGAACAGCAGGGGGTGAAGGTGCTGTGTTTAAAGAGGTGGAGTTATGCAGATCTAAAACGCGTGGATTGCAGCAGCAGCAAGCCGAAAAGTGCAGGCATGTAAGGGATCTAGAGGTTGACAACATGTCTTCTTAACGGGAGTCCAGGAGCTCATCTCCACAAATGGACTTTTCAGGATCCTTGGGTGGCTCCGTAGTTTGAAACCAATTCTGGTTATCGCTTCTCGGCCTTTTGGCTAAGATCAAGTGTAGTATCTGTTCTTATCAGTTTAATATCTGATACGTCCCCTATCTGGGGACCATATATTAAATGGATTTTTAGAACAGGGAGATGGAAAAAGAGCTTGCTCTGTCCACTCCACGCATTGACCTGGTATTGCAGTATCTCCAGGACCGGTGCACCCCTTCTTTAATGCAGTTTCTAAAATCAGAAAGAATTGAATTCAATGTTTTTTGTTCATTTTGCTTGTTTGTCGGATTTTGGGATGGACTCTTTGGCTTTGCTTTTCTTCTCCTCATTGGATTTTTCATGTTCAAAGTTGCAGAAGCCAGATTACAAGCTCATTTTGGTTCAACTTCAGCAACTGTGCATTGCATTGCCATGTAATGTGATGCAATGCTATCTTTCTAGCTCTCCCTTTTTACTTCCTTTTGGATAAACAGACATATTAGGCAAGCATTTTGGAGCTTTCACCTAAATAACTACAGGTGGTGAGATAAGCTGCACAATATAATTGACCTTTCAGTATATTGTTGCACACACACCATCTATTTAGCAAATGCCCTTGTTATCAACAGCAGCCTTTTAAACTCACCTGAGCTAACAGGTATGTGCGCTGGTTACTCTGCTGCGCTTAAAATTTCTTTTTTGGTTTGCTACAATGCCTTTTCTGAAACGTTGTCTCCCTCTGCTGGAACACTGACTTCTTTCATTTAATGCCTGCAGACTATAAAAGAGAACCCAACCCAAAAAGTTTGGTTGATTAGTCTGTGGCATTCTGTTAAACTGTTGCTTATGGCGGTCTCTGTGAGCTTCTCAGCGACATTCAGCCAGCCAGGTATCCTGCCTGCAGTAGATGGAATGTGGCAATGGAACGCTGGCTGCGCGTGTCATAATAGGCTCTGAGCCTTTATATACCTGTGCACAGCAGCAGCCACCTTCAGTCTGCTGCTGGACAGCCAGCAGCAGCAGCAGCAGGAGAGGTATGTAATCAGGAGCCCTCCTGCTAAGGGTACACAGCTGCTCGTTCCACCCCACCCCCCGCCTTAATTGGTTCTCCTCCCTTCCAACGGTGTTGAGGCGGGTGGGAACAGCAGGGGGTGAAGGTGCTGTGTTTAAAGAGGTGGAGTTATGCAGATCTAAAACGCGTGGATTGCAGCAGCAGCAAGCCGAAAAGTGCAGGCATGTAAGGGATCTAGAGGTTGACAACATGTCTTCTTAACGGGAGTCCAGGAGCTCATCTCCACAAATGGACTTTTCAGGATCCTTGGGTGGCTCCGTAGTTTGAAACCAATTCTGGTTATCGCTTCTCGGCCTTTTGGCTAAGATCAAGTGTAGTATCTGTTCTTATCAGTTTAATATCTGATACGTCCCCTATCTGGGGACCATATATTAAATGGATTTTTAGAACAGGGAGATGGAAAAAGAGCTTGCTCTGTCCACTCCACGCATTGACCTGGTATTGCAGTATCTCCAGGACCGGTGCACCCCTTCTTTAATGCAGTTTCTAAAATCAGAAAGAATTGAATTCAATGTTTTTTGTTCATTTTGCTTGTTTGTCGGATTTTGGGATGGACTCTTTGGCTTTGCTTTTTTTCTCCTCATTGGATTTTTCATGTTCAAAGTTGCAGAAGCCAGATTACAAGCTCATTTTGGTTCAACTTCAGCAACTGTGCATTGCATTGCCATGTAATGTGATGCAATGCTATCTTTCTAGCTCTCCCTTTTTACTTCCTTTTGGATAAACAGACATATTAGGCAAGCATTTTGGAGCTTTCACCTAAATAACTACAGGTGGTGAGATAAGCTGCACAATATAATTGACCTTTCAGTATATTGTTGCACACACACCATCTATTTAGCAAATGCCCTTGTTATCAACAGCAGCCTTTTAAACTCACCTGAGCTAACAGGTATGTGCGCTGGTTACTCTGCTGCGCTTAAAATTTCTTTTTTGGTTTGCTACAATGCCTTTTCTGAAACGTTGTCTCCCTCTGCTGGAACACTGACTTCTTTCATTTAATGCCTGCAGACTATAAAAGAGAACCCAACCCAAAAAGTTTGGTTGATTAGTCTGTGGCATTCTGTTAAACTGTTGCTTATGGCGGTCTCTGTGAGCTTCTCAGCGACATTCAGCCAGCCAGGTATCCTGCCTGCAGTAGATGGAATGTGGCAATGGAACGCTGGCTGCGCGTGTCATAATAGGCTCTGAGCCTTTATATACCTGTGCACAGCAGCAGCCACCTTCAGTCTGCTGCTGGACAGCCAGCAGCAGCAGCAGCAGGAGAGGTATGTAATCAGGAGCCCTCCTGCTAAGGGTAGACAGGTGCTCGTTCCACCCCACCCCCCGCCTTAATTGGTTCTCCTCCCTTCCAACGGTGTTGAGGCGGGTGGGAACAGCAGGGGGTGAAGGTGCTGTGTTTAAAGAGGTGGAGTTATGCAGATCTAAAACGCGTGGATTGCAGCAGCAGCAAGCCGAAAAGTGCAGGCATGTAAGGGATCTAGAGGTTGACAACATGTCTTCTTAACGGGAGTCCAGGAGCTCATCTCCACAAATGGACTTTTCAGGATCCTTGGGTGGCTCCGTAGTTTGAAACCAATTCTGGTTATCGCTTCTCGGCCTTTTGGCTACGACCAAGTGTTGTTGCTGGAAGACTCCAAAGCCTATCGCATCCTCGGCCTTGAGGCATCGACAGTTCTACTGTCTTAAGCCTCCTGCTGCTATAGGGGGTGTGCGTGCTGAAGAGAACCAAGAAGGCGATCGACTTACCTGAATATGGCGATGGCGACATCGGCTACTCTCCGTTCTGCTGGAGCTGGCGACTTGAAGATCAAGAACTCTTTCAAGATTGAAGTTGAAGAGCGAGCCCGTGACAAGTTCTCCCTGTCTTTCTTCGTGAGGAAAGTCCTGCTTGAGATCCTGCAGGTGAAAAGGGAGAACATTCTGGCACTTCAAGATGCTCCTGGACGCTTTGTGCTTACCCTGACCTCTGAAGTGGCATCTCAGAATTTTTACCATCAGATCAAGCTGAGACTTCAGGAGGAAGATCTTAAAGGACTGTGTTTTGTGACCCTCTGCCTGGCAGAAGAGAAGTCTGTGGTGGTTCATATGAGCAATCCGCATGTCTCTGAAAAGGATGTGGCTGCGTTTCTGCATAACTATTGCTCTGAGGTCCACTTCTCTCACAAAATCATGAACTCTGAGAGGTTGTGGACCGGAAAATACAAGTTCATCGTGAAGCTGAGAGAAGGTTTGGGAATTGGTGGACTCAATCATCCGCCTCAGAGCTTCCTGATTGGCAGAGAGAGAGGAAGACTCTTCTATCCAGGGATGCCTATCTTCTGCAGAAAATGTATGGACTTTGGGCATTCCTTTGAGAGCTGCAAGGAGGAGAACGCTCTTTGCAAGAAGTGCTATCAAAAAGGACATGTCACTCTGAACTGCCCAAATCAGATGATCTGTAATATCTGCCGTATCCCTGGGCACTCTTTTCGGGATTGTCCGTTGAGAAAAAAGACCTTCAGCTATGCAGATGCAGCTCGGGGGGGAGCCCCTCCGAAGCGGTCCAGTCCTGAAGAACAAACAGACAAATCCAAGGACCCTCCCGGGAACCCTTCTGGGGATCCGCCCAAGGACACTGCTGGGGACCCGCCTGGGGATAGCATTGTTCTCAAGGATTGGTCGGAGAGTCCAGATGGTCATGTGGTGGAGGAGAATCCAGCTGAGTCTGAAGTGGAGATGGGAGAGGAGTCTTCTAAGGAGGCTGGTGGTGAGGAGGAGGAGGAGGAGATTGACATTGACGTGGAGGTTTTGAGGAAAAGGAAAAAGGAGAAGTCGAGTTTGTTTAAGGGAGAGAGCGCCAGCAAAAGACCTGCCGGGCGTTTGAAAATAGTCCTCCCTAATTACTCACCTAAACCGATCATCTCAGTTCCTAAACCTGTAAACCCATCTGATCCGGTGAACATCGAGGAATTCTCAGACACGGACGTTTCTGCGGGTCCCTCTACCCCGGTCGGATTCATGTCAGATACGGACTCAAGTTCTGTTTAAATGATTTATGGCTACACTCAAAATTGCCTCACTAAATGTGAGGAGTTTAAAGGGCTCTGTCAAGAGAGCTGCTTTATTTTCTTACCTGATGACTTTAGATGCTGATATTTTTTTACTTCAAGAATGCGGCATTGACCATGACCCTAACTATAACAAACTAAGGGAAGATTGGGCGAACGGACCTTCCATCTGGTCCGGTGAAAATGGATCGCGTGCTACTGGTGTTGGCGTCCTGTTTAAAAACAAAGACTTTAAGGTTACCTCGTTCACTGAAGTTGAACCTGGACGTGCACTAGTTGTTAATGTGAGTTACTGTGGATCCGAGTTCAAGCTGATTAATGTTTATGCATCTCCGATTAAAGAGGAAAGATCCAGTTTATTAGATATCATCAAACTCTTTATACCTGGTCCTACACCAACTGTGGTTGGCGGTGACTTCAATTGTATCCGGTCTGATGAAAATAGGACATCAGGTACTAGAAGGAAAGACAAAACTGAGATGCAGTTAAAAAATCTAATCGACGATACTTGCCTGAATGATGTCTGGAGAGTAAAGAATACCTCTGAACCAGGATACACTTGGGAGAAAAATCTTCTAAAATCAAGAATTGACTTTGTTCTGACATCACAGAGTTTTAAAGTGAATAAAGTGGATCTAACAGGTAACATCTTTTCTGACCACAAAACGTTAATTACTCACTTGGAATTGCCCAGTCTAGAGAAAGGGCGAGGTGTCTGGAAGTTGAACACTCTGCTGCTGGAAGATGAAAGTATAAAAGAGGAATTTTTGAAATTTTATAAAAAACTACAGGGGAAAAAACGTTATTACAAAAGAATTCTAGAATGGTGGGAGTATGTGAAGTTTCAAATTAGACATTTTTTTCTCTTAGCTGGCAAAAGGAAGGCCAGACAGAATCAGAAATGGTTTAAAGACCTGAATACAAAACTGCAAACAGGTTACAAACTCAGAAATGCAGGGATAGATATGGAGGATGTTATTTTACAAGTCAAAGAAGACATTAAAAAAGCAATTGAACAGAAAGGCAAAGAAATAATTTTCAACGCCAAGGTAGAACATATGGAAAAAAATGAAACATGTTCCAGGTTCTTTTTCAAAAAATCTTTAGAACTCAAAGAATTAATTAAAGAACTTGATGGTGAAACAACTAAAGATGGACTGTTGGACAAAGCGCAAACTTTTTATCAAAATCTTTTTAGCGAAAAGAAAATTGACGCTGATTTTTTACCTGATGCTCTTAATTCATTGCAGAATCACCTTGAAAAGCAAGATCAAGAGTTGTTGATTGAAGATATCTGTGAAGAAGAACTGCTAAGTGCAATCAAAAGCTTTTCTAGAGGAAAAACACCGGGTACTGACGGACTACAAATTGAATTTTATCTTACTTTTTGGGAGATTTTAAAAGACGACCTGTTTGAGTTTTTTAAAGCTGTCTTTTTATGTGACAAATTGCCTGAATCTTGGAGAAGTGGTGTGGTCACCCTGCTTTTTAAAAAAGGAGATAAGACTAATCTAGAGAACTGGAGACCAATCACGTTACTCAACGTAGATTATAAAATTATGGCAAAAATCATGGTGAACAGAATGAAGAAGGTGATAGAGAAGGTCGTGCATCCTGATCAGGTATGTGGTGTGCCTGGTCGTACAATTGCAGAAAACTTGAATATTATACGGGACGCAATATGGTATCAGCAAGAGAGGAAGCAAAAGCTAGCTCTTCTGTCCCTTGATTTCCAGAAAGCGTACGACAGAGTCTCTCATAAGTACCTGTATTCTGTGTTAAAGAAAATGAAATTCCCGGATGTTTTTATTAAGCACATTGCACTTTTATATGATGGAAGTTTTAGCAGGATTTTAATTAATGGTTTTTTATCTTCAGAAGTTTTTCTAAAGTCGGGCGTCAAACAAGGATGCCCACTCTCGCCTCTGCTTTTTATCTGCACAATCGAGCCTCTACTGGCAATGTTGAGGAAAGATAAGATGGTGAAAGGTGTACCCATACCAGGTGGAAATGGACTAAGTACTAAGTCACTGGGGTACATGGATGACATCACGATCATGTGCGACTCAGAACAATCGCTGAGAAGAGCAGTAAGAACTACTGATTTTTTCTGTTTAGCATCTGCCTTCAAACTGAACTTGGAGAAGAGCGAATGTCTTGGATTCGGTGATTGGTCAGATGCGCAGATTCCTCAACTTAAAATAAGAAGTGATAAGATCAAAATTTTAGGTGTTGTGTTTACAAAGAAGAATGATGGAGAAGAAAGTTGGCAGTTGGTGAAGGAGAAAATGAAAAAGAAGATAAGTTTATGGAAACTCAGAAAATTATCAATGGAAGGTAAAAACTTGATCATTAAGTCTTTGTTGTTGCCGATAATGTTGTTTTTAAGTATGGTGTACCCTCCGAATGAGAACACAGTAAAGTTTCTCCAGAGACAAATTTTTCTTTTTCTGTGGGGATCAAAAATGGAGAAGGTTCGAAGAGAGACAATGTACAAGCAGCATAAATATGGTGGAAAGAATATCCCAAATATCAAAAAATTTTTGTACCTAAAGTTCTTTAGTTTTTGCTTCAAAATGACCAATCTAAGAACTCATTGGTCTTTCTACTTAAGATATGCAGCTGGAGATATCTTTAGGAAAAGAAAGTGGATAACATTGCCCCAAAATTCTCCTGTCCTAATTACACTGCCAAAACAATATGTCTTACTAGAAAAAACAATTAGACTTTATAACTTACCTGAAATAGATGTGGAGATGCTGTCAAATTCAAGAAGACTGGCTCTAGAGACAAAGAGAAAAGAAACGATGACAGCAGTGGCAAACTTTACATACACTAAAAGTGGAAGAATTTGGAGAATGACTTATGCACCTTATCTAACAAATGAATATAAAGACTTGGCATGGGCAATAGTGCAAGAATGTGTTCCTGTTAGATTTTTTCAACACAGAAGGGGATTGTGCAATACTGCAAGATGCCCTAGAACAGGCTGTGTTAGAGAGGAAACAGTTTTACACACCTTTTGGAACTGTTTTTATGCCCAAAATGTCTGGAAAGAAGTTGGAAGTCTCTTAAAGTTTGTTACTGGTCTTAAGTTTTTAAATCACGAAGCAGTTTTATATGGAAATTTTACATGTCAATCAAAAGAAAAAGAAAGAGTCATCTGGATAATGATAAATGGAATAAAGAATGCGCTATGGAAAGTCCGAAACATATTGCTTTTTAAAAGAGATTTTATAAGTGAAAGTGAATGCATAAAATTAGCACTAAGTGAAATATATATTTATTACCTGTTAGATCTGAAGAGAATTGGGAAAAAAAGAGCCAAGAGTCTATGGAATTTTCATCTGTGGAACCTTGTAGCATGAACAGATTATAAGGCAAGAGAAATATTAGAAGAGAAATAACAACTGAAATATAAGAACAAAATGAAAAAGAAAAAAATCTGTTCTTATCAGTTTAATATCTGATACGTCCCCTATCTGGGGACCATATATTAAATGGATTTTTAGAACAGGGAGATGGAAAAAGAGCTTGCTCTGTCCACTCCACGCATTGACCTGGTATTGCAGTATCTCCAGGACCGGTGCACCCCTTCTTTAATGCAGTTTCTAAAATCAGAAAGAATTGAATTCAATGTTTTTTGTTCATTTTGCTTGTTTGTCGGATTTTGGGATGGACTCTTTGGCTTTGCTTTTCTTCTCCTCATTGGATTTTTCATGTTCAAAGTTGCAGAAGCCAGATTACAAGCTCATTTTGGTTCAACTTCAGCAACTGTGCATTGCATTGCCATGTAATGTGATGCAATGCTATCTTTCTAGCTCTCCCTTTTTACTTCCTTTTGGATAAACAGACATATTAGGCAAGCATTTTGGAGCTTTCACCTAAATAACTACAGGTGGTGAGATAAGCTGCACAATATAATTGACCTTTCAGTATATTGTTGCACACACACCATCTATTTAGCAAATGCCCTTGTTATCAACAGCAGCCTTTTAAACTCACCTGAGCTAACAGGTATGTGCGCTGGTTACTCTGCTGCGCTTAAAATTTCTTTTTTGGTTTGCTACAATGCCTTTTCTGAAGCGTTGTCTCCCTCTGCTGGAACACTGACTTCTTTCATTTAATGCCTGCAGACTATAAAAGAGAACCCAACCCAAAAAGTTTGGTTGATTAGTCTGTGGCATTCTGTTAAACTGTTGCTTATGGCGGTCTCTGTGAGCTTCTCAGCGACATTCAGCCAGCCAGGTATCCTGCCTGCAGTAGATGGAATGTGGCAATGGAACGCTGGCTGCGCGTGTCATAATAGGCTCTGAGCCTTTATATACCTGTGCACAGCAGCAGCCACCTTCAGTCTGCTGCTGGACAGCCAGCAGCAGCAGCAGGAGAGGTATGTAATCAGGAGCCCTCCTGCTAAGGGTAGACAGCTGCTCGTTCCACCCCACCCCCCGCCTTAATTGGTTCTCCTCCCTTCCAACGGTGTTGAGGCGGGTGGGAACAGCAGGGGGTGAAGGTGCTGTGTTTAAAGAGGTGGAGTTATGCAGATCTAAAACGCGTGGATTGCAGCAGCAGCAAGCCGAAAAGTGCAGGCATGTAAGGGATCTAGAGGTTGACAACATGTCTTCTTAACGGGAGTCCAGGAGCTCATCTCCACAAATGGACTTTTCAGGATCCTTGGGTGGCTCCGTAGTTTGAAACCAATTCTGGTTATCGCTTCTCGGCCTTTTGGCTAAGATCAAGTGTAGTATCTGTTCTTATCAGTTTAATATCTGATACGTCCCCTATCTGGGGACCATATATTAAATGGATTTTTAGAACAGGGAGATGGAAAAAGAGCTTGCTCTGTCCACTCCACGCATTGACCTGGTATTGCAGTATCTCCAGGACCGGTGCACCCCTTCTTTAATGCAGTTTCTAAAATCAGAAAGAATTGAATTCAATGTTTTTTGTTCATTTTGCTTGTTTGTCGGATTTTGGGATGGACTCTTTGGCTTTGCTTTTCTTCTCCTCATTGGATTTTTCATGTTCAAAGTTGCAGAAGCCAGATTACAAGCTCATTTTGGTTCAACTTCAGCAACTGTGCATTGCATTGCCATGTAATGTGATGCAATGCTATCTTTCTAGCTCTCCCTTTTTACTTCCTTTTGGATAAACAGACATATTAGGCAAGCATTTTGGAGCTTTCACCTAAATAACTACAGGTGGTGAGATAAGCTGCACAATATAATTGACCTTTCAGTATATTGTTGCACACACACCATCTATTTAGCAAATGCCCTTGTTATCAACAGCAGCCTTTTAAACTCACCTGAGCTAACAGGTATGTGCGCTGGTTACTCTGCTGCGCTTAAAATTTCTTTTTTGGTTTGCTACAATGCCTTTTCTGAAACGTTGTCTCCCTCTGCTGGAACACTGACTTCTTTCATTTAATGCCTGCAGACTATAAAAGAGAACCCAACCCAAAAAGTTTGGTTGATTAGTCTGTGGCATTCTGTTAAACTGTTGCTTATGGCGGTCTCTGTGAGCTTCTCAGCGACATTCAGCCAGCCAGGTATCCTGCCTGCAGTAGATGGAATGTGGCAATGGAACGCTGGCTGCGCGTGTCATAATAGGCTCTGAGCCTTTATATACCTGTGCACAGCAGCAGCCACCTTCAGTCTGCTGCTGGACAGCCAGCAGCAGCAGCAGCAGGAGAGGTATGTAATCAGGAGCCCTCCTGCTAAGGGTAGACAGCTGCTCGTTCCACCCCACCCCCCGCCTTAATTGGTTCTCCTCCCTTCCAACGGTGTTGAGGCGGGTGGGAACAGCAGGGGGTGAAGGTGCTGTGTTTAAAGAGGTGGAGTTATGCAGATCTAAAACGCGTGGATTGCAGCAGCAGCAAGCCGAAAAGTGCAGGCATGTAAGGGATCTAGAGGTTGACAACATGTCTTCTTAACGGGAGTCCAGGAGCTCATCTCCACAAATGGACTTTTCAGGATCCTTGGGTGGCTCCGTAGTTTGAAACCAATTCTGGTTATCGCTTCTCGGCCTTTTGGCTAAGATCAAGTGTAGTATCTGTTCTTATCAGTTTAATATCTGATACGTCCCCTATCTGGGGACCATATATTAAATGGATTTTTAGAACAGGGAGATGGAAAAAGAGCTTGCTCTGTCCACTCCACGCATTGACCTGGTATTGCAGTATCTCCAGGACCGGTGCACCCCTTCTTTAATGTAGTTTCTAAAATCAGAAAGAATTGAATTCAATGTTTTTTGTTCATTTTGCTTGTTTGTCGGATTTTGGGATGGACTCTTTGGCTTTGCTTTTCTTCTCCTCATTGGATTTTTCATGTTCAAAGTTGCAGAAGCCAGATTACAAGCTCATTTTGGTTCAACTTCAGCAACTGTGCATTGCATTGCCATGTAATGTGATGCAATGCTATCTTTCTAGCTCTCCCTTTTTACTTCCTTTTGGATAAACAGACATATTAGGCAAGCATTTTGGAGCTTTCACCTAAATAACTACAGGTGGTGAGATAAGCTTCACAATATAATTGACCTTTCAGTATATTGTTGCACACACACCATCTATTTAGCAAATGCCCTTGTTATCAACAGCAGCCTTTTAAACTCACCTGAGCTAACAGGTATGTGCGCTGGTTACTCTGCTGCGCTTAAAATTTCTTTTTTGGTTTGCTACAATGCCTTTTCTGAAACGTTGTCTCCCTCTGCTGGAACACTGACTTCTTTCATTTAATGCCTGCAGACTATAAAAGAGAACCCAACCCAAAAAGTTTGGTTGATTAGTCTGTGGCATTCTGTTAAACTGTTGCTTATGGCGGTCTCTGTGAGCTTCTCAGCGACATTCAGCCAGCCAGGTATCCTGCCTGCAGTAGATGGAATGTGGCAATGGAACGCTGGCTGCGCGTGTCATAATAGGCTCTGAGCCTTTATATACCTGTGCACAGCAGCAGCCACCTTCAGTCTGCTGCTGGACAGCCAGCAGCAGCAGCAGCAGCAGGAGAGGTATGTAATCAGGAGCCCTCCTGCTAAGGGTAGACAGCTGCTCGTTCCACCCCACCCCCCGCCTTAATTGGTTCTCCTCCCTTCCAACGGTGTTGAGGCGGGTGGGAACAGCAGGGGGTGAAGGTGCTGTGTTTAAAGAGGTGGAGTTATGCAGATCTAAAACGCGTGGATTGCAGCAGCAGCAAGCCGAAAAGTGCAGGCATGTAAGGGATCTAGAGGTTGACAACATGTCTTCTTAACGGGAGTCCAGGAGCTCATCTCCACAAATGGACTTTTCAGGATCCTTGGGTGGCTCCGTAGTTTGAAACCAATTCTGGTTATCGCTTCTCGGCCTTTTGGCTGCGGTCAAGTATCTTGTACAGGCGACTGTGGTCCAGAAGGTACTCGGGTACCCCTCTCCTCGGCCTTGCAGGGTGACCCACTTCGGTGGGCTCCCCTGCCTGCTGCTATTGGGAGAGGGCTTAGTCCCAGGGTAACGGGTTGCGATCCCCCCCAGCCTCTCAGGTGTTTTTGTTTACAGAACTCTGAAAGGCGCAGATTGCAAGCGGTTTGCGATTTGCTTTTTCTTGTTGCGCTACCATGGAGGTTGACCCCAACCTCGTGCCTCACTATGCGAGGCTTAAAAACACTATCCGTATTCATTTCACAGAGGGCGGAAGTGATGAAAGGAAATTGCGGTACGTAGTCCAGGACGTGCTTGAAGGGCTCTTTCATGTGCAGAAGAACGAGATTCTCTCTATCCAGGATTATCCGAGGCGTGGCGATTATGACATCACCTTCACCGGGGAAGGCATTTTTCAGGATGTCCTGGTAAGAGCCAGAAAGGCAAAAAACAATCCTATTCTAAAAGGAATACTAGTTATCGAGCACGTCCTGGATGAGGTAAAAATGGTAATCCTTAAAGTATTTTCTCCTTTCGTTACTTCAGTGGAACTAACATGTTTTCTTGCAATGTACTTTAAAAGTGTAAAATGTATAGGGAAAGTACTTAATGAGTTTCACATATGGACGTCCAAATGGAAATTTCTAGTAACATGTGAAAGAGACCCTAATTTCCCAGGCGGTGTGAAACTCCCTCCTGCACGTTTTAAAATAGGTTCCTCAAATGGAGACTTCTTTTTTTCTGGTATGCCACCCTTTTGTAGAAACTGTGGAAAATATGGCCATTTTAAGGATGACTGTGAGGCAACCTGTAGAAACTGTGCTAGTACAGAACATGACACCAAAGAATGTCCTCATGATAAAAAATGTAATTTCTGCCAAAAACCTGGTCATTTTTATTTTTCATGCCCACATAGGTTCTGGGAGGCCGAACAGAGACGGAAGGAAAAGGCCAGGACATCCGAAAATGAACCAACAGGTCAAACCACCCCTCAGGAGGAGGAACAACAACCTGGAGCCTCAGCGAGCAAAGAGGGCGATTCGAGTGATGAGGAAAGCTCAGAGGTAATGAAGGGTAACTCCCAAGCAGTGAGGAAAAGTTGGCACCAAGACAACAGGGAGGCTAAAAGAAAGGCGGAAAAGGAACAAAAGGGCATGATCGGTAAAACCAAAAGAGACCGGCAGAAGGTTGACACCGAGCCCGAGGCAAAAACTGGGTTTCCTGGGCCTGAGTCTGAGGCTAACTGGACTACGGTGGGTCCCCATAAAAAGAAAAGAGGGAAGAAAGATGGTTCGAATGGAGCGGCTGATGGGGATCAGATGGACACATCTCCTGGTGGGGAGGTGGACGTTGGTCCCCCAAAGGTCCCGGACCCTGCTGACCCCGGTGGGGAGCCGGACCTTGCCAGCTCCATGAGCTCGGGTACATTGCCTTGTACACAACCTTCCCCTGTGTGTCGGCCTCCCCTGGGTGCAGGGGAGCCACCTGGGGACCCACCTGATAAGGATCTGAATGGCCAGCCCATGGAGACCCAGGGTGCTGTTCCTCTTAGTTGTCTCCCAAGCTACTCACATGTAGCGTTGGGTCATTGTCTTGGTGAGTCAAGTTCCTCCTCCATGGAGTCCTTACTTACGATAAATTCGGACGAGGGAAGTAGCTCGAGCGTAAGTGGTCTGGCCGGTTCAGCGGATAGGAAGTAAGTTCCGGATTTCTGTTTTATATAATTTTTTTACTTTCCTCCAATGGCAGAACTTAAGGGCATTTCCCTCAATGTGAGGGGTCTAAAATCAAAAACCAGAAGAGTAACATTATTTAATTTTTTAACTTGTCTTACGGCTTCCGTCTTCTTTTTACAGGAATGCAATATCCCTCACACAGTATCCTACAAAAAATACAAAGAGGATTGGAAATGTGGCCCATCAGTGTGGTCCGGGTCAAATGTTACCGGATCAGCAGGGATAGCTATACTTTTTAAGGGAAACGTTCAAATTGATTTTATCCAAGAGATTTTACCAGGTCGTATGTTATTAGTTAAAGCTTTTATTAATGGTGTAAAATGGCAATTTTTAAATTTTTATGGGTCCCCAGATAAAAATGAAAGAGCTGACATGTTAGAGATTTTACCATTATTTATTAATACCTCTGAACCTTTTATCTTGGCAGGTGATTTTAATTGTATTTTAAAGGGTGAAAGTCGGCGCTCTACAGCCGTAAGTAGAAATTATGACAAAACTTCCGGTATGTTAAGTAATATTTTAAGTGATTTTAGACTTGTTGATATTTATAAAGAATGCAACAAGACTAGTTCAGTAGAGGCCGGCTTTACCTGGAGCAATTTAAATTGCAGTTCAAGAATAGATTTTATATTTGGTTCAGAACAAATTTTACCTGATAAATGTGAAACCCACGATAATATCTTCTCAGATCATAAATTTTTATCTTTTAGTGTAAAAATTAATGCTAATAAAAAATGTGGGAAAAAAACTTGGAAAATGAATGTATCCCTTTTAAATGATTCTAAGATTTTATCGGATTTTATTGAATTTTATAAAAACTGCAGGAGGAAGAAAGATGTAAATGTCCCTATAAGTGCCTGGTGGGATAAAATGAAAAAAAAAATAAAAGATTTTTTTATTAAGAAAAGCATATATAAAGCAAAAGAAAAGCTAGAATTATATAATAATTTAAATACCCGGTTACAGACCTTATATAAACTTAGAGAAAATGGTCTAGAAGTAGAAAAAGATATTAAAATACTGAAAGAAGAAATAACAAAATCACTAGAACAAAAAGGGAAAGAGCTCATTTTCCGCTCCAGAATAAAACATGTGGAGGAAGACGAAAAATGTTCTAGATATTTTTTTAAAAAAATTAGAGAGAAAAAAACAGTAATTGAAGATATAGATGGAGAGAAAAATATGGGAAAAATTTTGGAAAAGGTACATGGTTGCTATTTTAATCTTTTTAATGATAAAACAATAGATGAAAATATAATGCAAAATTCCCTAGAAGAAATAACATCTGTTTTAGATACCGCCTCCCAAGAATTTTTATCACAAAACATAACAGAAGAAGAAATTTTACAAACCATAAAAAGTTTTAAAATTGGAAAAGTCCCTGGATCAGACGGTATTCCTATAGAGTTTTATGTAAAATTTTATGATATTTTAAAAGAGGATCTGTTTTATGTTTTTACTGAAGTTTTTAATGATAAGGTTTTATTAAAATCCTGGAAAAAAGGGGAGGTCTCATTATTATATAAGAAAGGTGATAAGACAGACTTAAAAAACTGGAGACCTATAACCCTACTAAACTGTGACTATAAAATAATGGCAAAAATTTGTGCAAACCGCCTTAAAAAAATTATAGGAAAAATAATCCACTCAAACCAAGTATGTGGTGTGCCTGAGCGCAGTATCTGGGACAATCTAAACCTTGTTAAAGACTGTATTGAAGACATTAAAAACAGAAAAGGGAAGATGGCAATTTTATCAATTGACTTCGAAAAAGCTTTTGATCAGATTTCTCATTTTTATCTTTTTAAGGTTTTAGAAAAAATGGGCATACCAGAAAGGTTTTTATTATCTCTTAAAGCGTTTTATAAGGACTGCACAAGTAAGATTTTAGTAAATGGTTTTAAGACACAAGATGTTTTTTTAAAATCAGGGGTAAAACAGGGGTGCCCCCTGTCCCCACTACTTTTTATTTGTGCTCTTGAGCCACTTTTATGTGCAATCCGTAGAGATAGACAAATATGTGGTATCCCTCTACCTGGAAGCAAAGGAACAGAAGCAAAAGTGGTGGGTTACATGGACGATGTGGCGGTCCTTTGCCGAGATGCACCATCACTACAAAACTCACTCAAACAGATCCAATCCTTTTGTACAGCTTCTGGTTTTAAGGTTAATTTTAATAAGAGTAGTATTTTAAATATTGGGGAGATGATTTTACACGATGTTTTTATTCCAATAACTGAATCTATTAATATTTTAGGTATTTCTTTCTGTGAATCCAATAATGGTCTAAATAACTGGGAGGCGGTAGCTCAGAAAGTGAATACGAAAATATGTATGTGGAATATGAGAAAATTAACGATGGAGGGTAAAGTATTAATTATAAAAATGGTCATTTTGCCTCTTTTATTGTATTTGAGTTTGGTTTTCCCTCCCCCTGTAAATATTTTAAAAAAGATCACTAAAGCATGTTTTACTTTTTTCTGGAGTTCTAAGATGGAGAAATTAAAAAGAGAAATTGTAACAAAACCAAAGCTCAAAGGTGGGAAAGACTTTCCAGATTTTAGTAGATTCCTTTTAATTAAATTTTTTTGCTTCTGTTTTAATGCCCTTTTTAAAAATCACTATTGGTCCTTTTTTATGCGTTATAACACTGGTTTTTTTATGAGAAAGTTTGGGTGGTTTGAAACGGTTTTATCATCTCCATATGCTTTTAAACTGCCAACGCATTATTTAATTTTAGAAAAAATAGTGATTCATTTTAATTTAGGGGGTAAAGAAGCGGGAGATCTACAAAATAGTAAGAAATTAATTAAAAGTCTTTGTAAAAATGAAGAGTTATGTAACATTGAGCGCTATGATGATGAACAAATATTGAATATATGGAAAGTCATTAATGCAAAATATCTTTTTAATATACAGAAAGATTTGGCTTGGAGCTGCGCACACCAATGTCTTCCGTGCCGGGCATTCCAACATAGAAGAGGACTCGTGAGGTCTGCCATTTGCCCAAGAAGCAGATGTCAAGAGGAGGAATCAGTGAAACATCTACTATGGACTTGTCCTTTTGCAAAAGCGTTCTGGAGAAAATTGCTCCCTCTGATGGAAAAAGTGGCAGACCTCAAAGACTTTAACTACGCCACAATACTTTATGGACTTATGGAATGCCCAACAAAAGACCAAAAAATTATGGCATGGAAGACAATAAATTGCGCCAAAATAGATCTCTGGAAAGCCCGAAATATTTTAATTTTTAATCATGATGAATTGTCTTTAAATGATGTTTTTAGTTTTTGTTTAAGTGAAATGTATGTATATTTTTTATTAGATAAAAAAAATAATCCAAATATCTCCCTAAAATGGGATGTCAATGTATGGAACACATTTTGAATTTTTGTAACATTTTATTAATTTGAATATATGCAAATTTTTATCCTATTTGAATAATTTATGCTTTTAAGTCTCGTATGTTTCGAGACAATGTATTAAAATTTGTAATGATGTAAAATGTTGCTTTTATTTCTGTACATCTGTGTAATTTTTAAATAAAACTGGTTTTATCCCTGTGAGGGGATAGCCAAATTAAAAAAAAAATCTGTTCTTATCAGTTTAATATCTGATACGTCCCCTATCTGGGGACCATATATTAAATGGATTTTTAGAACAGGGAGATGGAAAAAGAGCTTGCTCTGTCCACTCCACGCATTGACCTGGTATTGCAGTATCTCCAGGACCGGTGCACCCCTTCTTTAATGCAGTTTCTAAAATCATAAAGAATTGAATTCAATGTTTTTTGTTCATTTTGCTTGTTTGTCGGATTTTGGGATGGACTCTTTGGCTTTGCTTTTCTTCTCCTCATTGGATTTTTCATGTTCAAAGTTGCAGAAGCCAGATTACAAGCTCACTTTGGTTCAACTTCAGCAACTGTGCATTGCATTGCCATGTAATGTGATGCAATGCTATCTTTCTAGCTCTCCCTTTTTACTTCCTTTTGGATAAACAGACATATTAGGCAAGCATTTTGGAGCTTTCACCTAAATAACTACAGGTGGTGAGATAAGCTGCACAATATAATTGACCTTTCAGTATATTGTTGCACACACACCATCTATTTAGCAAATGCCCTTGTTATCAACAGCAGCCTTTTAAACTCACCTGAGCTAACAGGTATGTGCACTGGTTACTCTGCTGCGCTTAAAATTTCTTTTTTGGTTTGCTACAATGCCTTTTCTGAAACGTTGTCTCCCTCTGCTGGAACACTGACTTCTTTCATTTAATGCCTGCAGACTATAAAAGAGAACCCAACCCAAAAAGTTTGGTTGATTAGTCTGTGGCATTCTGTTAAACTGTTGCTTATGGCGGTCTCTGTGAGCTTCTCAGCGACATTCAGCCAGCCAGGTATCCTGCCTGCAGTAGATGGAATGTGGCAATGGAACGCTGGCTGCGCGTGTCATAATAGGCTCTGAGCCTTTATATACCTGTGCACAGCAGCAGCCACCTTCAGTCTGCTGCTGGACAGCCAGCAGCAGCAGCAGCAGGAGAGGTATGTAATCAGGAGCCCTCCTGCTAAGGGTAGACAGCTGCTCGTTCCACCCCACCCCCCGCCTTAATTGGTTCTCCTCCCTTCCAACGGTGTTGAGGCGGGTGGGAACAGCAGGGGGTGAAGGTGCTGTGTTTAAAGAGGTGGAGTTATGCAGATCTAAAACGCGTGGATTGCAGCAGCAGCAAGCCGAAAAGTGCAGGCATGTAAGGGATCTAGAGGTTGACAACATGTCTTCTTAACGGGAGTCCAGGAGCTCATCTCCACAAATGGACTTTTCAGGATCCTTGGGTGGCTCCGTAGTTTGAAACCAATTCTGGTTATCGCTTCTCGGCCTTTTGGCTAAGATCAAGTGTAGTATCTGTTCTTATCAGTTTAATATCTGATACGTCCCCTATCTGGGGACCATATATTAAATGGATTTTTAGAACAGGGAGATGGAAAAAGAGCTTGCTCTGTCCACTCCACGCATTGACCTGGTATTGCAGTATCTCCAGGACCGGTGCACCCCTTCTTTAATGCAGTTTCTAAAATCAGAAAGAATTGAATTCAATGTTTTTTGTTCATTTTGCTTGTTTGTCGGATTTTGGGATGGACTCTTTGGCTTTGCTTTTCTTCTCCTCATTGGATTTTTCATGTTCAAAGTTGCAGAAGCCAGATTACAAGCTCATTTTGGTTCAACTTCAGCAACTGTGCATTGCATTGCCATGTAATGTGATGCAATGCTATCTTTCTAGCTCTCCCTTTTTACTTCCTTTTGGATAAACAGACATATTAGGCAAGCATTTTGGAGCTTTCACCTAAATAACTACAGGTGGTGAGATAAGCTGCACAATATAATTGACCTTTCAGTATATTGTTGCACACACACCATCTATTTAGCAAATGCCCTTGTTATCAACAGCAGCCTTTTAAACTCACCTGAGCTAACAGGTATGTGCGCTGGTTACTCTGCTGCGCTTAAAATTTCTTTTTTGGTTTGCTACAATGCCTTTTCTGAAACGTTGTCTCCCTCTGCTGGAACACTGACTTCTTTCATTTAATGCCTGCAGACTATAAAAGAGAACCCAACCCAAAAAGTTTGGTTGATTAGTCTGTGGCATTCTGTTAAACTGTTGCTTATGGCGGTCTCTGTGAGCTTCTCAGCGACATTCAGCCAGCCAGGTATCCTGCCTGCAGTAGATGGAATGTGGCAATGGAACGCTGGCTGCGCGTGTCATAATAGGCTCTGAGCCTTTATATACCTGTGCACAGCAGCAGCCACCTTCAGTCTGCTGCTGGACAGCCAGCAGCAGCAGCAGCAGGAGAGGTATGTAATCAGGAGCCCTCCTGCTAAGGGTAGACAGCTGCTCGTTCCACCCCACCCCCCGCCTTAATTGGTTCTCCTCCCTTCCAACGGTGTTGAGGCGGGTGGGAACAGCAGGGGGTGAAGGTGCTGTGTTTAAAGAGGTGGAGTTATGCAGATCTAAAACGCGTGGATTGCAGCAGCAGCAAGCCGAAAAGTGCAGGCATGTAAGGGATCTAGAGGTTGACAACATGTCTTCTTAACGGGAGTCCAGGAGCTTATCTCCACAAATGGACTTTTCAGGATCCTTGGGTGGCTCCGTAGTTTGAAACCAATTCTGGTTATCGCTTCTCGGCATTTTGGCTAAGATCAAGTGTAGTATCTGTTCTTATCAGTTTAATATCTGATACGTCCCCTATCTGGGGACCATATATTAAATGGATTTTTAGAACAGGGAGATGGAAAAAGAGCTTGCTCTGTCCACTCCACGCATTGACCTGGTATTGCAGTATCTCCAGGACCGGTGCACCCCTTCTTTAATGCAGTTTCTAAAATCAGAAAGAATTGAATTCAATGTTTTTTGTTCATTTTGCTTGTTTGTCGGATTTTGGGATGGACTCTTTGGCTTTGCTTTTCTTCTCCTCATTGGATTTTTCATGTTCAAAGTTGCAGAAGCCAGATTACAAGCTCATTTTTGTTCAACTTCAGCAACTGTGCATTGCATTGCCATGTAATGTGATGCAATGCTATCTTTCTAGCTCTCCCTTTTTACTTCCTTTTGGATAAACAGACATATTAGGCAAGCATTTTGGAGCTTTCACCTAAATAACTACAGGTGGTGAGATAAGCTGCACAATATAATTGACCTTTCAGTATATTGTTGCACACACACCATCTATTTAGCAAATGCCCTTGTTATCAACAGCAGCCTTTTAAACTCACCTGAGCTAACAGGTATGTGCGCTGGTTACTCTGCTGCGCTTAAAATTTCTTTTTTGGTTTGCTACAATGCCTTTTCTGAAACGTTGTCTCCCTCTGCTGGAACACTGACTTCTTTCATTTAATGCCTGCAGACTATAAAAGAGAGCCCAACCCAAAAAGTTTGGTTGATTAGTCTGTGGCATTCTTTTAAACTGTTGCTTATGGCGGTCTCTGTGAGCTTCTCAGCGACATTCAGCCAGCCAGGTATCCTGCCTGCAGTAGATGGAATGTGGCAATGGAACGCTGGCTGCGCGTGTCATAATAGGCTCTGAGCCTTTATATACCTGTGCACAGCAGCAGCCACTTTCAGTCTGCTGCTGGACAGCCAGCAGCAGCAGCAGCAGGAGAGGTATGTAATCAGGAGCCCTCCTGCTAAGGGTAGACAGCTGCTCGTTCCACCCCACCCCCCGCCTTAATTGGTTCTCCTCCCTTCCAACGGTGTTGAGGCGGGTGGGAACAGCAGGGGGTGAAGGTGCTGTGTTTAAAGAGGTGGAGTTATGCAGATCTAAAACGCGTGGATTGCAGCAGCAGCAAGCCGAAAAGTGCAGGCATGTAAGGGATCTAGAGGTTGACAACATGTCTTCTTAACGGGAGTCCAGGAGCTCATCTCCACAAATGGACTTTTCAGGATCCTTGGGTGGCTCCGTAGTTTGAAACCAATTCTGGTTATCGCTTCTCGGCCTTTTGGCTAAGATCAAGTGTAGTATCTGTTCTTATCAGTTTAATATCTGATACGTCCCCTATCTGGGGACCATATATTAAATGGATTTTTAGAACAGGGAGATGGAAAAAGAGCTTGCTCTGTCCACTCCACGCATTGACCTGGTATTGCAGTATCTCCAGGACCGGTGCACCCCTTCTTTAATGCAGTTTCTAAAATCAGAAAGAATTGAATTCAATGTTTTTTGTTCATTTTGCTTGTTTGTCGGATTTTGGGATGGACTCTTTGGCTTTGCTTTTCTTCTCCTCATTGGATTTTTCATGTTCAAAGTTGCAGAAGCCAGATTACAAGCTCATTTTGGTTCAACTTCAGCAACTGTGCATTGCATTGCCATGTAATGTGATGCAATGCTATCTTTCTAGCTCTCCCTTTTTACTTCCTTTTGGATAAACAGACATATTAGGCAAGCATTTTGGAGCTTTCACCTAAATAACTACAGGTGGTGAGATAAGCTGCACAATATAATTGACCTTTCAGTATATTGTTGCACACACACCATCTATTTAGCAAATGCCCTTGTTATCAACAGCAGCCTTTTAAACTCACCTGAGCTAACAGGTATGTGCGCTGGTTACTCTGCTGCGCTTAAAATTTCTTTTTTGGTTTGCTACAATGCCTTTTCTGAAACGTTGTCTCCCTCTGCTGGAACACTGACTTCTTTCATTTAATGCCTGCAGACTATAAAAGAGAACCCAACCCAAAAAGTTTGGTTGATTAGTCTGTGGCATTCTGTTAAACTGTTGCTTATGGCGGTCTCTGTGAGCTTCTCAGCGACATTCAGCCAGCCAGGTATCCTGCCTGCAGTAGATGGAATGTGGCAATGGAACGCTGGCTGCGCGTGTCATAATAGGCTCTGAGCCTTTATATACCTGTGCACAGCAGCAGCCACCTTCAGTCTGCTGCTGGACAGCCAGCAGCAGCAGCAGCAGGAGAGGTATGTAATCAGGAGCCCTCCTGCTAAGGGTAGACAGCTGCTCGTTCCACCCCACCCCCCGCCTTAATTGGTTCTCCTCCCTTCCAACGGTGTTGAGGCGGGTGGGAACAGCAGGGGGTGAAGGTGCTGTGTTTAAAGAGGTGGAGTTATGCAGATCTAAAACGCGTGGATTGCAGCAGCAGCAAGCCGAAAAGTGCAGGCATGTAAGGGATCTAGAGGTTGACAACATGTCTTCTTAACGGGAGTCCAGGAGCTCATCTCCACAAATGGACTTTTCAGGATCCTTGGGTGGCTCCGTAGTTTGAAACCAATTCTGGTTATCGCTTCTCGGCCTTTTGGCTAAGATCAAGTGTAGTATCTGTTCTTATCAGTTTAATATCTGATACGTCCCCTATCTGGGGACCATATATTAAATGGATTTTTAGAACAGGGAGATGGAAAAAGAGCTTGCTCTGTCCACTCCACGCATTGACCTGGTATTGCAGTATCTCCAGGACCGGTGCACCCCTTCTTTAATGCAGTTTCTAAAATCAGAAAGAATTGAATTCAATGTTTTTTGTTCATTTTGCTTGTTTGTCGGATTTTGGGATGGACTCTTTGGCTTTGCTTTTCTTCTCCTCATTGGATTTTTCATGTTCAAAGTTGCAGAAGCCAGATTACAAGCTCATTTTGGTTCAACTTCAGCAACTGTGCATTGCATTGCCATGTAATGTGATGCAATGCTATCTTTCTAGCTCTCCCTTTTTACTTCCTTTTGGATAAACAGACATATTAGGCAAGCATTTTGGAGCTTTCACCTAAATAACTACAGGTGGTGAGATAAGCTGCACAATATAATTGACCTTTCAGTATATTGTTGCACACACACCATCTATTTAGCAAATGCCCTTGTTATCAACAGCAGCCTTTTAAACTCACCTGAGCTAACAGGTATGTGCGCTGGTTACTCTGCTGCGCTTAAAATTTCTTTTTTGGTTTGCTACAATGCCTTTTCTGAAACGTTGTCTCCCTCTGCTGGAACACTGACTTCTTTCATTTAATGCCTGCAGACTATAAAAGAGAACCCAACCCAAAAAGTTTGGTTGATTAGTCTGTGGCATTCTGTTAAACTGTTGCTTATGGCGGTCTCTGTGAGCTTCTCAGCGACATTCAGCCAGCCAGGTATCCTGCCTGCAGTAGATGGAATGTGGCAATGGAACGCTGGCTGCGCGTGTCATAATAGGCTCTGAGCCTTTATATACCTGTGCACAGCAGCAGCCACCTTCAGTCTGCTGCTGGACAGCCAGCAGCAGCAGCAGCAGGAGAGGTATGTAATCAGGAGCCCTCCTGCTAAGGGTAGACAGCTGCTCGTTCCACCCCACCCCCCGCCTTAATTGGTTCTCCTCCCTTCCAACGGTGTTGAGGCGGGTGGGAACAGCAGGGGGTGAAGGTGCTGTGTTTAAAGAGGTGGAGTTATGCAGATCTAAAACGCGTGGATTGCAGCAGCAGCAAGCCGAAAAGTGCAGGCATGTAAGGGATCTAGAGGTTGACAACATGTCTTCTTAACGGGAGTCCAGGAGCTCATCTCCACAAATGGACTTTTCAGGATCCTTGGGTGGCTCCGTAGTTTGAAACCAATTCTGGTTATCGCTTCTCGGCCTTTTGGCTAAGATCAAGTGTAGTATCTGTTCTTATCAGTTTAATATCTGATACGTCCCCTATCTGGGGACCATATATTAAATGGATTTTTAGAACAGGGAGATGGAAAAAGAGCTTGCTCTGTCCACTCCACGCATTGACCTGGTATTGCAGTATCTCCAGGACCGGTGCACCCCTTCTTTAATGCAGTTTCTAAAATCAGAAAGAATTGAATTCAATGTTTTTTGTTCATTTTGCTTGTTTGTCGGATTTTGGGATGGACTCTTTGGCTTTGCTTTTCTTCTCCTCATTGGATTTTTCATGTTCAAAGTTGCAGAAGCCAGATTACAAGCTCATTTTGGTTCAACTTCAGCAACTGTGCATTGCATTGCCATGTAATGTGATGCAATGCTATCTTTCTAGCTCTCCCTTTTTACTTCCTTTTGGATAAACAGACATATTAGGCAAGCATTTTGGAGCTTTCACCTAAATAACTACAGGTGGTGAGATAAGCTGCACAATATAATTGACCTTTCAGTATATTGTTGCACACACACCATCTATTTAGCAAATGCCCTTGTTATCAACAGCAGCCTTTTAAACTCACCTGAGCTAACAGGTATGTGCACTGGTTACTCTGCTGCGCTTAAAATTTCTTTTTTGGTTTGCTACAATGCCTTTTCTGAAACGTTGTCTCCCTCTGCTGGAACACTGACTTCTTTCATTTAATGCCTGCAGACTATAAAAGAGAACCCAACCCAAAAAGTTTGGTTGATTAGTCTGTGGCATTCTGTTAAACTGTTGCTTATGGCGGTCTCTGTGAGCTTCTCAGCGACATTCAGCCAGCCAGGTATCCTGCCTGCAGTAGATGGAATGTGGCAATGGAACGCTGGCTGCGCGTGTCATAATTAGTGATGAGCCACCCCCGTAGTGTTCGGGTTCGGTTCGGTTCGTCGAACACCGGGATGTTCGAGGAACTGTTCGTCGAACTGTTCGTCGAACACCTTAGAACACTGTCGAACACAGTTAAAGCCAATGGCAGGCAAACAAAAACACATAGAAACACATAGAAAACACCTGCAAAGGTGTCCAAAAGCTGACAAACTGCTCAGAAGACACTCTCTTTAAAAAAGCCGGCCGGCAAATTCAGCAGCGGCATACACCGGTACCCGACAATTTAGACAAGAAGGAATAGAGCATCACACATAGATTAGATAGATAGAAACATGTCAGTCACACATATAAGAAGCACAGTGACAGTGTTGGTTACTGCACTTGTCATTTAGTGTAAAGGATTTATTAAAAAAAATATTAGTGTTTTCATGCACCGTCTCTTTAAAAAAGCCGGCCGGCAATTCAGCATCTGTACCCGACAATTTAGAACAGAAAGAATAGAGCTTCACACATAGATTAGATAGATAGAAACATGTCAGTCACATATATAATAAGTACAGTGATAGTGTTGCTTACTGTACTTGTCATTTAGTGTAAAGGATTTATTTAAAAAAATAATAGTGTTTTCATGCACTGTCTCTTTAAAAAAGCCGGCCGGCAATTCAGCAGCGGTACCCGACAATTTAGAACAGAAAGATAGAGCATCACACATAGATTAGATAGATAGAAACATGTCAGTCACATATATATGAAGTACAGTGATAGTGTTGGTTACTGTACTTGTCATTTAGTATTAAAATAAAGGATTTATTATTAAAAAAATTGGCGTGGGGTTCCCCTTAATTTTAGGCTCTAGCGGAGGTTAAGCAGACGGCTGGGGCAGATGTTTGAAGCCTGGGAAGGGGGTAATACCCACGGAGCTTCCCAGGCTACTAATATCAGCCCCCAGCTGAATACATAGCCTTTACTAGCTATTAAAATGGGGGACCCCCCAAAAAAAATGACGTGGGGTCCCCCCTAATTTAATAGCTAGCAAAGGCTAGGCAGACAGCTGGGGGCTGATATTAATAGCCCAGGAAGGGAGCCATGAATATTGGCCCCCTCCCAGGCTAGAAACACCAGCCGTCAGCCGCCCCAGAAATGGCGCATTCATAGGATGCGCCAATTCTGGCACTTAGCCTCGCTCTTCCACGCTGCCCTGGTGCGGTGGCAGGGGGTAATAGGGTTGGGGTTGATGTCAGCTTATAATGCCAGCTGACATCAAGCCCAGGTTAGTAATGGAGAGGCGTCTATAAGACACCCCCATTACTAACCCCATAGTCAAAGTTAAAAAAAACACAAACACCCAGAATAAAGTCCTTTAATTGAAATAAAGACACAGTCCTTTATTGTTCTAAATTAAACCATACTTACCGTCACGCCCATTCCAGCTGAAGCCAACGATCTCCTGCAATAAAAGAAAAATAATAAAGCAACCTCATCCTTACCTTTCCATGGTTCCCACGACAGCTTCAGCTCTGCTACATCGAGATGACAGGCTGGACCGCAGCAGAACGCTGCCATCCAGCCTGTCATCCCGCAGACACTGAGAAGCGCAGGCTTGCTTGCGCTGCTCAGCGTCTCTCTGTGACGACATCCAGATGAGCCGAGTTCATGTCCAATGAACTCGGCTCACCTCATTCACGTCACTGACAGCGTGGGAAAATTCTCACGCTGAAGCGCTGATTGCAGGAGAATTTTCCCACGCTGTCAGTGACGTGCAGGAGGTGAGCTGAGTTCATTGGACATGAGCTCACCTCATGCACATCACTGACAGCGTGGGAGAATTCTCCTGCACTCAGCACTTCAGCGTGAGAATTTTCCCACGCTGTCAGTGACGTGCATGAGGTGAGCCGAGTTCATTGGACATGACCTCGGCTCATCTGGATGCCGTCACAGCGAGACAGTGAGGAGCGCAAGCATGCCTGCGCTTCTCAGTGTCTGCGGGATGACAGACTGGATGGCAGCGTTCTGCTGCGGTCCAGCCAGTCATCTCGATGTAGCAGAGCTGAAGCTGTCGTGGGAACCATGGAAAGGTAAGGATGAGGTTGGTTTATTATTTTTCTTTTATTGCAGGAGATCGTTGGCTTCAGCTGGAATGGGTGTGATGGTAAGTATGGTTTAATTTAGAACAATAAAGAATTGTGTCTTTATTTCAATTAAAGGACTTTATTCTGGGTGTTGTGTTTTTTTTAAATACTTTACTAGAAATTCATGGCGGTCATGTCTAATACTGGCGTGACCCCATGAATTTTGGGCTTGGGGCCAGCTGATAATACCAAGCTGGCCCTAACCCCTTTATTACCCAGTGAGCCACCGCACCAGGGCCCTGGATGAGTTGGGTACAGCGCCAGAAGATGGCGCTTCTATGAACGCGCCATTTTCCGGGGTGGCTGCGGACTGCAATTTGTAGCGGGGGGGGGCCCAGAAAGCTTGGGCCTCCCTGCGCTGCAGATTCCAGCCCCCAGCTGCCTAGTTGTACCTGGCTGGACACAAAAATAGGGCGAAGCCCCACGTACTTTTTTTTTAATTATTTCATGAAATTCATGAAATAATTAAGAAAAAAAGGCCTTCCCTATATTGTTGTGTCCGGCCAGGTACAAATAGGCAGCTGGTGGTTGGGGGCAGCCCGTTCCTGCCTGCTGTACCTGGCTGGACACAAATATTGTGCGAAGCCCCACTTCAATTTTTTTTAATTATTTCATGAAATTCATGAAATAATTAAGAAAAAAAGGGCTTCCCTATATTGTTGTGTCCGGCCAGGTACAAATAGGCAGCTGGTGGATGGGGGCAGCCCGTTCCTGCCTGCTGTACCTGGCTGGACACAAATATAGTGCGAAGCCCCACTTAAATTTTTTTAAATTATTTCAGGAAATTCATGAAATAATTTTAAAAAAATTGACGTGGGGCTTCGCACTATATTTGTGTCCAGCCAGGTACAGCAGGCAGGAACGGGCTGCCCCCAACCACCAGCTGCCTATTTGTACCTGGCCGGACACAACAATATAGGGAAGCCCTTTTTTCTTAATTATTTCATGAAATAATTTAAAGAAAATTGACGTGGGGCTTCGCCCTGTTTTTGTGTCCAGCCAGGTACAACTAGGCAGCTGGGGGCTGGAATCCGCAGCGCAGGGAGGCCCAAGCTTTCTGGGCCACCCCCGCTGCAAATTGCAGTCCGCAGCCACCCCGGAAAATGGCGCGTTCATAGAAGCGCCATCTTCTGGCGCTATACCCAACTCATCCAGGGCCCTGATGCGGTGGCTCACTGGGTAATAAAGGGGTTAGGGCCAGCTTGGCATTATCAGCTGGCCCTAAGCCCGAAATTCATGGGGTCACGCCAATATTAGACATGACCACCATGAATTTCTAGTAAAGAATTTAAAAAAAACACAACACCCAGAAAAAAGTTCTTTAATTGAAATAAACACACAATTCTTTATTGTTCTAAATTAAACCATACTTACCATCACGCCCATTCCAGCTGAAGCCAACGATCTCCTGAAATAAAAGAAAAATAATAAAGCAACATCATCCTTACCTTTCCATGGTTCCCATGACAGCTTCAGCTCTGCTACATCGAGATGACAGGCTGGACCGCAGCAGAACGCTGCCATCCAGTCTGTCATCCCGCAGACACTGAGAAGCGCAGGCTTGCTTGCGCTCCACAGTGTCTCTCTGTGAGGGCATCCAGATGAGCCGAGTTAATGTCCAATGAACTCGGCTCACCTCATGCACGTCACTGACAGCGTGGGAAAATTCTCCTGCACTCAGCGCTTCAGCGTGGGAGAATTCTCACACTGAAGCGCTGAGTGCAGGAGAATTCTCCCACGCTGTCAGTGACGTGCAGGAGGTGAGCTGAGTTCATTGGACATGAGCTCACCTTATGCACGTCACTGACAGCGTGGGAAAATTCTCCTGCACTCAGCGCTTCAGCTTGAGAATTTTCCCACGCTGTCAGTGACGTGCATGAGGTGAGCCGAGTTCATTGGACATGAACTCGGCTCATCTGGATGTCGTCACAGAGAGACGCTGAGCAGCGCAAGCAAGCCTGCGCTTCTCAGTGTCTGCGGGATGAGAGGCTGGATGGCAGCGTTCTGCTGCGGTCCAGCCTGTCATCTCGATGTAGCAGAGCTGAAGCTGTCGTGGGAACCATGGAAAGGTAAGGATGAGGTTGCTTTATTATTTTTCTTTTATTGCAGGAGATCGTTGGCTTCAGCTGGAATGGGCGTGACGGTAAGTATGGTTTAATTTAGAACAATAAAGGACTGTGTCTTTATTTCAATTAAAGGACTTTATTCTGGGTGTTTGTGTTTTTTTTAACTTTGACTATGGGGTTAGTAATGGGGGTGTCTTATAGACGCCTCTCCATTACTAACCTGGGCTTGATGTCAGCTGGCATTATAAGCTGACATCAACCCCAACCCTATTACCCCCTGCCACCGCACCAGGGCAGCGTGGAAGAGCGAGGCTAAGTGCCAGAATTGGCGCATCCTATGAATGCGCCATTTCTGGGGCGGCTGACGGCTGGTGTTTCTAGCCTGGGAGGGGGCCAATATTCATGGCTCCCTTCCTGGGCTATTAATATCAGCCCCCAGCTGTCTGCCTAGCCTTTGCTAGCTATTAAATTAGGGGGGACCCCACGTCATTTTTTTTGGGGGGTCCCCCATTTTAATAGCTAGTAAAGGCTATGTATTCAGCTGGGGGCTGATATTAGTAGCCTGGGAAGCTCCGTGGGTATTACCCCCTTCCCAGGCTTCAAACATCTGCCCCAGCCGTCTGCTTAACCTCCGCTAGAGCCTAAAATTAAGGGGAACCCCACGCCAATTTTTTTAATAATAAATCCTTTATTTTAATACTAAATGACAAGTACAGTAACCAACACTATCACTGTACTTCATATATATGTGACTGACATGTTTCTATCTATCTAATCTATGTGTGAAGCTCTATTCTGTCTGTTATAAATTGTCGGGTACCGCTGCTGAATTGCCGGCCGGCTTTTTTAAAGAGACGGTGCATGAAAACACTATTATTTTTTTTGATAAATCCTTTACGCTAAATGACAAGTACAGTAAGCAGCACTTTCACTGTACTTCGTATATATGTGGCTGACATGTTTCTATCTATCTAATCTATGTGTGAAGCTCTATTCTTTCGGTTCTAAATTGTCGGGTACAGGTGTATGCCGCTGCTGAATTGACGGCTTTTCATGTTTCACTGTTGGCACTGTTCCCATCGATTTGGGCAATCACTGTAATGCCACAACCACCATGGCTGTGGCATTACAGTGAGTGGCAGACAATCCATGCAGGACACGCTTTTGGTGTACGAACAGTTATCGAACATAACCTTGAACAGCCGAATTTTTTGCAAATCGTTCGGGTTCGTCGAACAACTCGAACACCGCCCAAAACAGCTCGAATTTGAGATTGGCGAACAGTTCTAGTCGAACACCGCTCATCTCTAGTCATAATAGGCTCTGAGCCTTTATATACCTGTGCACAGCAGCAGCCACCTTCAGTCTGCTGCTGGACAGCCAGCAGCAGCAGCAGCAGGAGAGGTATGTAATCAGGAGCCCTCCTGCTAAGGGTAGACAGCTGCTCGTTCCACCCCACCCCCCGCCTTAATTGGTTCTCCTCCCTTCCAACGGTGTTGAGGCGGGTGGGAACAGCAGGGGGTGAAGGTGCTGTGTTTAAAGAGGTGGAGTTATGCAGATCTAAAACGCGTGGATTGCAGCAGCAGCAAGCCGAAAAGTGCAGGCATGTAAGGGATCTAGAGGTTGACAACATGTCTTCTTAACGGGAGTCCAGGAGCTCATCTCCACAAATGGACTTTTCAGGATCCTTGGGTGGCTCCGTAGTTTGAAACCAATTCTGGTTATCGCTTCTCGGCCTTTTGGCTAAGATCAAGTGTAGTATCTTTTGAAAAGGCAGTTTTGTCCTTGGGCTGCCCTAGTAAATTGATGCATATTACACACTGGTTTGGTGCACTTGTTAGTACGCCAGGTGGCTCATAGAGTTATCTGATGGAAAACATGGCCCTCCAGGATCGAAGTCACTAGGCTGGGTAAGTGTGAGGGCTTTGGAGCAATGTGCCCCAGGAGTAGGCGCCCTGGTGGGAGTCCAAGCTTACTGGGACTGGGAACCCCAGAAAGACTTGGCTTCGTAGCACGCCGCACCTTTGCCAATCATACTTTCTGAGCAACCCCCCCTATTCCTGGCCTCCGGGCTAGGAAGGGGAATTTTTATAAACCCGGTCGGAGGTCCGGTCAGCTTTGGGCTGAGAAACCAACACAGGCTCCAGCTCCACTAGGGTGGCAGCCTAGATGGAAGCTGGGAGCACGAAAACGGCTCTTCTCCGGCTTCGGCTAGGGAGAGCATCGGAGATCCCTGACCCTCGCTGTGGCCTTCTGGCTCGGAGGGATGGGGATGGTTTATTGGGGACCCTCTCCTCCGGGAAGGGTCCACATGAATCCTCGCCTCGTGCGCTGTTTTGGTGTGACTTCGGTCACATTTTTCAGTGCCTTGGATGCAGCTTCAATCAAAAAATCTGTTCTTATCAGTTTAATATCTGATACGTCCCCTATCTGGGGACCATATATTAAATGGATTTTTAGAACAGGGAGATGGAAAAAGAGCTTGCTCTGTCCACTCCACGCATTGACCTGGTATTGCAGTATCTCCAGGACTGGTGCACCCCTTCTTTAATGCAGTTTCTAAAATCAGAAAGAATTGAATTCAATGTTTTTTGTTCATTTTGCTTGTTTGTCGGATTTTGGGATGGACTCTTTGGCTTTGCTTTTCTTCTCCTCATTGGATTTTTCATGTTCAAAGTTGCAGAAGCCAGATTACAAGCTCATTTTGGTTCAACTTCAGCAACTGTGCATTGCATTGCCATGTAATGTGATGCAATGCTATCTTTCTAGCTCTCCCTTTTTACTTCCTTTTGGATAAACAGACATATTAGGCAAGCATTTTGGAGCTTTCAACTAAATAACTACAGGTGGTGAGATAAGCTGCACAATATAATTGACCTTTCAGTATATTGTTGCACACACACCATCTATTTAGCAAATGCCCTTGTTATCAACAGCAGCCTTTTAAACTCACCTGAGCTAACAGGTATGTGCGCTGGTTACTCTGCTGCGCTTAAAATTTCTTTTTTGGTTTGCTACAATGCCTTTTCTGAAACGTTGTCTCCCTCTGCTGGAACACTGACTTCTTTCATTTAATGCCTGCAGACTATAAAAGAGAACCCAACCCAAAAAGTTTGGTTGATTAGTCTGTGGCATTCTGTTAAACTGTTGCTTATGGCGGTCTCTGTGAGCTTCTCAGCGACATTCAGCCAGCCAGGTATCCTGCCTGCAGTAGATGGAATGTGGCAATGGAACGCTGGCTGCGCGTGTCATAATAGGCTCTGAGCCTTTATATACCTGTGCACAGCAGCAGCCACCTTCAGTCTGCTGCTGGACAGCCAGCAGCAGCAGCAGCAGGAGAGGTATGTAATCAGGAGCCCTCCTGCTAAGGGTAGACAGCTGCTCGTTCCACCCCACTCCCCGCCTTAATTGGTTCTCCTCCCTTCCAACGGTGTTGAGGCGGGTGGGAACAGCAGGGGGTGAAGGTGCTGTGTTTAAAGAGGTGGAGTTATGCAGATCTAAAACGCGTGGATTGCAGCAGCAGCAAGCCGAAAAGTGCAGGCATGTAAGGGATCTAGAGGTTGACAACATGTCTTCTTAACGGGAGTCCAGGAGCTCATCTCCACAAATGGACTTTTCAGGATCCTTGGGTGGCTCCGTAGTTTGAAACCAATTCTGGTTATCGCTTCTCGGCCTTTTGGCTCAGACCTAGTGTTTGGACAAGAGGTTCCTTGTGTACTAGCCCTCGGCCTTCCAGCATCGCCACTTCGGTGGCTTAAGCTGGATGCTGCTATAGGGGGAGAGTGAGGAGGAAACGAGAAGGCGATTCCTGAAGCGACCATGGGTGTCAAGCTTCGCTTTGCTGGGACCGGGGATCCCCGGGTCAAGAATGCTTTCCGTATCGAGGTCTCTGAGGAGAAGAAGGACCATTTCTCGTTGTCATACCTGGTCAACGCCATTTTCTATGAAATCCTGAAGATCCAGAAGTCGGAGATCATCTGTTTGCAGGAGTTCAGAAGGGAGCATAGGTACGTCTTGGTGCTTTCTTCTATGGCGGCTTGCCAAAACCTTTTCAAAACTCTTCAAGTCCTTTCAGAGCACCCTCAGCTGGATGGACTTATCTTCACTGTACTCTACTCTAAGGGGGATATCCCGGTGGTAGTATTCATGCACAACCCCTTTATCTCCCGGGATGATATCACTGCATTCCTGAGAAGACACTGCATTTTTGTGCAATTCTCCCATAAAATCTTAAATGGAGAAGGGCTGTGGACTGGGAAGTATAAATACTTTGTGAGGTTTGGGATAGACCCTCATGGTCCTGGAGGTATTCACTATCCTCCCCTGAACTTTACAATTGGAAGAGACTCTGGATATCTGTTTTTTCCCGAGGCGCCATTGTTCTGCAGGAGATGCAACATGTTCGGGCATATCCAGGATTTCTGCAAGCAATTGCCAAACTGTAGAAAGTGCAACAAGTACGGTCATCTGGCGAAGGATTGTTCCAACCCGGTGGTATGTGATGCCTGCGGGGAGGAAGGACATGTGATTCGGGATTGTAAGGCTAAAGTCAAGCCTAGGTCCTTCTCCGAAGTGACCAAAGGTAAGCCTACTGTCCCTGCTGTTACCCCACAGGTGACTACTGCAGAGATCAATGAGGAGACGGAGCCCCCTGAGGTTGAAGATCTGGTGGGTGAGGCCCAGAACCTGTTGGACCCTCCGGCCCCTGCTGGGCCAGGTATGGAGATCTCCGAGTTGGATGTGGACCTCCCTCATCAGTCCGAAATATGTGGTGAGGGTGACATGGATGTGTCTCTAGCTCGAACCCCTGCATTGTCCTGGGGTGCTACAGACGAAGAGGTGGCCAGGGATGGTGGCCAAGGAGACTTTACTTCTGGGAGGTCTTTTGATGATGATGATACTCCTGAACTGGCCAATAAAAAACCCAGACGAGAGTACTCACCTGCCAGCGGAGGGTGCGACAGTCCTGCAAGTGACCGCATTTACCCGCAGGATGTCTTCTCCCCTGATGCTCCTTACCTTGGCATCCCTGAGAGCATCAACACCTTTGGGGTGCTTTCCCAGTCTGATGATAATGGATGAGTATGGTGTGATCAACATTGAGTCATGTATTTCTTTTCATTAATTAATGTCTTGCCAATCTGGTTGGGATGTAGTGTCCCTAAATGTAAGGCAGATCAGATCTAAAATCAGAAGAACAACTGTTCTGGACTACCTGAAACATTTAGGTGCTGATGTTTTTTGCCTTCAGGAGTGTGGGATTCAGGATGCTCCTTGTGACAAAGACTGGCCTTACGGACAGCATATCTGGTCAGGGTCTAATCATAATAAAAATGATGGGGTGGGGATATTAGTTGGGAATAAAGAAATCTCTATTGATAGTTATATTGTGGTGGAGGTGGGCCGATGTTTAATTGCATTTTTGAGTTATAGAGGGTGGCGGGTCAGAATTATTAATTTATATTGCCCTACAGGGAAGGAAGAGCGGCTTGCTCTTCTTGAAAAATTAAGTTTTTTTCTTCCAGGGAAATCTCCCACTATTTTTGTTGGGGACGTTAATTGTGTCACAGAAGGAAAGTGTGACATAACAGGAAAGAAATTGTCCCATTTAATTTGTGATTTTTCCTTTTTAGATGCAGCAGTTGTTGTTCTTGGCATGCCACCACCGCCGACATACCATGCTGACCGTGGTGAGATTCATTCCAGAATTGATTTAATGTTATTTTCTAAAAATATGGTATGTTTGGATTTTTCTCAACAAAAGGTACCTTTTTCGGACCATGAATGTTTGAGAGGCGTGTTTTGTGCGAATGGTGACCAAGTGTATGGCGGTGGGGTATGGAAGTTGAATACAAGGCTGTTAGAGGATGATGAGGTGATGAATGAGTTTAATGTAAAGTATGAAAGATGGAGAATGCGTAAGAAGGATTTTGTGTGTGTTCTTGACTGGTGGGACTGGGTGAAAGTGCAATTTAAAACTTTCTTCAAAAAGTGGGGCTATAGAAAAGCTGCCAGATATAGGAATAGGTTTAATGACCTTAATAGACGGATTGACTGGTTGAGAAAGTGTGTTGCAAGTGGTTTGGAGATGTCTGATCAACTTACTGAGGCTAAGAATGAATTGAAGCGTGTGTTGGATGAGAAAGGAAAGGAAATTATATATCGTACTAAAATTGAGCACCTGGAGAAAAATGAGAAGTGTACGAGGTTCTTTTTTAAAAAAATGAATGGTAGGAAGACTGATATGAATGAAGTTGTGAATGAAAGTGGAACCAACTGTATGGGTGAGGATGTGCTGAAAGAAGTGAATAGGTTTTATAGCAAGTTGTATGATGAGAAATGGATTGACTCTGGGCTTGTGTCATATGTTCTGAATGGTGTGGAGAAAAAACTTGATTCTGAGGAGCGTGATCTGTTGTGTGAGGATGTAGTTCTGGATGAAGTGAAGAATGTGGTGTGGAGTGCTAAAAAGAGTAAGACTCCTGGGAAAGATGGTATACCTGTAGAGTTGTATGTGAAAGCATGGGAAGTTTTGGGAACAGATTTGACTGAGGTATGTAAGTATATGTGGGTGAATGGTAGGTTGTGTGAATCAATGAAAGAAGGAGTGGTTGTGCTTGTGTATAAAAAGGGTGAGAGGAAACGTTTGGAAAACTGGAGACCAATAACACTGCTGAATTCGGATTATAAGGTCTACAGTAAGTTACTGGCAAATCGTATGCGTGAAGTGATTGGTAGTGTTGTGGAGGAGGACCAAGTATGTGCAGTGCCTGGAAGAAGTATGAGTGATAACTTGTTATTGTTGAGAGATATGATTGGGGATTGCAAGGATAGAAAGCAGAAATGTATGACTTTAGCTATTGATTTTGAGAAGGCGTTTGACAGGGTTTCGCATGTGTTTTTGTTTAAAGTACTGGAAAGAATGGGGTTTCCTAGAGAATTTGTGAATTGTGTAAAATCATTGTATGATTGTGTGTCAAGTGAGTTCTTGGTTAATGGGTGGCTGTGTGACAAAGTGAAGATTAGGTCAGGAGTAAGGCAGGGGTGTCCTATGTCCCCCGTCTTATTTGTATGTGTAATAGAACCATTGTTATGTTTGATTAGACGGGATAAAATGATGAGAGGTTTGTTGGTGCCTGGTAGTGGTGGTAAGCATGTGAAAGTGTTAGGTTATATGGATGATGTTGTGGTTGTGAGTGAAAGTATGGCTTCTTTGAGTAGAATTAAATTGCTTTTGGATTTTTTTGTTGGTGCGTCTGGTTTTAGGGTAAATTGGAATAAATGTAGTTTTAAATGTTTTGGAGATAGTAGTATTCGTATGGATGGTGTAAAGTGTGAAGAGGGTGCAATCAAGATTTTGGGCGTATTATTTAATGATGACTTAAAAGGGAATGAAAGTTGGGAAGAGTGTGGTATGCGGGTTGAACGTAAATTGAATTTTTGGCGAATGAGAGAATTGACTCTGCGTGATAAGGTGTTAATTATCAAAGCAGTGATTCTCCCTATCCTGCTTTATGTGGCGACTGTTTTTCCTTCTCCTTACAGGAAAATTAAGAGAATAGAGAAGTTGGTATTCACATTCCTGTGGTGTAGTAAGATGGAGAAGTTGAAGCGGGAGAGCCTTTTTAAGGCTTGTCAGCATGGTGGGCTGGCCTTTCCCAATATTGAAGTTTTTTTAGGCCTTAATTATATTAAGACTGTGGTTATTTTGCTGGGTAAAGGCAATAAAGGTGCTTTTATGGCTAATTATTCTGCTGGATGGATGTTGTATGGGTTATGCTGGAGGAAGAGAGATGCGAGTGTGCCTGTGGCCTTTAAGTGTCCTGTTTGGTATGAGGTGATTGAGAAATTTGTGAGAAAGCATGATTTGTTGAGTGTGGGAATGAATGATTTTAGAATGACCAAGAATGTGGTGAAAAGAATGAGTGCAAATGAGGTAGAGTGTAATATTGTTGGGCTGAGAGGGAATGAGGTTTCAGATGCATGGAAGAAGTTAGATACGTATGGGATGTCAAACAAACAGAAGGATGTGGTGTGGATGACTTTACATAATATTTTACCTGTGAGAGAAGTGCAGAAGAAAAGAGAGTTGATAAGAACAGATGTGTGTCCGAGAGTGGGATGTGGTGGTTGTGAGACTGTCAGGCATGTTATGTGGGATTGTGAGTACGCGTACAGTGTGTGGAAGTGTGTAGGTGGATTGTGTAAGGGTTTAGCAGGCGTGAATTTTGTGGATTGGCGTGTGGCGATGTTTGGAATTGGTGCGTGTAGTCGGTCTAAAGATAGAATTTTATGGTTGATAATGGCTTGTGTGATGGAGAGTTTGTGGGATGCAAGGAACCTTGGACTTTTCAAAAGGAAATCTTTATCAGTGAATGAATGTGTTAGACTTATTCTTTCAAGACTATACCTGATATGTAAGTTGGACAGCAGAGGCGGTGGTGGCACAGATGCCGAAGGGATTTGGAAATTTAAAAAGTGGCATTACCTTATCAAATACCAGTGATTTTTTTCTTTGTGATTCCTTGAAGTTTCTGCATTTGTGTTACGTAAAGGATGTTCCCTTGTGATTATATTTCGTCTTATACTACTGCTAAATAAATAGAACCATGATGATGAGAAGTTTTAAGTAGCAAATTTTGGAGAAATTCATACTGTTTGCTAAAAAACTAAACTGAATGGTTTAAAAAAAAAAAAAAAAAAAAAAAAAATCTGTTCTTATCAGTTTAATATCTGATACGTCCCCTATCTGGGGACCATATATTAAATGGATTTTTAGAACAGGGAGATGGAAAAAGAGCTTGCTCTGTCCACTCCACGCATTGACCTGGTATTGCAGTATCTCCAGGACCGGTGCACCCCTTCTTTAATGCAGTTTCTAAAATCAGAAAGAATTGAATTCAATGTTTTTTGTTCATTTTGCTTGTTTGTCGGATTTTGGGATGGACTCTTTGGCTTTGCTTTTCTTCTCCTCATTGGATTTTTCATGTTCAAAGTTGCAGAAGCCAGATTACAAGCTCATTTTGGTTCAACTTCAGCAACTGTGCATTGCATTGCCATGTAATGTGATGCAATGCTATCTTTCTAGCTCTCCCTTTTTACTTCCTTTTGGATAAACAGACATATTAGGCAAGCATTTTGGAGCTTTCACCTAAATAACTACAGGTGGTGAGATAAGCTGCACAATATAATTGACCTTTCAGTATATTGTTGCACACACACCATCTATTTAGCAAATGCCCTTGTTATCAACAGCAGCCTTTTAAACTCACCTGAGCTAACAGGTATGTGCGCTGGTTACTCTGCTGCGCTTAAAATTTCTTTTTTGGTTTGCTACAATGCCTTTTCTGAAACGTTGTCTCCCTCTGCTGGAACACTGACTTCTTTCATTTAATGCCTGCAGACTATAAAAGAGAACCCAACCCAAAAAGTTTGGTTGATTAGTCTGTGGCATTCTGTTAAACTGTTGCTTATGGCGGTCTCTGTGAGCTTCTCAGCGACATTCAGCCAGCCAGGTATCCTGCCTGCAGTAGATGGAATGTGGCAATGGAACGCTGGCTGCGCGTGTCATAATAGGCTCTGAGCCTTTATATACCTGTGCACAGCAGCAGCCACCTTCAGTCTGCTGATGGACAGCCAGCAGCAGCAGCAGGAGAGGTATGTAATCAGGAGCCCTCCTGCTAAGGGTAGACAGCTGCTCGTTCCACCCCACCCCCCGCCTTAATTGGTTCTCCTCCCTTCCAACGGTGTTGAGGCGGGTGGGAACAGCAGGGGGTGAAGGTGCTGTGTTTAAAGAGGTGGAGTTATGCAGATCTAAAACGCGTGGATTGCAGCAGCAGCAAGCCGAAAAGTGCAGGCATGTAAGGGATCTAGAGGTTGACAACATGTCTTCTTAACGGGAGTCCAGGAGCTCATCTCCACAAATGGACTTTTCAGGATCCTTGGGTGGCTCCGTAGTTTGAAACCAATTCTGGTTATCGCTTCTCGGCCTTTTGGCTAAGATCAAGTGTAGTATCTGTTCTTATCAGTTTAATATCTGATACGTCCCCTATCTGGGGACCATATATTAAATGGATTTTTAGAACAGGGAGATGGAAAAAGAGCTTGCTCTGTCCACTCCACGCATTGACCTGGTATTGCAGTATCTCCAGGACCGGTGCACCCCTTCTTTAATGCAGTTTCTAAAATCAGAAAGAATTGAATTCAATGTTTTTTGTTCATTTTGCTTGTTTGTCGGATTTTGGGATGGACTCTTTGGCTTTGCTTTTCTTCTCCTCATTGGATTTTTCATGTTCAAAGTTGCAGAAGCCAGATTACAAGCTCATTTTGGTTCAACTTCAGCAACTGTGCATTGCATTGCCATGTAATGTGATGCAATGCTATCTTTCTAGCTCTCCCTTTTTACTTCCTTTTGGATAAACAGACATATTAGGCAAGCATTTTGGAGCTTTCACCTAAATAACTACAGGTGGTGAGATAAGCTGCACAATATAATTGACCTTTCAGTATATTGTTGCACACACACCATCTATTTAGCAAATGCCCTTGTTATCAACAGCAGCCTTTTAAACTCACCTGAGCTAACAGGTATGTGCGCTGGTTACTCTGCTGCGCTTAAAATTTCTTTTTTGGTTTGCTACAATGCCTTTTCTGAAACGTTGTCTCCCTCTGCTGGAACACTGACTTCTTTCATTTAATGCCTGCAGACTATAAAAGAGAACCCAACCCAAAAAGTTTGGTTGATTAGTCTGTGGCATTCTGTTAAACTGTTGCTTATGGCGGTCTCTGTGAGCTTCTCAGCGACATTCAGCCAGCCAGGTATCCTGCCTGCAGTAGATGGAATGTGGCAATGGAACGCTGGCTGCGCGTGTCATAATAGGCTCTGAGCCTTTATATACCTGTGCACAGCAGCAGCCACCTTCAGTCTGCTGCTGGACAGCCAGCAGCAGCAGCAGCAGGAGAGGTATGTAATCAGGAGCCCTCCTGCTAAGGGTAGACAGCTGCTCGTTCCACCCCACCCCCCGCCTTAATTGGTTCTCCTCCCTTCCAACGGTGTTGAGGCGGGTGGGAACAGCAGGGGGTGAAGGTGCTGTGTTTAAAGAGGTGGAGTTATGCAGATCTAAAACGCGTGGATTGCAGCAGCAGCAAGCCGAAAAGTGCAGGCATGTAAGGGATCTAGAGGTTGACAACATGTCTTCTTAACGGGAGTCCAGGAGCTCATCTCCACAAATGGACTTTTCAGGATCTTTGGGTGGCTCCGTAGTTTGAAACCAATTCTGGTTATCGCTTCTCGGCCTTTTGGCTAAGATCAAGTGTAGTATCTGTTCTTATCAGTTTAATATCTGATACGTCCCCTATCTGGGGACCATATATTAAATGGATTTTTAGAACAGGGAGATGGAAAAAGAGCTTGCTCTGTCAACTCCACGCATTGACCTGGTATTGCAGTATCTCCAGGACCGGTGCACCCCTTCTTTAATGCAGTTTCTAAAATCAGAAAGAATTGAATTCAATGTTTTTTGTTCATTTTGCTTGTTTGTCGGATTTTGGGATGGACTCTTTGGCTTTGCTTTTCTTCTCCTCATTGGATTTTTCATGTTCAAAGTTGCAGAAGCCAGATTACAAGCTCATTTTGGTTCAACTTCAGCAACTGTGCATTGCATTGCCATGTAATGTGATGCAATGCTATCTTTCTAGCTCTCCCTTTTTACTTCCTTTTGGATAAACAGACATATTAGGCAAGCATTTTGGAGCTTTCACCTAAATAACTACAGGTGGTGAGATAAGCTGCACAATATAATTGACCTTTCAGTATATTGTTGCACACACACCATCTATTTAGCAAATGCCCTTGTTATCAACAGCAGCCTTTTAAACTCACCTGAGCTAACAGGTATGTGCGCTGGTTACTCTGCTGCGCTTAAAATTTCTTTTTTGGTTTGCTACAATGCCTTTTCTGAAACGTTGTCTCCCTCTGCTGGAACACTGACTTCTTTCATTTAATGCCTGCAGACTATAAAAGAGAACCCAACCCAAAAAGTTTGGTTGATTAGTCTGTGGCATTCTGTTAAACTGTTGCTTATGGCGGTCTCTGTGAGCTTCTCAGCGACATTCAGCCAGCCAGGTATCCTGCCTGCAGTAGATGGAATGTGGCAATGGAACGCTGGCTGCGCGTGTCATAATAGGCTCTGAGCCTTTATATACCTGTGCACAGCAGCAGCCACCTTCAGTCTGCTGCTGGACAGCCAGCAGCAGCAGCAGCAGGAGAGGTATGTAATCAGGAGCCCTCCTGCTAAGGGTAGACAGCTGCTCGTTCCACCCCACCCCCCGCCTTAATTGGTTCTCCTCCCTTCCAACGGTGTTGAGGCGGGTGGGAACAGCAGGGGGTGAAGGTGCTGTGTTTAAAGAGGTGGAGTTATGCAGATCTAAAACGCGTGGATTGCAGCAGCAGCAAGCCGAAAAGTGCAGGCATGTAAGGGATCTAGAGGTTGACAACATGTCTTCTTAACGGGAGTCCAGGAGCTCATCTCCACAAATGGACTTTTCAGGATCCTTGGGTGGCTCCGTAGTTTGAAACCAATTCTGGTTATCGCTTCTCGGCCTTTTGGCTAAGATCAAGTGTAGTATCTGTTCTTATCAGTTTAATATCTGATACGTCCCCTATCTGGGGACCATATATTAAATGGATTTTTAGAACAGGGAGATGGAAAAAGAGCTTGCTCTGTCCACTCCACGCATTGACCTGGTATTGCAGTATCTCCAGGACCGGTGCACCCCTTCTTTAATGCAGTTTCTAAAATCAGAAAGAATTGAATTCAATGTTTTTTGTTCATTTTGCTTGTTTGTCGGATTTTGGGATGGACTCTTTGGCTTTGCTTTTCTTCTCCTCATTGGATTTTTCATGTTCAAAGTTGCAGAAGCCAGATTACAAGCTCATTTTGGTTCAACTTCAGCAACTGTGCATTGCATTGCCATGTAATGTGATGCAATGCTATCTTTCTAGCTCTCCCTTTTTACTTCCTTTTGGATAAGCAGACATATTAGGCAAGCATTTTGGAGCTTTCACCTAAATAACTACAGGTGGTGAGATAAGCTGCACAATATAATTGACCTTTCAGTATATTGTTGCACACACACCATCTATTTAGCAAATGCCCTTGTTATCAACAGCAGCCTTTTAAACTCACCTGAGCTAACAGGTATGTGCGCTGGTTACTCTGCTGCGCTTAAAATTTCTTTTTTGGTTTGCTACAATGCCTTTTCTGAAACGTTGTCTCCCTCTGCTGGAACACTGACTTCTTTCATTTAATGCCTGCAGACTATAAAAGAGAACCCAACCCAAAAAGTTTGGTTGATTAGTCTGTGGCATTCTGTTAAACTGTTGCTTATGGCGGTCTCTGTGAGCTTCTCAGCGACATTCAGCCAGCCAGGTATCCTGCCTGCAGTAGATGGAATGTGGCAATGGAACGCTGGCTGCGCGTGTCATAATAGGCTCTGAGCCTTTATATACCTGTGCACAGCAGCAGCCACCTTCAGTCTGCTGCTGGACAGCCAGCAGCAGCAGCAGCAGGAGAGGTATGTAATCAGGAGCCCTCCTGCTAAGGGTAGACAGCTGCTCGTTCCACCCCACCCCCCGCCTTAATTGGTTCTCCTCCCTTCCAACGGTGTTGAGGCGGGTGGGAACAGCAGGGGGTGAAGGTGCTGTGTTTAAAGAGGTGGAGTTATGCAGATCTAAAACGCGTGGATTGCAGCAGCAGCAAGCCGAAAAGTGCAGGCATGTAAGGGATCTAGAGGTTGACAACATGTCTTCTTAACGGGAGTCCAGGAGCTCATCTCCACAAATGGACTTTTCAGGATCCTTGGGTGGCTCCGTAGTTTGAAACCAATTCTGGTTATCGCTTCTCGGCCTTTTGGCTAAGATCAAGTGTAGTATCTTTTGAAAAGGCAGTTTTGTCCTTGGGCTGCCCTAGTAAATTGATGCATATTACACACTGGTTTGGTGCACTTGTTAGTACGCCAGGTGGCTCATAGAGTTATCTGATGGAAAACATGGCCCTCCAGGATCGAAGTCACTAGGCTGGGTAAGTGTGAGGGCTTTGGAGCAATGTGCCCCAGGAGTAGGCGCCCTGGTGGGAGTCCAAGCTTACTGGGACTGGGAACCCCAGAAAGACTTGGCTTCGTAGCACGCCGCACCTTTGCCAATCATACTTTCTGAGCAACCCCCCCTATTCCTGGCCTCCGGGCTAGGAAGGGGAATTTTTATAAACCCGGTCGGAGGTCCGGTCAGCTTTGGGCTGAGAAACCAACACAGGCTCCAGCTCCACTAGGGTGGCAGCCTAGATGGAAGCTGGGAGCACGAAAACGGCTCTTCTCCGGCTTCGGCTAGGGAGAGCATCGGAGATCCCTGACCCTCGCTGTGGCCTTCTGGCTCGGAGGGATGGGGATGGTTTATTGGGGACCCTCTCCTCCGGGAAGGGTCCACATGAATCCTCGCCTCGTGCGCTGTTTTGGTGTGACTTCGGTCACATTTTTCAGTGCCTTGGATGCAGCTTCAATCAAAAAATCTGTTCTTATCAGTTTAATATCTGATACGTCCCCTATCTGGGGACCATATATTAAATGGATTTTTAGAACAGGGAGATGGAAAAAGAGCTTGCTCTGTCCACTCCACGCATTGACCTGGTATTGCAGTATCTCCAGGACCGGTGCACCCCTTCTTTAATGCAGTTTCTAAAATCAGAAAGAATTGAATTCAATGTTTTTTGTTCATTTTGCTTGTTTGTCGGATTTTGGGATGGACTCTTTGGCTTTGCTTTTCTTCTCCTCATTGGATTTTTCATGTTCAAAGTTGCAGAAGCCAGATTACAAGCTCATTTTGGTTCAACTTCAGCAACTGTGCATTGCATTGCCATGTAATGTGATGCAATGCTATCTTTCTAGCTCTCCCTTTTTACTTCCTTTTGGATAAACAGACATATTAGGCAAGCATTTTGGAGCTTTCACCTAAATAACTACAGGTGGTGAGATAAGCTGCACAATATAATTGACCTTTCAGTATATTGTTGCACACACACCATCTATTTAGCAAATGCCCTTGTTATCAACAGCAGCCTTTTAAACTCACCTGAGCTAACAGGTATGTGCGCTGGTTACTCTGCTGCGCTTAAAATTTCTTTTTTGGTTTGCTACAATGCCTTTTCTGAAACGTTGTCTCCCTCTGCTGGAACACTGACTTCTTTCATTTAATGCCTGCAGACTATAAAAGAGAACCCAACCCAAAAAGTTTGGTTGATTAGTCTGTGGCATTCTGTTAAACTGTTGCTTATGGCGGTCTCTGTGAGCTTCTCAGCGACATTCAGCCAGCCAGGTATCCTGCCTGCAGTAGATGGAATGTGGCAATGGAACGCTGGCTGCGCGTGTCATAATAGGCTCTGAGCCTTTATATACCTGTGCACAGCAGCAGCCACCTTCAGTCTGCTGCTGGACAGCCAGCAGCAGCAGCAGCAGGAGAGGTATGTAATCAGGAGCCCTCCTGCTAAGGGTAGACAGCTGCTCGTTCCACCCCACCCCCCGCCTTAATTGGTTCTCCTCCCTTCCAACGGTGTTGAGGCGGGTGGGAACAGCAGGGGGTGAAGGTGCTGTGTTTAAAGAGGTGGAGTTATGCAGATCTAAAACGCGTGGATTGCAGCAGCAGCAAGCCGAAAAGTGCAGGCATGTAAGGGATCTAGAGGTTGACAACATGTCTTCTTAACGGGAGTCCAGGAGCTCATCTCCACAAATGGACTTTTCAGGATCCTTGGGTGGCTCCGTAGTTTGAAACCAATTCTGGTTATCGCTTCTCGGCCTTTTGGCTAAGATCAAGTGTAGTATCTTTTGAAAAGGCAGTTTTGTCCTTGGGCTGCCCTAGTAAATTGATGCATATTACACACTGGTTTGGTGCACTTGTTAGTACGCCAGGTGGCTCATAGAGTTATCTGATGGAAAACATGGCCCTCCAGGATCGAAGTCACTAGGCTGGGTAAGTGTGAGGGCTTTGGAGCAATGTGCCCCAGGAGTAGGCGCCCTGGTGGGAGTCCAAGCTTACTGGGACTGGGAACCCCAGAAAGACTTGGCTTCGTAGCACGCCGCACCTTTGCCAATCATACTTTCTGAGCAACCCCCCCTATTCCTGGCCTCCGGGCTAGGAAGGGGAATTTTTATAAACCCGGTCGGAGGTCCGGTCAGCTTTGGGCTGAGAAACCAACACAGGCTCCAGCTCCACTAGGGTGGCAGCCTAGATGGAAGCTGGGAGCACGAAAACGGCTCTTCTCCGGCTTCGGCTAGGGAGAGCATCGGAGATCCCTGACCCTCGCTGTGGCCTTCTGGCTCGGAGGGATGGGGATGGTTTATTGGGGACCCTCTCCTCCGGGAAGGGTCCACATGAATCCTCGCCTCGTGCGCTGTTTTGGTGTGACTTCGGTCACATTTTTCAGTGCCTTGGATGCAGCTTCAATCAAAAAATCTGTTCTTATCAGTTTAATATCTGATACGTCCCCTATCTGGGGACCATATATTAAATGGATTTTTAGAACAGGGAGATGGAAAAAGAGCTTGCTCTGTCCACTCCACGCATTGACCTGGTATTGCAGTATCTCCAGGACCGGTGCACCCCTTCTTTAATGCAGTTTCTAAAATCAGAAAGAATTGAATTCAATGTTTTTTGTTCATTTTGCTTGTTTGTCGGATTTTGGGATGGACTCTTTGGCTTTGCTTTTCTTCTCCTCATTGGATTTTTCATGTTCAAAGTTGCAGAAGCCAGATTACAAGCTCATTTTGGTTCAACTTCAGCAACTGTGCATTGCATTGCCATGTAATGTGATGCAATGCTATCTTTCTAGCTCTCCCTTTTTACTTCCTTTTGGATAAACAGACATATTAGGCAAGCATTTTGGAGCTTTCAACTAAATAACTACAGGTGGTGAGATAAGCTGCACAATATAATTGACCTTTCAGTATATTGTTGCACACACACCATCTATTTAGCAAATGCCCTTGTTATCAACAGCAGCCTTTTAAACTCACCTGAGCTAACAGGTATGTGCGCTGGTTACTCTGCTGCGCTTAAAATTTCTTTTTTGGTTTGCTACAATGCCTTTTCTGAAACGTTGTCTCCCTCTGCTGGAACACTGACTTTTTTCATTTAATGCCTGCAGACTATAAAAGAGAACCCAACCCAAAAAGTTTGGTTGATTAGTCTGTGGCATTCTGTTAAACTGTTGCTTATGGCGGTCTCTGTGAGCTTCTCAGCGACATTCAGCCAGCCAGGTATCCTGCCTGCAGTAGATGGAATGTGGCAATGGAACGCTGGCTGCGCGTGTCATAATAGGCTCTGAGCCTTTATATACCTGTGCACAGCAGCAGCCACCTTCAGTCTGCTGCTGGACAGCCAGCAGCAGCAGCAGCAGGAGAGGTATGTAATCAGGAGCCCTCCTGCTAAGGGTAGACAGCTGCTCGTTCCACCCCACCCCCCGCCTTAATTGGTTCTCCTCCCTTCCAACGGTGTTGAGGCGGGTGGGAACAGCAGGGGGTGAAGGTGCTGTGTTTAAAGAGGTGGAGTTATGCAGATCTAAAACGCGTGGATTGCAGCAGCAGCAAGCCGAAAAGTGCAGGCATGTAAGGGATCTAGAGGTTGACAACATGTCTTCTTAACGGGAGTCCAGGAGCTCATCTCCACAAATGGACTTTTCAGGATCCTTGGGTGGCTCCGTAGTTTGAAACCAATTCTGGTTATCGCTTCTCGGCCTTTTGGCTCAGACCTAGTGTTTGGACAAGAGGTTCCTTGTGTACTAGCCCTCGGCCTTCCAGCATCGCCACTTCGGTGGCTTAAGCTGGATGCTGCTATAGGGGGAGAGTGAGGAGGAAACGAGAAGGCGATTCCTGAAGCGACCATGGGTGTCAAGCTTCGCTTTGCTGGGACCGGGGATCCCCGGGTCAAGAATGCTTTCCGTATCGAGGTCTCTGAGGAGAAGAAGGACCATTTCTCGTTGTCATACCTGGTCAACGCCATTTTCTATGAAATCCTGAAGATCCAGAAGTCGGAGATCATCTGTTTGCAGGAGTTCAGAAGGGAGCATAGGTACGTCTTGGTGCTTTCTTCTATGGCGGCTTGCCAAAACCTTTTCAAAACTCTTCAAGTCCTTTCAGAGCACCCTCAGCTGGATGGACTTATCTTCACTGTACTCTACTCTAAGGGGGATATCCCGGTGGTAGTATTCATGCACAACCCCTTTATCTCCCGGGATGATATCACTGCATTCCTGAGAAGACACTGCATTTTTGTGCAATTCTCCCATAAAATCTTAAATGGAGAAGGGCTGTGGACTGGGAAGTATAAATACTTTGTGAGGTTTGGGATAGACCCTCATGGTCCTGGAGGTATTCACTATCCTCCCCTGAACTTTACAATTGGAAGAGACTCTGGATATCTGTTTTTTCCCGAGGCGCCATTGTTCTGCAGGAGATGCAACATGTTCGGGCATATCCAGGATTTCTGCAAGCAATTGCCAAACTGTAGAAAGTGCAACAAGTACGGTCATCTGGCGAAGGATTGTTCCAACCCGGTGGTATGTGATGCCTGCGGGGAGGAAGGACATGTGATTCGGGATTGTAAGGCTAAAGTCAAGCCTAGGTCCTTCTCCGAAGTGACCAAAGGTAAGCCTACTGTCCCTGCTGTTACCCCACAGGTGACTACTGCAGAGATCAATGAGGAGACGGAGCCCCCTGAGGTTGAAGATCTGGTGGGTGAGGCCCAGAACCTGTTGGACCCTCCGGCCCCTGCTGGGCCAGGTATGGAGATCTCCGAGTTGGATGTGGACCTCCCTCATCAGTCCGAAATATGTGGTGAGGGTGACATGGATGTGTCTCTAGCTCGAACCCCTGCATTGTCCTGGGGTGCTACAGACGAAGAGGTGGCCAGGGATGGTGGCCAAGGAGACTTTACTTCTGGGAGGTCTTTTGATGATGATGATACTCCTGAACTGGCCAATAAAAAACCCAGACGAGAGTACTCACCTGCCAGCGGAGGGTGCGACAGTCCTGCAAGTGACCGCATTTACCCGCAGGATGTCTTCTCCCCTGATGCTCCTTACCTTGGCATCCCTGAGAGCATCAACACCTTTGGGGTGCTTTCCCAGTCTGATGATAATGGATGAGTATGGTGTGATCAACATTGAGTCATGTATTTCTTTTCATTAATTAATGTCTTGCCAATCTGGTTGGGATGTAGTGTCCCTAAATGTAAGGCAGATCAGATCTAAAATCAGAAGAACAACTGTTCTGGACTACCTGAAACATTTAGGTGCTGATGTTTTTTGCCTTCAGGAGTGCGGGATTCAGGATGCTCCTTGTGACAAAGACTGGCCTTACGGACAGCATATCTGGTCAGGGTCTAATCATAATAAAAATGATGGGGTGGGGATATTAGTTGGGAATAAAGAAATCTCTATTGATAGTTATATTGTGGTGGAGGTGGGCCGATGTTTAATTGCATTTTTGAGTTATAGAGGGTGGCGGGTCAGAATTATTAATTTATATTGCCCTACAGGGAAGGAAGAGCGGCTTGCTCTTCTTGAAAAATTAAGTTTTTTTCTTCCAGGGAAATCTCCCACTATTTTTGTTGGGGACGTTAATTGTGTCACAGAAGGAAAGTGTGACATAACAGGAAAGAAATTGTCCCATTTAATTTGTGATTTTTCCTTTTTAGATGCAGCAGTTGTTGTTCTTGGCATGCCACCACCGCCGACATACCATGCTGACCGTGGTGAGATTCATTCCAGAATTGATTTAATGTTATTTTCTAAAAATATGGTATGTTTGGATTTTTCTCAACAAAAGGTACCTTTTTCGGACCATGAATGTTTGAGAGGCGTGTTTTGTGCGAATGGTGACCAAGTGTATGGCGGTGGGGTATGGAAGTTGAATACAAGGCTGTTAGAGGATGATGAGGTGATGAATGAGTTTAATGTAAAGTATGAAAGATGGAGAATGCGTAAGAAGGATTTTGTGTGTGTTCTTGACTGGTGGGACTGGGTGAAAGTGCAATTTAAAACTTTCTTCAAAAAGTGGGGCTATAGAAAAGCTGCCAGATATAGGAATAGGTTTAATGACCTTAATAGACGGATTGACTGGTTGAGAAAGTGTGTTGCAAGTGGTTTGGAGATGTCTGATCAACTTACTGAGGCTAAGAATGAATTGAAGCGTGTGTTGGATGAGAAAGGAAAGGAAATTATATATCGTACTAAAATTGAGCACCTGGAGAAAAATGAGAAGTGTACGAGGTTCTTTTTTAAAAAAATGAATGGTAGGAAGACTGATATGAATGAAGTTGTGAATGAAAGTGGAACCAACTGTATGGGTGAGGATGTGCTGAAAGAAGTGAATAGGTTTTATAGCAAGTTGTATGATGAGAAATGGATTGACTCTGGGCTTGTGTCATATGTTCTGAATGGTGTGGAGAAAAAACTTGATTCTGAGGAGCGTGATCTGTTGTGTGAGGATGTAGTTCTGGATGAAGTGAAGAATGTGGTGTGGAGTGCTAAAAAGAGTAAGACTCCTGGGAAAGATGGTATACCTGTAGAGTTGTATGTGAAAGCATGGGAAGTTTTGGGAACAGATTTGACTGAGGTATGTAAGTATATGTGGGTGAATGGTAGGTTGTGTGAATCAATGAAAGAAGGAGTGGTTGTGCTTGTGTATAAAAAGGGTGAGAGGAAACGTTTGGAAAACTGGAGACCAATAACACTGCTGAATTCGGATTATAAGGTCTACAGTAAGTTACTGGCAAATCGTATGCGTGAAGTGATTGGTAGTGTTGTGGAGGAGGACCAAGTATGTGCAGTGCCTGGAAGAAGTATGAGTGATAACTTGTTATTGTTGAGAGATATGATTGGGGATTGCAAGGATAGAAAGCAGAAATGTATGACTTTAGCTATTGATTTTGAGAAGGCGTTTGACAGGGTTTCGCATGTGTTTTTGTTTAAAGTACTGGAAAGAATGGGGTTTCCTAGAGAATTTGTGAATTGTGTAAAATCATTGTATGATTGTGTGTCAAGTGAGTTCTTGGTTAATGGGTGGCTGTGTGACAAAGTGAAGATTAGGTCAGGAGTAAGGCAGGGGTGTCCTATGTCCCCCGTCTTATTTGTATGTGTAATAGAACCATTGTTATGTTTGATTAGACGGGATAAAATGATGAGAGGTTTGTTGGTGCCTGGTAGTGGTGGTAAGCATGTGAAAGTGTTAGGTTATATGGATGATGTTGTGGTTGTGAGTGAAAGTATGGCTTCTTTGAGTAGAATTAAATTGCTTTTGGATTTTTTTGTTGGTGCGTCTGGTTTTAGGGTAAATTGGAATAAATGTAGTTTTAAATGTTTTGGAGATAGTAGTATTCGTATGGATGGTGTAAAGTGTGAAGAGGGTGCAATCAAGATTTTGGGCGTATTATTTAATGATGACTTAAAAGGGAATGAAAGTTGGGAAGAGTGTGGTATGCGGGTTGAACGTAAATTGAATTTTTGGCGAATGAGAGAATTGACTCTGCGTGATAAGGTGTTAATTATCAAAGCAGTGATTCTCCCTATCCTGCTTTATGTGGCGACTGTTTTTCCTTCTCCTTACAGGAAAATTAAGAGAATAGAGAAGTTGGTATTCACATTCCTGTGGTGTAGTAAGATGGAGAAGTTGAAGCGGGAGAGCCTTTTTAAGGCTTGTCAGCATGGTGGGCTGGCCTTTCCCAATATTGAAGTTTTTTTAGGCCTTAATTATATTAAGACTGTGGTTATTTTGCTGGGTAAAGGCAATAAAGGTGCTTTTATGGCTAATTATTCTGCTGGATGGATGTTGTATGGGTTATGCTGGAGGAAGAGAGATGCGAGTGTGCCTGTGGCCTTTAAGTGTCCTGTTTGGTATGAGGTGATTGAGAAATTTGTGAGAAAGCATGATTTGTTGAGTGTGGGAATGAATGATTTTAGAATGACCAAGAATGTGGTGAAAAGAATGAGTGCAAATGAGGTAGAGTGTAATATTGTTGGGCTGAGAGGGAATGAGGTTTCAGATGCATGGAAGAAGTTAGATACGTATGGGATGTCAAACAAACAGAAGGATGTGGTGTGGATGACTTTACATAATATTTTACCTGTGAGAGAAGTGCAGAAGAAAAGAGAGTTGATAAGAACAGATGTGTGTCCGAGAGTGGGATGTGGTGGTTGTGAGACTGTCAGGCATGTTATGTGGGATTGTGAGTACGCGTACAGTGTGTGGAAGTGTGTAGGTGGATTGTGTAAGGGTTTAGCAGGCGTGAATTTTGTGGATTGGCGTGTGGCGATGTTTGGAATTGGTGCGTGTAGTCGGTCTAAAGATAGAATTTTATGGTTGATAATGGCTTGTGTGATGGAGAGTTTGTGGGATGCAAGGAACCTTGGACTTTTCAAAAGGAAATCTTTATCAGTGAATGAATGTGTTAGACTTATTCTTTCAAGACTATACCTGATATGTAAGTTGGACAGCAGAGGCGGTGGTGGCACAGATGCCGAAGGGATTTGGAAATTTAAAAAGTGGCATTACCTTATCAAATACCAGTGATTTTTTTCTTTGTGATTCCTTGAAGTTTCTGCATTTGTGTTACGTAAAGGATGTTCCCTTGTGATTATATTTCGTCTTATACTACTGCTAAATAAATAGAACCATGATGATGAGAAGTTTTAAGTAGCAAATTTTGGAGAAATTCATACTGTTTGCTAAAAAACTAAACTGAATGGTTTAAAAAAAAAAAAAAAAAAAAAAAAAATCTGTTCTTATCAGTTTAATATCTGATACGTCCCCTATCTGGGGACCATATATTAAATGGATTTTTAGAACAGGGAGATGGAAAAAGAGCTTGCTCTGTCCACTCCACGCATTGACCTGGTATTGCAGTATCTCCAGGACCGGTGCACCCCTTCTTTAATGCAGTTTCTAAAATCAGAAAGAATTGAATTCAATGTTTTTTGTTCATTTTGCTTGTTTGTCGGATTTTGGGATGGACTCTTTGGCTTTGCTTTTCTTCTCCTCATTGGATTTTTCATGTTCAAAGTTGCAGAAGCCAGATTACAAGCTCATTTTGGTTCAACTTCAGCAACTGTGCATTGCATTGCCATGTAATGTGATGCAATGCTATCTTTCTAGCTCTCCCTTTTTACTTCCTTTTGGATAAACAGACATATTAGGCAAGCATTTTGGAGCTTTCACCTAAATAACTACAGGTGGTGAGATAAGCTGCACAATATAATTGACCTTTCAGTATATTGTTGCACACACACCATCTATTTAGCAAATGCCCTTGTTATCAACAGCAGCCTTTTAAACTCACCTGAGCTAACAGGTATGTGCGCTGGTTACTCTGCTGCGCTTAAAATTTCTTTTTTGGTTTGCTACAATGCCTTTTCTGAAACGTTGTCTCCCTCTGCTGGAACACTGACTTCTTTCATTTAATGCCTGCAGACTATAAAAGAGAACCCAACCCAAAAAGTTTGGTTGATTAGTCTGTGGCATTCTGTTAAACTGTTGCTTATGGCGGTCTCTGTGAGCTTCTCAGCGACATTCAGCCAGCCAGGTATCCTGCCTGCAGTAGATGGAATGTGGCAATGGAACGCTGGCTGCGCGTGTCATAATAGGCTCTGAGCCTTTATATACCTGTGCACAGCAGCAGCCACCTTCAGTCTGCTGATGGACAGCCAGCAGCAGCAGCAGCAGGAGAGGTATGTAATCAGGAGCCCTCCTGCTAAGGGTAGACAGCTGCTCGTTCCACCCCACCCCCCGCCTTAATTGGTTCTCCTCCCTTCCAACGGTGTTGAGGCGGGTGGGAACAGCAGGGGGTGAAGGTGCTGTGTTTAAAGAGGTGGAGTTATGCAGATCTAAAACGCGTGGATTGCAGCAGCAGCAAGCCGAAAAGTGCAGGCATGTAAGGGATCTAGAGGTTGACAACATGTCTTCTTAACGGGAGTCCAGGAGCTCATCTCCACAAATGGACTTTTCAGGATCCTTGGGTGGCTCCGTAGTTTGAAACCAATTCTGGTTATCGCTTCTCGGCCTTTTGGCTAAGATCAAGTGTAGTATCTGTTCTTATCAGTTTAATATCTGATACGTCCCCTATCTGGGGACCATATATTAAATGGATTTTTAGAACAGGGAGATGGAAAAAGAGCTTGCTCTGTCCACTCCACGCATTGACCTGGTATTGCAGTATCTCCAGGACCGGTGCACCCCTTCTTTAATGCAGTTTCTAAAATCAGAAAGAATTGAATTCAATGTTTTTTGTTCATTTTGCTTGTTTGTCGGATTTTGGGATGGACTCTTTGGCTTTGCTTTTCTTCTCCTCATTGGATTTTTCATGTTCAAAGTTGCAGAAGCCAGATTACAAGCTCATTTTGGTTCAACTTCAGCAACTGTGCATTGCATTGCCATGTAATGTGATGCAATGCTATCTTTCTAGCTCTCCCTTTTTACTTCCTTTTGGATAAACAGACATATTAGGCAAGCATTTTGGAGCTTTCACCTAAATAACTACAGGTGGTGAGATAAGCTGCACAATATAATTGACCTTTCAGTATATTGTTGCACACACACCATCTATTTAGCAAATGCCCTTGTTATCAACAGCAGCCTTTTAAACTCACCTGAGCTAACAGGTATGTGCGCTGGTTACTCTGCTGCGCTTAAAATTTCTTTTTTGGTTTGCTACAATGCCTTTTCTGAAACGTTGTCTCCCTCTGCTGGAACACTGACTTCTTTCATTTAATGCCTGCAGACTATAAAAGAGAACCCAACCCAAAAAGTTTGGTTGATTAGTCTGTGGCATTCTGTTAAACTGTTGCTTATGGCGGTCTCTGTGAGCTTCTCAGCGACATTCAGCCAGCCAGGTATCCTGCCTGCAGTAGATGGAATGTGGCAATGGAACGCTGGCTGCGCGTGTCATAATAGGCTCTGAGCCTTTATATACCTGTGCACAGCAGCAGCCACCTTCAGTCTGCTGCTGGACAGCCAGCAGCAGCAGCAGCAGGAGAGGTATGTAATCAGGAGCCCTCCTGCTAAGGGTAGACAGCTGCTCGTTCCACCCCACCCCCCGCCTTAATTGGTTCTCCTCCCTTCCAACGGTGTTGAGGCGGGTGGGAACAGCAGGGGGTGAAGGTGCTGTGTTTAAAGAGGTGGAGTTATGCAGATCTAAAACGCGTGGATTGCAGCAGCAGCAAGCCGAAAAGTGCAGGCATGTAAGGGATCTAGAGGTTGACAACATGTCTTCTTAACGGGAGTCCAGGAGCTCATCTCCACAAATGGACTTTTCAGGATCCTTGGGTGGCTCCGTAGTTTGAAACCAATTCTGGTTATCGCTTCTCGGCCTTTTGGCTAAGATCAAGTGTAGTATCTGTTCTTATCAGTTTAATATCTGATACGTCCCCTATCTGGGGACCATATATTAAATGGATTTTTAGAACAGGGAGATGGAAAAAGAGCTTGCTCTGTCAACTCCACGCATTGACCTGGTATTGCAGTATCTCCAGGACCGGTGCACCCCTTCTTTAATGCAGTTTCTAAAATCAGAAAGAATTGAATTCAATGTTTTTTGTTCATTTTGCTTGTTTGTCGGATTTTGGGATGGACTCTTTGGCTTTGCTTTTCTTCTCCTCATTGGATTTTTCATGTTCAAAGTTGCAGAAGCCAGATTACAAGCTCATTTTGGTTCAACTTCAGCAACTGTGCATTGCATTGCCATGTAATGTGATGCAATGCTATCTTTCTAGCTCTCCCTTTTTACTTCCTTTTGGATAAACAGACATATTAGGCAAGCATTTTGGAGCTTTCACCTAAATAACTACAGGTGGTGAGATAAGCTGCACAATATAATTGACCTTTCAGTATATTGTTGCACACACACCATCTATTTAGCAAATGCCCTTGTTATCAACAGCAGCCTTTTAAACTCACCTGAGCTAACAGGTATGTGCGCTGGTTACTCTGCTGCGCTTAAAATTTCTTTTTTGGTTTGCTACAATGCCTTTTCTGAAACGTTGTCTCCCTCTGCTGGAACACTGACTTCTTTCATTTAATGCCTGCAGACTATAAAAGAGAACCCAACCCAAAAAGTTTGGTTGATTAGTCTGTGGCATTCTGTTAAACTGTTGCTTATGGCGGTCTCTGTGAGCTTCTCAGCGACATTCAGCCAGCCAGGTATCCTGCCTGCAGTAGATGGAATGTGGCAATGGAACGCTGGCTGCGCGTGTCATAATAGGCTCTGAGCCTTTATATACCTGTGCACAGCAGCAGCCACCTTCAGTCTGCTGCTGGACAGCCAGCAGCAGCAGCAGCAGGAGAGGTATGTAATCAGGAGCCCTCCTGCTAAGGGTAGACAGCTGCTCGTTCCACCCCACCCCCCGCCTTAATTGGTTCTCCTCCCTTCCAACGGTGTTGAGGCGGGTGGGAACAGCAGGGGGTGAAGGTGCTGTGTTTAAAGAGGTGGAGTTATGCAGATCTAAAACGCGTGGATTGCAGCAGCAGCAAGCCGAAAAGTGCAGGCATGTAAGGGATCTAGAGGTTGACAAGATGTCTTCTTAACGGGAGTCCAGGAGCTCATCTCCACAAATGGACTTTTCAGGATCCTTGGGTGGCTCCGTAGTTTGAAACCAATTCTGGTTATCGCTTCTCGGCCTTTTGGCTAAGATCAAGTGTAGTATCTGTTCTTATCAGTTTAATATCTGATACGTCCTCTATCTGGGGACCATATATTAAATGGATTTTTAGAACAGGGAGATGGAAAAAGAGCTTGCTCTGTCCACTCCACGCATTGACCTGGTATTGCAGTATCTCCAGGACCGGTGCACCCCTTCTTTAATGCAGTTTCTAAAATCAGAAAGAATTGAATTCAATGTTTTTTGTTCATTTTGCTTGTTTGTCGGATTTTGGGATGGACTCTTTGGCTTTGCTTTTCTTCTCCTCATTGGATTTTTCATGTTCAAAGTTGCAGAAGCCAGATTACAAGCTCATTTTGGTTCAACTTCAGCAACTGTGCATTGCATTGCCATGTAATGTGATGCAATGCTATCTTTCTAGCTCTCCCTTTTTACTTCCTTTTGGATAAACAGACATATTAGGCAAGCATTTTGGAGCTTTCACCTAAATAACTACAGGTGGTGAGATAAGCTGCACAATATAATTGACCTTTCAGTATATTGTTGCACACACACCATCTATTTAGCAAATGCCCTTGTTATCAACAGCAGCCTTTTAAACTCACCTGAGCTAACAGGTATGTGCGCTGGTTACTCTGCTGCGCTTAAAATTTCTTTTTTGGTTTGCTACAATGCCTTTTCTGAAACGTTGTCTCCCTCTGCTGGAACACTGACTTCTTTCATTTAATGCCTGCAGACTATAAAAGAGAACCCAACCCAAAAAGTTTGGTTGATTAGTCTGTGGCATTCTGTTAAACTGTTGCTTATGGCGGTCTCTGTGAGCTTCTCAGCGACATTCAGCCAGCCAGGTATCCTGCCTGCAGTAGATGGAATGTGGCAATGGAACGCTGGCTGCGCGTGTCATAATAGGCTCTGAGCCTTTATATACCTGTGCACAGCAGCAGCCACCTTCAGTCTGCTGCTGGACAGCCAGCAGCAGCAGCAGCAGGAGAGGTATGTAATCAGGAGCCCTCCTGCTAAGGGTAGACAGCTGCTCGTTCCACCCCACCCCCCGCCTTAATTGGTTCTCCTCCCTTCCAACGGTGTTGAGGCGGGTGGGAACAGCAGGGGGTGAAGGTGCTGCGTTTAAAGAGGTGGAGTTATGCAGATCTAAAACGCGTGGATTGCAGCAGCAGCAAGCCGAAAAGTGCAGGCATGTAAGGGATCTAGAGGTTGACAACATGTCTTCTTAACGGGAGTCCAGGAGCTCATCTCCACAAATGGACTTTTCAGGATCCTTGGGTGGCTCCGTAGTTTGAAACCAATTCTGGTTATCGCTTCTCGGCCTTTTGGCTAAGATCAAGTGTAGTATCTGTTCTTATCAGTTTAATATCTGATACGTCCCCTATCTGGGGACCATATATTAAATGGATTTTTAGAACAGGGAGATGGAAAAAGAGCTTGCTCTGTCCACTCCACGCATTGACCTGGTATTGCAGTATCTCCAGGACCGGTGCACCCCTTCTTTAATGGAGTTTCTAAAATCAGAAAGAATTGAATTCAATGTTTTTTGTTCATTTTGCTTGTTTGTCGGATTTTGGGATGGACTCTTTGGCTTTGCTTTTCTTCTCCTCATTGGATTTTTCATGTTCAAAGTTGCAGAAGCCAGATTACAAGCTCATTTTGGTTCAACTTCAGCAACTGTGCATTGCATTGCCATGTAATGTGATGCAATGCTATCTTTCTAGCTCTCCCTTTTTACTTCCTTTTGGATAAACAGACATATTAGGCAAGCATTTTGGAGCTTTCACCTAAATAACTACAGGTGGTGAGATAAGCTGCACAATATAATTGACCTTTCAGTATATTGTTGCACACACACCATCTATTTAGCAAATGCCCTTGCTATCAACAGCAGCCTTTTAAACTCACCTGAGCTAACAGGTATGTGCGCTGGTTACTCTGCTGCGCTTAAAATTTCTTTTTTGGTTTGCTACAATGCCTTTTCTGAAACGTTGTCTCCCTCTGCTGGAACACTGACTTCTTTCATTTAATGCCTGCAGACTATAAAAGAGAACCCAACCCAAAAAGTTTGGTTGATTAGTCTGTGGCATTCTGTTAAACTGTTGCTTATGGCGGTCTCTGTGAGCTTCTCAGCGACATTCAGCCAGCCAGGTATCCTGCCTGCAGTAGATGGAATGTGGCAATGGAACGCTGGCTGCGCGTGTCATAATAGGCTCTGAGCCTTTATATACCTGTGCACAGCAGCAGCCACCTTCAGTCTGCTGCTGGACAGCCAGCAGCAGCAGCAGCAGGAGAGGTATGTAATCAGGAGCCCTCCTGCTAAGGGTAGACAGCTGCTCGTTCCACCCCACCCCCCCCCTTAATTGGTTCTCCTCCCTTCCAACGGTGTTGAGGCGGGTGGGAACAGCAGGGGGTGAAGGTGCTGTGTTTAAAGAGGTGAAGTTATGCAGATCTAAAACGTGTGGATTGCAGCAGCAGCAAGCCGAAAAGTGCAGGCATGTAAGGGATCTAGAGGTTGACAACATGTCTTCTTAACGGGAGTCCAGGAGCTCATCTCCACAAATGGACTTTTCAGGATCCTTGGGTGGCTCCGTAGTTTGAAACCAATTCTGGTTATCGCTTCTCGGCCTTTTGGCTAAGATCAAGTGTAGTATCTGTTCTTATCAGTTTAATATCTGATACGTCCCCTATCTGGGGACCATATATTAAATGGATTTTTAGAACAGGGAGATGGAAAAAGAGCTTGCTCTGTCCACTCCACGCATTGACCTGGTATTGCAGTATCTCCAGGACCGGTGCACCCCTTCTTTAATGCAGTTTCTAAAATCAGAAAGAATTGAATTCAATGTTTTTTGTTCATTTTGCTTGTTTGTCGGATTTTGGGATGGACTCTTTGGCTTTGCTTTTCTTCTCCTCATTGGATTTTTCATGTTCAAAGTTGCAGAAGCCAGATTACAAGCTCATTTTGGTTCAACTTCAGCAACTGTGCATTGCATTGCCATGTAATGTGATGCAATGCTATCTTTCTAGCTCTCCCTTTTTACTTCCTTTTGGATAAACAGACATATTAGGCAAGCATTTTGGAGCTTTCACCTAAATAACTACAGGTGGTGAGATAAGCTGCACAATATAATTGACCTTTCAGTATATTGTTGCACACACACCATCTATTTAGCAAATGCCCTTGTTATCAACAGCAGCCTTTTAAACTCACCTGAGCTAACAGGTATGTGCGCTGGTTACTCTGCTGCGCTTAAAATTTCTTTTTTGGTTTGCTACAATGCCTTTTCTGAAACGTTGTCTCCCTCTGCTGGAACACTGACTTCTTTCATTTAATGCCTGCAGACTATAAAAGAGAACCCAACCCAAAAAGTTTGGTTGATTAGTCTGTGGCATTCTGTTAAACTGTTGCTTATGGCGGTCTCTGTGAGCTTCTCAGCGACATTCAGCCAGCCAGGTATCCTGCCTGCAGTAGATGGAATGTGGCAAAGGAACGCTGGCTGCGCGTGTCATAATAGGCTCTGAGCCTTTATATACCTGTGCACAGCAGCAGCCACCTTCAGTCTGCTGCTGGACAGCCAGCAGCAGCAGCAGCAGGAGAGGTATGTAATCAGGAGCCCTCCTGCTAAGGGTAGACAGCTGCTCGTTCCACCCCACCCCCCCCTTAATTGGTTCTCCTCCCTTCCAACGGTGTTGAGGCGGGTGGGAACAGCAGGGGGTGAAGGTGCTTTGTTTAAAGAGGTGAAGTTATGCAGATCTAAAACGTGTGGATTGCAGCAGCAGCAAGCCGAAAAGTGCAGGCATGTAAGGGATCTAGAGGTTGACAACATGTCTTCTTAACGGGGGTCCAGGAGCTCATCTCCACAAATGGACTTTTCAGGATCCTTGGGTGGCTCCGTAGTTTGAAACCAATTCTGGTTATCGCTTCTCGGCCTTTTGGCTAAGATCAAGTGAAGTATCTGTTCTTATCATTTTAATATCTGATACGTCCCCTATCTGAGGACCATGTATTAAATGGATTTTTAGAACAGGGAGATGGAAAAAGAGCTTGCTCTGTCCACTCCACGCATTGACCTGGTATTGCAGTATCTCCAGGACCGGTGCACCCCTTCTTTAATGCAGTTTCTAAAATCAGAAAGAATTGAATTCAATGTTTTTTGTTCATTTTGCTTGTTTGTCGGATTTTGGGATGGACTCTTTGGCTTTGCTTTTCTTCTCCTCATTGGATTTTTCATGTTCAAAGTTGCAGAAGCCAGATTACAAGCTCATTTTGGTTCAACTTCAGCAACTGTGCATTGCATTGCCATGTAATGTGATGCAATGCTATCTTTCTAGCTCTCCCTTTTTACTTCCTTTTGGATAAACAGACATATTAGGCAAGCATTTTGGAGCTTTCACCTAAATAACTACAGGTGGTGAGATAAGCTGCACAATATAATTGACCTTTCAGTATATTGTTGCACACACACCATCTATTTAGCAAATGCCCTTGTTATCAACAGCAGCCTTTTAAACTCACCTGAGCTAACAGGTATGTGCGCTGGTTACTCTGCTGCGCTTAAAATTTCTTTTTTGGTTTGCTACAATGCCTTTTCTGAAACGTTGTCTCCTTCTGCTGGAACACTGACTTCTTTCATTTAATGCCTGCAGACTATAAAAGAGAACCCAACCCAAAAAGTTTGGTTGATTAGTCTGTGGCATTCTGTTAAACTGTTGCTTATGGCGGTCTCTGTGAGCTTCTCAGCGACATTCAGCCAGCCAGGTATCCTGCCTGCAGTAGATGGAATGTGGCAATGGAACGCTGGCTGCGCGTGTCATAATAGGCTCTGAGCCTTTATATACCTGTGCACAGCAGCAGCCACCTTCAGTCTGCTGCTGGACAGCCAGCAGCAGCAGCAGCAGGAGAGGTATGTAATCAGGAGCCCTCCTGCTAAGGGTAGACAGCTGCTCGTTCCACCCCACCCCCCGCCTTAATTGGTTCTCCTCCCTTCCAACGGTGTTGAGGCGGGTGGGAACAGCAGGGGGTGAAGGTGCTGTGTTTAAAGAGGTGGAGTTATGCAGATCTAAAACGCGTGGATTGCAGCAGCAGCAAGCCGAAAAGTGCAGGCATGTAAGGGATCTAGAGGTTGACAACATGTCTTCTTAACGGGAGTCCAGGAGCTCATCTCCACAAATGGACTTTTCAGGATCCTTGGGTGGCTCCGTAGTTTGAAACCAATTCTGGTTATCGCTTCTCGGCCTTTTGGCTAAGATCAAGTGTAGTATCTGTTCTTATCAGTTTAATATCTGATACGTCCCCTATCTGGGGACCATATATTAAATGGATTTTTAGAACAGGGAGATGGAAAAAGAGCTTGCTCTGTCCACTCCACGCATTGACCTGGTATTGCAGTATCTCCAGGACCGGTGCACCCCTTCTTTAATGCAGTTTCTAAAATCAGAAAGAATTGAATTCAATGTTTTTTGTTCATTTTGCTTGTTTGTCGGATTTTGGGATGGACTCTTTGGCTTTGTTTTTCTTCTCCTCATTGGATTTTTCATGTTCAAAGTTGCAGAAGCCAGATTACAAGCTCATTTTGGTTCAACTTCAGCAACTGTGCATTGCATTGCCATGTAATGTGATGCAATGCTATCTTTCTAGCTCTCCCTTTTTACTTCCTTTTGGATAAACAGACATATTAGGCAAGCATTTTGGAGCTTTCACCTAAATAACTACAGGTGGTGAGATAAGCTGCACAATATAATTGACCTTTCAGTATATTGTTGCACACACACCATCTATTTAGCAAATGCCCTTGTTATCAACAGCAGCCTTTTAAACTCACCTGAGCTAACAGGTATGTGCGCTGGTTACTCTGCTGCGCTTAAAATTTCTTTTTTGGTTTGCTACAATGCCTTTTCTGAAACGTTGTCTCCCTCTGCTGGAACACTGACTTCTTTCATTTAATGCCTGCAGACTATAAAAGAGAACCCAACCCAAAAAGTTTGGTTGATTAGTCTGTGGCATTCTGTTAAACTGTTGCTTATGGCGGTCTCTGTGAGCTTCTCAGCGACATTCAGCCAGCCAGGTATCCTGCCTGCAGTAGATGGAATGTGGCAATGGAACGCTGGCTGCGCGTGTCATAATAGGCTCTGAGCCTTTATATACCTGTGCACAGCAGCAGCCACCTTCAGTCTGCTGCTGGACAGCCAGCAGCAGCAGCAGGAGAGGTATGTAATCAGGAGCCCTCCTGCTAAGGGTAGACAGCTGCTCGTTCCACCCCACCCCCCGCCTTAATTGGTTCTCCTCCCTTCCAACGGTGTTGAGGCGGGTGGGAACAGCAGGGGGTGAAGGTGCTGTGTTTAAAGAGGTGGAGTTATGCAGATCTAAAACGCGTGGATTGCAGCAGCAGCAAGCCGAAAAGTGCAGGCATGTAAGGGATCTAGAGGTTGACAACATGTCTTCTTAACGGGAGTCCAGGAGCTCATCTCCACAAATGGACTTTTCAGGATCCTTGGGTGGCTCCGTAGTTTGAAACCAATTCTGGTTATCGCTTCTCGGCCTTTTGGCTAAGATCAAGTGTAGTATCTGTTCTTATCAGTTTAATATCTGATACGTCCCCTATCTGGGGACCATATATTAAATGGATTTTTAGAACAGGGAGATGGAAAAAGAGCTTGCTCTGTCCACTCCACGCATTGACCTGGTATTGCAGTATCTCCAGGACCGGTGCACCCCTTCTTTAATGCAGTTTCTAAAATCAGAAAGAATTGAATTCAATGTTTTTTGTTCATTTTGCTTGTTTGTCGGATTTTGGGATGGACTCTTTGGCTTTGCTTTTCTTCTCCTCATTGGATTTTTCATGTTCAAAGTTGCAGAAGCCAGATTACAAGCTCATTTTGGTTCAACTTCAGCAACTGTGCATTGCATTGCCATGTAATGTGATGCAATGCTATCTTTCTAGCTCTCCCTTTTTACTTCCTTTTGGATAAACAGACATATTAGGCAAGCATTTTGGAGCTTTCACCTAAATAACTACAGGTGGTGAGATAAGCTGCACAATATAATTGACCTTTCAGTATATTGTTGCACACACACCATCTATTTAGCAAATGCCCTTGTTATCAACAGCAGCCTTTTAAACTCACCTGAGCTAACAGGTATGTGCGCTGGTTACTCTGCTGCGCTTAAAATTTCTTTTTTGGTTTGCTACAATGCCTTTTCTGAAACGTTGTCTCCCTCTGCTGGAACACTGACTTCTTTCATTTAATGCCTGCAGACTATAAAAGAGAACCCAACCCAAAAAGTTTCGTTGATTAGTCTGTGGCATTCTGTTAAACTGTTGCTTATGGCGGTCTCTGTGAGCTTCTCACCGACATTCAGCCAGCCAGGTATCCTGCCTGCAGTAGATGGAATGTGGCAATGGAACGCTGGCTGCGCATGTCATAATAGGCTCTGAGCCTTTATATACCTGTGCACAGCAGCAGCCACCTTCAGTCTGCTGCTGGACAGCCAGCAGCAGCAGCAGCAGGAGAGGTATGTAATCAGGAGCCCTCCTGCTAAGGGTAGACAGCTGCTCGTTCCACCCCACCCCCCGCCTTAATTGGTTCTCCTCCCTTCCAACGGTGTTGAGGCGGGTGGGAACAGCAGGGGGTGAAGGTGCTGTGTTTAAAGAGGTGGAGTTATGCAGATCTAAAACGCGTGGATTGCAGCAGCAGCAAGCCGAAAAGTGCAGGCATGTAAGGGATCTAGAGGTTGACAACATGTCTTCTTAACGGGAGTCCAGGAGCTCATCTCCACAAATGGACTTTTCAGGATCCTTGGGTGGCTCCGTAGTTTGAAACCAATTCTGGTTATCGCTTCTCGGCCTTTTGGCTAAGATCAAGTGTAGTATCTGTTCTTATCAGTTTAATATCTGATACGTCCCCTATCTGGGGACCATATATTAAATGGATTTTTAGAACAGGGAGATGGAAAAAGAGCTTGCTCTGTCCACTCCACGCATTGACCTGGTATTGCAGTATCTCCAGGACCGGTGCACCCCTTCTTTAATGCAGTTTCTAAAATCAGAAAGAATTGAATTCAATGTTTTTTGTTCATTTTGCTTGTTTGTCGGATTTTGGGATGGACTCTTTGGCTTTGCTTTTCTTCTCCTCATTGGATTTTTCATGTTCAAAGTTGCAGAAGCCAGATTACAAGCTCATTTTGGTTCAACTTCAGCAACTGTGCATTGCATTGCCATGTAATGTGATGCAATGCTATCTTTCTAGCTCTCCCTTTTTACTTCCTTTTGGATAAACAGACATATTAGGCAAGCATTTTGGAGCTTTCACCTAAATAACTACAGGTGGTGAGATAAGCTGCACAATATAATTGACCTTTCAGTATATTGTTGCACACACACCATCTATTTAGCAAATGCCCTTGTTATCAACAGCAGCCTTTTAAACTCACCTGAGCTAACAGGTATGTGCGCTGGTTACTCTGCTGCGCTTAAAATTTCTTTTTTGGTTTGCTACAATGCCTTTTCTGAAACGTTGTCTCCCTCTACTGGAACACTGACTTCTTTCATTTAATGCCTGCAGACTATAAAAGAGAACCCAACCCAAAAAGTTTGGTTGATTAGTCTGTGGCATTCTGTTAAACTGTTGCTTATGGCGGTCTCTGTGAGCTTCTCAGCGACATTCAGCCAGCCAGGTATCCTGCCTGCAGTAGATGGAATGTGGCAATGGAACGCTGGCTGCGCGTGTCATAATAGGCTCTGAGCCTTTATATACCTGTGCACAGCAGCAGCCACCTTCAGTCTGCTGCTGGACAGCCAGCAGCAGCAGCAGCAGCAGGAGAGGTATGTAATCAGGAGCCCTCCTGCTAAGGGTAGACAGCTGCTCGTTCCACCCCACCCCCCGCCTTAATTGGTTCTCCTCCCTTCCAACGGTGTTGAGGCGGGTGGGAACAGCAGGGGGTGAAGGTGCTGTGTTTAAAGAGGTGGAGTTATGCAGATCTAAAACGCGTGGATTGCAGCAGCAGCAAGCCGAAAAGTGCAGCCATGTAAGGGATCTAGAGGTTGACACCATGTCTTCTTAACGGGAGTCCAGGAGCTCATCTCCACAAATGGACTTTTCAGGATCCTTGGGTGGCTCCGTAGTTTGAAACCAATTCTGGTTATCGCTTCTCGGCCTTTTGGCTAAGATCAAGTGTAGTATCTGTTCTTATCAGTTTAATATCTGATACGTCCCCTATCTGGGGACCATATATTAAATGGATTTTTAGAACAGGGAGATGGAAAAAGAGCTTGCTCTGTCCACTCCACGCATTGACCTGGTATTGCAGTATCTCCAGGACCGGTGCACCCCTTCTTTAATGCAGTTTCTAAAATCAGAAAGAATTGAATTCAATGTTTTTTGTTCATTTTGCTTGTTTGTCGGATTTTGGGATGGACTCTTTGGCTTTGCTTTTCTTCTCCTCATTGGATTTTTCATGTTCAAAGTTGCAGAAGCCAGATTACAAGCTCATTTTGGTTCAACTTCAGCAACTGTGCATTGCATTGCCATGTAATGTGATGCAATGCTATCTTTCTAGCTCTCCCTTTTTACTTCCTTTTGGATAAACAGACATATTAGGCAAGCATTTTGGAGCTTTCACCTAAATAACTACAGGTGGTGAGATAAGCTGCACAATATAATTGACCTTTCAGTATATTGTTGCACACACACCATCTATTTAGCAAATGCCCTTGTTATCAACAGCAGCCTTTTAAACTCACCTGAGCTAACAGGTATGTGCGCTGGTTACTCTGCTGCGCTTAAAATTTCTTTTTTGGTTTGCTACAATGCCTTTTCTGAAACGTTGTCTCCTTCTGCTGGAACACTGACTTCTTTCATTTAATGCCTGCAGACTATAAAAGAGAACCCAACCCAAAAAGTTTGGTTGATTAGTCTGTGGCATTCTGTTAAACTGTTGCTTATGGCGGTCTCTGTGAGCTTCTCAGCGACATTCAGCCAGCCAGGTATCCTGCCTGCAGTAGATGGAATGTGGCAATGGAACGCTGGCTGCGCGTGTCATAATAGGCTCTGAGCCTTTATATACCTGTGCACAGCAGCAGCCACCTTCAGTCTGCTGCTGGACAGCCAGCAGCAGCAGCAGCAGGAGAGGTATGTAATCAGGAGCCCTCCTGCTAAGGGTAGACAGCTGCTCGTTCCACCCCACCCCCCGCCTTAATTGGTTCTCCTCCCTTCCAACGGTGTTGAGGCGGGTGGGAACAGCAGGGGGTGAAGGTGCTGTGTTTAAAGAGGTGGAGTTATGCAGATCTAAAACGCGTGGATTGCAGCAGCAGCAAGCCGAAAAGTGCAGGCATGTAAGGGATCTAGAGGTTGACAACATGTCTTCTTAACGGGAGTCCAGGAGCTCATCTCCACAAATGGACTTTTCAGGATCCTTGGGTGGCTCCGTAGTTTGAAACCAATTCTGGTTATCGCTTCTCGGCCTTTTGGCTAAGATCAAGTGTAGTATCTGTTCTTATCAGTTTAATATCTGATACGTCCCCTATCTGGGGACCATATATTAAATGGATTTTTAGAACAGGGAGATGGAAAAAGAGCTTGCTCTGTCCACTCCACGCATTGACCTGGTATTGCAGTATCTCCAGGACCGGTGCACCCCTTCTTTAATGCAGTTTCTAAAATCAGAAAGAATTGAATTCAATGTTTTTTGTTCATTTTGCTTGTTTGTCGGATTTTGGGATGGACTCTTTGGCTTTGCTTTTCTTCTCCTCATTGGATTTTTCATGTTCAAAGTTGCAGAAGCCAGATTACAAGCTCATTTTGGTTCAACTTCAGCAACTGTGCATTGCATTGCCATGTAATGTGATGCAATGCTATCTTTCTAGCTCTCCCTTTTTACTTCCTTTTGGATAAACAGACATATTAGGCAAGCATTTTGGAGCTTTCACCTAAATAACTACAGGTGGTGAGATAAGCTGCACAATATAATTGACCTTTCAGTATATTGTTGCACACACACCATCTATTTAGCAAATGCCCTTGTTATCAACAGCAGCCTTTTAAACTCACCTGAGCTAACAGGTATGTGCGCTGGTTACTCTGCTGCGCTTAAAATTTCTTTTTTGGTTTGCTACAATGCCTTTTCTGAAACGTTGTCTCCCTCTGCTGGAACACTGACTTCTTTCATTTAATGCCTGCAGACTATAAAAGAGAACCCAACCCAAAAAGTTTGGTTGATTAGTCTGTGGCATTCTGTTAAACTGTTGCTTATGGCGGTCTCTGTGAGCTTCTCAGCGACATTCAGCCAGCCAGGTATCCTGCCTGCAGTAGATGGAATGTGGCAATGGAACGCTGGCTGCGCGTGTCATAATAGGCTCTGAGCCTTTATATACCTGTGCACAGCAGCAGCCACCTTCAGTCTGCTGCTGGACAGCCAGCAGCAGCAGCAGCAGGAGAGGTATGTAATCAGGAGCCCTCCTGCTAAGGGTAGACAGCTGCTCGTTCCACCCCACCCCCCGCCTTAATTGGTTCTCCTCCCTTCCAACGGTGTTGAGGCGGGTGGGAACAGCAGGGGGTGAAGGTGCTGTGTTTAAAGAGGTGGAGTTATGCAGATCTAAAACGCGTGGATTGCAGCAGCAGCAAGCCGAAAAGTGCAGGCATGTAAGGGATCTAGAGGTTGACAACATGTCTTCTTAACGGGAGTCCAGGAGCTCATCTCCACAAATGGACTTTTCAGGATCCTTGGGTGGCTCCGTAGTTTGAAACCAATTCTGGTTATCGCTTCTCGGCCTTTTGGCTAAGATCAAGTGTAGTATCTGTTCTTATCAGTTTAATATCTGATACGTCCCCTATCTGGGGACCATATATTAAATGGATTTTTAGAACAGGGAGATGGAAAAAGAGCTTGCTCTGTCCACTCCACGCATTGACCTGGTATTGCAGTATCTCCAGGACCGGTGCACCCCTTCTTTAATGCAGTTTCTAAAATCAGAAAGAATTGAATTCAATGTTTTTTGTTCATTTTGCTTGTTTGTCGGATTTTGGGATGGACTCTTTGGCTTTGCTTTTCTTCTCCTCATTGGATTTTTCATGTTCAAAGTTGCAGAAGCCAGATTACAAGCTCATTTTGGTTCAACTTCAGCAACTGTGCATTGCATTGCCATGTAATGTGATGCAATGCTATCTTTCTAGCTCTCCCTTTTTACTTCCTTTTGGATAAACAGACATATTAGGCAAGCATTTTGGAGCTTTCACCTAAATAACTACAGGTGGTGAGATAAGCTGCACAATATAATTGACCTTTCAGTATATTGTTGCACACACACCATCTATTTAGCAAATGCCCTTGTTATCAACAGCAGCCTTTTAAACTCACCTGAGCTAACAGGTATGTGCGCTGGTTACTCTGCTGCACTTAAAATTTCTTTTTTGGTTTGCTACAATGCCTTTTCTGAAACGTTGTCTCCCTCTGCTGGAACACTGACTTCTTTCATTTAATGCCTGCAGACTATAAAAGAGAACCCAACCCAAAAAGTTTCGTTGATTAGTCTGTGGCATTCTGTTAAACTGTTGCTTATGGCGGTCTCTGTGAGCTTCTCAGCGACATTCAGCCAGCCAGGTATCCTGCCTGCAGTAGATGGAATGTGGCAATGGAACGCTGGCTGCGCATGTCATAATAGGCTCTGAGCCTTTATATACCTGTGCACAGCAGCAGCCACCTTCAGTCTGCTGCTGGACAGCCAGCAGCAGCAGCAGCAGGAGAGGTATGTAATCAGGAGCCCTCCTGCTAAGGGTAGACAGCTGCTCGTTCCACCCCACCCCCCGCCTTAATTGGTTCTCCTCCCTTCCAACGGTGTTGAGGCGGGTGGGAACAGCAGGGGGTGAAGGTGCTGTGTTTAAAGAGGTGGAGTTATGCAGATCTAAAACGCGTGGATTGCAGCAGCAGCAAGCCGAAAAGTGCAGGCATGTAAGGGATCTAGAGGTTGACAACATGTCTTCTTAACGGGAGTCCAGGAGCTCATCTCCACAAATGGACTTTTCAGGATCCTTGGGTGGCTCCGTAGTTTGAAACCAATTCTGGTTATCGCTTCTCGGCCTTTTGGCTAAGATCAAGTGTAGTATCTGTTCTTATCAGTTTAATATCTGATACGTCCCCTATCTGGGGACCATATATTAAATGGATTTTTAGAACAGGGAGATGGAAAAAGAGCTTGCTCTGTCCACTCCACGCATTGACCTGGTATTGCAGTATCTCCAGGACCGGTGCACCCCTTCTTTAATGCAGTTTCTAAAATCAGAAAGAATTGAATTCAATGTTTTTTGTTCATTTTGCTTGTTTGTCGGATTTTGGGATGGACTCTTTGGCTTTGCTTTTCTTCTCCTCATTGGATTTTTCATGTTCAAAGTTGCAGAAGCCAGATTACAAGCTCATTTTGGTTCAACTTCAGCAACTGTGCATTGCATTGCCATGTAATGTGATGCAATGCTATCTTTCTAGCTCTCCCTTTTTACTTCCTTTTGGATAAACAGACATATTAGGCAAGCATTTTGGAGCTTTCACCTAAATAACTACAGGTGGTGAGATAAGCTGCACAATATAATTGACCTTTCAGTATATTGTTGCACACACACCATCTATTTAGCAAATGCCCTTGTTATCAACAGCAGCCTTTTAAACTCACCTGAGCTAACAGGTATGTGCGCTGGTTACTCTGCTGCGCTTAAAATTTCTTTTTTGGTTTGCTACAATGCCTTTTCTGAAACGTTGTCTCCCTCTACTGGAACACTGACTTCTTTCATTTAATGCCTGCAGACTATAAAAGAGAACCCAACCCAAAAAGTTTGGTTGATTAGTCTGTGGCATTCTGTTAAACTGTTGCTTATGGCGGTCTCTGTGAGCTTCTCAGCGACATTCAGCCAGCCAGGTATCCTGCCTGCAGTAGATGGAATGTGGCAATGGAACGCTGGCTGCGCGTGTCATAATAGGCTCTGAGCCTTTATATACCTGTGCACAGCAGCAGCCACCTTCAGTCTGCTGCTGGACAGCCAGCAGCAGCAGCAGCAGCAGGAGAGGTATGTAATCAGGAGCCCTCCTGCTAAGGGTAGACAGCTGCTCGTTCCACCCCACCCCCCGCCTTAATTGGTTCTCCTCCCTTCCAACGGTGTTGAGGCGGGTGGGAACAGCAGGGGGTGAAGGTGCTGTGTTTAAAGAGGTGGAGTTATGCAGATCTAAAACGCGTGGATTGCAGCAGCAGCAAGCCGAAAAGTGCAGCCATGTAAGGGATCTAGAGGTTGACACCATGTCTTCTTAACGGGAGTCCAGGAGCTCATCTCCACAAATGGACTTTTCAGGATCCTTGGGTGGCTCCGTAGTTTGAAACCAATTCTGGTTATCGCTTCTCGGCCTTTTGGCTAAGATCAAGTGTAGTATCTGTTCTTATCAGTTTAATATCTGATACGTCCCCTATCTGGGGACCATATATTAAATGGATTTTTAGAACAGGGAGATGGAAAAAGAGCTTGCTCTGTCCACTCCACGCATTGACCTGGTATTGCAGTATCTCCAGGACCGGTGCACCCCTTCTTTAATGCAGTTTCTAAAATCAGAAAGAATTGAATTCAATGTTTTTTGTTCATTTTGCTTGTTTGTCGGATTTTGGGATGGACTCTTTGGCTTTGCTTTTCTTCTCCTCATTGGATTTTTCATGTTCAAAGTTGCAGAAGCCAGATTACAAGCTCATTTTGGTTCAACTTCAGCAACTGTGCATTGCATTGCCATGTAATGTGATGCAATGCTATCTTTCTAGCTCTCCCTTTTTACTTCCTTTTGGATAAACAGACATATTAGGCAAGCATTTTGGAGCTTTCACCTAAATAACTACAGGTGGTGAGATAAGCTGCACAATATAATTGACCTTTCAGTATATTGTTGCACACACACCATCTATTTAGCAAATGCCCTTGTTATCAACAGCAGCCTTTTAAACTCACCTGAGCTAACAGGTATGTGCGCTGGTTACTCTGCTGCGCTTAAAATTTCTTTTTTGGTTTGCTACAATGCCTTTTCTGAAACGTTGTCTCCTTCTGCTGGAACACTGACTTCTTTCATTTAATGCCTGCAGACTATAAAAGAGAACCCAACCCAAAAAGTTTGGTTGATTAGTCTGTGGCATTCTGTTAAACTGTTGCTTATGGCGGTCTCTGTGAGCTTCTCAGCGACATTCAGCCAGCCAGGTATCCTGCCTGCAGTAGATGGAATGTGGCAATGGAACGCTGGCTGCGCATGTCATAATAGGCTCTGAGCCTTTATATACCTGTGCACAGCAGCAGCCACCTTCAGTCTGCTGCTGGACAGCCAGCAGCAGCAGCAGCAGGAGAGGTATGTAATCAGGAGCCCTCCTGCTAAGGGTAGACAGCTGCTCGTTCCACCCCACCCCCCGCCTTAATTGGTTCTCCTCCCTTCCAACGGTGTTGAGGCGGGTGGGAACAGCAGGGGGTGAAGGTGCTGTGTTTAAAGAGGTGGAGTTATGCAGATCTAAAACGCGTGGATTGCAGCAGCAGCAAGCCGAAAAGTGCAGGCATGTAAGGGATCTAGAGGTTGACAACATGTCTTCTTAACGGGAGTCCAGGAGCTCATCTCCACAAATGGACTTTTCAGGATCCTTGGGTGGCTCCGTAGTTTGAAACCAATTCTGGTTATCGCTTCTCGGCCTTTTGGCACGATCTGTAGTGGGTTGTGACATTGGGCTGAAGGTTACTGTGGTGGCAGAACCGATTCTTGGCCTTTGGAGATATCCAGTGCTGCTTTTGGGAATCGGTGCTAAAGCTGCAGTGCCTTTTCTTTACGGAGGACGGTGTGTTGGAGGGAGGACGAACTTCGTGGAGGCTGCGATCCGTGTGTGATATTTTCCTTGGTATCTGGAAAAGAAGAGGAAAATCATGGAGACAAGGAGAAACCCTGGAGGAAGGAAGGAGAATCAAGCAAGCAACCCGAATGATTATTTCTCGGAGGAGCATCCGCTGAAGGACACCATCAGGTTCGTGGTTGCTCCTGACCACCGGCAGGTGAAAGACTCTCAATTTATTTTCAATGTTATTTGTAAGCTCTTGAAGATCGACAAGGAGCATCTTTTTTGCTTTCAATCTTTTTTTTCTCGAGGACTTTATGATGTTACGCTTAATAAAGCCTCGCAGTGTGAAAGTGCCTACGCTCTTTATGAAGTAAATAAAGAGAAGGTAGAGCTGGAGGGGGTGAAAGTAATCCCCTCTTTTCAGTTTTCAATGAAAGTACTGACGATTCATTTGTTTAGTCCATTTATTACAGACTCTGAGGTTGAAAGTTACCTATCAATGTATTGTGACAAAATCATCCCTAAGAGACGCGGGGAAACACAGTTTGGAGTGTGGAACGGGAAACGTGTGTATGTGGTATCATTTAGGAAGAACCCGAATGAGGAGGGGGGCGTGTCCAGACCTCCGCCGCAGGTTTATATCAACCATAGCCGCGGTTATTTATTCTTCCCAGGGATGCCACACTACTGCCGTGTGTGTAAAAAATATGGACATCTGGATGCAGAATGTAACAAGTGTTTTAGTTGCATGGGTACTCCTCACCAGATGGATGAGTGCCCTAAAAATAAGAAAAAGGATGTAGAGGAGATGGACACATCGCCTGAAGAACAGCAACAAGAAGCTAAAGACGATGTGGAAGCAGGCATTGCTGCTGAAGAGGAAAAAGGGGAAGAGGAGAAAGAAAGGAGTGAGAAGGAGGAGACAGAAAGAAAGAGAAAAGAGGAAGAGGAGGGACGGGCAATGAAGGAGAAGAAGAAGGAGGAACGGGTTAAAAAATCACAAGAAGAAGAGGAAAGGAAGTTGGAAGAAAGGAAGAGAAAGAAGGAAGAGGAAAAACAGAAGAGGATAGAGGACATAGAAAAAAGGGCCATGGAGATAAAGAAACAGATGGAAAGGAAAAAGAGAGAAGAGCAGAAGAAAGAAGATAAGAAGAAAGAAGATAAGAATGAAAAGAAGAAGATAGAAGAACAGAAGAAAGAAGATCAGAAGAGAGAAGAGAAGAGTCAAATGTTGCAAGAAATTTCTCCACTAAGTAAAGGGAGTAGTTGTGGAGGGGAAAGTGATATTCCAGAAGTAGTGGAGTCCACTCCTACTAATTCCCTGTCGCAGAGCTTACCTTGCGCGCAGGTACAAATGGACTGCACAGAAAAATCTCTAAAAAGAAGTGTGGATAGAAGTGATAATGAAGGAATACCATGTGGTGGGAAAGTAAAGGCATTAGAAGCAACAAGTCTGCTGGGGAGTGTGTCATCTTCGGATGTATCAGATCTGGAGGTAGACCCATCTTCTCCGGCAGTAGAGAATGAGGGCGGAGGGAAGAGCCCTGCACTAAATGTTAGAAGATGATCCGCTCAATGTCCCTGAATGTTCAGGGGTTTAACGACCTATATAAGAGAACTGCTTTATATGATTTTTTAAATAATGAAAATATTGATTTTATCTTTCTACAAGAATGTAATTTGACAAAAAAAATAAGCTATGAATATTTACAGGGTATATGGAAGGGTAACTTATGCTTTTCTGGTGGGAACGAGTCAAAAAGTGATGGTGTGGGGTTTTTATGCTCTAAAGATTGGGAGATTGTAAATTATGAAGAGATATACCCTGGGAGGATTTTAAGAATTGATGTGCAGAAAAATGGGAAGAAAGTGAGGTGTTTTAATGTGTATGCAAATGCAGAAAAAGCCTTGAGATTACATTTGTTTGAACTGTTGCAGCTGTTTTTACCTGGAGTAGATCCATTAGTTTTAGGTGGGGATTTTAATTGTCATTTAAAAAATGTAAAAGATGGGTCAGCTTCATGTCTTAGAAATATTTTAGCAGCTTTTAATCTTAAAGATACATGGGCATTAGATGGACAAAAAAAGGAGCATGAAGTCACTTGGGTGGGGAGAGGTGTTTCATCCAGAATAGATTATATTTTTATATCTCAAGCCCTAACATGCTCAGGTTTTAAAACGCATTCAACACCTTTTTCAGATCATAAAATAATAGAATGTAGTTTTAAAATAGAATCAGATGTGGATAAAAGACCGTCACACTGGAAATTTAATGTATCCCTACTACAAGACGAGGTGGTTATGGAAGGTTTTAAAAAGCTGTATGAAAAACTGAAGCTAAAAAAAACGTTTTTTAAATCTATTTTTAATTGGTGGGATTTTGTCAAGAAGGAGGTAAAAATATTTTTTATTAAAGAAGGAAAGAAGAAAGCTGCTGCAAAACGTATTTTTTATAATGATCTTAATGCTAAACTGCAATGTTTTTTTCACCTCGAAAATAACGGATGTGATCTGCAGGAGGCGATCCGAACAACAAAAGAAAAGATCCAAAACTGCCTGAAAGAAAAAGGTAAAGAAATTATTTTTAATTCCCGAGTAAAAGTTTTAGACGAGGATGAAAAATGCACAAAATTCTTTTTTAAAAAAATATGTGACAAGAAGGATTATATGAAGGTTTTGGAAGGAGAAACAAGTTTGGAGGGGAAGAAGATGAAAGCAAAAGAATTTTATGATGATTTATTTTCTGTTAAAAACACGGATGTGTCTCTAAAAAAACATTTTTTAGAAGGACTGGAAAAAAATTTTAATGCGGAAGATAAATCTTTTTTAATAGGGAATTTTACTAAAGAGGAAGTTTTTAATACAATTAATACGCTACAAAATAACAAAACGCCGGGAGCAGATGGACTACCTGTTGAATTTTACAAGTGTTTATGGGAGATCATGGGTGAGGATTTTTATGAAGTAATTTTAGAAGCAGAAGCATCTTTTAGTGTCCCAGAGTCGTGGTGGGAGGGTCTTATTGTTTTATTATTTAAGAAAGGAAATAAAGAACTGATTAAAAATTGGAGACCAATAACCCTTTTAAATACGGACTGTAAGGTATATGCAAAGTTACTAGCAAATAGATTAAAAAAGGTAATCGGCTCAGTAATAGAAGTGGATCAGACGTGTGCAGTGCCAAATCGGAGAATCAGCGACTCATTGATTTTAATCAGGGATGTTTTATGGGATGTTTTAGACAGAAAACAAAAGCTTGCTCTAATTACTTTGGATTTTGAAAAAGCGTACGATAGAGTTGCCCATGATTTTTTATTTGCAGTTTTAGAGAAAATGGGATGCCCGGATGTTTTTAGCAAACGTATTAAATCTCTTTACAAATCATGTTTTAGCAAAATATCTATTAATGGTTTTTTATCTGATAATGTAAAAATAAACTGTGGCGTTAAACAGGGGTGTCCCTTATCCCCTATTCTTTTTATTTGTGCAATTGAACCACTTTTAGCAGCTTTTAGGAGAGATAAGGTAATCAATGGTTTTTTTATTCCCGGGAGTTGCAATGAACAAGTTAAAGTGGTGGCATATATGGATGATGTGACGGTTTTAGTTAAAGACACTAGAAGCATGAACAGAGCCATAAGAACAGTGGATTGGTTTGGGGGCGCATCGGGTTTTAAAATTAACATGGAAAAATCTGGTATTTTAACTGTTGGTGATTTTATTGTAGATTCTGAGTGTAAATTAACAAGAATGAATGAAGTAAAAATTTTAGGTATTTATTTCTCAGAGTCAGGTGGTAATGTAAGAAATTGGGAGTCTCTGCTGGAAAGAGTTAAGAAAAAGATTACTTTCTGGCAGTTGAGAGATCTTACCCTGGAAGGAAAAATTTTAATTATTAGACAGGTTTTACTCCCAATGTTTTTATATGTCTCAACAGTTTTTATCCCCCAAAATAATATCATGAAGAGAGTTATTAAGGTATGTTTTAATTTTTTATGGAGATCCAAGATGGAAAGAGTAAAGAGAGAGGAGATATATAAATCAAAGAAAAAAGGTGGGAAAGGTTTTCCGGATATTAGGTCCTTTTTATATGCAAAGTATGTAGCGAACTGTGTATGCACTTTATTAGGACCAGGCTCTAAGCTAAAGTTGTTTTCTATATATAATTTAGGTTTCTATATTAGAAATTATAAATGGTTGGAGATGTCTCTAAATAGGCCTTATAGGTTTTTACCTCCAGGAAATTATATTGTTTTAGAAAAAATTTTAAGAGATTTTAAACTTAAGATGGTCGAAATAAATGTTCTTAAATGCCATAAAAAAATCCTAAAAATCCTGGAAGAGAGAATAGGTATCAGTCCTGTGGAACATTTTTCATTCAAAATTGTGGAAAGAATCTGGATGAATGTAAATTATAGTGTGTTATCTAATGAACACAGGGATTTACTCTGGTGTATAGTAAAAGACTGCCTGCCAACCCGTGAGTTTCAACACAGGCGTGGGTTGGTAAGATCTGAAGTGTGCCCAAGATCCAGGTGTGGGAATAGTGAAACACCCATGCACATCTTCTGGAATTGTAATTTTGCACAGACAATATGGAGGAAAGTGTGCAATATAGTGAGAGCTGTGAGTACTGTTAATTTTTTGGATTTTTACAGAGTATTTTATGGGATGGGGATAAGAGAGGAGGATTTTAAAATTGTATGGATTATTATTGCATGTGTGAAGGCGGCATTGTGGAAAGCAAGGAACATTTTAGTGTTTAAACATAAGGAAGTAACAGTCGACCAGTGTATTAAATTATGTCTAAGTTATTTGTACATGTATTTCTGGAGGGACAAAATGACGCTTGGCAAGGTGAAAGCAAATGAGAAATGGAAACAATGTAAATGGAATGAACTTACCTTGTAAGATTTGATTTTTTGAAAACCTGTGGAAAAACAAAAAAAGAAGAACAAAAACAAACAAAAAAAAATAGCCAAAACTATATAATTTTTAAAAAAAAAAAAAAAAGAGGGAAAAAATAAATAAATATATATATATAAAAGAAAAAGGAAAATAAAAGATTTGGAGAAGTATTAAAATTGGTAGAATGCACGATGATGGATTTGAGTCTTCTTATCTTTTTGTTGATTCCAAGACTTTGTAATCTGAGTGTAAAAAAAAAAAAAAAAAAAAATCTGTTCTTATCAGTTTAATATCTGATACGTCCCCTATCTGGGGACCATATATTAAATGGATTTTTAGAACAGGGAGATGGAAAAAGAGCTTGCTCTGTCCACTCCACGCATTGACCTGGTATTGCAGTATCTCCAGGACCGGTGCACCCCTTCTTTAATGCAGTTTCTAAAATCAGAAAGAATTGAATTCAATGTTTTTTGTTCATTTTGCTTGTTTGTCGGATTTTGGGATGGACTCTTTGGCTTTGCTTTTCTTCTCCTCATTGGATTTTTCATGTTCAAAGTTGCAGAAGCCAGATTACAAGCTCATTTTGGTTCAACTTCAGCAACTGTGCATTGCATTGCCATGTAATGTGATGCAATGCTATCTTTCTAGCTCTCCCTTTTTACTTCCTTTTGGATAAACAGACATATTAGGCAAGCATTTTGGAGCTTTCACCTAAATAACTACAGGTGGTGAGATAAGCTGCACAATATAATTGACCTTTCAGTATATTGTTGCACACACACCATCTATTTAGCAAATGCCCTTGTTATCAACAGCAGCCTTTTAAACTCACCTGAGCTAACAGGTATGTGCGCTGGTTACTCTGCTGCGCTTAAAATTTCTTTTTTGGTTTGCTACAATGCCTTTTCTGAAACGTTGTCTCCTTCTGCTGGAACACTGACTTCTTTCATTTAATGCCTGCAGACTATAAAAGAGAACCCAACCCAAAAAGTTTGGTTGATTAGTCTGTGGCATTCTGTTAAACTGTTGCTTATGGCGGTCTCTGTGAGCTTCTCAGCGACATTCAGCCAGCCAGGTATCCTGCCTGCAGTAGATGGAATGTGGCAATGGAACGCTGGCTGCGCGTGTCATAATAGGCTCTGAGCCTTTATATACCTGTGCACAGCAGCAGCCACCTTCAGTCTGCTGCTGGACAGCCAGCAGCAGCAGCAGCAGCAGGAGAGGTATGTAATCAGGAGCCCTCCTGCTAAGGGTAGACAGCTGCTCGTTCCACCCCACCCCCCGCCTTAATTGGTTCTCCTCCCTTCCAACGGTGTTGAGGCGGGTGGGAACAGCAGGGGGTGAAGGTGCTGTGTTTAAAGAGGTGGAGTTATGCAGATCTAAAACGCGTGGATTGCAGCAGCAGCAAGCCGAAAAGTGCAGGCATGTAAGGGATCTAGAGGTTGACAACATGTCTTCTTAACGGGAGTCCAGGAGCTCATCTCCACAAATGGACTTTTCAGGATCCTTGGGTGGCTCCGTAGTTTGAAACCAATTCTGGTTATCGCTTCTCGGCCTTTTGGCTAAGATCAAGTGTAGTATCTGTTCTTATCAGTTTAATATCTGATACGTCCCCTATCTGGGGACCATATATTAAATGGATTTTTAGAACAGGGAGATGGAAAAAGAGCTTGCTCTGTCCACTCCACGCATTGACCTGGTATTGCAGTATCTCCAGGACCGGTGCACCCCTTCTTTAATGCAGTTTCTAAAATCAGAAAGAATTGAATTCAATGTTTTTTGTTCATTTTGCTTGTTTGTCGGATTTTGGGATGGACTCTTTGGCTTTGCTTTTCTTCTCCTCATTGGATTTTTCATGTTCAAAGTTGCAGAAGCCAGATTACAAGCTCATTTTGGTTCAACTTCAGCAACTGTGCATTGCATTGCCATGTAATGTGATGCAATGCTATCTTTCTAGCTCTCCCTTTTTACTTCCTTTTGGATAAACAGACATATTAGGCAAGCATTTTGGAGCTTTCACCTAAATAACTACAGGTGGTGAGATAAGCTGCACAATATAATTGACCTTTCAGTATATTGTTGCACACACACCATCTATTTAGCAAATGCCCTTGTTATCAACAGCAGCCTTTTAAACTCACCTGAGCTAACAGGTATGTGCGCTGGTTACTCTGCTGCGCTTAAAATTTCTTTTTTGGTTTGCTACAATGCCTTTTCTGAAACGTTGTCTCCTTCTGCTGGAACACTGACTTCTTTCATTTAATGCCTGCAGACTATAAAAGAGAACCCAACCCAAAAAGTTTGGTTGATTAGTCTGTGGCATTCTGTTAAACTGTTGCTTATGGCGGTCTCTGTGAGCTTCTCAGCGACATTCAGCCAGCCAGGTATCCTGCCTGCAGTAGATGGAATGTGGCAATGGAACGCTGGCTGCGCGTGTCATAATAGGCTCTGAGCCTTTATATACCTGTGCACAGCAGCAGCCACCTTCAGTCTGCTGCTGGACAGCCAGCAGCAGCAGCAGCAGCAGGAGAGGTATGTAATCAGGAGCCCTCCTGCTAAGGGTAGACAGCTGCTCGTTCCACCCCACCCCCCGCCTTAATTGGTTCTCCTCCCTTCCAACGGTGTTGAGGCGGGTGGGAACAGCAGGGGGTGAAGGTGCTGTGTTTAAAGAGGTGGAGTTATGCAGATCTAAAACGCGTGGATTGCAGCAGCAGCAAGCCGAAAAGTGCAGGCATGTAAGGGATCTAGAGGTTGACAACATGTCTTCTTAACGGGAGTCCAGGAGCTCATCTCCACAAATGGACTTTTCAGGATCCTTGGGTGGCTCCGTAGTTTGAAACCAATTCTGGTTATCGCTTCTCGGCCTTTTGGCTAAGATCAAGTGTAGTATCTGTTCTTATCAGTTTAATATCTGATACGTCCCCTATCTGGGGACCATATATTAAATGGATTTTTAGAACAGGGAGATGGAAAAAGAGCTTGCTCTGTCCACTCCACGCATTGACCTGGTATTGCAGTATCTCCAGGACCGGTGCACCCCTTCTTTAATGCAGTTTCTAAAATCAGAAAGAATTGAATTCAATGTTTTTTGTTCATTTTGCTTGTTTGTCGGATTTTGGGATGGACTCTTTGGCTTTGCTTTTCTTCTCCTCATTGGATTTTTCATGTTCAAAGTTGCAGAAGCCAGATTACAAGCTCATTTTGGTTCAACTTCAGCAACTGTGCATTGCATTGCCATGTAATGTGATGCAATGCTATCTTTCTAGCTCTCCCTTTTTACTTCCTTTTGGATAAACAGACATATTAGGCAAGCATTTTGGAGCTTTCACCTAAATAACTACAGGTGGTGAGATAAGCTGCACAATATAATTGACCTTTCAGTATATTGTTGCACACACACCATCTATTTAGCAAATGCCCTTGTTATCAACAGCAGCCTTTTAAACTCACCTGAGCTAACAGGTATGTGCGCTGGTTACTCTGCTGCGCTTAAAATTTCTTTTTTGGTTTGCTACAATGCCTTTTCTGAAACGTTGTCTCCTTCTGCTGGAACACTGACTTCTTTCATTTAATGCCTGCAGACTATAAAAGAGAACCCAACCCAAAAAGTTTGGTTGATTAGTCTGTGGCATTCTGTTAAACTGTTGCTTATGGCGGTCTCTGTGAGCTTCTCAGCGACATTCAGCCAGCCAGGTATCCTGCCTGCAGTAGATGGAATGTGGCAATGGAACGCTGGCTGCGCGTGTCATAATAGGCTCTGAGACTTTATATACCTGTGCACAGCAGCAGCCACCTTCAGTCTGCTGCTGGACAGCCAGCAGCAGCAGCAGCAGGAGAGGTATGTAATCAGGAGCCCTCCTGCTAAGGGTAGACAGCTGCTCGTTCCACCCCACCCCCCGCCTTAATTGGTTCTCCTCCCTTCCAACGGTGTTGAGGCGGGTGGGAACAGCAGGGGGTGAAGGTGCTGTGTTTAAAGAGGTGGAGTTATGCAGATCTAAAACGCGTGGATTGCAGCAGCAGCAAGCCGAAAAGTGCAGGCATGTAAGGGATCTAGAGGTTGACAACATGTCTTCTTAACGGGAGTCCAGGAGCTCATCTCCACAAATGGACTTTTCAGGATCCTTGGGTGGCTCCGTAGTTTGAAACCAATTCTGGTTATCGCTTCTCGGCCTTTTGGCTAAGATCAAGTGTAGTATCTGTTCTTTTAAGAACACAAGAGCTACGATCTACACTTGACGAGAGCGATCGAACTCGGAAGGAGAAGAGCTTCGGAGCCCAGCTGACATCAGAGAACGAAGGCGGATATCGGTGGGAGGAAGAAGCTCTAAAGAATCCAGAAGAAGACGAAGACTCGGAGAAGAATCGGGCTGTCCTGTGGAATCTTCGAGGAAGAAAATCATCGAGACAAAGACCTTTCGGGGAATTTGTCCAGAACACGACGGGAGAAGAATCTGCATAGCTCCACCCATTCCGGGAAGAGTTCCAGATCCAGCTCCAAGAAGTAACTGCAGGAGGAAAGCCATGGCAAGCGCTGCGAGGAAGGCCGAAAAGAAGAGCCTGGAGCTGGGGACAGCCAGGAGGGCCCAGCCAGGAGCCGATTCTGACCCCAAGGACTCTGCCTCCATGACTGGCCAGCAGAAGGGACCCCAGAAGCCCCGCCACGAAGCTCCAGCCCTGGAGCCATGGATGCGGCAGACGGTGGCCCTGAAGCTGAAGGAAGTGGATGGGAGGGTGCCGGACATGTCCTCGGACGTGTTCTGCCAGAAGATGCTGCTGGATCGAGGCTTCTCCAGGTCGGACACCCTCAGCATCCAGACCTTCTTGACGGGGATCTTCTTCGTCACCTTCGCCACTGTGAACACCTGCAGGAGGTTCTGGGAAATGGTAAGCGCAAAAGGACCGGATAATTCTTTCTCTGCCTTTACAGGTAGCTGCCCTATCCAGAGGGACGAAAGGAGGATCACGGTCTCCATGCGCAACCCGCACACCCCAGGCCAAGACATCTGTACCTTCCTGAGACGCTTCTGTTTGGTTGTGAAGGAACCCTCTCACATCCTGAATGGACTCGGCTTCTGGACAGGTAAGTGGTCGGTGACCGTTAGACTTCACAGGGACCTGGCGTACTCAGACGGACTTCGGCACCTGCCCCCGACATTCTCCCTGGGCAACTCCTACGGCCTCATCTATTACCCGGACATGCCGCGGAACTGCAGGAGATGCGGCAAGAACGGCCACGAGATGAAGGACTGCAAGGAGGATGCCTGCAGGATTTGTCGAGTGACGGGACACAGCTCGAAGGACTGCCCGAAGAAGACGTCCTGCAACCTGTGTGGGCTGGCGGCTCATCTGTACAAGGATTGCCCCAAGCGTGAGAGATCCTGGGCATCGGTGGTTGCGACGACCCCAGCTACGGAGGACAAGGCCCCGACGACCAGGCCTGTGAAGGTCAAGGACGCGACGACCAAGGCCCCAGCGGCCAAGGCCGAGACGACCAAGGCCAATGCGGTCAAGGAGTCGGTGGCCAAAGCCCCAGCGACGGTCCCAGCAGCTCCGAAGCAGAAGAAAAAGTCAAAGGAGGGTAAGAGTTCTGTCACCCCTCTCTCGATCCCTCCCCCTGCCACCCCCGTCCAATCCCCCCCCACCCCGGCCACCCCTGCTGAGGATTCCACTTCCTCTTCCTCCTTCCCCTACTCCTCAGCAGGTGTCCTTTCCCCTGCCCCGGCAGCCACTCTCCCTCCCCAGACCATGGTAGCGGTGGAATTAACCTTTCCTCCACCCGCCGCTATCTATTCCGAGGAGGATTTTCCTCTTCTTGTCTCCCCAGTTCCAACCCGGGGAAAGAGGAAGGTGGAGGACAGCCCTGCTACTGAATCCTCCAAAAAGAAGATTCTGGATTTCGTAGGCGAAAAGGAGGATACCCTCCCTGAGCCAGAAGAGATGGAGCACATGGTTGAGACCCTGGTGGCCGAGCCAGAAGAGGAGGAACTGGTGGTCGCCGAGATCGAGGCCGCGCTGCTTGACCAGATGGAGGAAGAGGGCCTGCTGGTGATCCCGTCACCAGCAGTCAACACCGACGAGGGACCACCCGACCGGAGTGGTAACTAAGGTGTATTGCCTGCGCTAACTTTTTCTTTTTTCCCTACATGATGGCTAATATTAACTTATTTTCCATTAATGTCAGGAGCATCAAGGACAAGTTCAGACGTCAGACTATTTATGCCTTCCTTACTTCCCAGTTGTGTGATGTTTATATGTTGCAGGAATGTTCCCTTCCCTCCTCTAGGTCCTTCAAACATCTGGCCAGGGAGTGGTCCCACGGTCCATCCTACTGGTCCGGTGGGGGTGACTGCAAGTCTGCGGGGGTCGCAATTCTGATCAGGGGGGGCGCATTCACGCTTGAGTCCGTCCAGGAGCTCATCTGCGGCAGGGCTCTTGTTGTAGATGGCAACTGGGCGGGAGAACCTGTCAGGTTCATCAACGTGTATGCGTCCCCACTGAAGAATGAGCGTTTGGAGCTTTTCCAGACCCTGCGGCTTCAGCTTGCCACCACCAGGACCTTAGTGATGGCCGGGGATTTCAACTGCCCCATCGAGGAGGATGGTCGTAGTTCTGGCACATCTGCCAAGTTGGACATCACGTCCAAGCTGCTCATCGAGATGGTAACCGAGGCCTCTCTTCAGGACGTGGTGGGCTCCATGGGGAGAGGCTCCACGAACTATTCGTGGAGCCGACCCGATGGCTCACTCCGCTCCAGGATTGACTTTGTGTTCACCTCTCGGGCAGTCAGGCAGAGTAGGCACTCGATGGTCTCCTGCTTCTTCTCCGACCACAGAGCCATTCACTTACAAGGTGTCCTCGGCGACGGTTTTCCGTCCGGGCCCGGCTCCTGGAAGCTGAATTGTGCTCTGCTGGCTCAGGATGAAGTCATGGAGGAGCTGAGAGCAGCCTACGCAATGTGGCAGTCCTACAAGGGTAGCTTCCAAACAGTCTCTGATTGGTGGGAATATGTTAAACTTGAGTTTCGCTGTTTCTTTCAGGCCAAGGGTCGACAACAGGCGTGTGAGAAGAGGAGGGACTTCAGAGGGCTGCAGCGCGAGCTGCGGTCGCTGCAGGACCTTCTTCACTGCGGCTGGGACGTGAGGGAGGAGCTGGAGGAGACCAAGAAGAGCCTGAAAAGGCACTTTGAGGAGGAGTCCAAGCGAATCGTCTTCCGTTCCAAAGTGGAGAATCTGGAGAAGGGTGAGAAATGTAACTCATTCTTTTTCAGGAAACTTCATGCCGGTCACACGCCCCTGAACGAGCTGCGAGACGAGAGCGGAAACATGCGACGTGGGAAGGAGGACGTGATGAGGGTCGTCAGCGACTTCTACAGCGAACTCTACTCCCACAAGACTACCGACCCCGACGCTGCTGATAAGTTCCTGTCAGGTATCACTAACCATCTTGATCCTGCAGGCACGGCAGCCTTGGACAAACCTCTGATGGTGGGCGAATTGCTCTCTGCCGCTAAATCCTTTAGGACCGGCAGGACCCCGGGCAGTGATGGTCTTCCAGCGGAGCTCTATGTAGCGCTGGGAGACCTCATCTGTCCGGACCTGTTGGACCTGTACGAGGAGATGGTGGTGGAGGGTAGAATGCCTCCATCTTTGAGGGAAGGAATGGTCACGATCCTGTACAAGCGGAAGGGAGAGAGGTGCGACCTGAGGAATTGGCGTCCCATCACTCTGCTCAACGTGGACTACAAGATCCTGGCCAAGACGATGGCGACACGACTTAAGACGGTGATCGGACGGATCATCCACCCGGACCAGACCTGCGGCATCCCTGGACGTCGCATCGCAGACAGCCTCGCTCTCGTGCGGGACACGGTCGAGTACATCAAGGTCCGCCGCGCACACGCGGCCCTGGTCTCCTTGGATCAGGAGAAGGCCTTCGACCGGGTTTCCCACGAGTTCATGGGCCGAGCTCTGCACCGGTTAGGTTTGGGTAACATGTTTTGTTCGTATGTCCGTCTGATGTATTTTGATATCCACAGCTCGGTGTTGGTGAACGGCTGGAAGACTGACCCCTTCCCTGTCCTCTCTGGGGTCAGACAAGGCTGCCCTCTATCACCTCTTCTTTTTGTTTGTGTTATAGAACTCTTCGCAGAGGCTATCCGGCAGAATGGAGAGATCAGAGGGATCACCGCACCGGGTCCGGGACGACACGAGGTCAAGTGCTCGCTCTACATGGACGACGTCACCGTCTTCTGCGCTGATCGTGGTTCAGTCGACGCCCTCGTCCAGACGTGTGAGAGGTTCGGCCGGGCTTCAGGGGCCAAAGTCAACTGCAGGAAGTCGGAAGCCATGCTCTTCGGGGATTGGCAGCCGGCCTCCTCCGCCCCCTTCCCCTTCAACATTCAACCGGATTTCCTCAAGGTGCTGGGAGTCTGGTTCGGGAAGGAAGGAGCGGCCCTCAAGTCCTGGCAAGAACGCTTGGCCAAGGTGAAGCAACGGATCGGACTCTGGAGCCTCAGACACCTCACTTGTGAGGGTAAGGCACTCGTCCTGCGTAATGAGGTCCTGCCCGTCTTGCAGTACACGGCGCAGGCCTGGCCCCCACACGTCACTGTGTGCAGGGCCATTACCAGGACAATGTTTCACTTTGTCTGGGGATCCAAGATGGACAGAGTCAGGCGGGCCGTCATGTACAAGGAGCCTCGCAAGGGTGGGAAGGGCGTTCCAGATATCCCCAGCCTCCTGCGATCCTCTTTTGTGTGTGATTGTGTCCGCCGGACTTTGCAAGTCAAGAATGGCTCCGCGGGCAGGTCCATGTCTCGCTTCTTCCTGCTTCCTCTTTGGAGGCGACTCGGCTGGGACAAGTGGGACAGCTCCTTCCCCTACAACTGGACGACGCCATGGTTCTACGGAGACGTCGTTCGATTTGTGGGGGAGCATCAACTGGAGGGACTCAAGCCCGACTTGTGGAAGCCCAAAACTATCCACAAGCTAATCAGAGCCAAGGATGACGTGGAGAACATCACAGGACTTCACCAGGACACGCTGGAGACTGTGTGGACAAATGTGTCGTCTGACAGGCTGACCAACGGGCACAAGGACTTGTCGTGGATGGCGATTCAGGGCGGACTGCCCGTCCGGTCATTCATGCATGCCCGGAACCTGTGCAAGACCCGGTACTGCCCAAGGTGCCCCTTCGTGGAGGAAACATCTTTGCACACTTTTTGGGACTGCGGATTTGCACAGCGCCTATTGACTGCACTTGAGGACGACCTGAGGAACTCTGTCCCCAGGGCGAGCCTATCGCACCATTCTGTGCTTTATGGACTCTTCCCTGGGGTTCATACCGTCGGAGCCATCCAGGAGGCTTGGCGCCTTATGAACTGCTTCAAGGATGCCCTTTGGGTCGCCAGGAACCGGCTCATCTTGAGGAGGGAGAGGATGTCCATCCAGGACTGCCGCAGGCTGATCCACAGCCTGCTCAGAGACTATTCCATCATGGACGGTCCGGAGGACGAGGATGAGGACTAAACCCCTCCTCCCCCTCTCCCCTTATGTGTCTTGTCTTTCAATAAAGCTTCGGGCCTGTGATTTTCCCCTCCCCATCCCCTTTTTCCCAATCCCTATCCCTTATCACGGTTCGTCGTACTGTATTGATTGATATGCTTTTTCTTTCAGATTGAGTGTTTTGTGTAGCATAGGGGTGTGATGTGTCTAGTTAGTGCGTCGTATCCTCATGCTATGTAAATATGATGTAGAATTCTGTGTGTACTGGGCTGCGGCACTGTACACTGTCTGTTAACTTATTTTTTGTGCTAATAAAAGATATATTCAATCAAAAAAAATCTGTTCTTATCAGTTTAATATCTGATACGTCCCCTATCTGGGGACCATATATTAAATGGATTTTTAGAACAGGGAGATGGAAAAAGAGCTTGCTCTGTCCACTCCACGCATTGACCTGGTATTGCAGTATCTCCAGGACCGGTGCACCCCTTCTTTAATGCAGTTTCTAAAATCAGAAAGAATTGAATTCAATGTTTTTTGTTCATTTTGCTTGTTTGTCGGATTTTGGGATGGACTCTTTGGCTTTGCTTTTCTTCTCCTCATTGGATTTTTCATGTTCAAAGTTGCAGAAGCCAGATTACAAGCTCATTTTGGTTCAACTTCAGCAACTGTGCATTGCATTGCCATGTAATGTGATGCAATGCTATCTTTCTAGCTCTCCCTTTTTACTTCCTTTTGGATAAACAGACATATTAGGCAAGCATTTTGGAGCTTTCACCTAAATAACTACAGGTGGTGAGATAAGCTGCACAATATAATTGACCTTTCAGTATATTGTTGCACACACACCATCTATTTAGCAAATGCCCTTGTTATCAACAGCAGCCTTTTAAACTCACCTGAGCTAACAGGTATGTGCGCTGGTTACTCTGCTGCGCTTAAAATTTCTTTTTTGGTTTGCTACAATGCCTTTTCTGAAACGTTGTCTCCTTCTGCTGGAACACTGACTTCTTTCATTTAATGCCTGCAGACTATAAAAGAGAACCCAACCCAAAAAGTTTGGTTGATTAGTCTGTGGCATTCTGTTAAACTGTTGCTTATGGCGGTCTCTGTGAGCTTCTCAGCGACATTCAGCCAGCCAGGTATCCTGCCTGCAGTAGATGGAATGTGGCAATGGAACGCTGGCTGCGCGTGTCATAATAGGCTCTGAGCCTTTATATACCTGTGCACAGCAGCAGCCACCTTCAGTCTGCTGCTGGACAGCCAGCAGCAGCAGCAGCAGCAGGAGAGGTATGTAATCAGGAGCCCTCCTGCTAAGGGTAGACAGCTGCTCGTTCCACCACACCCCCCGCCTTAATTGGTTCTCCTCCCTTCCAACGGTGTTGAGGCGGGTGGGAACAGCAGGGGGTGAAGGTGCTGTGTTTAAAGAGGTGGAGTTATGCAGATCTAAAACGCGTGGATTGCAGCAGCAGCAAGCCGAAAAGTGCAGGCATGTAAGGGATCTAGAGGTTGACAACATGTCTTCTTAACGGGAGTCCAGGAGCTCATCTCCACAAATGGACTTTTCAGGATCCTTGGGTGGCTCCGTAGTTTGAAACCAATTCTGGTTATCGCTTCTCGGCCTTTTGGCTAAGATCAAGTGTAGTATCTTTCGAAAAGGCGGTTTTGGATGTTGGCCGCCCTAGTAGATTGATACATTATGCACACTGGGGTTTAGGCGCTTGTTAGTACGCCAGGTGGCTAATATAGTCATCTGGTGGATAGCATGGCCCCCCAGGATCGACGCCATTGGGCCGGGGAAGATCGAAAGCCCAAAGTGTGAAGTGCCCCAGGAGTGGTGACCCTGGGGTGCCTTAACTCACTGGGATTGGGAACCCCACTTGAGTTTATGGCACATTTGCACTAGCACTTCAATATTTCTTTCTTCACACACACCCTTATTCCGGGCCTTCTGGCCTTAGGATGGGGAATTTTTCAATTCCCGGTCGAAGGTCCGGGCAGTATTATACTGTGAAACCTTCACTATTTATTTAATTTCTTTGTCACTGTGTGTCCATTTATTCACGTGTGTCACGTCCTACTAGGATTTTGTCGGGATGCGGTTCCCTTACGGGTTCCTCTCTTGGCAGGTCTAGGGGGGGAGTGTGTGGCCATCAGGTTCCGCTCCCCCCTGAACCCCCCTGGCTCTCCTCTTTCGGGAGGAGAGCGTTGTTGGCTCCCCTCTTCCGGGAGGGGATCACAGTCTTTGGCTCCCAGTGCCTTGCTCGGGTGAGAACTCGGGCAGGTGCTGGGGGTAAGATTGGGTCGCCTCTGGCTCCGGCTGGAGGTGGCTATTTGTCCCTGTTCCTCGCTGTGGCCTTCTGGCTCGGAGGGACGGGGAATGGTTTGGGGGACCCTTCTCCTTTTGGAGAGGGTTTCAAGAAGACCAGCATCCTAGTGCACTTTCTTTGTGGCACTTGTCACTTTTTTAAGCGCACTCGGGTTTTGTACACGAATTCGGGCTTTCAAAAAAAAAAAAAAAAAATCTGTTCTTATCAGTTTAATATCTGATACGTCCCCTATCTGGGGACCATATATTAAATGGATTTTTAGAACAGGGAGATGGAAAAAGAGCTTGCTCTGTCCACTCCACGCATTGACCTGGTATTGCAGTATCTCCAGGACCGGTGCACCCCTTCTTTAATGCAGTTTCTAAAATCAGAAAGAATTGAATTCAATGTTTTTTGTTCATTTTGCTTGTTTGTCGGATTTTGGGATGGACTCTTTGGCTTTGCTTTTCTTCTCCTCATTGGATTTTTCATGTTCAAAGTTGCAGAAGCCAGATTACAAGCTCATTTTGGTTCAACTTCAGCAACTGTGCATTGCATTGCCATGTAATGTGATGCAATGCTATCTTTCTAGCTCTCCCTTTTTACTTCCTTTTGGATAAACAGACATATTAGGCAAGCATTTTGGAGCTTTCACCTAAATAACTACAGGTGGTGAGATAAGCTGCACAATATAATTGACCTTTCAGTATATTGTTGCACACACACCATCTATTTAGCAAATGCCCTTGTTATCAACAGCAGCCTTTTAAACTCACCTGAGCTAACAGGTATGTGCGCTGGTTACTCTGCTGCGCTTAAAATTTCTTTTTTGGTTTGCTACAATGCCTTTTCTGAAACGTTGTCTCCTTCTGCTGGAACACTGACTTCTTTCATTTAATGCCTGCAGACTATAAAAGAGAACCCAACCCAAAAAGTTTGGTTGATTAGTCTGTGGCATTCTGTTAAACTGTTGCTTATGGCGGTCTCTGTGAGCTTCTCAGCGACATTCAGCCAGCCAGGTATCCTGCCTGCAGTAGATGGAATGTGGCAATGGAACGCTGGCTGCGCGTGTCATAATAGGCTCTGAGCCTTTATATACCTGTGCACAGCAGCAGCCACCTTCAGTCTGCTGCTGGACAGCCAGCAGCAGCAGCAGCAGGAGAGGTATGTAATCAGGAGCCCTCCTGCTAAGGGTAGACAGCTGCTCGTTCCACCCCACCCCCCGCCTTAATTGGTTCTCCTCCCTTCCAACGGTGTTGAGGCGGGTGGGAACAGCAGGGGGTGAAGGTGCTGTGTTTAAAGAGGTGGAGTTATGCAGATCTAAAACGCGTGGATTGCAGCAGCAGCAAGCCGAAAAGTGCAGGCATGTAAGGGATCTAGAGGTTGACAACATGTCTTCTTAACGGGAGTCCAGGAGCTCATCTCCACAAATGGACTTTTCAGGATCCTTGGGTGGCTCCGTAGTTTGAAACCAATTCTGGTTATCGCTTCTCGGCCTTTTGGCTAAGATCAAGTGTAGTATCTGTTCTTATCAGTTTAATATCTGATACGTCCCCTATCTGGGGACCATATATTAAATGGATTTTTAGAACAGGGAGATGGAAAAAGAGCTTGCTCTGTCCACTCCACGCATTGACCTGGTATTGCAGTATCTCCAGGACCGGTGCACCCCTTCTTTAATGCAGTTTCTAAAATCAGAAAGAATTGAATTCAATGTTTTTTGTTCATTTTGCTTGTTTGTCGGATTTTGGGATGGACTCTTTGGCTTTGCTTTTCTTCTCCTCATTGGATTTTTCATGTTCAAAGTTGCAGAAGCCAGATTACAAGCTCATTTTGGTTCAACTTCAGCAACTGTGCATTGCATTGCCATGTAATGTGATGCAATGCTATCTTTCTAGCTCTCCCTTTTTACTTCCTTTTGGATAAACAGACATATTAGGCAAGCATTTTGGAGCTTTCACCTAAATAACTACAGGTGGTGAGATAAGCTGCACAATATAATTGACCTTTCAGTATATTGTTGCACACACACCATCTATTTAGCAAATGCCCTTGTTATCAACAGCAGCCTTTTAAACTCACCTGAGCTAACAGGTATGTGCGCTGGTTACTCTGCTGCGCTTAAAATTTCTTTTTTGGTTTGCTACAATGCCTTTTCTGAAACGTTGTCTCCTTCTGCTGGAACACTGACTTCTTTCATTTAATGCCTGCAGACTATAAAAGAGAACCCAACCCAAAAAGTTTGGTTGATTAGTCTGTGGCATTCTGTTAAACTGTTGCTTATGGCGGTCTCTGTGAGCTTCTCAGCGACATTCAGCCAGCCAGGTATCCTGCCTGCAGTAGATGGAATGTGGCAATGGAACGCTGGCTGCGCGTGTCATAATAGGCTCTGAGCCTTTATATACCTGTGCACAGCAGCAGCCACCTTCAGTCTGCTGCTGGACAGCCAGCAGCAGCAGCAGCAGCAGGAGAGGTATGTAATCAGGAGCCCTCCTGCTAAGGGTAGACAGCTGCTCGTTCCACCCCACCCCCCGCCTTAATTGGTTCTCCTCCCTTCCAACGGTGTTGAGGCGGGTGGGAACAGCAGGGGGTGAAGGTGCTGTGTTTAAAGAGGTGGAGTTATGCAGATCTAAAACGCGTGGATTGCAGCAGCAGCAAGCCGAAAAGTGCAGGCATGTAAGGGATCTAGAGGTTGACAACATGTCTTCTTAACGGGAGTCCAGGAGCTCATCTCCACAAATGGACTTTTCAGGATCCTTGGGTGGCTCCGTAGTTTGAAACCAATTCTGGTTATCGCTTCTCGGCCTTTTGGCTAAGATCAAGTGTAGTATCTGTTCTTATCAGTTTAATATCTGATACGTCCCCTATCTGGGGACCATATATTAAATGGATTTTTAGAACAGGGAGATGGAAAAAGAGCTTGCTCTGTCCACTCCACGCATTGACCTGGTATTGCAGTATCTCCAGGACCGGTGCACCCCTTCTTTAATGCAGTTTCTAAAATCAGAAAGAATTGAATTCAATGTTTTTTGTTCATTTTGCTTGTTTGTCGGATTTTGGGATGGACTCTTTGGCTTTGCTTTTCTTCTCCTCATTGGATTTTTCATGTTCAAAGTTGCAGAAGCCAGATTACAAGCTCATTTTGGTTCAACTTCAGCAACTGTGCATTGCATTGCCATGTAATGTGATGCAATGCTATCTTTCTAGCTCTCCCTTTTTACTTCCTTTTGGATAAACAGACATATTAGGCAAGCATTTTGGAGCTTTCACCTAAATAACTACAGGTGGTGAGATAAGCTGCACAATATAATTGACCTTTCAGTATATTGTTGCACACACACCATCTATTTAGCAAATGCCCTTGTTATCAACAGCAGCCTTTTAAACTCACCTGAGCTAACAGGTATGTGCGCTGGTTACTCTGCTGCGCTTAAAATTTCTTTTTTGGTTTGCTACAATGCCTTTTCTGAAACGTTGTCTCCTTCTGCTGGAACACTGACTTCTTTCATTTAATGCCTGCAGACTATAAAAGAGAACCCAACCCAAAAAGTTTGGTTGATTAGTCTGTGGCATTCTGTTAAACTGTTGCTTATGGCGGTCTCTGTGAGCTTCTCAGCGACATTCAGCCAGCCAGGTATCCTGCCTGCAGTAGATGGAATGTGGCAATGGAACGCTGGCTGCGCGTGTCATAATAGGCTCTGAGCCTTTATATACCTGTGCACAGCAGCAGCCACCTTCAGTCTGCTGCTGGACAGCCAGCAGCAGCAGCAGCAGGAGAGGTATGTAATCAGGAGCCCTCCTGCTAAGGGTAGACAGCTGCTCGTTCCACCCCACCCCCCGCCTTAATTGGTTCTCCTCCCTTCCAACGGTGTTGAGGCGGGTGGGAACAGCAGGGGGTGAAGGTGCTGTGTTTAAAGAGGTGGAGTTATGCAGATCTAAAACGCGTGGATTGCAGCAGCAGCAAGCCGAAAAGTGCAGGCATGTAAGGGATCTAGAGGTTGACAACATGTCTTCTTAACGGGAGTCCAGGAGCTCATCTCCACAAATGGACTTTTCAGGATCCTTGGGTGGCTCCGTAGTTTGAAACCAATTCTGGTTATCGCTTCTCGGCCTTTTGGCTAAGATCAAGTGTAGTATCTGTTCTTATCAGTTTAATATCTGATACATCCCCTATCTGGGGACCATATATTAAATGGATTTTTAGAACAGGGAGATGGAAAAAGAGCTTGCTCTGTCCACTCCACGCATTGACCTGGTATTGCAGTATCTCCAGGACCGGTGCACCCCTTCTTTAATGCAGTTTCTAAAATCAGAAAGAATTGAATTCAATGTTTTTTGTTCATTTTGCTTGTTTGTCGGATTTTGGGATGGACTCTTTGGCTTTGCTTTTCTTCTCCTCATTGGATTTTTCATGTTCAAAGTTGCAGAAGCCAGATTACAAGCTCATTTTGGTTCAACTTCAGCAACTGTGCATTGCATTGCCATGTAATGTGATGCAATGCTATCTTTCTAGCTCTCCCTTTTTACTTCCTTTTGGATAAACAGACATATTAGGCAAGCATTTTGGAGCTTTCACCTAAATAACTACAGGTGGTGAGATAAGCTGCACAATATAATTGACCTTTCAGTATATTGTTGCACACACACCATCTATTTAGCAAATGCCCTTGTTATCAACAGCAGCCTTTTAAACTCACCTGAGCTAACAGGTATGTGCGCTGGTTACTCTGCTGCGCTTAAAATTTCTTTTTTGGTTTGCTACAATGCCTTTTCTGAAACGTTGTCTCCTTCTGCTGGAACACTGACTTCTTTCATTTAATGCCTGCAGACTATAAAAGAGAACCCAACCCAAAAAGTTTGGTTGATTAGTCTGTGGCATTCTGTTAAACTGTTGCTTATGGCGGTCTCTGTGAGCTTCTCAGCGACATTCAGCCAGCCAGGTATCCTGCCTGCAGTAGATGGAATGTGGCAATGGAACGCTGGCTGCGCGTGTCATAATAGGCTCTGAGCCTTTATATACCTGTGCACAGCAGCAGCCACCTTCAGTCTGCTGCTGGACAGCCAGCAGCAGCAGCAGCAGCAGGAGAGGTATGTAATCAGGAGCCCTCCTGCTAAGGGTAGACAGCTGCTCGTTCCACCCCACCCCCCGCCTTAATTGGTTCTCCTCCCTTCCAACGGTGTTGAGGCGGGTGGGAACAGCAGGGGGTGAAGGTGCTGTGTTTAAAGAGGTGGAGTTATGCAGATCTAAAACGCGTGGATTGCAGCAGCAGCAAGCCGAAAAGTGCAGGCATGTAAGGGATCTAGAGGTTGACAACATGTCTTCTTAACGGGAGTCCAGGAGCTCATCTCCACAAATGGACTTTTCAGGATCCTTGGGTGGCTCCGTAGTTTGAAACCAATTCTGGTTATCGCTTCTCGGCCTTTTGGCTAAGATCAAGTGTAGTATCTGTTCTTATCAGTTTAATATCTGATACGTCCCCTATCTGGGGACCATATATTAAATGGATTTTTAGAACAGGGAGATGGAAAAAGAGCTTGCTCTGTCCACTCCACGCATTGACCTGGTATTGCAGTATCTCCAGGACCGGTGCACCCCTTCTTTAATGCAGTTTCTAAAATCAGAAAGAATTGAATTCAATGTTTTTTGTTCATTTTGCTTGTTTGTCGGATTTTGGGATGGACTCTTTGGCTTTGCTTTTCTTCTCCTCATTGGATTTTTCATGTTCAAAGTTGCAGAAGCCAGATTACAAGCTCATTTTGGTTCAACTTCAGCAACTGTGCATTGCATTGCCATGTAATGTGATGCAATGCTATCTTTCTAGCTCTCCCTTTTTACTTCCTTTTGGATAAACAGACATATTAGGCAAGCATTTTGGAGCTTTCACCTAAATAACTACAGGTGGTGAGATAAGCTGCACAATATAATTGACCTTTCAGTATATTGTTGCACACACACCATCTATTTAGCAAATGCCCTTGTTATCAACAGCAGCCTTTTAAACTCACCTGAGCTAACAGGTATGTGCGCTGGTTACTCTGCTGCGCTTAAAATTTCTTTTTTGGTTTGCTACAATGCCTTTTCTGAAACGTTGTCTCCTTCTGCTGGAACACTGACTTCTTTCATTTAATGCCTGCAGACTATAAAAGAGAACCCAACCCAAAAAGTTTGGTTGATTAGTCTGTGGCATTCTGTTAAACTGTTGCTTATGGCGGTCTCTGTGAGCTTCTCAGCGACATTCAGCCAGCCAGGTATCCTGCCTGCAGTAGATGGAATGTGGCAATGGAACGCTGGCTGCGCGTGTCATAATAGGCTCTGAGCCTTTATATACCTGTGCACAGCAGCAGCTACCTTCAGTCTGCTGCTGGACAGCCAGCAGCAGCAGCAGCAGGAGAGGTATGTAATCAGGAGCCCTCCTGCTAAGGGTAGACAGCTGCTCGTTCCACCCCACCCCCCGCCTTAATTGGTTCTCCTCCCTTCCAACGGTGTTGAGGCGGGTGGGAACAGCAGGGGGTGAAGGTGCTGTGTTTAAAGAGGTGGAGTTATGCAGATCTAAAACGCGTGGATTGCAGCAGCAGCAAGCCGAAAAGTGCAGGCATGTAAGGGATCTAGAGGTTGACAACATGTCTTCTTAACGGGAGTCCAGGAGCTCATCTCCACAAATGGACTTTTCAGGATCCTTGGGTGGCTCCGTAGTTTGAAACCAATTCTGGTTATCGCTTCTCGGCCTTTTGGCTAAGATCAAGTGTAGTATCTGTTCTTATCAGTTTAATATCTGATACGTCCCCTATCTGGGGACCATATATTAAATGGATTTTTAGAACAGGGAGATGGAAAAAGAGCTTGCTCTGTCCACTCCACGCATTGACCTGGTATTGCAGTATCTCCAGGACCGGTGCACCCCTTCTTTAATGCAGTTTCTAAAATCAGAAAGAATTGAATTCAATGTTTTTTGTTCATTTTGCTTGTTTGTCGGATTTTGGGATGGACTCTTTGGCTTTGCTTTTCTTCTCCTCATTGGATTTTTCATGTTCAAAGTTGCAGAAGCCAGATTACAAGCTCATTTTGGTTCAACTTCAGCAACTGTGCATTGCATTGCCATGTAATGTGATGCAATGCTATCTTTCTAGCTCTCCCTTTTTACTTCCTTTTGGATAAACAGACATATTAGGCAAGCATTTTGGAGCTTTCACCTAAATAACTACAGGTGGTGAGATAAGCTGCACAATATAATTGACCTTTCAGTATATTGTTGCACACACACCATCTATTTAGCAAATGCCCTTGTTATCAACAGCAGCCTTTTAAACTCACCTGAGCTAACAGGTATGTGCGCTGGTTACTCTGCTGCGCTTAAAATTTCTTTTTTGGTTTGCTACAATGCCTTTTCTGAAACGTTGTCTCCTTCTGCTGGAACACTGACTTCTTTCATTTAATGCCTGCGGACTATAAAAGAGAACCCAACCCAAAAAGTTTGGTTGATTAGTCTGTGGCATTCTGTTAAACTGTTGCTTATGGCGGTCTCTGTGAGCTTCTCAGCGACATTCAGCCAGCCAGGTATCCTGCCTGCAGTAGATGGAATGTGGCAATGGAACGCTGGCTGCGCGTGTCATAATAGGCTCTGAGCCTTTATATACCTGTGCACAGCAGCAGCCACCTTCAGTCTGCTGCTGGACAGCCAGCAGCAGCAGCAGCAGCAGGAGAGGTATGTAATCAGGAGCCCTCCTGCTAAGGGTAGACAGCTGCTCGTTCCACCCCACCCCCCGCCTTAATTGGTTCTCCTCCCTTCCAACGGTGTTGAGGCGGGTGGGAACAGCAGGGGGTGAAGGTGCTGTGTTTAAAGAGGTGGAGTTATGCAGATCTAAAACGCGTGGATTGCAGCAGCAGCAAGCCGAAAAGTGCAGGCATGTAAGGGATCTAGAGGTTGACAACATGTCTTCTTAACGGGAGTCCAGGAGCTCATCTCCACAAATGGACTTTTCAGGATCCTTGGGTGGCTCCGTAGTTTGAAACCAATTCTGGTTATCGCTTCTCGGCCTTTTGGCTAAGATCAAGTGTAGTATCTGTTCTTATCAGTTTAATATCTGATACGTCCCCTATCTGGGGACCATATATTAAATGGATTTTTAGAACAGGGAGATGGAAAAAGAGCTTGCTCTGTCCACTCCACGCATTGACCTGGTATTGCAGTATCTCCAGGACCGGTGCACCCCTTCTTTAATGCAGTTTCTAAAATCAGAAAGAATTGAATTCAATGTTTTTTGTTCATTTTGCTTGTTTGTCGGATTTTGGGATGGACTCTTTGGCTTTGCTTTTCTTCTCCTCATTGGATTTTTCATGTTCAAAGTTGCAGAAGCCAGATTACAAGCTCATTTTGGTTCAACTTCAGCAACTGTGCATTGCATTGCCATGTAATGTGATGCAATGCTAGCTTTCTAGCTCTTCCTTTTTACTTCCTTTTGGATAAACAGACATATTAGGCAAGCATTTTGGAGCTTTCACCTAAATAACTACAGGTGGTGAGATAAGCTGCACAATATAATTGACCTTTCAGTATATTGTTGCACACACACCATCTATTTAGCAAATGCCCTTGTTATCAACAGCAGCCTTTTAAACTCACCTGAGCTAACAGGTATGTGCGCTGGTTACTCTGCTGCGCTTAAAATTTCTTTTTTGGTTTGCTACAATGCCTTTTCTGAAACGTTGTCTCCTTCTGCTGGAACACTGACTTCTTTCATTTAATGCCTGCAGACTATAAAAGAGAACCCAACCCAAAAAGTTTGGTTGATTAGTCTGTGGCATTCTGTTAAACTGTTGCTTATGGCGGTCTCTGTGAGCTTCTCAGCGACATTCAGCCAGCCAGGTATCCTGCCTGCAGTAGATGGAATGTGGCAATGGAACGCTGGCTGCGCGTGTCATAATAGGCTCTGAGCCTTTATATACCTGTGCACAGCAGCAGCCACCTTCAGTCTGCTGCTGGACAGCCAGCAGCAGCAGCAGCAGGAGAGGTATGTAATCAGGAGCCCTCCTGCTAAGGGTAGACAGCTGCTCGTTCCACCCCACCCCCCGCCTTAATTGGTTCTCCTCCCTTCCAACGGTGTTGAGGCGGGTGGGAACAGCAGGGGGTGAAGGTGCTGTGTTTAAAGAGGTGGAGTTATGCAGATCTAAAACGCGTGGATTGCAGCAGCAGCAAGCCGAAAAGTGCAGGCATGTAAGGGATCTAGAGGTTGACAACATGTCTTCTTAACGGGAGTCCAGGAGCTCATCTCCACAAATGGACTTTTCAGGATCCTTGGGTGGCTCCGTAGTTTGAAACCAATTCTGGTTATCGCTTCTCGGCCTTTTGGCTAAGATCAAGTGTAGTATCTGTTCTTATCAGTTTAATATCTGATACGTCCCCTATCTGGGGACCATATATTAAATGGATTTTTAGAACAGGGAGATGGAAAAAGAGCTTGCTCTGTCCACTCCACGCATTGACCTGGTATTGCAGTATCTCCAGGACCGGTGCACCCCTTCTTTAATGCAGTTTCTAAAATCAGAAAGAATTGAATTCAATGTTTTTTGTTCATTTTGCTTGTTTGTCGGATTTTGGGATGGACTCTTTGGCTTTGCTTTTCTTCTCCTCATTGGATTTTTCATGTTCAAAGTTGCAGAAGCCAGATTACAAGCTCATTTTGGTTCAACTTCAGCAACTGTGCATTGCATTGCCATGTAATGTGATGCAATGCTATCTTTCTAGCTCTCCCTTTTTACTTCCTTTTGGATAAACAGACATATTAGGCAAGCATTTTGGAGCTTTCACCTAAATAACTACAGGTGGTGAGATAAGCTGCACAATATAATTGACCTTTCAGTATATTGTTGCACACACACCATCTATTTAGCAAATGCCCTTGTTATCAACAGCAGCCTTTTAAACTCACCTGAGCTAACAGGTATGTGCGCTGGTTACTCTGCTGCGCTTAAAATTTCTTTTTTGGTTTGCTACAATGCCTTTTCTGAAACGTTGTCTCCTTCTGCTGGAACACTGACTTCTTTCATTTAATGCCTGCAGACTATAAAAGAGAACCCAACCCAAAAAGTTTGGTTGATTAGTCTGTGGCATTCTGTTAAACTGTTGCTTATGGCGGTCTCTGTGAGCTTCTCAGCGACATTCAGCCAGCCAGGTATCCTGCCTGCAGTAGATGGAATGTGGCAATGGAACGCTGGCTGCGCGTGTCATAATAGGCTCTGAGCCTTTATATACCTGTGCACAGCAGCAGCCACCTTCAGTCTGCTGCTGGACAGCCAGCAGCAGCAGCAGCAGGAGAGGTATGTAATCAGGAGCCCTCCTGCTAAGGGTAGACAGCTGCTCGTTCCACCCCACCCCCCGCCTTAATTGGTTCTCCTCCCTTCCAACGGTGTTGAGGCGGGTGGGAACAGCAGGGGGTGAAGGTGCTGTGTTTAAAGAGGTGGAGTTATGCAGATCTAAAACGCGTGGATTGCAGCAGCAGCAAGCCGAAAAGTGCAGGCATGTAAGGGATCTAGAGGTTGACAACATGTCTTCTTAACGGGAGTCCAGGAGCTCATCTCCACAAATGGACTTTTCAGGATCCTTGGGTGGCTCCGTAGTTTGAAACCAATTCTGGTTATCGCTTCTCGGCCTTTTGGCTAAGATCAAGTGTAGTATCTGTTCTTATCAGTTTAATATCTGATACGTCCCCTATCTGGGGACCATATATTAAATGGATTTTTAGAACAGGGAGATGGAAAAAGAGCTTGCTCTGTCCACTCCACGCATTGACCTGGTATTGCAGTATCTCCAGGACCGGTGCACCCCTTCTTTAATGCAGTTTCTAAAATCAGAAAGAATTGAATTCAATGTTTTTTGTTCATTTTGCTTGTTTGTCGGATTTTGGGATGGACTCTTTGGCTTTGCTTTTCTTCTCCTCATTGGATTTTTCATGTTCAAAGTTGCAGAAGCCAGATTACAAGCTCATTTTGGTTCAACTTCAGCAACTGTGCATTGCATTGCCATGTAATGTGATGCAATGCTATCTTTCTAGCTCTCCCTTTTTACTTCCTTTTGGATAAACAGACATATTAGGCAAGCATTTTGGAGCTTTCACCTAAATAACTACAGGTGGTGAGATAAGCTGCACAATATAATTGACCTTTCAGTATATTGTTGCACACACACCATCTATTTAGCAAATGCGCTTGTTATCAACAGCAGCCTTTTAAACTCACCTGAGCTAACAGGTATGTGCGCTGGTTACTCTGCTGCGCTTAAAATTTCTTTTTTGGTTTGCTACAATGCCTTTTCTGAAACGTTGTCTCCTTCTGCTGGAACACTGACTTCTTTCATTTAATGCCTGCAGACTATAAAAGAGAACCCAACCCAAAAAGTTTGGTTGATTAGTCTGTGGCATTCTGTTAAACTGTTGCTTATGGCGGTCTCTGTGAGCTTCTCAGCGACATTCAGCCAGCCAGGTATCCTGCCTGCAGTAGATGGAATGTGGCAATGGAACGCTGGCTGCGCGTGTCATAATAGGCTCTGAGCCTTTATATACCTGTGCACAGCAGCAGCCACCTTCAGTCTGCTGCTGGACAGCCAGCAGCAGCAGCAGCAGGAGAGGTATGTAATCAGGAGCCCTCCTGCTAAGGGTAGACAGCTGCTCGTTCCACCCCACCCCCCGCCTTAATTGGTTCTCCTCCCTTCCAACGGTGTTGAGGCGGGTGGGAACAGCAGGGGGTGAAGGTGCTGTGTTTAAAGAGGTGGAGTTATGCAGATCTAAAACGCGTGGATTGCAGCAGCAGCAAGCCGAAAAGTGCAGGCATGTAAGGGATCTAGAGGTTGACAACATGTCTTCTTAACGGGAGTCCAGGAGCTCATCTCCACAAATGGACTTTTCAGGATCCTTGGGTGGCTCCGTAGTTTGAAACCAATTCTGGTTATCGCTTCTCGGCCTTTTGGCTAAGATCAAGTGTAGTATCTGTTCTTATCAGTTTAATATCTGATACGTCCCCTATCTGGGGACCATATATTAAATGGATTTTTAGAACAGGGAGATGGAAAAAGAGCTTGCTCTGTCCACTCCACGCATTGACCTGGTATTGCAGTATCTCCAGGACCGGTGCACCCCTTCTTTAATGCAGTTTCTAAAATCAGAAAGAATTGAATTCAATGTTTTTTGTTCATTTTGCTTGTTTGTCGGATTTTGGGATGGACTCTTTGGCTTTGCTTTTCTTCTCCTCATTGGATTTTTCATGTTCAAAGTTGCAGAAGCCAGATTACAAGCTCATTTTGGTTCAACTTCAGCAACTGTGCATTGCATTGCCATGTAATGTGATGCAATGCTATCTTTCTAGCTCTCCCTTTTTACTTCCTTTTGGATAAACAGACATATTAGGCAAGCATTTTGGAGCTTTCACCTAAATAACTACAGGTGGTGAGATAAGCTGCACAATATAATTGACCTTTCAGTATATTGTTGCACACACACCATCTATTTAGCAAATGCCCTTGTTATCAACAGCAGCCTTTTAAACTCACCTGAGCTAACAGGTATGTGCGCTGGTTACTCTGCTGCGCTTAAAATTTCTTTTTTGGTTTGCTACAATGCCTTTTCTGAAACGTTGTCTCCTTCTGCTGGAACACTGACTTCTTTCATTTAATGCCTGCAGACTATAAAAGAGAACCCAACCCAAAAAGTTTGGTTGATTAGTCTGTGGCATTCTGTTAAACTGTTGCTTATGGCGGTCTCTGTGAGCTTCTCAGCGACATTCAGCCAGCCAGGTATCCTGCCTGCAGTAGATGGAATGTGGCAATGGAACGCTGGCTGCGCGTGTCATAATAGGCTCTGAGCCTTTATATACCTGTGCACAGCAGCAGCCACCTTCAGTCTGCTGCTGGACAGCCAGCAGCAGCAGCAGCAGGAGAGGTATGTAATCAGGAGCCCTCCTGCTAAGGGTAGACAGCTGCTCGTTCCACCCCACCCCCCGCCTTAATTGGTTCTCCTCCCTTCCAACGGTGTTGAGGCGGGTGGGAACAGCAGGGGGTGAAGGTGCTGTGTTTAAAGAGGTGGAGTTATGCAGATCTAAAACGCGTGGATTGCAGCAGCAGCAAGCCGAAAAGTGCAGGCATGTAAGGGATCTAGAGGTTGACAACATGTCTTCTTAACGGGAGTCCAGGAGCTCATCTCCACAAATGGACTTTTCAGGATCCTTGGGTGGCTCCGTAGTTTGAAACCAATTCTGGTTATCGCTTCTCGGCCTTTTGGCTCAGATCAAGTGTCTGGACATCAGGTTCCTTGAGTGCTAGCCCTCGGCCTTCCAGCATCGCCACTCCGGTGGCTTAAGCTGGATGCTGCTATAGGGGGAGAGTGAGGAGGAAACGGGAAGGCGATTTCCGTGGCTGACTATGGGAGTCAAGCTGAAATTTGCTGGGACCGGGGACCCCCGGGTCAAGAATGGATTTCGCATTGAGATTTCCGAGGAGAAGAAGGGACATTTTTCCATGTCCTACCTGGTGAATGCCATCTTCTATGAAGCATTGAAGATTAAGAAGTCGGACATTCTTTGCCTGCAGGAATTTAGAAGTCATGGAAGGTATGTGCTGGTTCTTTCTACTATGGCTGCTTGCCAAAATCTTTATAGAACCTTGAAAGGCCATACTGAGAACTCCCTCCTAGATGGACTCACTTTTACTGTCCTCTATTCAAAGGGGGATGTTCCTGTTGTTGTGTTTATGCACAATCCCTTTATCCCCCAGGAGGACATTACTGTATTCTTGAGGAGGCATTGTACTTATGTGCATTTTTCCCACAAGATCTCGAATGAAGAAGGCTTGTGGACTGGCAAATACAAGTACTTTGTTCGTTTTGCTACAGACCCCGAGGGGCCAGGGGGCATACATTATCCTCCTATGAGTTTCTCTATTGGGAGAGACACTGGTTTCTTGTACTTTCCTGATGCTCCTTTTTTCTGCAGAAGATGTAACAAGTATGGTCATGTCCAGGAGTCCTGCAGGTATCCGCCAACCTGCAGGAGGTGTAACACGTCTGGTCATATGGCGAAAGACTGCAAGAACCAGGTAAAGTGTGATGCTTGTGGTGAGGAGGGGCATGTTCTTAGGCAGTGTCAAGCTAGAACCACTCCTAAGTCTTTTGCTCAAGTGGTCGCGGAGGGGCCTGCTGTTCCTTCGACTTCTACTAGGGTTCCACAAGGTCCCCTTCCGGATGTCGGGGAGGCAACTGCTCCCCAAGAGGAAGAGGATGGCACTCAGATGGACGACATATTTGAAGATGCCCAGCTTCAGCCTCCTGCGTCAGGAGGCTTTGACATGGTGATTCCAGAGGTGATGTCACCTTTCCCTCCCCAGTTTGGTGTCCGTGGTGAGGGGGAAATGGACTTGTCCAATTCTCCTGTCATATCTTGGTGCAATACTGCTTCAGAGGAGATCGGGGGCGGTGGCCAAGGGGACTTGTCTGCTGTCCGTTTCTCTGATGAGGAGGATCCTGATGTGGTCAAGAAGAAGCCAAGGACTGAGTGTTCATCCATTGCTGCCGTGTGTGATAGCCCGGTGGACTCTCGTGCTTACCCGTCAGATGTATTTTCTCCTGACATTGTTACATTTGGCATTCAGCCAGATGGTAATAGCTTTGCTTTGCTTGATGAAGGTTGAGTTGATGTTTTCTTTCTTTTTTTTTCAGGTTATGTGTGATCCCCTTTAGTTATGCCGCATCATTCTGGATGGGACATTGTGTCCCTTAATGTTAGGCAAATTAGATCTGTTACCCGAAGAACAACAGTTCTGGATTATCTAAAGGGTTTGAGTGCAGATGTCTATTGTCTACAAGAGTGTGGGATTACTGAATCTCCAGGGGATAAGGACTGGCCTTATGGCCAGTATGTTTGGTCGGGGTCCAGCTTTAACAAAAATGATGGTGTGGGGATTTTAGTTGGTAATAAGAATATTACTATTGATAGTTACACGGTTGTGGAGGTGGGTCGCTGCATTATTGTTTTTTTGAGTTATAGGGGGTGGAAGGTTAGAATGATTAATTTATATTGTCCTACTAAAAAAGAGGAGCGGCTTGCTCTTCTTGAGAAATTGAGTTTTTTTCTCCCTGGAAAAATTCCTACAGTTTTTGTTGGTGACTGTAATTGTGTCACAGAAGGTAATGTGGACATTACGGGAAAAAAGTTATCTCAACTTATTTCTGATTTTTCTTTCTTAGACGCTGCAATACTTGAGTATGGCATTCCACCACCGCCTACATATTATGCTGACCGTGGTAATATTTCATCGAGGATAGATAGGATGTTATTTTCCAAAAATATGGTTTGTTCAAGTTATGTTCAACATAAGGTACCTTTTTCTGATCATGAGTGTTTGCGTGGAGTTTTTAGTGCGAATGGGGACATGGTGTTTGGGGGTGGGGTTTGGAAATTGAATACGAGGTTGTTGGAGGATGAGGAGGTGATGAGTGAGTTGGAGAAAAGGTATGCAAGTTGGAGGTGGCGTAAGCGTGATTTTGGTAGTGTGCTTGAATGGTGGGATTGGGTGAAATTACAGTTAAAAACTTTCTTTAAAAAATGGGGCTACAAAAAAGCTGCCAGATATCGTAATAGATTTAATGGCTTAAGTAGACGGATTGATTGGTTGCGTGGGTGTGTTAGGAAAGGAATGGATATGTCTGATCAGCTTGAGGTTGCTAAGAATGAGTTAAAATGTCTTCTGGATGAAAAAGGTAAAGAGATTATTTACCGTACCAAGTTAGAGCATTTGGAAAAGAATGAAAAGTGCACCAGGTACTTTTTTAAAAAAATGAATGGAAGGAAGTTGGATTTGAGTGAAGTGGTAGGTGAAGATGGATCTAGTGTGGTTGGGAAGAAAGTGTTGAATGAGGTGAATGGCTTCTATAGTAAGTTGTACGATGAGAAATGGATTGATCCTGGACTTGTGTCGCATGTATTGAGTGGTATGGAGAAGAGACTTGGTTCGGATGAATGTGATGCTTTGTGTGAGGATGTTATTTTGGATGAGGTGAGGAATGTTGTTATGAGTGCTAAAAAGAATAAGACGCCTGGGAAGGATGGGTTGCCTGTGGAGCTGTATGTGAAAGCTTGGGAGTTTTTGGGTAAGGACTTGACTGAGGTTTGTAGGTATATGTGGATGAATGGTGTTTTGTGTGACAGTATGAAAGAGGGTATAGTGGTTCTTGTGTTTAAGAAGGGTGAGAAAAAGCGTTTGGAGAACTGGAGACCCATATCATTGCTTAACGCTGATTATAAGGTCTACAGTAAATTGTTAGCAAATCGTATGCGTGAGGTGATTGGTAGGGTTGTGGAGGATGACCAAGTGTGTGCCGTGCCTGGTCGGAGTATAAGTGATAATTTGTTATTGTTAAGGGATATGCTTGGGGATTGTAAGACTAGAAAGCAGAAGTGTATGGTGTTAGCAATTGATTTCGAAAAGGCTTTTGATAGAGTTTCGCATGTGTTTCTGTTTAAAGTATTGGAGAGGATGGGTTTCCCTAGGGTTTTTCTGAATGGAGTTAAGTCTTTATATGATTATGTGTCAAGTGAGTTTTTAGTGAATGGATGGTTGTCTGACAAAGTGATGATTAGGTCTGGTGTAAGACAGGGGTGCCCTATGTCCCCTGTCTTGTTTGTATGTGTGATTGAGCCTTTGCTGTGTTTAGTGAGACGTGAGAAAATGATGAGAGGATTGTTAGTGCCTGGGAGTGGTGGTAAGCATGTGAAGGTGTTAGGTTACATGGATGATGTTGTGATGGTGAGTGAAAGTATGGCTTCAATGAGTAGGGTGAGGTTGCTTTTGGATTTTTTCTGTGGTGCATCAGGTTTTAGAGTTAACTGGACTAAGTGTAGTTTCAAATGCTTTGGAGATGACAGTATTCGTATGGAAGGTGTTAAGTATGAGGAGAGTGCAATTAAGGTTTTAGGGGTATTTTTCAATGATGATCTGAAAGGAAATGAGAGTTGGGACGAGTGTGGTATGCGTGTTGAGCGAAAATTGAATTTTTGGAGAATGAGAGATCTTTCTTTGCGGGGCAAAGTTCTAGTTATCAAAGCAGTGATCTTACCCATTCTGCTTTTTGTGGCCATAATTTTTCCATCCCCTTTTAGGAAAGTGAAGAGAGTTGAGAAAATGATTTTTTCCTTTTTCTGGTGCAGCAAGATGGAGAAGCTGAAGAGGGAAAGCCTTTATAAGGCCTGCCAGCATGGTGGTTTGGGATTTCCTAATGTTGAGGTTTTTTTAGGGCTCCATTATATTAAGACGATTGTGGTATTGTTGGGTAAAGGTAATAAGGGTGCATGTATGGCAAGTTATTCTGCAGGATGGATGTTGTATGGGTTAGGTTGGAGAAAGAGGGATGCGAGAGTGCCTGTGTCTTTTAAGTGTCCGGTGTGGTATGAGGTGATTGAGAAGTTTGTCAAGAAGTATGATTTGCTGAGTGTGCCGGTGGATGAGTTTAGAATGACTAAGAGGGTGTATAGGAAATTGTGTGCAAATGAGGTCGAGTCTAATATTGTTGGTTTGAGAGGGAATGAGGTTGCGGATGCTTGGAGAAAGTTGGGTATGTATGGGATGTCCAACAAACAGAAGGATGTAGTGTGGATGGCGTTTCACAATATTCTTCCAGTGAGAGACGTTCAAAAGAAGAGAGGTTTGATTAGGTCGGATGTTTGTCAAGAGATGGATGTAATTGTTGTGAGACGGTTATGCATCTGATGTGGAATTGTGATTTTGCGCAAGACGTGTGGAAATGTGTAGGGGGGTTGTGTAGGAGTTTGGCAGGAGTGACTTTTGTGGATTGGCGTGTGGTTATGTTTGGTATTGGTGCAAGTGGACGTGTAAAGGAGAGAGTTTTGTGGTTAATTATGGCTTGTGTGTTAGAAAGTTTGTGGGATGTGAGGAATCTTTGTGTATTTAAAAGGAAATCAATTACAGTAAATGAATGTATTAGGATTATTCTTTCTAGGCTATTTTTGATTTACAAGATGGATAGTAGTAGCGGTGGTGGAACAGATGCCGTGGGAATATGGAAATTTAAAAAGTGGAGGCATATTGTAAAATTTCAGTGATCTTTTGGTTTATATTAATAAGATGTTCTTCTTTCTGTAATATTAGGTTACTTTATGCTTAATAAATATGGCCATGATGATGAGAAGTTTTTTTTGCAACAGTTTTGGTATATCCTACTGATTTGCTATAAAACTAACCTGAATGGTTTAAAAAAAAAAAAAAAAAAAAAAAAATCTGTTCTTATCAGTTTAATATCTGATACGTCCCCTATCTGGGGACCATATATTAAATGGATTTTTAGAACAGGGAGATGGAAAAAGAGCTTGCTCTGTCCACTCCACGCATTGACCTGGTATTGCAGTATCTCCAGGACCGGTGCACCCCTTCTTTAATGCAGTTTCTAAAATCAGAAAGAATTGAATTCAATGTTTTTTGTTCATTTTGCTTGTTTGTCGGATTTTGGGATGGACTCTTTGGCTTTGCTTTTCTTCTCCTCATTGGATTTTTCATGTTCAAAGTTGCAGAAGCCAGATTACAAGCTCATTTTGGTTCAACTTCAGCAACTGTGCATTGCATTGCCATGTAATGTGATGCAATGCTATCTTTCTAGCTCTCCCTTTTTACTTCCTTTTGGATAAACAGACATATTAGGCAAGCATTTTGGAGCTTTCACCTAAATAACTACAGGTGGTGAGATAAGCTGCACAATATAATTGACCTTTCAGTATATTGTTGCACACACACCATCTATTTAGCAAATGCCCTTGTTATCAACAGCAGCCTTTTAAACTCACCTGAGCTAACAGGTATGTGCGCTGGTTACTCTGCTGCGCTTAAAATTTCTTTTTTGGTTTGCTACAATGCCTTTTCTGAAACGTTGTCTCCTTCTGCTGGAACACTGACTTCTTTCATTTAATGCCTGCAGACTATAAAAGAGAACCCAACCCAAAAAGTTTGGTTGATTAGTCTGTGGCATTCTGTTAAACTGTTGCTTATGGCGGTCTCTGTGAGCTTCTCAGCGACATTCAGCCAGCCAGGTATCCTGCCTGCAGTAGATGGAATGTGGCAATGGAACGCTGGCTGCGCGTGTCATAATAGGCTCTGAGCCTTTATATACCTGTGCACAGCAGCAGCCACCTTCAGTCTGCTGCTGGACAGCCAGCAGCAGCAGCAGCAGGAGAGGTATGTAATCAGGAGCCCTCCTGCTAAGGGTAGACAGCTGCTCGTTCCACCCCACCCCCCGCCTTAATTGGTTCTCCTCCCTTCCAACGGTGTTGAGGCGGGTGGGAACAGCAGGGGGTGAAGGTGCTGTGTTTAAAGAGGTGGAGTTATGCAGATCTAAAACGCGTGGATTGCAGCAGCAGCAAGCCGAAAAGTGCAGGCATGTAAGGGATCTAGAGGTTGACAACATGTCTTCTTAACGGGAGTCCAGGAGCTCATCTCCACAAATGGACTTTTCAGGATCCTTGGGTGGCTCCGTAGTTTGAAACCAATTCTGGTTATCGCTTCTCGGCCTTTTGGCTAAGATCAAGTGTAGTATCATTTGAAAAGGCAGTTTTGTCCTTGGGCTGCCCTAGTAAATTGATGCATATTACACACTGGTTTGGTGCACTTGTTAGTACGCCAGGTGGCTCATAGAGTTATCTGATGGAAAACATGGCCCTCCAGGATCGAAGTCACTAGTCTGGGTAAGTGTGAGGGCTTTGGAGCAATGTGCCCCAGGAGTAGGCGCCCTGGTGGGAGTCCAAGCTTACTGGGACTGGGAACCCCAGAAAGACTTGGCTTCGTAGCACGCCGCACCTTTGCCAATCATACTTTCTGAGCAACCCCCCCTATTCCTGGCCTCCGGGCTAGGAAGGGGAATTTTTATAAACCCGGTCGGAGGTCCGGTCAGCTTTGGGCTGAGAAACCAACACAGGCTCCAGCTCCACTAGGGTGGCAGCCTAGATGGAAGCTGGGAGCACGAAAACGGCTCTTCTCCGGCTTCGGCTAGGGAGAGCATCGGAGATCCCTGACCCTCGCTGTGGCCTTCTGGCTCGGAGGGATGAGGATGGTTTATTGGGGACCCTCTCCTACGGGAAGGGTCCACATGAATCCTCGCCTCGTGCGCTGTTTTGGTGTGACTTCGGTGACATTTTTCAGTGCCTTGGATGCAGCTTCAATCAAAAAATCTGTTCTTATCAGTTTAATATCTGATACGTCCCCTATCTGGGGACCATATATTAAATGGATTTTTAGAACAGGGAGATGGAAAAAGAGCTTGCTCTGTCCACTCCACGCATTGACCTGGTATTGCAGTATCTCCAGGACCGGTGCACCCCTTCTTTAATGCAGTTTCTAAAATCAGAAAGAATTGAATTCAATGTTTTTTGTTCATTTTGCTTGTTTGTCGGATTTTGGGATGGACTCTTTGGCTTTGCTTTTCTTCTCCTCATTGGATTTTTCATGTTCAAAGTTGCAGAAGCCAGATTACAAGCTCATTTTGGTTCAACTTCAGCAACTGTGCATTGCATTGCCATGTAATGTGATGCAATGCTATCTTTCTAGCTCTCCCTTTTTACTTCCTTTTGGATAAACAGACATATTAGGCAAGCATTTTGGAGCTTTCACCTAAATAACTACAGGTGGTGAGATAAGCTGCACAATATAATTGACCTTTCAGTATATTGTTGCACACACACCATCTATTTAGCAAATGCCCTTGTTATCAACAGCAGCCTTTTAAACTCACCTGAGCTAACAGGTATGTGCGCTGGTTACTCTGCTGCGCTTAAAATTTCTTTTTTGGTTTGCTACAATGCCTTTTCTGAAACGTTGTCTCCTTCTGCTGGAACACTGACTTCTTTCATTTAATGCCTGCAGACTATAAAAGAGAACCCAACCCAAAAAGTTTGGTTGATTAGTCTGTGGCATTCTGTTAAACTGTTGCTTATGGCGGTCTCTGTGAGCTTCTCAGCGACATTCAGCCAGCCAGGTATCCTGCCTGCAGTAGATGGAATGTGGCAATGGAACGCTGGCTGCGCGTGTCATAATAGGCTCTGAGCCTTTATATACCTGTGCACAGCAGCAGCCACCTTCAGTCTGCTGCTGGACAGCCAGCAGCAGCAGCAGCAGGAGAGGTATGTAATCAGGAGCCCTCCTGCTAAGGGTAGACAGCTGCTCGTTCCACCCCACCCCCCGCCTTAATTGGTTCTCCTCCCTTCCAACGGTGTTGAGGCGGGTGGGAACAGCAGGGGGTGAAGGTGCTGTGTTTAAAGAGGTGGAGTTATGCAGATCTAAAACGCGTGGATTGCAGCAGCAGCAAGCCGAAAAGTGCAGGCATGTAAGGGATCTAGAGGTTGACAACATGTCTTCTTAACGGGAGTCCAGGAGCTCATCTCCACAAATGGACTTTTCAGGATCCTTGGGTGGCTCCGTAGTTTGAAACCAATTCTGGTTATCGCTTCTCGGCCTTTTGGCTAAGATCAAGTGTAGTATCTGTTCTTATCAGTTTAATATCTGATACGTCCCCTATCTGGGGACCATATATTAAATGGATTTTTAGAACAGGGAGATGGAAAAAGAGCTTGCTCTGTCCACTCCACGCATTGACCTGGTATTGCAGTATCTCCAGGACCGGTGCACCCCTTCTTTAATGCAGTTTCTAAAATCAGAAAGAATTGAATTCAATGTTTTTTGTTCATTTTGCTTGTTTGTCGGATTTTGGGATGGACTCTTTGGCTTTGCTTTTCTTCTCCTCATTGGATTTTTCATGTTCAAAGTTGCAGAAGCCAGATTACAAGCTCATTTTGGTTCAACTTCAGCAACTGTGCATTGCATTGCCATGTAATGTGATGCAATGCTATCTTTCTAGCTCTCCCTTTTTACTTCCTTTTGGATAAACAGACATATTAGGCAAGCATTTTGGAGCTTTCACCTAAATAACTACAGGTGGTGAGATAAGCTGCACAATATAATTGACCTTTCAGTATATTGTTGCACACACACCATCTATTTAGCAAATGCCCTTGTTATCAACAGCAGCCTTTTAAACTCACCTGAGCTAACAGGTATGTGCGCTGGTTACTCTGCTGCGCTTAAAATTTCTTTTTTGGTTTGCTACAATGCCTTTTCTGAAACGTTGTCTCCTTCTGCTGGAACACTGACTTCTTTCATTTAATGCCTGCAGACTATAAAAGAGAACCCAACCCAAAAAGTTTGGTTGATTAGTCTGTGGCATTCTGTTAAACTGTTGCTTATGGCGGTCTCTGTGAGCTTCTCAGCGACATTCAGCCAGCCAGGTATCCTGCCTGCAGTAGATGGAATGTGGCAATGGAACGCTGGCTGCGCGTGTCATAATAGGCTCTGAGCCTTTATATACCTGTGCACAGCAGCAGCCACCTTCAGTCTGCTGCTGGACAGCCAGCAGCAGCAGCAGCAGGAGAGGTATGTAATCAGGAGCCCTCCTGCTAAGGGTAGACAGCTGCTCGTTCCACCCCACCCCCCGCCTTAATTGGTTCTCCTCCCTTCCAACGGTGTTGAGGCGGGTGGGAACAGCAGGGGGTGAAGGTGCTGTGTTTAAAGAGGTGGAGTTATGCAGATCTAAAACGCGTGGATTGCAGCAGCAGCAAGCCGAAAAGTGCAGGCATGTAAGGGATCTAGAGGTTGACAACATGTCTTCTTAACGGGAGTCCAGGAGCTCATCTCCACAAATGGACTTTTCAGGATCCTTGGGTGGCTCCGTAGTTTGAAACCAATTCTGGTTATCGCTTCTCGGCCTTTTGGCTAAGATCAAGTGTAGTATCTGTTCTTATCAGTTTAATATCTGATACGTCCCCTATCTGGGGACCATATATTAAATGGATTTTTAGAACAGGGAGATGGAAAAAGAGCTTGCTCTGTCCACTCCACGCATTGACCTGGTATTGCAGTATCTCCAGGACCGGTGCACCCCTTCTTTAATGCAGTTTCTAAAATCAGAAAGAATTGAATTCAATGTTTTTTGTTCATTTTGCTTGTTTGTCGGATTTTGGGATGGACTCTTTGGCTTTGCTTTTCTTCTCCTCATTGGATTTTTCATGTTCAAAGTTGCAGAAGCCAGATTACAAGCTCATTTTGGTTCAACTTCAGCAACTGTGCATTGCATTGCCATGTAATGTGATGCAATGCTATCTTTCTAGCTCTCCCTTTTTACTTCCTTTTGGATAAACAGACATATTAGGCAAGCATTTTGGAGCTTTCACCTAAATAACTACAGGTGGTGAGATAAGCTGCACAATATAATTGACCTTTCAGTATATTGTTGCACACACACCATCTATTTAGCAAATGCCCTTGTTATCAACAGCAGCCTTTTAAACTCACCTGAGCTAACAGGTATGTGCGCTGGTTACTCTGCTGCGCTTAAAATTTCTTTTTTGGTTTGCTACAATGCCTTTTCTGAAACGTTGTCTCCTTCTGCTGGAACACTGACTTCTTTCATTTAATGCCTGCAGACTATAAAAGAGAACCCAACCCAAAAAGTTTGGTTGATTAGTCTGTGGCATTCTGTTAAACTGTTGCTTATGGCGGTCTCTGTGAGCTTCTCAGCGACATTCAGCCAGCCAGGTATCCTGCCTGCAGTAGATGGAATGTGGCAATGGAACGCTGGCTGCGCGTGTCATAATAGGCTCTGAGCCTTTATATACCTGTGCACAGCAGCAGCCACCTTCAGTCTGCTGCTGGACAGCCAGCAGCAGCAGCAGCAGGAGAGGTATGTAATCAGGAGCCCTCCTGCTAAGGGTAGACAGCTGCTCGTTCCACCCCACCCCCCGCCTTAATTGGTTCTCCTCCCTTCCAACGGTGTTGAGGCGGGTGGGAACAGCAGGGGGTGAAGGTGCTGTGTTTAAAGAGGTGGAGTTATGCAGATCTAAAACGCGTGGATTGCAGCAGCAGCAAGCCGAAAAGTGCAGGCATGTAAGGGATCTAGAGGTTGACAACATGTCTTCTTAACGGGAGTCCAGGAGCTCATCTCCACAAATGGACTTTTCAGGATCCTTGGGTGGCTCCGTAGTTTGAAACCAATTCTGGTTATCGCTTCTCGGCCTTTTGGCTAAGATCAAGTGTAGTATCTGTTCTTATCAGTTTAATATCTGATACGTCCCCTATCTGGGGACCATATATTAAATGGATTTTTAGAACAGGGAGATGGAAAAAGAGCTTGCTCTGTCCACTCCACGCATTGACCTGGTATTGCAGTATCTCCAGGACCGGTGCACCCCTTCTTTAATGCAGTTTCTAAAATCAGAAAGAATTGAATTCAATGTTTTTTGTTCATTTTGCTTGTTTGTCGGATTTTGGGATGGACTCTTTGGCTTTGCTTTTCTTCTCCTCATTGGATTTTTCATGTTCAAAGTTGCAGAAGCCAGATTACAAGCTCATTTTGGTTCAACTTCAGCAACTGTGCATTGCATTGCCATGTAATGTGATGCAATGCTATCTTTCTAGCTCTCCATTTTACTTCCTTTTGGATAAACAGACATATTAGGCAAGCATTTTGGAGCTTTCACCTAAATAACTACAGGTGGTGAGATAAGCTGCACAATATAATTGACCTTTCAGTATATTGTTGCACACACACCATCTATTTAGCAAATGCCCTTGTTATCAACAGCAGCCTTTTAAACTCACCTGAGCTAACAGGTATGTGCGCTGGTTACTCTGCTGCGCTTAAAATTTCTTTTTTGGTTTGCTACAATGCCTTTTCTGAAACGTTGTCTCCTTCTGCTGGAACACTGACTTCTTTCATTTAATGCCTGCAGACTATAAAAGAGAACCCAACCCAAAAAGTTTGGTTGATTAGTCTGTGGCATTCTGTTAAACTGTTGCTTATGGCGGTCTCTGTGAGGTTCTCAGCGACATTCAGCCAGCCAGGTATCCTGCCTGCAGTAGATGGAATGTGGCAATGGAACGCTGGCTGCGCGTGTCATAATAGGCTCTGAGCCTTTATATACCTGAGCACAGCAGCAGCCACCTTCAGTCTGCTGCTGGACAGCCAGCAGCAGCAGCAGCAGGAGAGGTATGTAATCAGGAGCCCTCCTGCTAAGGGTAGACAGCTGCTCGTTCCACCCCACCCCCCGCCTTAATTGGTTCTCCTCCCTTCCAACGGTGTTGAGGCGGGTGGGAACAGCAGGGGGTGAAGGTGCTGTGTTTAAAGAGGTGGAGTTATGCAGATCTAAAACGCGTGGATTGCAGCAGCAGCAAGCCGAAAAGTGCAGGCATGTAAGGGATCTAGAGGTTGACAACATGTCTTCTTAACGGGAGTCCAGGAGCTCATCTCCACAAATGGACTTTTCAGGATCCTTGGGTGGCTCCGTAGTTTGAAACCAATTCTGGTTATCGCTTCTCGGCCTTTTGGCTAAGATCAAGTGTAGTATCTGTTCTTATCAGTTTAATATCTGATACGTCCCCTATCTGGGGACCATATATTAAATGGATTTTTAGAACAGGGAGATGGAAAAAGAGCTTGCTCTGTCCACTCCACGCATTGACCTGGTATTGCAGTATCTCCAGGACCGGTGCACCCCTTCTTTAATGCAGTTTCTAAAATCAGAAAGAATTGAATTCAATGTTTTTTGTTCATTTTGCTTGTTTGTCGGATTTTGGGATGGACTCTTTGGCTTTGCTTTTCTTCTCTTCATTGGATTTTTCATGTTCAAAGTTGCAGAAGCCAGATTACAAGCTCATTTTGGTTCACCTTCAGCAACTGTGCATTGCATTGCCATGTAATGTGATGCAATGCTATCTTTCTAGCTCTCCCTTTTTACTTCCTTTTGGATAAACAGACATATTAGGCAAGCATTTTGGAGCTTTCACCTAAATAACTACAGGTGGTGAGATAAGCTGCACAATATAATTGACCTTTCAGTATATTGTTGCACACACACCATCTATTTAGCAAATGCCCTTGTTATCAACAGCAGCCTTTTAAACTCACCTGAGCTAACAGGTATGTGCGCTGGTTACTCTGCTGCGCTTAAAATTTCTTTTTTGGTTTGCTACAATGCCTTTTCTGAAACGTTGTCTCCTTCTGCTGGAACACTGACTTCTTTCATTTAATGCCTGCAGACTATAAAAGAGAACCCAACCCAAAAAGTTTGGTTGATTAGTCTGTGGCATTCTGTTAAACTGTTGCTTATGGCGGTCTCTGTGAGCTTCTCAGCGACATTCAGCCAGCCAGGTATCCTGCCTGCAGTAGATGGAATGTGGCAATGGAACGCTGGCTGCGCGTGTCATAATAGGCTCTGAGCCTTTATATACCTGTGCACAGCAGCAGCCACCTTCAGTCTGCTGCTGGACAGCCAGCAGCAGCAGCAGCAGGAGAGGTATGTAATCAGGAGCCCTCCTGCTAAGGGTAGACAGCTGCTCGTTCCACCCCACCCCCCGCCTTAATTGGTTCTCCTCCCTTCCAACGGTGTTGAGGCGGGTGGGAACAGCAGGGGGTGAAGGTGCTGTGTTTAAAGAGGTGGAGTTATGCAGATCTAAAACGCGTGGATTGCAGCAGCAGCAAGCCGAAAAGTGCAGGCATGTAAGGGATCTAGAGGTTGACAACATGTCTTCTTAACGGGAGTCCAGGAGCTCATCTCCACAAATGGACTTTTCAGGATCCTTGGGTGGCTCCGTAGTTTGAAACCAATTCTGGTTATCGCTTCTCGGCCTTTTGGCTAAGATCAAGTGTAGTATCTGTTCTTATCAGTTTAATATCTGATACGTCCCCTATCTGGGGACCATATATTAAATGGATTTTTAGAACAGGGAGATGGAAAAAGAGCTTGCTCTGTCCACTCCACGCATTGACCTGGTATTGCAGTATCTCCAGGACCGGTGCACCCCTTCTTTAATGCAGTTTCTAAAATCAGAAAGAATTGAATTCAATGTTTTTTGTTCATTTTGCTTGTTTGTCGGATTTTGGGATGGACTCTTTGGCTTTGCTTTTCTTCTCCTCATTGGATTTTTCATGTTCAAAGTTGCAGAAGCCAGATTACAAGCTCATTTTGGTTCAACTTCAGCAACTGTGCATTCCATTGCCATGTAATGTGATGCAATGCTATCTTTCTAGCTCTCCCTTTTTACTTCCTTTTGGATAAACAGACATATTAGGCAAGCATTTTGGAGCTTTCACCTAAATAACTACAGGTGGTGAGATAAGCTGCACAATATAATTGACCTTTCAGTATATTGTTGCACACACACCATCTATTTAGCAAATGCCCTTGTTATCAACAGCAGCCTTTTAAACTCACCTGAGCTAACAGGTATGTGCGCTGGTTACTCTGCTGCGCGTAAAATTTCTTTTTTGGTTTGCTACAATGCCTTTTCTGAAACGTTGTCTCCTTCTGCTGGAACACTGACTTCTTTCATTTAATGCCTGCAGACTATAAAAGAGAACCCAACCCAAAAAGTTTGGTTGATTAGTCTGTGGCATTCTGTTAAACTGTTGCTTATGGCGGTCTCTGTGAGCTTCTCAGCGACATTCAGCCAGCCAGGTATCCTGCCTGCAGTAGATGGAATGTGGCAATGGAATGCTGGCTGCGCGTGTCATAATAGGCTCTGAGCCTTTATATACCTGTGCACAGCAGCAGCCACCTTCAGTCTGCTGCTGGACAGCCAGCAGCAGCAGCAGCAGGAGAGGTATGTAATCAGGAGCCCTCCTGCTAAGGGTAGACAGCTGCTCGTTCCACCCCACCCCCCGCCTTAATTGGTTCTCCTCCCTTCCAACGGTGTTGAGGCGGGTGGGAACAGCAGGGGGTGAAGGTGCTGTGTTTAAAGAGGTGGAGTTATGCAGATCTAAAACGCGTGGATTGCAGCAGCAGCAAGCCGAAAAGTGCAGGCATGTAAGGGATCTAGAGGTTGACAACATGTCTTCTTAACGGGAGTCCAGGAGCTCATCTCCACAAATGGACTTTTCAGGATCCTTGGGTGGCTCCGTAGTTTGAAACCAATTCTGGTTATCGCTTCTCGGCCTTTTGGCTAAGATCAAGTGTAGTATCTGTTCTTATCAGTTTAATATCTGATACGTCCCCTATCTGGGGACCATATATTAAATGGATTTTTAGAACAGGGAGATGGAAAAAGAGCTTGCTCTGTCCACTCCACGCATTGACCTGGTATTGCAGTATCTCCAGGACCGGTGCACCCCTTCTTTAATGCAGTTTCTAAAATCAGAAAGAATTGAATTCAATGTTTTTTGTTCATTTTGCTTGTTTGTCAGATTTTGGGATGGACTCTTTGGCTTTGCTTTTCTTCTCCTCATTGGATTTTTCATGTTCAAAGTTGCAGAAGCCAGATTACAAGCTCATTTTGGTTCAACTTCAGCAACTGTGCATTCCATTGCCATGTAATGTGATGCAATGCTATCTTTCTAGCTCTCCCTTTTTACTTCCTTTTGGATAAACAGACATATTAGGCAAGCATTTTGGAGCTTTCACCTAAATAACTACAGGTGGTGAGATAAGCTGCACAATATAATTGACCTTTCAGTATATTGTTGCACACACACCATCTATTTAGCAAATGCCCTTGTTATCAACAGCAGCCTTTTAAACTCACCTGAGCTAACAGGTATGTGCGCTGGTTACTCTGCTGCGCTTAAAATTTCTTTTTTGGTTTGCTACAATGCCTTTTCTGAAACGTTGTCTCCTTCTGCTGGAACACTGACTTCTTTCATTTAATGCCTGCAGACTATAAAAGAGAACCCAACCCAAAAAGTTTGGTTGATTAGTCTGTGGCATTCTGTTAAACTGTTGCTTATGGCGGTCTCTGTGAGCTTCTCAGCGACATTCAGCCAGCCAGGTATCCTGCCTGCAGTAGATGGAATGTGGCAATGGAACGCTGGCTGCGCGTGTCATAATAGGCTCTGAGCCTTTATATACCTGTGCACAGCAGCAGCCACCTTCAGTCTGCTGCTGGACAGCCAGCAGCAGCAGCAGCAGGAGAGGTATGTAATCAGGAGCCCTCCTGCTAAGGGTAGACAGCTGCTCGTTCCACCCCACCCCCTGCCTTAATTGGTTCTCCTCCCTTCCAACGGTGTTGAGGCGGGTGGGAACAGCAGGGGGTGAAGGTGCTGTGTTTAAAGAGGTGGAGTTATGCAGATCTAAAACGCGTGGATTGCAGCAGCAGCAAGCCGAAAAGTGCAGGCATGTAAGGGATCTAGAGGTTGACAACATGTCTTCTTAACGGGAGTCCAGGAGCTCATCTCCACAAATGGACTTTTCAGGATCCTTGGGTGGCTCCGTAGTTTGAAACCAATTCTGGTTATCGCTTCTCGGCCTTTTGGCTAAGATCAAGTGTAGTATCTTTCGAAAAGGCGGTTTTGGATGTTGGCCGCCCTAGTAGATTGATACATTATGCACACTGGGGTTTAGGCGCTTGTTAGTACGTCAGGTGGCTAATATAGTGATCTGGTGGAAAGCATGGCCCCCCAGGATCGACGCCATTGGGCCGGGGAAGATCGAAAGCCCGAAGTGTGAAGTGCCCCAGGAGTGGTGACCCTGGGGTGCCTTAACTCACTGGGATTGGGAACCCCACTTGAGTTTATGGCACATTTGCACTAGCACTTCAATATTTCTTTCTTCACACACACCCTTATTCCGGGCCTTCTGGCCTTAGGATGGGGAATTTTTCAATTCCCGGTCGAAGGTCCGGGCAGTATTATACTGTGAAACCTTCACTATTTATTTAATTTTTTTTTGTCACTGTGTGTCCACTTTTTCACGTGTGTCCACGTCCTTACTAGGATTTTGTCGGGATGCGGTTCCCTTACGGGTTCCTCTCTTGGCAGGTCTAGGGGGGGAGTGTGTGGCCATCAGGTTCCGCTCCCCCCTGAACCCCACTGGCTCTCCTCTTTCGGGAGGAGAGCGTTGTTGGCTCCCCTCTTCCGGGAGGGGAGCACAGTCTTTGGCTCCCAGTGCCTTGCTCGGGTGAGAAATCGGGCAGGTATTGGGGGTAAGATTGGGTCGCCTCTGGCTCCGGCTGGAGGTGGCTATTTGTCCCTGTTCCTCGCTGTGGCCTTCTGGCTCGGAGGGACGGGGAATGGTTTGGGGGACCCTTCTCCTTTTGGAGAGGGTTTCAAGAAGACCAGCATCCTAGTGCACTTTTTTTTGTGGCACTTGTCACTTTTTTAAGCGCACTCGGGTTTTGTACACGAATTCGGGCTTTCGATAAAAAAAAAAAAAAAAAAATCTGTTCTTATCAGTTTAATATCTGATACGTCCCCTATCTGGGGACCACATATTAAATGGATTTTTAGAACAGGGAGATGGAAAAAGAGCTTGCTCTGTCCACTCCACGCATTGACCTGGTATTGCAGTATCTCCAGGACCGGTGCACCCCTTCTTTAATGCAGTTTCTAAAATCAGAAAGAATTGAATTCAATGTTTTTTGTTCATTTTGCTTGTTTGTCGGATTTTGGGATGGACTCTTTGGCTTTGCTTTTCTTCTCCTCATTGGATTTTTCATGTTCAAAGTTGCAGAAGCCAGATTACAAGCTCATTTTGGTTCAACTTCAGCAACTGTGCATTGCATTGCCATGTAATGTGATGCAATGCTATCTTTCTAGCTCTCCCTTTTTACTTCCTTTTGGATAAACAGACATATTAGGCAAGCATTTTGGAGCTTTCACCTAAATAACTACAGGTGGTGAGATAAGCTGCACAATATAATTGACCTTTCAGTATATTGTTGCACACACACCATCTATTTAGCAAATGCCCTTGTTATCAACAGCAGCCTTTTAAACTCACCTGAGCTAACAGGTATGTGCGCTGGTTACTCTGCTGCGCTTAAAATTTCTTTTTTGGTTTGCTACAATGCCTTTTCTGAAACGTTGTCTCCTTCTGCTGGAACACTGACTTCTTTCATTTAATGCCTGCAGACTATAAAAGAGAACCCAACCCAAAAAGTTTGGTTGATTAGTCTGTGGCATTCTGTTAAACTGTTGCTTATGGCGGTCTCTGTGAGCTTCTCAGCGACATTCAGCCAGCCAGGTATCCTGCCTGCAGTAGATGGAATGTGGCAATGGAACGCTGGCTGCGCGTGTCATAATAGGCTCTGAGCCTTTATATACCTGTGCACAGCAGCAGCCACCTTCAGTCTGCTGCTGGACAGCCAGCAGCAGCAGCAGCAGGAGAGGTATGTAATCAGGAGCCCTCCTGCTAAGGGTAGACAGCTGCTCGTTCCACCCCACCCCCCGCCTTAATTGGTTCTCCTCCCTTCCAACGGTGTTGAGGCGGGTGGGAACAGCAGGGGGTGAAGGTGCTGTGTTTAAAGAGGTGGAGTTAGCAGATCTAAAACGCGTGGATTGCAGCAGCAGCAAGCCGAAAAGTGCAGGCATGTAAGGGATCTAGAGGTTGACAACATGTCTTCTTAACGGGAGTCCAGGAGCTCATCTCCACAAATGGACTTTTCAGGATCCTTGGGTGGCTCCGTAGTTTGAAACCAATTCTGGTTATCGCTTCTCGGCCTTTTGGCTAAGATCAAGTGTAGTATCTGTTCTTATCAGTTTAATATCTGATACGTCCCCTATCTGGGGACCATATATTAAATGGATTTTTAGAACAGGGAGATGGAAAAAGAGCTTGCTCTGTCCACTCCACGCATTGACCTGGTATTGCAGTATCTCCAGGACCGGTGCACCCCTTCTTTAATGCAGTTTCTAAAATCAGAAAGAATTGAATTCAATGTTTTTTGTTCATTTTGCTTGTTTGTCGGATTTTGGGATGGACTCTTTGGCTTTGCTTTTCTTCTCCTCATTGGATTTTTCATGTTCAAAGTTGCAGAAGCCAGATTACAAGCTCATTTTGGTTCAACTTCAGCAACTGTGCATTGCATTGCCATGTAATGTGATGCAATGCTATCTTTCTAGCTCTCCCTTTTTACTTCCTTTTGGATAAACAGACATATTAGGCAAGCATTTTGGAGCTTTCACCTAAATAACTACAGGTGGTGAGATAAGCTGCACAATATAATTGACCTTTCAGTATATTGTTGCACACACACCATCTATTTAGCAAATGCCCTTGTTATCAACAGCAGCCTTTTAAACTCACCTGAGCTAACAGGTATGTGCGCTGGTTACTCTGCTGCGCTTAAAATTTCTTTTTTGGTTTGCTACAATGCCTTTTCTGAAACGTTGTCTCCTTCTGCTGGAACACTGGCTTCTTTCATTTAATGCCTGCAGACTATAAAAGAGAACCCAACCCAAAAAGTTTGGTTGATTAGTCTGTGGCATTCTGTTAAACTGTTGCTTATGGCGGTCTCTGTGAGCTTCTCAGCGACATTCAGCCAGCCAGGTATCCTGCCTGCAGTAGATGGAATGTGGCAATGGAACGCTGGCTGCGCGTGTCATAATAGGCTCTGAGCCTTTATATACCTGTGCACAGCAGCAGCCACCTTCAGTCTGCTGCTGGACAGCCAGCAGCAGCAGCAGCAGGAGAGGTATGTAATCAGGAGCCCTCCTGCTAAGGGTAGACAGCTGCTCGTTCCACCCCACCCCCCGCCTTAATTGGTTCTCCTCCCTTCCAACGGTGTTGAGGCGGGTGGGAACAGCAGGGGGTGAAGGTGCTGTGTTTAAAGAGGTGGAGTTATGCAGATCTAAAACGCGTGGATTGCAGCAGCAGCAAGCCGAAAAGTGCAGGCATGTAAGGGATCTAGAGGTTGACAACATGTCTTCTTAACGGGAGTCCAGGAGCTCATCTCCACAAATGGACTTTTCAGGATCCTTGGGTGGCTCCGTAGTTTGAAACCAATTCTGGTTATCGCTTCTCGGCCTTTTGGCTAAGATCAAGTGTAGTATCTGTTCTTATCAGTTTAATATCTGATACGTCCCCTATCTGGGGACCATATATTAAATGGATTTTTAGAACAGGGAGATGGAAAAAGAGCTTGCTCTGTCCACTCCACGCATTGACCTGGTATTGCAGTATCTCCAGGACCGGTGCACCCCTTCTTTAATGCAGTTTCTAAAATCAGAAAGAATTGAATTCAATGTTTTTTGTTCATTTTGCTTGTTTGTCGGATTTTGGGATGGACTCTTTGGCTTTGCTTTTCTTCTCTTCATTGGATTTTTCATGTTCAAAGTTGCAGAAGCCAGATTACAAGCTCATTTTGGTTCAACTTCAGCAACTGTGCATTGCATTGCCATGTAATGTGATGCAATGCTATCTTTCTAGCTCTCCCTTTTTACTTCCTTTTGGATAAACAGACATATTAGGCAAGCATTTTGGAGCTTTCACCTAAATAACTACAGGTGGTGAGATAAGCTGCACAATATAATTGACCTTTCAGTATATTGTTGCACACACACCATCTATTTAGCAAATGCCCTTGTTATCAACAGCAGCCTTTTAAACTCACCTGAGCTAACAGGTATGTGCGCTGGTTACTCTGCTGCGCTTAAAATTTCTTTTTTGGTTTGCTACAATGCCTTTTCTGAAACGTTGTCTCCTTCTGCTGGAACACTGACTTCTTTCATTTAATGCCTGCAGACTATAAAAGAGAACCCAACCCAAAAAGTTTGGTTGATTAGTCTGTGGCATTCTGTTAAACTGTTGCTTATGGCGGTCTCTGTGAGCTTCTCAGCGACATTCAGCCAGCCAGGTATCCTGCCTGCAGTAGATGGAATGTGGCAATGGAACGCTGGCTGCGCGTGTCATAATAGGCTCTGAGCCTTTATATACCTGTGCACAGCAGCAGCCACCTTCAGTCTGCTGCTGGACAGCCAGCAGCAGCAGCAGCAGGAGAGGTATGTAATCAGGAGCCCTCCTGCTAAGGGTAGACAGCTGCTCGTTCCACCCCACCCCCCGCCTTAATTGGTTCTCCTCCCTTCCAACGGTGTTGAGGCGGGTGGGAACAGCAGGGGGTGAAGGTGCTGTGTTTAAAGAGGTGGAGTTATGCAGATCTAAAACGCGTGGATTGCAGCAGCAGCAAGCCGAAAAGTGCAGGCATGTAAGGGATCTAGAGGTTGACAACATGTCTTCTTAACGGGAGTCCAGGAGCTCATCTCCACAAATGGACTTTTCAGGATCCTTGGGTGGCTCCGTAGTTTGAAACCAATTCTGGTTATCGCTTCTCGGCCTTTTGGCTAAGATCAAGTGTAGTATCTGTTCTTATCAGTTTAATATCTGATACGTCCCCTATCTGGGGACCATATATTAAATGGATTTTTAGAACAGGGAGATGGAAAAAGAGCTTGCTCTGTCCACTCCACGCATTGACCTGGTATTGCAGTATCTCCAGGACCGGTGCACCCCTTCTTTAATGCAGTTTCTAAAATCAGAAAGAATTGAATTCAATGTTTTTTGTTCATTTTGCTTGTTTGTCGGATTTTGGGATGGACTCTTTGGCTTTGCTTTTCTTCTCCTCATTGGATTTTTCATGTTCAAAGTTGCAGAAGCCAGATTACAAGCTCATTTTGGTTCAACTTCAGCAACTGTGCATTGCATTGCCATGTAATGTGATTCAATGCTATCTTTCTAGCTCTCCCTTTTTACTTCCTTTTGGATAAACAGACATATTAGGCAAGCATTTTGGAGCTTTCACCTAAATAACTACAGGTGGTGAGATAAGCTGCACAATATAATTGACCTTTCAGTATATTGTTGCACACACACCATCTATTTAGCAAATGCCCTTGTTATCAACAGCAGCCTTTTAAACTCACCTGAGCTAACAGGTATGTGCGCTGGTTACTCTGCTGCGCTTAAAATTTCTTTTTTGGTTTGCTACAATGCCTTTTCTGAAACGTTGTCTCCTTCTGCTGGAACACTGACTTCTTTCATTTAATGCCTGCAGACTATAAAAGAGAACCCAACCCAAAAAGTTTGGTTGATTAGTCTGTGGCATTCTGTTAAACTGTTGCTTATGGCGGTCTCTGTGAGCTTCTCAGCGACATTCAGCCAGCCAGGTATCCTGCCTGCAGTAGATGGAATGTGGCAATGGAACGCTGGCTGCGCGTGTCATAATAGGCTCTGAGCCTTTATATACCTGTGCACAGCAGCAGCCACCTTCAGTCTGCTGCTGGACAGCCAGCAGCAGCAGCAGCAGGAGAGGTATGTAATCAGGAGCCCTCCTGCTAAGGGTAGACAGCTGCTCGTTCCACCCCACCCCCCGCCTTAATTGGTTCTCCTCCCTTCCAACGGTGTTGAGGCGGGTGGGAACAGCAGGGGGTGAAGGTGCTGTGTTTAAAGAGGTGGAGTTATGCAGATCTAAAACGCGTGGATTGCAGCAGCAGCAAGCCGAAAAGTGCAGGCATGTAAGGGATCTAGAGGTTGACAACATGTCTTCTTAACGGGAGTCCAGGAGCTCATCTCCACAAATGGACTTTTCAGGATCCTTGGGTGGCTCCGTAGTTTGAAACCAATTCTGGTTATCGCTTCTCGGCCTTTTGGCTAAGATCAAGTGTAGTATCTTTCGAAAAGGCGGTTTTGGATGTTGGCCGCCCTAGTAGATTGATACATTATGCACACTGGGGTTTAGGCGCTTGTTAGTACGCCAGGTGGCTAATATAGTGATCTGGTGGAAAGCATGGCCCCCCAGGATCGACGCCATTGGGCCGGGGAAGATCGAAAGCCCGAAGTGTGAAGTGCCCCAGGAGTGGTGACCCTGGGGTGCCTTAACTCACTGGGATTGGGAACCCCACTTGAGTTTATGGCACATTTGCACTAGCACTTCAATATTTCTTTCTTCACACACACCCTTATTCCGGGCCTTCTGGCCTTAGGATGGGGAATTTTTCAATTCCCGGTCGAAGGTCCGGGCAGTATTATACTGTGAAACCTTCACTATTTATTTAATTTTTTTTTGTCACTGTGTGTCCACTTTTTCACGTGTGTCCACGTCCTTACTAGGATTTTGTCGGGATGCGGTTCCCTTACGGGTTCCTCTCTTGGCAGGTCTAGGGGGGGAGTGTGTGGCCATCAGGTTCCGCTCCCCCCTGAACCCCACTGGCTCTCCTCTTTCGGGAGGAGAGCGTTGTTGGCTCCCCTCTTCCGGGAGGGGAGCACAGTCTTTGGCTCCCAGTGCCTTGCTCGGGAGAGAAATCGGGCAGGTATTGGGGGTAAGATTGGGTCGCCTCTGGCTCCGGCTGGAGGTGGCTATTTGTCCCTGTTCCTCGCTGTGGCCTTCTGGCTCGGAGGGACGGGAATGGTTTGGGGGACCCTTCTCCTTTTGGAGAGGGTTTCAAGAAGACCAGCATCCTAGTGCACTTTTTTTTGTGGCACTTGTCACTTTTTTAAGCGCACTCGGGTTTTGTACACGAATTCGGGCTTTCGATAAAAAAAAAAAAAAAAAAATCTGTTCTTATCAGTTTAATATCTGATACGTCCCCTATCTGGGGACCATATATTAAATGGATTTTTAGAACAGGGAGATGGAAAAAGAGCTTGCTCTGTCCACTCCACGCATTGACCTGGTATTGCAGTATCTCCAGGACCGGTGCACCCCTTCTTTAATGCAGTTTCTAAAATCAGAAAGAATTGAATTCAATGTTTTTTGTTCATTTTGCTTGTTTGTCGGATTTTGGGATGGACTCTTTGGCTTTGCTTTTCTTCTCCTCATTGGATTTTTCATGTTCAAAGTTGCAGAAGCCAGATTACAAGCTCATTTTGGTTCAACTTCAGCAACTGTGCATTGCATTGCCATGTAATGTGATGCAATGCTATCTTTCTAGCTCTCCCTTTTTACTTCCTTTTGGATAAACAGACATATTAGGCAAGCATTTTGGAGCTTTCACCTAAATAACTACAGGTGGTGAGATAAGCTGCACAATATAATTGACCTTTCAGTATATTGTTGCACACACACCATCTATTTAGCAAATGCCCTTGTTATCAACAGCAGCCTTTTAAACTCACCTGAGCTAACAGGTATGTGCGCTGGTTACTCTGCTGCGCTTAAAATGTCTTTTTTGGTTTGCTACAATGCCTTTTCTGAAACGTTGTCTCCTTCTGCTGGAACACTGACTTCTTTCATTTAATGCCTGCAGACTATAAAAGAGAACCCAACCCAAAAAGTTTGGTTGATTAGTCTGTGGCATTCTGTTAAACTGTTGCTTATGGCCGTCTCTGTGAGCTTCTCAGCGACATTCAGCCAGCCAGGTATCCTGCCTGCAGTAGATGGAATGTGGCAATGGAACGCTGGCTGCGCGTGTCATAATAGGCTCTGAGCCTTTATATACCTGTGCACAGCAGCAGCCACCTTCAGTCTGCTGCTGGACAGCCAGCAGCAGCAGCAGCAGGAGAGGTATGTAATCAGGAGCCCTCCTGCTAAGGGTAGACAGCTGCTCGTTCCACCCCACCCCCCGCCTTAATTGGTTCTCCTCCCTTCCAACGGTGTTGAGGCGGGTGGGAACAGCAGGGGGTGAAGGTGCTGTGTTTAAAGAGGTGGAGTTATGCAGATCTAAAACGCGTGGATTGCAGCAGCAGCAAGCCGAAAAGTGCAGGCATGTAAGGGATCTAGAGGTTGACAACATGTCTTCTTAACGGGAGTCCAGGAGCTCATCTCCACAAATGGACTTTTCAGGATCCTTGGGTGGCTCCGTAGTTTGAAACCAATTCTGGTTATCGCTTCTCGGCCTTTTGGCTAAGATCAAGTGTAGTATCTGTTCTTATCAGTTTAATATCTGATACGTCCCCTATCTGGGGACCATATATTAAATGGATTTTTAGAACAGGGAGATGGAAAAAGAGCTTGCTCTGTCCACTCCACGCATTGACCTGGTATTGCAGTATCTCCAGGACCGGTGCACCCCTTCTTTAATGCAGTTTCTAAAATCAGAAAGAATTGAATTCAATGTTTTTTGTTCATTTTGCTTGTTTGTCGGATTTTGGGATGGACTCTTTGGCTTTGCTTTTCTTCTCCTCATTGGATTTTTCATGTTCAAAGTTGCAGAAGCCAGATTACAAGCTCATTTTGGTTCAACTTCAGCAACTGTGCATTGCATTGCCATGTAATGTGATGCAATGCTATCTTTCTAGCTCTCCCTTTTTACTTCCTTTTGGATAAACAGACATATTAGGCAAGCATTTTGGAGCTTTCACCTAAATAACTACAGGTGGTGAGATAAGCTGCACAATATAATTGACCTTTCAGTATATTGTTGCACACACACCATCTATTTAGCAAATGCCCTTGTTATCAACAGCAGCCTTTTAAACTCACCTGAGCTAACAGGTATGTGCGCTGGTTACTCTGCTGCGCTTAAAATTTCTTTTTTGGTTTGCTACAATGCCTTTTCTGAAATGTTGTCTCCTTCTGCTGGAACACTGACTTCTTTCATTTAATGCCTGCAGACTATAAAAGAGAACCCAACCCAAAAAGTTTGGGTGATTAGTCTGTGGCATTCTGTTAAACTGTTGCTTATGGCGGTCTCTGTGAGCTTCTCAGCAACATTCAGCCAGCCAGGTATCCTGCCTGCAGTAGATGGAATGTGGCAATGGAACGCTGGCTGCGCGTGTCATAATAGGCTCTGAGCCTTTATATACCTGTGCACAGCAGCAGCCACCTTCAGTCTGCTGCTGGACAGCCAGCAGCAGCAGCAGGAGAGGTATGTAATCAGGAGCCCTCCTGCTAAGGGTAGACAGCTGCTCGTTCCACCCCACCCCCCGCCTTAATTGGTTCTCCTCCCTTCCAACGGTGTTGAGGCGGGTGGGAACAGCAGGGGGTGAAGGTGCTGTGTTTAAAGAGGTGGAGTTATGCAGTTCTAAAACGCGTGGATTGCAGCAGCAGCAAGCCGAAAAGTGCAGGCATGTAAGGGATCTAGAGGTTGACAACATGTCTTCTTAACGGGAGTCCAGGAGCTCATCTCCACAAATGGACTTTTCAGGATCCTTGGGTGGCTCCGTAGTTTGAAACCAATTCTGGTTATCGCTTCTCGGCCTTTTGGCTAAGATCAAGTGTAGTATCTTTCGAAAAGGCGGTTTTGGATGTTGGCCGCCCTAGTAGATTGATACATTATGCACACTGGGGTTTAGGCGCTTGTTAGTACGCCAGGTGGCTAATATAGTCATCTGGTGGAAAGCATGGCCCCCCAGGATCGACGCCATTGGGCCGGGGAAGATCGAAAGCCCGAAGTGTGAAGTGCCCCAGGACTGGTGACCCTGGGGTGCCTTAACTCACTGGGATTTTGAACCCCACTTGAGTTTATGGCACATTTGCACAAGCACTTCAAATTTTCTTTCTTCGCACACACCCTTATTCCGGGCCTTCTGGCCTTAGGATGGGGAATTTTTCAATTCCCGGTCGAAGGTCCGGGCAGTATTATACTGTGAAACCTTCATTATTTATTTAATTTCTTTGTCACTGTGTGTCCACTTATTCACGTGTGTCACGTCCTACTAGGATTTTGTCGGGATGCGGTTCCCTTACGGGTTCCTCTCTTGGCAGGTCTAGGGGGGGAGTGTGTGGCCATCAGGTTCCGCTCCCCCCTGAACCCCCCTGGCTCTCCTCTTTCGGGAGGAGAGCGTTGTTGGCTCCCCTCTTCCGGGAGGGGAGCACAGTCTTTGGCTCCCAGTGCCTTGCTCGGGTGAGAACTCGGGCAGGTGCTGGGGGTAAGATTGGGTCGCCTCTGGCTTCGGCTGGAGGTGGCTTTTTGTCCCTGTTCCTCGCTGTGGCCTTTTGGCTCGGAGGGACGGGGAATGGTTTGGGGGACCCTTCTCCTTTTGGAGAGGGTTTCAAGAAGACCAGCATCCTAGTGCACTTTTTTTGTGGCACTTGTCACTTTTTTAAGCGCACTCGGGTTTTGTACACGAATTCGGGCTTTCGATAAAAAATAAAAAATCTGTTCTTATCAGTTTAATATCTGATACGTCCCCTATCTGGGGACCATATATTAAATGGATTTTTAGAACAGGGAGATGGAAAAAGAGCTTGCTCTGTCCACTCCACGCATTGACCTGGTATTGCAGTATCTCCAGGACCGGTGCACCCCTTCTTTAATGCAGTTTCTAAAATCAGAAAGAATTGAATTCAATGTTTTTTGTTCATTTTGCTTGTTTGTCGGATTTTGGGATGGACTCTTTGGCTTTGCTTTTCTTCTCCTCATTGGATTTTTCATGTTCAAAGTTGCAGAAGCCAGATTACAAGCTCATTTTGGTTCAACTTCAGCAACTGTGCATTGCATTGCCATGTAATGTGATGCAATGCTATCTTTCTAGCTCTCCCTTTTTACTTCCTTTTGGATAAACAGACATATTAGGCAAGCATTTTGGAGCTTTCACCTAAATAACTACAGGTGGTGAGATAAGCTGCACAATATAATTGACCTTTCAGTATATTGTTGCACACACACCATCTATTTAGCAAATGCCCTTGTTATCAACAGCAGCCTTTTAAACTCACCTGAGCTAACAGGTATGTGCGCTGGTTACTCTGCTGCGCTTAAAATTTCTTTTTTGGTTTGCTACAATGCCTTTTCTGAAACGTTGTCTCCTTCTGCTGGAACACTGACTTCTTTCATTTAATGCCTGCAGACTATAAAAGAGAACCCAACCCAAAAAGTTTGGTTGATTAGTCTGTGGCATTCTGTTAAACTGTTGCTTATGGCGGTCTCTGTGAGCTTCTCAGCGACATTCAGCCAGCCAGGTATCCTGCCTGCAGTAGATGGAATGTGGCAATGGAACGCTGGCTGCGCGTGTCATAATAGGCTCTGAGCCTTTATATACCTGTGCACAGCAGCAGCCACCTTCAGTCTGCTGCTGGACAGCCAGCAGCAGCAGCAGCAGGAGAGGTATGTAATCAGGAGCCCTCCTGCTAAGGGTAGACAGCTGCTCGTTCCACCCCACCCCCCGCCTTAATTGGTTCTCCTCCCTTCCAACGGTGTTGAGGCGGGTGGGAACAGCAGGGGGTGAAGGTGCTGTGTTTAAAGAGGTGGAGTTATGCAGATCTAAAACGCGTGGATTGCAGCAGCAGCAAGCCGAAAAGTGCAGGCATGTAAGGGATCTAGAGGTTGACAACATGTCTTCTTAACGGGAGTCCAGGAGCTCATCTCCACAAATGGACTTTTCAGGATCCTTGGGTGGCTCCGTAGTTTGAAACCAATTCTGGTTATCGCTTCTCGGCCTTTTGGCTAAGATCAAGTGTAGTATCTGTTCTTATCAGTTTAATATCTGATACGTCCCCTATCTGGGGACCATATATTAAATGGATTTTTAGAACAGGGAGATGGAAAAAGAGCTTGCTCTGTCCACTCCACGCATTGACCTGGTATTGCAGTATCTCCAGGACCGGTGCACCCCTTCTTTAATGCAGTTTCTAAAATCAGAAAGAATTGAATTCAATGTTTTTTGTTCATTTTGCTTGTTTGTCGGATTTTGGGATGGACTCTTTGGCTTTGCTTTTCTTCTCCTCATTGGATTTTTCATGTTCAAAGTTGCAGAAGCCAGATTACAAGCTCATTTTGGTTCAACTTCAGCAACTGTGCATTGCATTGCCATGTAATGTGATGCAATGCTATCTTTCTAGCTCTCCCTTTTTACTTCCTTTTGGATAAACAGACATATTAGGCAAGCATTTTGGAGCTTTCACCTAAATAACTACAGGTGGTGAGATAAGCTGCACAATATAATTGACCTTTCAGTATATTGTTGCACACACACCATCTATTTAGCAAATGCCCTTGTTATCAACAGCAGCCTTTTAAACTCACCTGAGCTAACAGGTATGTGCGCTGGTTACTCTGCTGCGCTTAAAATTTCTTTTTTGGTTTGCTACAATGCCTTTTCTGAAACGTTGTCTCCTTCTGCTGGAACACTGACTTCTTTCATTTAATGCCTGCAGACTATAAAAGAGAACCCAACCCAAAAAGTTTGGTTGATTAGTCTGTGGCATTCTGTTAAACTGTTGCTTATGGCGGTCTCTGTGAGCTTCTCAGCGACATTCAGCCAGCCAGGTATCCTGCCTGCAGTAGATGGAATGTGGCAATGGAACGCTGGCTGCGCGTGTCATAATAGGCTCTGAGCCTTTATATACCTGTGCACAGCAGCAGCCACCTTCAGTCTGCTGCTGGACAGCCAGCAGCAGCAGCAGCAGGAGAGGTATGTAATCAGGAGCCCTCCTGCTAAGGGTAGACAGATGCTCGTTCCACCCCACCCCCCGCCTTAATTGGTTCTCCTCCCTTCCAACGGTGTTGAGGCGGGTGGGAACAGCAGGGGGTGAAGGTGCTGTGTTTAAAGAGGTGGAGTTATGCAGATCTAAAACGCGTGGATTGCAGCAGCAGCAAGCCGAAAAGTGCAGGCATGTAAGGGATCTAGAGGTTGACAACATGTCTTCTTAACGGGAGTCCAGGAGCTCATCTCCACAAATGGACTTTTCAGGATCCTTGGGTGGCTCCGTAGTTTGAAACCAATTCTGGTTATCGCTTCTCGGCCTTTTGGCTAAGATCAAGTGTAGTATCTGTTCTTATCAGTTTAATATCTGATACGTCCCCTATCTGGGGACCATATATTAAATGGATTTTTAGAACAGGGAGATGGAAAAAGAGCTTGCTCTGTCCACTCCACGCATTGACCTGGTATTGCAGTATCTCCAGGACCGGTGCACCCCTTCTTTAATGCAGTTTCTAAAATCAGAAAGAATTGAATTCAATGTTTTTTGTTCATTTTGCTTGTTTGTCGGATTTTGGGATGGACTCTTTGGCTTTGCTTTTCTTCTCCTCATTGGATTTTTCATGTTCAAAGTTGCAGAAGCCAGATTACAAGCTCATTTTGGTTCAACTTCAGCAACTGTGCATTGCATTGCCATGTAATGTGATGCAATGCTATCTTTCTAGCTCTCCCTTTTTACTTCCTTTTGGATAAACAGACATATTAGGCAAGCATTTTGGAGCTTTCACCTAAATAACTACAGGTGGTGAGATAAGCTGCACAATATAATTGACCTTTCAGTATATTGTTGCACACACACCATCTATTTAGCAAATGCCCTTGTTATCAACAGCAGCCTTTTAAACTCACCTGAGCTAACAGGTATGTGCGCTGGTTACTCTGCTGCGCTTAAAATTTCTTTTTTGGTTTGCTACAATGCCTTTTCTGAAACGTTGTCTCCTTCTGCTGGAACACTGACTTCTTTCATTTAATGCCTGCAGACTATAAAAGAGAACCCAACCCAAAAAGTTTGGTTGATTAGTCTGTGGCATTCTGTTAAACTGTTGCTTATGGCGGTCTCTGTGAGCTTCTCAGCGACATTCAGCCAGCCAGGTATCCTGCCTGCAGTAGATGGAATGTGGCAATGGAACGCTGGCTGCGCGTGTCATAATAGGCTCTGAGCCTTTATATACCTGTGCACAGCAGCAGCCACCTTCAGTCTGCTGCTGGACAGCCAGCAGCAGCAGCAGCAGGAAAGGTATGTAATCAGGAGCCCTCCTGCTAAGGGTAGACAGCTGCTCGTTCCACCCCACCCCCCGCCTTAATTGGTTCTCCTCCCTTCCAACGGTGTTGAGGCGGGTGGGAACAGCAGGGGGTGAAGGTGCTGTGTTTAAAGAGGTGGAGTTATGCAGATCTAAAACGCGTGGATTGCAGCAGCAGCAAGCCGAAAAGTGCAGGCATGTAAGGGATCTAGAGGTTGACAACATGTCTTCTTAACGGGAGTCCAGGAGCTCATCTCCACAAATGGACTTTTCAGGATCCTTGGGTGGCTCCGTAGTTTGAAACCAATTCTGGTTATCGCTTCTCGGCCTTTTGGCTAAGATCAAGTGTAGTATCTGTTCTTATCAGTTTAATATCTGATACGTCCCCTATCTGGGGACCATATATTAAATGGATTTTTAGAACAGGGAGATGGAAAAAGAGCTTGCTCTGTCCACTCCACGCATTGACCTGGTATTGCAGTATCTCCAGGACCGGTGCACCCCTTCTTTAATGCAGTTTCTAAAATCAGAAAGAATTGAATTCAATGTTTTTTGTTCATTTTGCTTGTTTGTCGGATTTTGGGATGGACTCTTTGGCTTTGCTTTTCTTCTCCTCATTGGATTTTTCATGTTCAAAGTTGCAGAAGCCAGATTACAAGCTCATTTTGGTTCAACTTCAGCAACTGTGCATTGCATTGCCATGTAATGTGATGCAATGCTATCTTTCTAGCTCTCCCTTTTTACTTCCTTTTGGATAAACAGACATATTAGGCAAGCATTTTGGAGCTTTCACCTAAATAACTACAGGTGGTGAGATAAGCTGCACAATATAATTGACCTTTCAGTATATTGTTGCACACACACCATCTATTTAGCAAATGCCCTTGTTATCAACAGCAGCCTTTTAAACTCACCTGAGCTAACAGGTATGTGCGCTGGTTACTCTGCTGCGCTTAAAATTTCTTTTTTGGTTTGCTACAATGCCTTTTCTGAAACGTTGTCTCCTTCTGCTGGAACACTGACTTCTTTCATTTAATGCCTGCAGACTATAAAAGAGAACCCAACCCAAAAAGTTTGGTTGATTAGTCTGTGGCATTCTGTTAAACTGTTGCTTATGGCGGTCTCTGTGAGCTTCTCAGCGACATTCAGCCAGCCAGGTATCCTGCCTGCAGTAGATGGAATGTGGCAATGGAACGCTGGCTGCGCGTGTCATAATAGGCTCTGAGCCTTTATATACCTGTGCACAGCAGCAGCCACCTTCAGTCTGCTGCTGGACAGCCAGCAGCAGCAGCAGCAGGAGAGGTATGTAATCAGGAGCCCTCCTGCTAAGGGTAGACAGCTGCTCGTTCCACCCCACCCCCCGCCTTAATTGGTTCTCCTCCCTTCCAACGGTGTTGAGGCGGGTGGGAACAGCAGGGGGTGAAGGTGCTGTGTTTAAAGAGGTGGAGTTATGCAGATCTAAAACGCGTGGATTGCAGCAGCAGCAAGCCGAAAAGTGCAGGCATGTAAGGGATCTAGAGGTTGACAACATGTCTTCTTAACGGGAGTCCAGGAGCTCATCTCCACAAATGGACTTTTCAGGATCCTTGGGTGGCTCCGTAGTTTGAAACCAATTCTGGTTATCGCTTCTCGGCCTTTTGGCTAAGATCAAGTGTAGTATCTGTTCTTATCAGTTTAATATCTGATACGTCCCCTATCTGGGGACCATATATTAAATGGATTTTTAGAACAGGGAGATGGAAAAAGAGCTTGCTCTGTCCACTCCACGCATTGACCTGGTATTGCAGTATCTCCAGGACCGGTGCACCCCTTCTTTAATGCAGTTTCTAAAATCAGAAAGAATTGAATTCAATGTTTTTTGTTCATTTTGCTTGTTTGTCGGATTTTGGGATGGACTCTTTGGCTTTGCTTTTCTTCTCCTCATTGGATTTTTCATGTTCAAAGTTGCAGAAGCCAGATTACAAGCTCATTTTGGTTCAACTTCAGCAACTGTGCATTGCATTGCCATGTAATGTGATGCAATGCTATCTTTCTAGCTCTCCCTTTTTACTTCCTTTTGGATAAACAGACATATTAGGCAAGCATTTTGGAGCTTTCACCTAAATAACTACAGGTGGTGAGATAAGCTGCACAATATAATTGACCTTTCAGTATATTGTTGCACACACACCATCTATTTAGCAAATGCCCTTGTTATCAACAGCAGCCTTTTAAACTCACCTGAGCTAACAGGTATGTGCGCTGGTTACTCTGCTGCGCTTAAAATTTCTTTTTTGGTTTGCTACAATGCCTTTTCTGAAACGTTGTCTCCTTCTGCTGGAACACTGACTTCTTTCATTTAATGCCTGCAGACTATAAAAGAGACCCCAACCCAAAAAGTTTGGTTGATTAGTCTGTGGCATTCTGTTAAACTGTTGCTTATGGCGGTCTCTGTGAGCTTCTCAGCGACATTCAGCCAGCCAGGTATCCTGCCTGCAGTAGATGGAATGTGGCAATGGAACGCTGGCTGCGCGTGTCATAATAGGCTCTGAGCCTTTATATACCTGTGCACAGCAGCAGCCACCTTCAGTCTGCTGCTGGACAGCCAGCAGCAGCAGCAGCAGGAGAGGTATGTAATCAGGAGCCCTCCTGCTAAGGGTAGACAGCTGCTCGTTCCACCCCACCCCCCGCCTTAATTGGTTCTCCTCCCTTCCAACGGTGTTGAGGCGGGTGGGAACAGCAGGGGGTGAAGGTGCTGTGTTTAAAGAGGTGGAGTTATGCAGATCTAAAACGCGTGGATTGCAGCAGCAGCAAGCCGAAAAGTGCAGGCATGTAAGGGATCTAGAGGTTGACAACATGTCTTCTTAACGGGAGTCCAGGAGCTCATCTCCACAAATGGACTTTTCAGGATCCTTGGGTGGCTCCGTAGTTTGAAACCAATTCTGGTTATCGCTTCTCGGCCTTTTGGCTAAGATCAAGTGTAGTATCTGTTCTTATCAGTTTAATATCTGATACGTCCCCTATCTGGGGACCATATATTAAATGGATTTTTAGAACAGGGAGATGGAAAAAGAGCTTGCTCTGTCCACTCCACGCATTGACCTGGTATTGCAGTATCTCCAGGACCGGTGCACCCCTTCTTTAATGCAGTTTCTAAAATCAGAAAGAATTGAATTCAATGTTTTTTGTTCATTTTGCTTGTTTGTCGGATTTTGGGATGGACTCTTTGGCTTTGCTTTTCTTCTCCTCATTGGATTTTTCATGTTCAAAGTTGCAGAAGCCAGATTACAAGCTCATTTTGGTTCAACTTCAGCAACTGTGCATTGCATTGCCATGTAATGTGATGCAATGCTATCTTTCTAGCTCTCCCTTTTTACTTCCTTTTGGATAAACAGACATATTAGGCAAGCATTTTGGAGCTTTCACCTAAATAACTACAGGTGGTGAGATAAGCTGCACAATATAATTGACCTTTCAGTATATTGTTGCACACACACCATCTATTTAGCAAATGCCCTTGTTATCAACAGCAGCCTTTTAAACTCACCTGAGCTAACAGGTATGTGCGCTGGTTACTCTGCTGCGCTTAAAATTTCTTTTTTGGTTTGCTACAATGCCTTTTCTGAAATGTTGTCTCCTTCTGCTGGAACACTGACTTCTTTCATTTAATGCCTGCAGACTATAAAAGAGAACCCAACCCAAAAAGTTTGGTTGATTAGTCTGTGGCATTCTGTTAAACTGTTGCTTATGGCGGTCTCTGTGAGCTTCTCAGCGACATTCAGCCAGCCAGGTATCCTGCCTGCAGTAGATGGAATGTGGCAATGGAACGCTGGCTGCGCGTGTCATAATAGGCTCTGAGCCTTTATATACCTGTGCACAGCAGCAGCCACCTTCAGTCTGCTGCTGGACAGCCAGCAGCAGCAGCAGCAGGAGAGGTATGTAATCAGGAGCCCTCCTGCTAAGGGTAGACAGCTGCTCGTTCCACCCCACCCCCCGCCTTAATTGGTTCTCCTCCCTTCCAACGGTGTTGAGGCGGGTGGGAACAGCAGGGGGTGAAGGTGCTGTGTTTAAAGAGGTGGAGTTATGCAGATCTAAAACGCGTGGATTGCAGCAGCAGCAAGCCGAAAAGTGCAGGCATGTAAGGGATCTAGAGGTTGACAACATGTCTTCTTAACGGGAGTCCAGGAGCTCATCTCCACAAATGGACTTTTCAGGATCCTTGGGTGGCTCCGTAGTTTGAAACCAATTCTGGTTATCGCTTCTCGGCCTTTTGGCTAAGATCAAGTGTAGTATCTGTTCTTATCAGTTTAATATCTGATACGTCCCCTATCTGGGGACCATATATTAAATGGATTTTTAGAACAGGGAGATGGAAAAAGAGCTTGCTCTGTCCACTCCACGCATTGACCTGGTATTGCAGTATCTCCAGGACCGGTGCACCCCTTCTTTAATGCAGTTTCTAAAATCAGAAAGAATTGAATTCAATGTTTTTTGTTCATTTTGCTTGTTTGTCGGATTTTGGGATGGACTCTTTGGCTTTGCTTTTCTTCTCCTCATTGGATTTTTCATGTTCAAAGTTGCAGAAGCCAGATTACAAGCTCATTTTGGTTCAACTTCAGCAACTGTGCATTGCATTGCCATGTAATGTGATGCAATGCTATCTTTCTAGCTCTCCCTTTTTACTTCCTTTTGGATAAACAGACATATTAGGCAAGCATTTTGGAGCTTTCACCTAAATAACTACAGGTGGTGAGATAAGCTGCACAATATAATTGACCTTTCAGTATATTGTTGCACACACACCATCTATTTAGCAAATGCCCTTGTTATCAACAGCAGCCTTTTAAACTCACCTGAGCTAACAGGTATGTGCGCTGGTTACTCTGCTGCGCTTAAAATTTCTTTTTTGGTTTGCTACAATGCCTTTTCTGAAATGTTGTCTCCTTCTGCTGGAACACTGACTTCTTTCATTTAATGCCTGCAGACTATAAAAGAGAACCCAACCCAAAAAGTTTGGTTGATTAGTCTGTGGCATTCTGTTAAACTGTTGCTTATGGCGGTCTCTGTGAGCTTCTCAGCGACATTCAGCCAGCCAGGTATCCTGCCTGCAGTAGATGGAATGTGGCAATGGAACGCTGGCTGCGCGTGTCATAATAGGCTCTGAGCCTTTATATACCTGTGCACAGCAGCAGCCACCTTCAGTCTGCTGCTGGACAGCCAGCAGCAGCAGCAGCAGGAGAGGTATGTAATCAGGAGCCCTCCTGCTAAGGGTAGACAGCTGCTCGTTCCACCCCACCCCCCGCCTTAATTGGTTCTCCTCCCTTCCAACGGTGTTGAGGCGGGTGGGAACAGCAGGGGGTGAAGGTGCTGTGTTTAAAGAGGTGGAGTTATGCAGATCTAAAACGCGTGGATTGCAGCAGCAGCAAGCCGAAAAGTGCAGGCATGTAAGGGATCTAGAGGTTGACAACATGTCTTCTTAACGGGAGTCCAGGAGCTCATCTCCACAAATGGACTTTTCAGGATCCTTGGGTGGCTCCGTAGTTTGAAACCAATTCTGGTTATCGCTTCTCGGCCTTTTGGCTAAGATCAAGTGTAGTATCTGTTCTTATCAGTTTAATATCTGATACGTCCCCTATCTGGGGACCATATATTAAATGGATTTTTAGAACAGGGAGATGGAAAAAGAGCTTGCTCTGTCCACTCCATGCATTGACCTGGTATTGCAGTATCTCCAGGACCGGTGCACCCCTTCTTTAATGCAGTTTCTAAAATCAGAAAGAATTGAATTCAATGTTTTTTGTTCATTTTGCTTGTTTGTCGGATTTTGGGATGGACTTTTTGGCTTTGCTTTTCTTCTCCTCATTGGATTTTTCATGTTCAAAGTTGCAGAAGCCAGATTACAAGCTCATTTTGGTTCAACTTCAGCAACTGTGCATTGCATTGCCATGTAATGTGATGCAATGCTATCTTTCTAGCTCTCCCTTTTTACTTCCTTTTGGATAAACAGACATATTAGGCAAGCATTTTGGAGCTTTCACCTAAATAACTACAGGTGGTGAGATAAGCTGCACAATATAATTGACCTTTCAGTATATTGTTGCACACACACCATCTATTTAGCAAATGCCCTTGTTATCAACAGCAGCCTTTTAAACTCACCTGAGCTAACAGGTATGTGCGCTGGTTACTCTGCTGCGCTTAAAATTTCTTTTTTGGTTTGCTACAATGCCTTTTCTGAAACGTTGTCTCCTTCTGCTGGAACACTGACTTCTTTCATTTAATGCCTGCAGACTATAAAAGAGAACCCAACCCAAAAAGTTTGGTTGATTAGTCTGTGGCATTCTGTTAAACTGTTGCTTATGGCGGTCTCTGTGAGCTTCTCAGCGACATTCAGCCAGCCAGGTATCCTGCCTGCAGTAGATGGAATGTGGCAATGGAACGCTGGCTGCGCGTGTCATAATAGGCTCTGAGCCTTTATATACCTGTGCACAGCAGCAGCCACCTTCAGTCTGCTGCTGGACAGCCAGCAGCAGCAGCAGCAGGAGAGGTATGTAATCAGGAGCCCTCCTGCTAAGGGTAGACAGCTGCTCGTTCCACCCCACCCCCCGCCTTAATTGGTTCTCCTCCCTTCCAACGGTGTTGAGGCGGGTGGGAACAGCAGGGGGTGAAGGTGCTGTGTTTAAAGAGGTGGAGTTATGCAGATCTAAAACGCGTGGATTGCAGCAGCAGCAAGCCGAAAAGTGCAGGCATGTAAGGGATCTAGAGGTTGACAACATGTCTTCTTAACGGGAGTCCAGGAGCTCATCTCCACAAATGGACTTTTCAGGATCCTTGGGTGGCTCCGTAGTTTGAAACCAATTCTGGTTATCGCTTCTCGGCCTTTTGGCTAAGATCAAGTGTAGTATCTGTTCTTATCAGTTTAATATCTGATACGTCCCCTATCTGGGGACCATATATTAAATGGATTTTTAGAACAGGGAGATGGAAAAAGAGCTTGCTCTGTCCACTCCACGCATTGACCTGGTATTGCAGTATCTCCAGGACCGGTGCACCCCTTCTTTAATGCAGTTTCTAAAATCAGAAAGAATTGAATTCAATGTTTTTTGTTCATTTTGCTTGTTTGTCGGATTTTGGGATGGACTCTTTGGCTTTGCTTTTCTTCTCCTCATTGGATTTTTCATGTTCAAAGTTGCAGAAGCCAGATTACAAGCTCATTTTGGTTCAACTTCAGCAACTGTGCATTGCATTGCCATGTAATGTGATGCAATGCTATCTTTCTAGCTCCCCCTTTTTACTTCCTTTTGGATAAACAGACATATTAGGCAAGCATTTTGGAGCTTTCACCTAAATAACTACAGGTGGTGAGATAAGCTGCACAATATAATTGACCTTTCAGTATATTGTTGCACACACACCATCTATTTAGCAAATGCCCTTGTTATCAACAGCAGCCTTTTAAACTCACCTGAGCTAACAGGTATGTGCGCTGGTTACTCTGCTGCGCTTAAAATTTCTTTTTTGGTTTGCTACAATGCCTTTTCTGAAACGTTGTCTCCTTCTGCTGGAACACTGACTTCTTTCATTTAATGCCTGCAGACTATAAAAGAGAACCCAACCCAAAAAGTTTGGTTGATTAGTCTGTGGCATTCTGTTAAACTGTTGCTTATGGCGGTCTCTGTGAGCTTCTCAGCGACATTCAGCCAGCCAGGTATCCTGCCTGCAGTAGATGGAATGTGGCAATGGAACGCTGGCTGCGCGTGTCATAATAGGCTCTGAGCCTTTATATACCTGTGCACAGCAGCAGCCACCTTCAGTCTGCTGCTGGACAGCCAGCAGCAGCAGCAGCAGGAGAGGTATGTAATCAGGAGCCCTCCTGCTAAGGGTAGACAGCTGCTCGTTCCACCCCACCCCCCGCCTTAATTGGTTCTCCTCCCTTCCAACGGTGTTGAGGCGGGTGGGAACAGCAGGGGGTGAAGGTGCTGTGTTTAAAGAGGTGGAGTTATGCAGATCTAAAACGCGTGGATTGCAGCAGCAGCAAGCCGAAAAGTGCAGGCATGTAAGGGATCTAGAGGTTGACAACATGTCTTCTTAACGGGAGTCCAGGAGCTCATCTCCACAAATGGACTTTTCAGGATCCTTGGGTGGCTCCGTAGTTTGAAACCAATTCTGGTTATCGCTTCTCGGCCTTTTGGCTAAGATCAAGTGTAGTATCTGTTCTTATCAGTTTAATATCTGATACGTCCCCTATCTGGGGACCATATATTAAATGGATTTTTAGAACAGGGAGATGGAAAAAGAGCTTGCTCTGTCCACTCCACGCATTGACCTGGTATTGCAGTATCTCCAGGACCGGTGCACCCCTTCTTTAATGCAGTTTCTAAAATCAGAAAGAATTGAATTCAATGTTTTTTGTTCATTTTGCTTGTTTGTCGGATTTTGGGATGGACTCTTTGGCTTTGCTTTTCTTCTCCTCATTGGATTTTTCATGTTCAAAGTTGCAGAAGCCAGATTACAAGCTCATTTTGGTTCAACTTCAGCAACTGTGCATTGCATTGCCATGTAATGTGATGCAATGCTATCTTTCTAGCTCTCCCTTTTTACTTCCTTTTGGATAAACAGACATATTAGGCAAGCATTTTGGAGCTTTCACCTAAATAACTACAGGTGGTGAGATAAGCTGCACAATATAATTGACCTTTCAGTATATTGTTGCACACACACCATCTATTTAGCAAATGCCCTTGTTATCAACAGCAGCCTTTTAAACTCACCTGAGCTAACAGGTATGTGCGCTGGTTACTCTGCTGCGCTTAAAATTTCTTTTTTGGTTTGCTACAATGCCTTTTCTGAAACGTTGTCTCCTTCTGCTGGAACACTGACTTCTTTCATTTAATGCCTGCAGACTATAAAAGAGAACCCAACCCAAAAAGTTTGGTTGATTAGTCTGTGGCATTCTATTAAACTGTTGCTTATGGCGGTCTCTGTGAGCTTCTCAGCGACATTCAGCCAGCCAGGTATCCTGCCTGCAGTAGATGGAATGTGGCAATGGAACGCTGGCTGCGCGTGTCATAATAGGCTCTGAGCCTTTATATACCTGTGCACAGCAGCAGCCACCTTCAGTCTGCTGCTGGACAGCCAGCAGCAGCAGCAGCAGGAGAGGTATGTAATCAGGAGCCCTCCTGCTAAGGGTAGACAGCTGCTCGTTCCACCCCACCCCCCGCCTTAATTGGTTCTCCTCCCTTCCAACGGTGTTGAGGCGGGTGGGAACAGCAGGGGGTGAAGGTGCTGTGTTTAAAGAGGTGGAGTTATGCAGATCTAAAACGCGTGGATTGCAGCAGCAGCAAGCCGAAAAGTGCAGGCATGTAAGGGATCTAGAGGTTGACAACATGTCTTCTTAACGGGAGTCCAGGAGCTCATCTCCACAAATGGACTTTTCAGGATCCTTGGGTGGCTCCGTAGTTTGAAACCAATTCTGGTTATCGCTTCTCGGCCTTTTGGCTAAGATCAAGTGTAGTATCTGTTCTTATCAGTTTAATATCTGATACGTCCCCTATCTGGGGACCATATATTAAATGGATTTTTAGAACAGGGAGATGGAAAAAGAGCTTGCTCTGTCCACTCCACGCATTGACCTGGTATTGCAGTATCTCCAGGACCGGTGCACCCCTTCTTTAATGCAGTTTCTAAAATCAAGAAAGAATTGAATTCAATGTTTTTTGTTCATTTTGCTTGTTTGTCGGATTTTGGGATGGACTCTTTGGCTTTGCTTTTCTTCTCCTCATTGGATTTTTCATGTTCAAAGTTGCAGAAGCCAGATTACAAGCTCATTTTGGTTCAACTTCAGCAACTGTGCATTGCATTGCCATGTAATGTGATGCAATGCTATCTTTCTAGCTCTCCCTTTTTACTTCCTTTTGGATAAACAGACATATTAGGCAAGCATTTTGGAGCTTTCACCTAAATAACTACAGGTGGTGAGATAAGCTGCACAATATAATTGACCTTTCAGTATATTGTTGCACACACACCATCTATTTAGCAAATGCCCTTGTTATCAACAGCAGCCTTTTAAACTCACCTGAGCTAACAGGTATGTGCGCTGGTTACTCTGCTGCGCTTAAAATTTCTTTTTTGGTTTGCTACAATGCCTTTTCTGAAACGTTGTCTCCTTCTGCTGGAACACTGACTTCTTTCATTTAATGCCTGCAGACTATAAAAGAGAACCCAACCCAAAAAGTTTGGTTGATTAGTCTGTGGCATTCTGTTAAACTGTTGCTTATGGCGGTCTCTGTGAGCTTCTCAGCGACATTCAGCCAGCCAGGTATCCTGCCTGCAGTAGATGGAATGTGGCAATGGAACGCTGGCTGCGCGTGTCATAATAGGCTCTGAGCCTTTATATACCTGTGCACAGCAGCAGCCACCTTCAGTCTGCTGCTGGACAGCCAGCAGCAGCAGCAGCAGGAGAGGTATGTAATCAGGAGCCCTCCTGCTAAGGGTAGACAGCTGCTCGTTCCACCCCACCCCCCGCCTTAATTGGTTCTCCTCCCTTCCAACGGTGTTGAGGCGGGTGGGAACAGCAGGGGGTGAAGGTGCTGTGTTTAAAGAGGTGGAGTTATGCAGATCTAAAACGCGTGGATTGCAGCAGCAGCAAGCCGAAAAGTGCAGGCATGTAAGGGATCTAGAGGTTGACAACATGTCTTCTTAACGGGAGTCCAGGAGCTCATCTCCACAAATGGACTTTTCAGGATCCTTGGGTGGCTCCGTAGTTTGAAACCAATTCTGGTTATCGCTTCTCGGCCTTTTGGCTAAGATCAAGTGTAGTATCTGTTCTTATCAGTTTAATATCTGATACGTCCCCTATCTGGGGACCATATATTAAATGATTGATGTATGATTGTTCAGAGCAAATTCGGCAAGTGGCAGAAACTCAGACCACCCCTCTTGATTGTCTGCCACAAAACAACGCAAGAACTGCTCAACATCCTGGTTTTTCCTTTCTGTCTGGCCATTAGATTCAGGATGATATCCGGACGAAAACGACAAATGAATTCCCAACCTGTCATAAAAGGCACGCCAAAAACGAGCCACGAACTGAGGACCCCTATCAGAAACAATGTCAGTAGGAACGCCATGAAGTCTGACAATTTCCTTGACAAAGTCCTTAGCGAGAGTTTTAGCGCAGGGCAGTTTGACGAAGGGAACCAAGTGACACATCTTGCTAAAACGGTCCACGACCACCCAGATGACAGTAAAACCCTCAGAGGGGGGAAGGTCAGTTATAAAGTCCATAGCCAAATGTGTCCAAGGAGCACTGGGGACCTCCAAAGGACAAAGTAACCCCGCAGCAGGAGTATGTGAGGACTTAGATCTAGCACATATAGTACATTGGCGCACCCACTTAATGACTTCCTTCTGCCATCCAGGCCACCAAAAACTGCGACCCACCAGTCTCTTGGTCTCAGAGATTCCGGGATGACCTGCCAACCGAGATTCGTGACACTCAACAAACAAATCTCTCCTAAAGGTCCCAGGCACAAACAACCTCCCATGAGGAGTGTTAGATGGGGCATTCTCCTGAGCTTTAAGAATCTCATCTTCCAAAACGGAGTCTAAAGCAGCTATCACAACACCTTCTTGTAAAATGTTTTCCTCTTTCTCAGCACCGACTATGGGAGAAAAACTGCGAGACAAGGCATCCGCCTTAACATTCTTAGTACCAGGGATGTAAGTAACGGAGAAATTAAACCGCGAGAAAAACAGTGCCCACCTAGCCTGACGGGCATTCAGGCGCTTGGCAGCATCAAGATATATCAGATTTTTATGATCCGTAAGAACCTGAACGGGAAATTCCGCACCTTCCAAGAAGTGGCGCCAGTGTTCAAATGCGAGTTTAATAGCCAATAATTCCCGATTACCAATATCGTAATTCAATTCAGTCTCCGAAAATTTTTTTTGAAAAAAAGGCACAGGGATGTAATCCATCCCCGTTATCCTGAGACAATACTGCGCCAACCCCCACAGAGGAAGCATCAACCTCAACCAAAAACGGCCTAGTAACATCAGGCTGCATAAGGATGGGAGCAGAGGTGAACCTCTCCTTGAGATACACAAAAGCTTCAATGGCCTCAGAAGACCACTGAACCGCATCAGCACCTTTCCTGGTGAGATCAGTCAGAGGTTTGACAATACTAGAAAAATTTTTTATGAATTTTCTATAGTAATTGGCGAAACCCAAAAACCTCTGTATCGATTTCAAACCAATAGGCCTAGGCCATTCCTGCACAGCCTGAACCTTAACCGGATCCATCTCAAAACCTTTGCTGGAGATAATGTAGCCCAAAAAACTAATTCTCTGTACAGCGAACTCACATTTCTCCAGCTTAGCAAAAAGCGAATTGTCCATTAATAACTGTAATACCTCACACACGCTCCGCCAATGAGACTCCAGATCTGGCGAATAAATCAAAATGTCATCCAAATACACAACCACATTTTTACCGATCAAAGGTCTAAGGATGTCATTAATCAGATTCTGAAAAAATGCAGGAGCATTAGTAAGACCAAAAGGCATAACCAGATTCTCAAAATGACCCACAGGAGTGTTAAAAGCAGTCTTCCATTCATCACCCTCCTTCATGCGCAACAGATTGTATGCCCCCTTAAGGTCAATTTTAGAGAACCACTTGGCCCCCAATAACTGGTTAAACAGATCAGGAATCAATGGCAGTGGGTAAGGATTGCGTACCGTAATTTTGTTAATCTCACGAAAATCCAGACAAGGACGTAAACCGCCGTCCTTTTTTTTTACAAAAAAAAATCCAACCGCCACAGGAGACTTAGAGGGCCTAATGTGACCGGCGGCCAAACTTGTCTGTATGTATTCCTCCAAAGCCTTCCTCTCAGGAATAGTAAGGTTAAATAAACGACTTTTAGGAAGAATCGCTCCAGGGACAAATTCAATAGAACAATCATAGTCTCTATGGGGAGGCAAAACCTGCGATTCTTTCTCAGAAAAAACTCTCCAAAAATCCTGAATAGGAACAGGCAATTCTCCCCTATCCAAAGCTGCAATACGCCCGTTACAACACTTGTCATAACATTTATGGCTCCAGGATTTAATTTCACTGGTAGACCAATCCAGTACAGGATTGTGAAATTTTAACCAGGGCAAACCCAATATTACTGGAGAAGGCAAGTTATTCAACACTACCAAATCCAATTTCTCATGGTGAACACCATTAATAGTGAGAGGAAATTCACAGACCTTGAGAGTAATATTCTTCAAAGGGGAGCCATCCACAGAAACCACAGCAATGGGGGATGATAAAGGTTCAGGTTTTAAATTGAGTTTTTCCACGAATCCCCCATCAATTACATTCAGTGTAGACCCGCAATCAACAAACACCCGAAATTCCATTAATTTTTCCTGAGCAATCGTGGAAGCAGCTAAAAATATACCCTTGGAATTTAAACAGGCAATACGGGCGTGACTGACCATTTTTTTTTCTTTCTTCATACGAAGCTCACAGCCTTTAATCAAATGACCAGATTTTCCGCAATAGAAACACAAGCCTTCCGAAAAACGACGGTCTTTTTCTTGAGAGCGAGGTGCCACCGATCCAATCTCCATCGGTTCACCACTGTTAGTACACACATTATCATAACCAGAAACTGACATAGCAGAGGATTTGCTCTCATTAACCCTAGCACGCAGTCTTCTATCCACCCGTATAGCTAATTGCATAGCCTGTTGCAAATCCTCAGGTGTAGGATAAGCAATTAGCAGGTCTTTAACCCTTTCACTGAGCCCAGCAAGAAATAGACTTTTCAGAGCAGAATCGTTCCACCCTGTTTGAGTGGACCAACGACGAAAATGAGTACAATATTTTTCCACATTACCTGATCCTTGTTTTAAACGTCTCAACTCAGTCTCAGCTGATGCCACACGGTCAGGATCATCATATAATAATCCTAAAGCAGAAAAAAAACTATCCACTGATCTGAAGCATGTATCACTAGGTTGCAAAGAAAAGGCCCACTCCTGAGGCTCTTTGCGCAAAAGTGACATTATGAACCCTACGCGCTGGGATTCATCCCCAGAGGACTTGGGTCTCAAACGAAAATACAATAAGCAAGCATTTTTAAATGAAAAAAATTCTCGATGTTCACCAAAAAATAAATCCGGCAAACATACCTTAGGCTCCAAGAAATATGCTCCAGGACAGTTACTCACGTGCTGACGGAGTTCGGCCACTTCCAGAGAGAGTCCCTGCAGGTGTTTAGCCAAATCCTGAACCGACACCATGATGGAACAAAAAAAAAAAATCTTTCCTTAGAGAATTTGCAGGCTGGACTTACTGTTATGTTCTGCTACCAAAGCTAAGGAAAGAGAGGAGATCTGTCCCTACTATAGGACTCAGCTGAATCCCTACGATGTAACAGGGAACCTGATCCTGCGATCAGACCTGCTAAAGTCCTAATCTAGTCTGTACGGAGACCTATAGATGTGGGGAGGGAATCCCTACAAGTACTAAGGACTGGGAGGAATATGGGACACCTCCTAACAGAAATAGTAGCAGACAGACGAACAAACAAAATAGATAGAACATAGAGGTCCGTAGACCAAGCAAACTAACAGAGCTAGATACAGAGCACAGGCTAGCTAGAAAGTAGATATACAATGAAGTCCAGCAAAGCCAGAAGGGCGGAGCAGGATTAAATAGGCCAACAAGGTCATGTGACCAGCAAAGGAAAAAAAACCTAACAGCAAGGTTCTAACACTATCACCAGGTCAGCAGGTGCAAAGAGAGACAGTAACCAAGCTAGGCCTAGCTTCAGGCAGGTCAGAAGCTTAGAGAATAAAGCAACGGATCAGGAGGCCCTATACTCGCTCACTGGGGAGAGTCCAAAAGTGTGCCCTTCACCTGGAGTACCCTGGACCGTGCCTGCAACATCACCAGTAAAGGTACTGAAGCTTACCCCCTTGTGAGTGTCCGTCTTTCCTCCGAGACTGTCCTGCCGTCTCTCCCCTGCACCACCATCCATTACACCCCACGCTGCCCTGGAGCAAGCTCTACCTGTGGAGAGCCACACCATCCCTGCTGCCGTAACACCAGCTCCAGAGGACTGCTCCGCAGCGGCGGCTCCCTCTAGCCGCAATCCACAGGTGGCGTCACGAACACTTTCACAAATCCCCTATATCTCCCCCTTTGACTGACCGCCCTGGGTCACGGACCGGGCCAGCTACCATGATATACCCCAGCAACCAGAGGCCCGGCTGCCGAGTACCCCACGGCCCTGGGGGCGCGTCAGAACAAAGGGTAGTTATTAATGGAACACACTTAGACTGGGTCTCAGTTAACAGTGGGGTACCACAGGAGTAAGTATTGGGCCAGCTTCTTTTTAACATATTTATTAATGACCTTGTAGGGGGCATACAGAGTAGTATTTCAATATTTGCAGATGACACTAAACTCTGCAGGGTAATCAATACAGAGGAGGACAATTTTATATTACAGGAGGATCTATGTAAATTAGAAGCTTGGGCTGATAAATGGCAATTGAGCTTCAATGGGGATAAATGTAAGGTAATGCACTTGGGCAGAGGAAATAAAATGTATAATCATATGCTTAATTGTAAAACACTGGGCAAAACTGTAACTGAAAAAGAACTGGGTGTATTGGTGGACGACAAGCTCACGTTTGGTGGCCAGTGTCAGGCATCTGCTGCAAAGGCAAATAAAATAATGGGATGTATTAAAAGAGGCCTAGATGCTCATGAGGAGAACATAATTTTACCTCTATACAAGTCATTAGTGCGACCACACTTAGAATACTATGTACAGTTCTGGTCTCTGGTGAATAAGAAAGACATAGAGCGGGTGTAGAGAAGAGCGACCAAGGTTATTAGAGGACTGGGGGGTCTGCAATACCAAGACAGGTTATTACACTCGGGGTTATTTACTTTGGAAAAACAAAGGCTTAGGGGTGATCTTATTACTATGTACAAGCATATGAGGGGACAGTACAAAGACCTGTCTACTGATCCTTTTACTCTGAGGCCTGAGACAAGGGGACAAGGGGGCATCTTCTACGTCTGGAGGAAAGAAGGTTTAATCATAATCACAGACGGGATTCTTTACTGTAAGAGCAGTGAGACTATGGAACTCTCTGCCGCATGATATTGTAATGAGTGATTCACTACTAAAATTTAAGAAGGGCATGGACGTCTTTCTTGAAAAATATAGTATTACAGGTTATATATACTAGATTCCTTGATAGGGCGTTGATCCAGGGAACTAGTCTGATTGTCATATGGAGTCAGGAAGGAATTTTTTTCCCCAATGTGGAGCTTAGTGTTTGCCACATGTGTTTTTTTGCCTTCCTCTGGATCAACATGTTAGGTTATGGGTTGAACTAGATGGACTTAGTCTTCCTTCAACCTTAAAAACTATGTTACTATGTACAGTACAGACAAAAAGTTAAAAAGATTTTTCTGTATGTTCATGACTATGAAAATTGTACATTCACACTGATGGCATCAAAACTATGAATTAACACATGTGGAATTATATACTTAACAAAAAAGTGTGAAACAACTGAAAATATGTCTTATATTCTAGGTTCTTCAAAGTAGCCACCTTTTGCTTTGATGACTGCTTTGCACACTCTTGGCATTCTCTTGATGAGCTTCAAGAGGTAGTCACCGGAAATGGTTTTCACTTCACAGGTGTGCCCTGTCAGGTTTAATAAGTGGGATTTCTTGCCTTATAAATGGGGTTGGGACCATCAGTTGTGTTGTGCAGAAGTCAGGTGGATACACAGCTGATAGTCCTACTGAATAAACTGTTAAAATTTGTATTATGGCAAGAAAAAAGCAGCTAAGTAAAGAAAAACGAGTGGCCATCATTACTTTAAGAAATGAAGGTCAGTCAGTCCGAAAAATTGGGCAAACTTTGAAAGTGTCCCCAAGTGCAGTTGCAAAAACCATCAAGCGCAACAAAGAAACTGGCTCACATGAGGACCGCCCCAGGAAAGGAAGACCAAGAGTCACCTCTGCTTCTGAGAATAACTTTATCCGAGTCACCAGCCTCAGAAATCGCAGGTTAACAGCAGCTCAGATTAGAGACCAGGTCAATGCCACACAGAGTTCTAGCAGCAGACACATCTCTACAACAACTGTTAAAAGGAGACTTTGTGCAGTAGGACTTCATGGTAAAATAGCTGCTAGGAAACCACTGCTAAGGACAGGCAACAAGCAGAAGAGACTTGTTTGGGCTAAAGAATGCAAGGAATGGACATTCGACCAGTGGAATCTGTGCTTTGGTCTGATGAATCCAAATTTGAGATCTTTGGTTCCAACCACCGTGTCTTTGTGCGACGCAGAAAAGGTGAACGGATGGACTCTACATGCCTGGTTCCCACCATGAAGCATGGAGGAGGAGGTGTGATGGTGTGGGGGTGCTTTGCTGGTGACACTGTTGGGGATTTATTCAAAATTGATGGCATACTGAACCAGCATGGCAACCACCACATCTTGCAGCGGCATCCTATTCCATCTGGTTTGCGTTTATTTGGACCATCATTTATTTTTCAACAGGACAATGACCCCAAACACACCTCCAGGCTCTGTAAGGGCTATTTGACCAAGAAGGAGAGTGTTGGGGTGCTACGCCAGATGACCTGGCCTCCACAGTCACCAGACCTGAACCCAATCGAGATGGTTTGGGGTGAGCTGGACCGCAGAGTGAAGGCAAAAGGGCCAACAAGTGCTAAGCATCTCTGGGAAGTCCTTCAAGATTGTTGGAAGACCATTTCCGGTGACTACCTCTTGAAGCTCATCAAGAGAATGCCAAGAGTGTGCAAAGCAGTCATCAAAGCAAAAGGTGGCTACTTTGAAGAACCTAGAATATAAGACATATTTTCAGTTGTTTCACGCTTTTTTGCTAAGTATATAATTCCACATGTGTTAATTCATAGTTTTGATGCCTTCAGTGTGAATGTACAATTTTCATAGTCATGAAAATACAGAAAAATCTTGAAATGAGAAGGTGTGTCCAAACTTTTGGTCTGTACTGTAACTATGTATGGAATAATGGAGGACTCACTACTAGATATTGTGGTGTCTCTGCACAAACCACTTAGTGTAACTCCAGTCAAAGTACCTGTATCCCTGGCCTTACTAATGACTCGCTGTCAGGGTATGTGCACATGGCGTCTTTTAGACCTCAGTATATCTGCATTTTTCTTGTAGGAAAACGTTTGAATAAAGCTCTGATGGTGTTTTACCTGAAGTGTCTTTTGCGATGTCTTTGTGTTAGTTTTTTTGCAGCGGCTTCACTGCGAAATCAGTCTATATATAAAATAGTAGCAGCTTCCAAGCGGAAGCTTCTAGAAGAAAAGACCAATCACTTCTTTTAGCCACTTCATAACTTTTGAAGCCAAAAGCAGTTAAAAGAAGTGACAACAGACGGATCATATGCACAGCAAGTCATTTTGACTTTTCAGTACATATGTTCATTCTTTTTGACGTTTGTACAACTTTTATTTTAGAATAGACATTTATCATCAATCCACCTGCTCTGTGCACAATGTTATGGAGTTCCCAGTATGCATACCATGCAAATAAGGTGAAAGCCACAGAATCAATATAATTGGTATAACATTCTTTAATGTGTATACATATATATATATATATATATATATATATATATATATATATATATATATTATGAACAAGGTCATGTGACCTAAACGTTGGCCCATTGCACACAGACGTTTGCTGATGATTGTTGTAATAAACTTCTAACTTTCGGCTTATATTGGAGAGCCTGGTTTCCTCTCTATCTCTACTTTCCAGATCATCTTCAAAATCTCCTCACAGAAAAGAGAGAAGGGGGTTCATCCGAAAATCGTCATGTGCAGGAGCAGGTTTCTTCTTCAGAGTCTCAATAATATCACAGAAAGAAGACCGCTATTTCATTGATCCTCATCTGAGAACTCAGTACTGGTCCGATGTTTCCCAAAGCTGATGGTAAACTAAAGAAAAGACAGAACAGAAGTAAAGGTGAATTATTTTTTTTAGCATCTGAAATGAATGCAGATGTAATCTATATGTTCTCTCTTACCTGGGCTGACGTACAAGATGGACTCTTCTAGTGTCACTGCCAAACTCTTAACTTCTTCCATGAAGATTTAAGATGTTCCACTGAATTTTAGAAGGAAGCAGTGTTTGCGACACAGGGGGCACCGAAGGTTGGAGTTGAGCCAGGTAGAGATGCAACCCTGATGGAAACAATGATTGCATGGTAGCACTGTGACTTCCTCTCCGGTCTCATAATCCGTCATGCAGATGACACACGACTCCTCCTGAGATGTTACAGCTCTTGTTGGGAGGTTCCTAATTTGCTGAGCTCGCCAAGTCTGCTGCCTTTCCTGCAGATTATATTGTGCAGGTGGTGATGGTGGCCGCATCTGTGGCGGAGGCGTCATCACTCCCATTCCCTGCTGCTGAAAGATGATGTTGAACAGACGGTTTGCCTGCAGTAATTGTACAGGAGATCCACTTGCAGCTGGAGACTCCCTGAGTCTGCGGCTGGGCAGAACGGGAAATGGCCGTCTGAATTCAAACTCAGTGACGGTGTCTGAGGATCCACTGTCATCCCTTCTGCTCTCTGATGTTTCTCTGGAGGGCTCTGCAGGGACTGGTCTAAGTGGAGAGCGGCTTCTTTCCCTGCTCTCTTGTCCTCTTTGCCGGAGAGGAGTTCTGGCTTCTCTGCCTCTCGCAGTGACAGCAGTGGCGTCTGTTCTGTGTCCACCAGTAGTAATTAGTCTTCTCTGATCCCTTTGAGAAGATCTCAATTGATGGACAATCATAGCCTGACCTATAAAGAAATAAAATGTACTATAAATATGCAAAAGTTTATAAAAAACACTTTTGAACCAAAGAAAAATAACCTGCTGTTGCTTTGGGGTTTAGGGAGAGGAGCAAAAATTGATTAATGTTTGGGCTAAATAAACCTGCTCAGTGGATCCCCTCTCTACAGACATCACAGAGCAGGGGTGGAACCAGATTGCGACTAACTCATCCCCCAAGGACTATGAATGGGAAGGTGGAGGATGCACTGAGTGTACTGAAACCGCTTACCCCAGGGAAATCTCCTCCCAGAAAAGATCCTATAAGGTGGAAATATTCTCTCACTTACCCTGATTTTCTGGTCGGCTCATCCAAGTCTCGTTGTCAGCAATAAGCTGATGCAGCTCCCTGGAAGTCATGGTTCAGTTTCCCGGGGCTGAGATGGTAGAGTGATAGAAAATGAGAACTAAGTTCTCTGCTGGCACGGATGTTATGGTGCCAAAATATCAATAAGAAGCTGTAGAAGTAAAGCACTAGATGTATGAAACAAACTAGCTCGCACTTCCAAAACCAAGGTAGAGTCTCAGCGAAAACTTCAACTCTGAAAATGGCGCTGATGTCACCGAGTGCATAGATTGTATAACCTCACAGCATTCTATGTCACTGTGACATCACATGTGAGACCAACAACGCGCTGTCATGACGGCCGACTGTCCAATCTGTTATATACATATTATAAAATGTTATATTATTATATATTATAATACACATTGTTAAAAAATATATATTATTACTAACCATCTAACACTCTTAAGGTGTGTGTATGTGTCTAAAGCATAGGAGATATATATATACATCTTATGAATATCAGATGCCTTGGAATAATAATCCTATACTCACCTTTCAGACCCCCAGTACTGCTGCTGTCAGTGTCCCCGCCGACCTCCGGGCTTCTCTTTCCCGCAGGGGCCATTGTGTGACCACTGCAGCTAATCAGTTAATACATATTTCCCATTCATATGTTTCATGTTGATGTAAATTAAACACTTTTAGAAAAGAAAACAGATAAATAAGATTTTCAGAATACGGCATGTACTAAGGTGGATACTCATGGTATGATATGCAGAGAGAGGAATACTGGGAGGACACAGAACATGTTAGTCCACCTGCTTAACCCTCAGGATAATTCTTATCAGGTCATATAGGGGTGTACATAGAAATCCACAGACCCCATAGCAAAGATCTGAAATGGGACCTCTTATTGGCCCCTGGCTGCCATTAAGTAACCCAGTGGTGGTCACAGAGACCCCCTGTCTAGCTGCTTAGATACCATAGTTGCTGGTCACTATGGAAGATAAGGGGTTAATCTGATGTAATCAGAGCTAGCTTGAATTGCAGCAATTACGATTGGCTGTCTGCTGTGTAAAACAGCCGGCACCCACTGGGTATGGAGTGGGCTGAGCATGTGAGTTTGCCCCTTATAAACCATCATAACTTATGCTGTATATATACGATATATGCAGGGGATGGGGCTATTCGGCACTAGGCTCCTCCTGTTCATGGGCTCCATAGCGGTCATGTGGCCTGCCAAAATTGGGTGTATGCTACTGAGGTCATACATATAATATGGAAAAAAATATCATACAAGGTAAATAATTGAAATTCATATCAGAAATAGTCCAGTTCTTTAGTGCCCATTCACATTAAAGGAAAATCATCTGAATTGACTGAATTTTGTGGGACAGGCCCATTATCCTCCCATGGAAAGCACATGCATGCTCGACTGAATCAGGCATACATGAGTATAGGAGCAGAGAGGGAGAGAAGAGAGGAAGGGAGAAGACGGTGATTGGTGAGTATCTTAATCTGCCTACATCACATAGATATTTAGGATGGATTAGGGAATCGTTAGCTTGGAGCGCTTCTTTCTCCAATAAGTTTTATTGATTTTTATAAACAAAGAAAAATATACAAACAATGAACAGAGAACGCAAAAGCGTAGGCAAATTATAGATGAAAGTTACCATAACATTGAGTGATGAAAATATCCAGCATGTGAAAAAGTGGAAATAATAGGAGTGGTAGAGATGCGGAGAAGGTTGGGACTGCTTGCCTCCCATGTAGACAGATTTTGATAAGGCATATGGGGCTCTATTACCCTAATCGAGATCTCAAGTAGGGGAATGACACCTTTGCTCTCACCCAGGTTCACCTGTCATGGCAGGTGTTGGTGTAACACAGAGGGAAAAGGGAAAGGGAGCCCAGACACTAGGGAAAGGGGGAAGTGGAGACCTCATAGTCTGGTCTAGCGTCACCCTGTCTCAACTACCGTCCCTATAATGCCTCTTCAGCAATCGCCGCACGCGTGCCTTGCCCTACTTTCCCTGGCGTATGGCTATGGCTAGGGATGGAAGGAGATGAGCATTAGTGAACCTCCAGTAAACACTATAGACAACAAGGGAAGACAAAACAGGGGGAAATTGCTTAGCTTTAGATGACTCCAAATATGCCCACGGCCTCAAACTCCAGAGAGGACAAAGAACTGCTCCTGCTAAGCCTCACAAGTAGAAATGAATATAGCCAGCGACTCCCTCTCAGACACACCAGGTATATATACACCCAGGCCAGAGAGATAATTAGCAAGAGAGAGGTAGCCGCTCAGTTGTAAAGACAGCCTCTTATTTAAGAAGCTGTCTGCAATGCCAAACGTAGAGATCTCCTGCAACCCACTGCAGGGCGACAGTCTGTCACCTCTGACACACTCGTGACATCACCAGAGGGAAACAGTTGATAACATAATTGGGAGAATAGGGGAACAGGAGGTAGGATTGATGTACTCAGACTGAAGAGTCCACCTGGCGAAACCAAATTTAGCAAAAACATTTTCAAACTGCATCCATCTGTGAGATTAATTTGATAAGTATTGGATTACTGCTATGCAAGAGCTAGGTGTGAGAACCTGTCTAGTTCAGATTTATGCAAAAAAACACTGCACAGCTGTTTAAAGTGGTGCACAGATTTATGTGAATGATAAAAATGGTAGAAATGTTTCTTAAAGGGAACTGTCACCCCCTGCGAGATTTCAGACCTCTAATATGGGCATACAATCTATTCATACCTGTATGGCCCATAGTAGAGTTCTGAATGCAGAGAAATGTAGTATTATAAAATCTGTTTTCACATGCTTGGCGTCCCCCGGAAGGGAAGAAATCCCTGCCTATATCTTTAGTTAGCCCAGAAATCCCCGCCTATCTGCTTATTTAGCATGTTCCCCCATCCCCTGCGCGTCACAGGGCCCTGTGACGTGCACTGGTGTAACTCATTTCCCGCGCATGCGCAATGCGACGCTCACATCAGGAGCATTTTGTTTCTCCCGGCCCCGTTTGTCTCTGCACTATTCCATAGTGTTCTAAATATGGACACACAGACCAAATACTGATGTCACACTGATCCAAAATGCTGATGACACTGGAACTATTATTGTCCACTTAAACGTTTAAACATGGACTTGTGAATGAAAAATATCAGATAATATAGCTGAGAGTTTCTCATTAATCATATACCAAGAGATCTGTCCTTTTCACTTCCTAGAAATCAGGTACTGGTTTTCTCCAGGCTAAGGCATCTGTGTTGGTTAGTGATGAGCGAGCATACTCGCAAGTACTCGGTACTCGCCTGAGCATCTCAGTACTCGAGATGCTCGAAGCTCGCCGAGTACTTCCGGGATGCTCGGGCGGATGCTGGGGTCTCCTCCCTGCATGTTTGGCGCTCTTTAGAGTGCCATTCAACATGCAGGAATTGTCTGTCACACACTGTAATGCTGCAGCCATGTTAGTTGTGGCATTACATTGATTGGCTGGCCGCACAGCATCATCAGGTCTATACCAGACCTAGCGCCGCCGTGCTCATCAGTCTACTCTGCAATCAGATAGTGTAGGGAGAGGTGCTGCTGAGCTAGGGAGAGATTTGGCTGTTTATTAGTTAGTGTAGGTATTCCACAAGATTCTCTACACATATTCATCTGAACTAACAGTCCTTCTGAGGACTAATCCAGCTGCAGAGATACCAGTGCTAGACAGGCAGGCAGGGTATATAGCAGACTGCAGTCCATATAGCAAGAGGATCCATTTCAGTTCTGTCTGCTGGTGCTTTTACAGATATTATATTTGTAGAAATAGCCCCACGTATCAGGGGCCAGGAATATTTTCTTTTTATCTTTATCTGATTGTTTGCTTAAGGCTGTGTGCCCACGATGCGTTTATTAAGTGTTTCCGCAGGGCAAAAATGCTGCAGAAATGCTTAAAAAACGCATGGTAGAAGGCCTGCCATGTTGCCTAATGATAATTTGCATGTGCTTTGCACATGCTGCGGAAATTTCAGCTGCGGATTATCATTGCGGAAAAAAACGCAGCACTACCAATTATTTTGCGGAAGCTCTGCATTTTCGCTGCCATTGACTTGCATTGGAACACTTGGATTCCGCATCACTGGATCTGTACATGCGGAATCCAAGCGTTTCAATGTGCGGATGGTACCCGGGTCTGGATGAGAGGAGACTCTCCTCCGGACCCGGGTACCATACAAACTGTAAAAAAAAAGAATAAAATAAAAAATAAATATGATGCTTACCTTCTGATGGCCCCCGGTGTGCTTGTCTTCGCTTGCCGGCAGATAGCGGTGGACGGAAGGACCTGCGCTGACGTCATTTAGTCATGTGACGGCAGGTCCTTCAGTGTACCGCGAGCTGCCGACAAGCCAGGACGGAGCGAATAAAGACTGCGCGGGCCATCAGAAGGTAAGCATATATTTATTTTTTAATTTTTTACCATTCTTTAAGGTCACACTATATAAATCCATGACGTTTGCCTGGATTTATATAGTGTGACCAAGTTGTCAAGCACTTTCCAAGTGATGCTAAAATCGCTTGGAAAGCGCTTGTCTACCCGCATGCGGAAATGCATGTGAAGAACGCTTCACATCCGGTTGTCCCTGGCAGGAAAAACGCATGCACAATCCGCATGCTTTTTTTCTGCCAGGGAGATGCAGAAATGCTCAGGAAAAAATCCAGAGCATTTCTGTATCATGGGCACATAGGCTAAAAACCATGCCAGAGAACACAGTTTTTCTTCGCCATTTGCTTGTTGGAACTGCATAATACAGCCAGGTCCTTTCCATATTACAGCGCTAAAAATCCATCTATTGAAAACTGTGGTTTGCCCGTCACACGGATCACATATAATTGCCCTCAACAAAGCAGTTACTGGGAAAGTCCACCTAACCACGGACACGTGGACAAGTGCTTGTGGGCAGGGACGATACATCTCTCTGACGGCACACTGGGTTAACATAGTGGAAGTCGGGACCCAGTCGGACCTTGGGACGGAACACATCCTGCCGATTCTGAGGATTGCGGGCCCTAGGTCAATCGGGGTTGCCCCCACAGTCTACAGCTCCTGCACCTCATCTTCCTCAGCCTCCTCCTCCTCTTCAGCCTCCATCTCCGAAATGACCACATCAGTCACAAGCTGGAAGCACTGCAGCACTGCCTCAGCCAAGCGGCAACAGGCTGTGCTGAAGCTAATATGCTTAGGTGACAAACCGCACAATGCTGAAGAGTTGTGGACAGCTCTGAAAGAACAGGCAGATCTGTGGCTGACACCGCTGAACCTACAGCCAGGCATGGTCGTGTGTAACAATGGCAGGAACCTGGTGGCGGCTCTGAGGCGAGGCGAGCTCACACATATACCATGCCTCGCCCATGTGCTTAACCTCGTGGTTCAGCGGTTTCTCAAAACCTACCCGGAGTTGCCTCATCTGCTTGTCAAAGTACCCCGCCTGTGTGCCCATTTTAGAAAGTGAGCTACAGCTTCCGCCGCCCTAGCCGTGCTTCAGCATCATTTGCTGGTGTGTGATGTCCCCACGCATTGGAATTTTACACTGCAGATGTTGGGAAGGATTTGTGAGCAGAAGGGGGCAGTTGTTGACTACCACCATCAACAAGGCCATCGGTATTCAGTTCAGACTCCACACATAAGAAATCAGGAGTGGACATGGATGTCAGACATATGTACCATCCTCCAAAACTTTGAGGACACCTCCAAGATGGTGAGTGGTGATGATGCCATAATAAGCATCACAATTCCGCTTCTCTGTCTTCTGAAACGCTCACTGCTAACAATCAAAGAGGATGCATTGCAGGAGGAGCTCGATGAGATGGAGCAAGAAACCATACAGAGTGATTCCTCACAGCCCAGCCTCATTTCATCCCAACGTGGATTGGGTGACAATGAGGAAGAGGAGGAGGAGGAGGAAGAACAGGAGCTAGTTTCATGCACTATAGACGGTACTACCTGCACAAATTTCATACCGTATGTTCATCATGGATGGCCTGAGAACAGGGAGGAGGAGGAGGAGAGAATGGTCAGTTGTCCTCTTGGTGAGGACACGGAAGTCTTGCCTGTTAGCAGCCTGGCACGCATGGCTGAGTTTATGTTACGCTGCCTTTCCCGTGACCCTTGCATTCTCAAAATTTTGGGAGACAGTCATTACTGGTTGATGACACTTCTAGACCCACGCTACAAGGAGATCTTTCTATCTCTTATTCCTGAGGCGGACAGGTCTACAAAGATGGGGCAGTACCAAAAAGCCCTTGTTACGGAACTATTAAAAAAATTCCCATCTGAAAACGCTGGTGGCAGAGGTCACAGTTCGTTGGACAACCAAGGAGTACAGGAAAGAGGGACACAAATCCAATCCAGCAGAGGCAGGGGAACACTGTCAAACTTCTGGGAGAGTTTTCTCAGCCCCTCCCATCGCACAGGCCCTGAGGCACGGGGTACTCTCACAAGGAGTGCAAAGTTTGGGAAGATGCTGAGGGAGTACCTTTCCGACCATACCAACATCCTCCGTGATTCCTCTGTGCCTTATAATTATTGGGTATCCAAGCTGGAGACGTGGAATGAACTGTCTCTCTACACCTTGGAGGTCCTGGCCTGCCCTGCCGCTAGCGTTTTGTCAGGGCTGGATTGGGCCAGACTTCTCAATACCACTGAATGATAGCAGTGTAACATAAACTCAAATCCAGTTTCTTTTTTGTGAAGTGTATTCCCATGCACCTTTTGACACCCAGACATGGGTATATGCTTCCTGATTTTGGCTATTTGCTCTTGTCCTCCTCCTTCTCCTCATCCTCATCCTCCACCACCATATCACCAGGGTGACATGGTCTGTGATGCAACACCCACATATTTTTTTTAAAGGGTGTTTATGATGCTAGTAAAAAAAATGTTTTATACAGTATGTTCATGTATACCCCCAGGGGTAAATGTTTGTCAGCCCATACACTTAGTGCATGGGCGTTACAAGTATAGGAGACCCGCTCCTTTCTAATGGTAAACATTTTTTTATGAGGTCCTCCTCCACGTCTTTTCCAAGGTGCATTGGAATGCCTCCCAATTTTTGGCAACACTATGGGAGACCCACTTCCCAATAATGGGAACATTTTTTCATGAGGTCCTCTACGTCTCTTCCAAGGGGCTTTGGAGTGCCTCCCAAATTTTGGCAGGCCTTGCATTCACTACATAGGCCAACTCTATGGGAGACCCACTTCCCAAAAATGGGAACATTTTTTCATGAGGACCTCTACGTCTTTTCCAAGGGGCATTGGAGTGCCTCCAAATTTTTGGCAGCCCTTGCATTCACTACATAGGCCAACACTATGGGAGTCCCACTTACTAATAATGGGAACATTGTTTTCAGTAAGCCCTCTGACCTCCACGTCTCTTCCAAGGGGCATTGGAGTGCCTCCAGATTTTTGGCATCCCTTGCATTCACTTCATAGGCAAACACAATGGGAGACCCACTTCCTAATAATGGGACCATTTTTTTTACGGAGGCCCTCCTCTACGTCTCTTCCAAGGGGCATTGGAGTAGGTCCAAATTTTTGGTAGCCCTTGCATTTACTGCATATGCAACAACAGTATAGGAGACCCACTCTTTAGTAATGGAAACAACAAAGCATAGCCAGCCGCTGGCTCTTTAAGAATAGTAAAGGCCGCCTGATGGCCCTATAAAAATAGGCTTTGAGACTTTCAGAGTCCCTCCTTCATAAATGAAACATGATGTGTCTGATCATGTCTCACACACCACATGGCCAGATAAGGTTGTAAAATGTTAAAATGACATTTCCTGGTGAATGCATTTGTCACGGTTGAAAGCAATGCAAAAGTGCAAAAATGCATCAAAAACGCTACGTGTGAACATAGCCCAAGCTGTGGAGGAGTATTTTTGTTTTTGGTTATGTATTTTGCCTTATATACAAGTCATTACCCTGGAAAGGATGTTCCTTTACATATTTCTCAGGAAAATCCATTTTGGTTTCATTTTTGTATGTTTTATTGTGAGTCCGTAAAAGTGGCGTAATACCTCTGACAACATTGTTCACAGCAGTGACCTGGGAGTCAGAAATGCTTCCAGGGGTCTTCCCCATGCTGTTCCCATGTCATTTGAGCACTGTTCCCATTGATTTGGGCAATTTTTAAGCCCTGTGCAGACTGCCGGGGGGAGCCACCTGAATAATGATCGAGTTTCCCATAGACTTACATTGGGCTCGTTGCTCGGGTCGAGCACCTGAGTATTCCACTGTGCTCGACCCGAGCAACGAGCACCCGAGCATTTTAGTGCTTGCCCATCACTAGTGTTGATGTGTTGATGGACATGGGGGACATGGGAGACATAACTGGACTACTATCTAAGGTGTATAGGCACAAGGCAGTTTAGGAGTTAAGGTTAAAGATGTTACAAGATATTACATGAAATGTTACATTTTTTGCTGATCACTAATGGTTCACATAAACCTAAAATCTTCAGTCTTAACTTTTTCTTAAGACATTATTGTAAAGTCTATGAGAAGATATGATGGGTTCAAAGAACTTCTGGAATTTTAACAAATGCAGAAGACAATTTTTGAGATGGGGATGGATAAATAAATAACATATCACCAATTATAAGAAGAGATCCTACTTTTTGGGGGTCGTGTTTTACTATAATCAATTGTCTATTCCATCTGGAATGGAAGTTGTGCCTTGATTTTGTCAGAGATAATCTGGGGAGGCAAAACCATGGGGGGTCACACAAACCTCCACTTTTGGTACCCTGACTGCTGTTAGGTGCTGTGATGAAATCCTTGGAGCCATTGTCAGACAATACACCGGTGCAGTTGTCCTGGGTTTCTCCTGGTACAAGACAATATCCATCCTCATGTGATCAGACTGTGGAGACAGTTTCTGGATGAGGAAGACATTTATGCCTTTGACTGGCCCTCATGTTTCCCAGAGCTGAATCCTTTTGAGATCCGGTGGTTTTTTCTGTATCAGGCATCCAACAAAGTCAAGTAACATTACAAACTATGCAGGAGCTCACCAATGCCCTGATAACCCAGTATACCGCCCATTGTCTCATCAGGAGCATGCCCAGACATTGTCAGGAGTGCTACAGACACGTGGGGTCATACTTTTATTTTTCACGTCACTGTAAATACTTCTATACCATCCTTTGTTATTATTCTGTACGTCAAAAGATATCATAAGCAGAGAATGGGAAGATAAACAGCAAAACAAATAATTATTAAAACAAATCCAATGGAAATATTTATTTTTTATTTATTTAATTTTTAGTTCTTCAAACTCGAATTGTCTTCTTTCTTTTCTCACTTTATGCAGAGAAGTTTTGCTACAAGAAGCAGACGTTCCACGGGTAAGTCCTTACTGATACAACGCTGTTACAATGCCTTATACCAATGTTCCCAGCCGGCAGCTCTCTGCTGGCGTCAGAACTGCAACTCCTAGAATGGCATAAATAGCCATAGATTGGGCAAAACTGGCCGACACATCCACTGGTAAAGCTCCAGAATAGTAATTTACAGGACTGACCGGAATGAAACAAGGATACTGATAGATGATGATGAATGGGTGAAGCTGCAGAAGAGACGATGTAGGACGGGGCGTTGCTTTGCCCGCTGTCAAGTTCTTCAAAAGTTGAACCATTTCGTCTCCAGATATGTTACTCCAGTTCCTGTAGTCCTTGACTGGGGTAACACTTCTGAAGGGGCACACGTACACGCACACCACTCATCAGATATGCCAAGTTCATTAAGTGTTGTGCGCCTCTTAATGAAAAGCATTCATGAATAAGATTTGCCGATTTCTTTAAGACTGGGGCCTGAAAAAGCACTCACAAAATGATTAAAATCATTTTCCTAGTCATTTCTATGGATAGAATATTTATGCACCTAAAGTGGCATAATTCTTGATGAATTTGCCCGTCAGGCTTCCACAAGCACAGTAGTGCCTTAGTTTTGCAACTTTTGGTGGATCCAGCCAGGAGTGGAGTAAAAATGCTAAAATTCGCAACATTTTTGTGCTACTTTGAATTGCGACCAAAATTTTGCAACGTTTCAAAGTGTTGAACACTAGAAAACTGTTGAAAACAACTTGATGAGTCGGGCCCTATATCTCCAGCAGTGGCAGTAAATAAATGGAGCAATGAATGGAGTAATGAAGCTTGTGCAAAACTATATCCCTCCATTCAAATGGAACAGAAAAAAACACAGAGGCGCTCTATGTGTGAACCAGCTTGGAGGTCCAGAAATCCAGCGTTCTGGAATTGCTCACCTGGGATACTTGTGCTAACCATGTGTGAAGCCCAGCTGTGCTTGGTATCACAAATCCTAGAAGGGTGTATTGATGGATTCCTCCTCAAGAGGCCCCCATAACCATTCACACATCTCCACCTTCCACCTCAGACCACGAGAGGGAGCCCGTTAGCGATATAAAAGGGAAGGTGGAGCTAGGCAGCAGTTAGTTGGAGTCAGAGTCTAGTTCAGTCTGGTTTAGCCGTGAGTCCAGTACAGCCTGAGAGGAGTTACCTCAGAGGACAAAAGCCTGTTCCAGCTCCTGCAATTGCTAGCCTGCAGTGGAGCTTATCCAGATCAAGACTCCATGTAGCTCAGAGAGGTGAGCTTCAGGTGTGCCAGCGCCATAAGATCGGTGAAGCGCGGCAAGCTGCCATTAGTGTGAGTAGCCTAGAGAGGGCCCGAGTAGGCCGAAAGAGAGTAGAGAGTTAGTTCATAGGGGGCAGAGGAGCTTAACTAGCTCACCCCGAAGAAGCAGTTACCGGACACCGGGTCCGAAGCTTACCGGGATCTCCATGACCCAGTAAGATAAACCGGAATCCCTGGAGAACTACAAGTCCCATGCTGATTCGTACCAGAGCCAGGAGACCCATAGGCCCCGTAGGTCGGGAGCGTGCACTCCAAGAGAAGGCCCTACCACAAGGACAGCCAGCGCAGGACAGAGACAAAGTTAGGCCTTGCTCCAGGCAGGTCAGAAACTTACTACGCAGAGTCAAGAAGCAGGAGGCCCAAAACCCGCTCATTGGGGAGGATCCGGACATACACCCTTCACCCTACAGTGCTCCGGGGAGTGCCTGAATTTCCATCAGTAAAAGGTACTGAAGTGACTATTGTGTCTGTCCCTGTTCTTGCTCCGACTCGGCTGAGTCTCCTTGTCCTGCATACCCCGTCCGTACCCTGCCCTGAGGCCTTGCTCCACCTGTGGGGAGCCATACCATCTAGCTGCCTTATCACCGGCCTCAGTGGACTGCGCAGCACTGGTGAATATCATCAGAAACCATAGGTGGCGTCACGAACTTTTATAAACTTGATATCTATCAACGCCTTTTTAAAGAGAGACCCCAGAATACGGGCCCGGAAGCCGACCACCGCGACCTCCTTAAGGCTAAAGGCCCGGGTAACCGAGTCTTCCCCCATCCCCTGGGCTAGTCACATGCACAACACTGCATGAAATGTGAACTGAAAACACTCAAAGCTGCGGCACCGACCTCCTGTCCCAATTGCCAGAGAAGGAAGCAAAGGATAATCCAGGAAGGAGGAAGAAATGCAGTTTCTCCAGGCGCTGCCACACAGGATGACGAGACAGATGGTAAGTAAGATTTTTCTATTGTTTTGTAATGGTAACAAGACTACACATTTCTGGGATGATTCAATTCAAATGGGACACTCTAGAGCCCCATGTTTTAAACTGTGGAGGTCCCAGTGTGGGATACCCAGTGGTCAGCAAGTATTTACTTTTTCGGTCGAAAGGTGATAACTTGCAACCTTTGTAGCATATCTTTAAATGATTATTCTCATTTCTTCTTCAGAAGCGCGCTGCTCCCCTGTCTTCCTACTTTCTGCTCGGCAGGGCAAAGTGCGCTCCGGACTGACTGACATTTTGGAGAAGCATCATAGATGCGCAATTGGCCCAAACTTAGTTCCCATGCCGCTATATGAAGCATCGGAGGATCACAGAAGTACTCAAGCTGGTTGGATTCACTCATCTGGCCAACTTCAGAGCAGCACTTGTAAGCTCTACAGCAAAGAGCTTGTAACTGTTGCGCTTCTCGCCTTGGAGAATGACCACCGAAATGAAATGGAAAAGACAGAAAATCATCTTTCCAGGTAATGCACTAATGTATGTTTTTCTTTATATTAAGCCATGTTTCCACATATTCAATATAATAAAATCTCATTCTCCCTCTATGAACGTTCATGTGCAGGAAAAAAACTGAGTAAAACTCTCTTCTTTATTAATTCCGGCATCTTTTTGACTTGCTACATATGAAAATAGTAGAAGATAAATATATAAGAGTAATGCAGAAGACGACAGTCCAATGGGAACAGATATTGTGCCTTTATAGAAACAAATGTGGGGCCTTTGCAGTTGTCACCAAATTGATGCAATGTATCCTTATTAATAAAACAAAGATGTCTCTGCCGGGTTCTCAAAATACTATTTATTGATTTATATAGCTCTGTTTCTAACAATCCAAACAATACAATAACTGCAAATATACAGCGAGTATAATAAGTATTGAACGTTTCACCAATGTTCTACATAAATATGTTTTGAATGGTGCTATTGACATGAAATTCTCACCAGATTTCAGTAAAAACCCATCCAATCCACACAGGCAAAGAAATGAAACCATAAATGTCCATAAATGAAATCATGTGTAATAATGAAGATGACACAGGGAAAAAGTATTGAACAAGCTTCCTGAAATGTATTTAATACTTCATACAAAAGCCTTTGGTGGTGATGACAGCTTTAAGACGCCTCTCGTATGGAGAAACTAGTCGCATGCATTGCTCAGGAGTGATTTTGGCCAATTCTTCTACACAAGCACTCTTCAAATCCTGAAGGTTCGGTGGGCTCCTTCTATGAATTTTGAACTTTAGTTCCTTCTATAAATTATGCAATTTTTACCAAATGTGGCAATACACCATATGTGGTTGTACACTAGAGTTTGAGCACACGGCAGGGATCGGATGAGTAGAAGCGCCACTTGGGTTTTAGAATGCAGATTCTGTTTGAATAGATTGAGGGTGCCATTAGCCGAGCCCCTGAGGTGTAAGATCAGCAGAAACCCCCACAAGTGACCCCATATTGGAAACTTTACTGCTTAAGGAATTCATCAAGGGGTGTAGTGAGTATTTTGAACCTACAGATGCCTCACAGAATATTATAACATTGGAATGTGGAAATTTCACATTTTAGTTGTTAAAATGTAATTTTTTTTTATTAGCTACAAATGTGTCAGTTACATGAGGGTTAGTAGGTGAAACTGGACCCCAAAATTTATTCTGCAATTTCTCCCGAATATGGTGATGCTCTATATGTTGTCAGAAACTACTGTTTAGCCTCACGTCATGGCTGAGAAGGAAGGAGCGCTATTTGGATTTGAACCACAGATTTTGCTAGAACAATTTTCGGGAAACATTTGCAGAGCTGTTAAGGTGCCAGAACAGCAGAAAACCTCCAAAAGAGACCCCATTGCAGAATTTGGACCTCTCAATGAATTCATCTACGGCTCAAGTGACTATTTTGTAACATCCACGCCATAGTTTTTTGGGGGGAGAATTGCAACTATGCCAGCTCAGTGCCCACACATTGTGCCCAGTTGGTGTTTCTGGGGAAAACCCGTAAAATGTTAAGTGCGCTCTTCCAGCTACAATAATGCCAAAAATGTAGCCTCTTACTGTAGTTTAGGCACAGTGGGGCTCAGAAGGAGGCGGTATTTGGGAGCGTATATTTCACTGTATTTTATTTGAGGGGTGGGAGCCATGTTGCTTTTCCAGAGTCTTTCTTCTACCAGTAACATGGGAACCCTCTACATTTCCAGTGACAGATGGCAGATCTGAGTGGGGGCTGGTTTTGTGCAGGAAAAGTTAGGGTTTTTTTGGTAACATTTTGGAGTACAAAATATTTTTTGATCACTTTCAGTATGGTGGGATCACATTCTTGTGTTCTACGCTGAGCATTTATAACACGGTTTCTGAGTAAATCTCACAAAAATGCGATTCAAACGAAATCCTGTCACACTGTCACAGAATACTGGAGGTAGGGGGCCTAAGCTGACCCTAAGCTGGGGCCCTGACTAATCCCTCATCCTGGAGGTACTGTTAAAGGTACAGAGGTCCAGGCCGCCAGCGTAACCCCTACCTCCTGAGGATCCCTGCACCACAGTAATCTAGTCCTGAGAAGGACCCCGATCACAACAATTGGGAACCAGCGATAATATGCCCACACACAGTATTTAGACGAACGAGACAGTACAAGGGAAAAACCAAAACCACCTTGCATACAACTTCAACAAAACTACAACAGAGGGAACACCAACGGGAAAGGAGATAAATGATAAAGCGAGGAAAGGGAAATAACACTTTCAAATACACTTATCTCAGCAACTCCAAACACCACGATCCGCTCTGTAAGTCTGAATGAAAAGCTTTCACCGACACCTCACAAACAGACCTGCAGGAATATAAAGGAGTCTCACTAACGAAGCATTGATTGCAGCTGGGCGAGGCTGGACCTCAGCTAGCCCAGAGAGAGAGAGAATTAACTCCTTCACTGCCGAGAAAACACAAAGCACCAACAAGTCAGCTGCGAGAAGTCAGGCTGTGTACTCGTGACGATCTTCGTGGCAACACACCCGTGACAGTACCCCCCCTTCTACGAGGGGCCTCCGGACCCTCAGGGCCAGGTTTATCCGGGTGAGTCGTGTGGAAGGCCCGAACTAATCGGTCTGCGTTAATATCCGACGCAGGAACCCACATCCTCTCCTCAGGACCATACCCCTTCCAATGAACCAAGTACTGAAGGGACCGGCGATTAAAGCGTGAATCAATGACCCTCGATACCTGGAACTCCAAGTTACCATTGACAACCACAGGAGGGGGAGGTAAAGGTGACGGTACCACCGGCGCCACATACCTCTTAAGCAATGATCTGTGAAACACGTTGTGAATTTTAAACGTAGGGGGGAGGTCAAGACGGAATGCCACCGGATTAATAACAGAACTGATTCTGTACGGCCCGATGAACCTGGGACCCAGTTTCCAGGAGGGAACCTTAAGTTTAATATTCCTGGTAGACAACCATACCTGATCGTTCACACTTAGGTCCGGACCAGACACTCTCCTCCTATCAGCCATACGTTTGTATCGGTTCCCCATAGTATTCAGATTCTTCAGCACCCCTCTCCATACTGAAGCGAGAGATGAGGAAAATCGTTCCTCCTCCGGAACCCCCGAAGAGCCCCCCCTACCGAAAGTACAAAACTGGGGGTGAAAACCATATGCCCCAAAAAACGGGGACTTACCAGTGGACTCGCTTCGCCTATTATTGAGAGCAAACTCTGCCAGAGGTAGGAAAGAAGCCCAGTCCTCCTGGTTCTCTGACACAAAACACCGAAGATATGTCTCCAAGCTCTGGTTCATACGTTCCGTCTGACCATTGGTCTGAGGATGAAAAGCCGACGAGAATGACAAATGCATCCCCCGCCGTGCACAAAACGCCTTCCAGAACTTGGACACAAACTGAGACCCCCGATCAGACACCACCTCGGAGGGTACCCCGTGAAGCCTCACAATCTCCCCAATGAACACCTGCGCAAGAGTTTTAGCATTAGGGAGAGCCGGAAGAGCGATAAAATGTGCCATCTTGCTGAACCTGTCCACTACAACGAGTATGACCGTTTTACCCGAAGACGGAGGGAGGTCCGTAATAAAGTCCATAGACAGATGAGTCCAAGGACGCTCCGGGATCTTCAAAGGTAAGAGGGCCCCAGACGGACGGGTATGTGAGGTCTTAGAGCGCGCACAAACCCCACAGGACGCGACAAAAGTTACCACCTCTTTATGTAAGTTAGGCCACCAAAACCGACGCGAGAGGAGATCCACAGTTGCTTTACTCCCCGGGTGTCCTGCAAAAACTGAGTTATGGTGTGCCTCGATCACCTTTTGTCGCAACTGATCTGGAACGAACAGTCTCCCCGGAGGTCCAACAGGGGCGTCCCCCTGAGCCTCCAATATCTCCTCCTCCAGCTCAGAGCATACTGCCGAAACCACCACCCCCTCCTGAAGAACAGGAATCGGGTCGTCCGTATTCCCGGCCCCAGGGAAACTACGAGATAAGGCATCCGCCTTTACATTTTTAGACCCAGGACGATATGTAACGACGAAATTAAACCTGGTAAAAAACAATGACCACCTAGCTTGTCTGGGATTCAGACGTTTAGCGGACTCCAGATATAGCAGGTTCTTGTGATCGGTGATGACGGTGACCGGATGAACTGCCCCCTCCAAAAAATGGCGCCACTCCTCAAAAGCTAACTTAATGGCCAGGAGTTCCCTATTGCCGACATCGTAATTCCTCTCAGCGGACGACAATTTTTTAGAGAAAAAGGCGCACGGATGCCACTTACCAGGGGACGAACCCTGTGACAATACTGCTCCCACCCCTACCTCGGAAGCGTCTACCTCTACAAAGAATGGCTGAGACGCATCAGGTTGAATGAGTATGGGTGCCGAGGCAAAACATTTTTTCAAGGAGGAGAATGCTTGACAAGCCTTGTCAGACCACCTAGAAAAATCCGTCCCCTTTTTAGTCATGTCTGTGAGAGGCTTAACCACGGACGAGAAATTACGAATGAACTTCCGGTAATAGTTAGCAAACCCCAGGAAACGTTGTAGTGCCTTAAGATTCTCCGGCCGATCCCACTCAAGAACTGCCCGCACTTTCCCAGGGTCCATACGAAAACCGGACGCAGAAACCAGGAAGCCTAAAAACTGGAGTTCCTGTACGGCGAACACACACTTTTCCCACTTGGCATACAGTTTATTATCCCGCAAGATCTGTAACACCTGTCTAACATGCTCCTGATGAGACACCAGATCCGGCGAGTAAATTAAGATATCATCCAGATATATGACAACAAACTGTCCCACCAGGTGGCGAAAAATATCATTAACAAAGTGTTGAAACACCGCCGGGGCATTAGTCAGACCGAATGGCATGACAAGGTTCTCATAATGCCCCTCCGGAGTGTTAAAAGCCGTCTTCCACTCATCCCCCTCCTTCATCCTAATCAAATTGTACGCCCCCCTGAGATCCAACTTAGAGAACCATTTGGCGCCCACGATCTGATTAAAGAGATCGGGAATAAGTGGGAGCGGATACGGATCTCGGACCGTAATCCGATTAAGTTCACGGAAATCCAGGCAAGGGCGTAGGCCTCCATCTTTCTTCTTAACAAAGAAGAACCCCGCGGCCACCGGTGAAGATGAAGGTCTAATATGCCCCTTAGCCAGACTTTCAGAAATATAATCCTTCATGGCCTGCCTCTCAGGACCAGAAAGGTTATACAACCTAGCTTTAGGTAACTTGGCCTCAGGGAGCAGTTTTACAGAACAGTCATACTCGCGATGAGGAGGTAGTTCCTGACACCCATTCTCCGAGAATACATCCTCAAAGTCTGCCAGAAATGGAGGTAAGACCCAAGGAGTAACCGCACCGATGACCGTGTTCATGCAGTTTTTATTACAGAATTTACTCCATTGGCTTATCTCTCTGGTTTGCCAATTAATAACAGGGTTATGCTTAGCTAACCAAGGAAGGCCCAACACTATAGGAGTGGGAAGACCCTCCAACACGTAGCAAGACAACAGTTCTTTATGTATTGCCCCCACTTGAAGTTTTACGCCATGCACAGCTTGCAAAAAACTTCCCTGACCGAGAGGCCTGGCATCGATCGAGAATATGGGGATGGGTTTAGCCAACTCACTCAATCGCATACCTTGAACCCGGGCAAACCGAGCATCAACCAAATTAGCCCCGGCCCCACTATCCAGAAGAACAGATATCCTCTCAGTTCTCGTACCCACCACCACCTCCGCCGGTACGAGAAACTGAGACGAACCTAGGGACGAAATACCTACTCCCAGATTGCCGTCCACCACACAACCTGGGATCAACAGTTTTTTCGACGACTCTTTACTCAGCAAGGGGCGGGATGGACACCCCCCAATAAAATGTCCCTTTTTCCCGCAGAGGAAACACCTTCCTGTCTTATGGCGCACCACCGGTCCCCTTCCCCGAAATGATGTCCCTCCTAATTGCATAGGCTCCTCCGGACTGACCAGGGGAACCACCATATGAGGGGACCTTGTAAGAGGTGGAGACATTACAGGGGGTAGAGTTATCCCGCACCTCTCCCGAAGCCGTCTGTCAACGCGAATAGCAAGGGCCATAGCGGCTTCCAGTGACGCGGGAGAGTCATACTGTGCCAACACATCCTGTAATTTGTCGGATAAACCATGACAAAACTGGCTCCTAAGAGCCGGGTCATTCCACTGGGTGTCCGTGGCCCACCTACGGAACTCCGAACAGAATTCCTCCGCCGGACGATCTCCCTGCTGAATCCTACGTAACTTAGACTCAGCAAGGGAGATCCGATCTGGGTCATCATATACGAGTCCCAAAGCAGCGAAAAACCTATCCACTGACTGGAGAACTGGGGAGCTAGGGGGAAGAGAGAACGCCCAAGATTGTGGGTCCCCATGTAGGAGCGAGATGACAATTCCCACCCTTTGTTCTTCACTGCCCGATGACCGAGGCCGCAGCCGAAAGTACAATTTGCATGCCTCCCGGAAAACAAAAAACTTGTCCCGCCCCCCAGTGAACCTGTCAGGGAGAGCTACTTTAGGTTCTGGTCCGGCTTGCTCCAGAGGATGCAAAACCTTGGACCTAACGTCCGCCAGCCCCAAGGACAAACTCTGCAACTGCTGAGCTAGACCGGCTACTGGATCCATGGTAGCTGGAGAAAAACTAAGTTGGTCGGTGAAAATGTCACACTGTCACAGAATACTGGAGGTAGGGGGCCTAAGCTGACCCTAAGCTGGGGCCCTGACTAATCCCTCATCCTGGAGGTACTGTTAAAGGTACAGAGGTCCAGGCCGCCAGCGTAACCCCTACCTCCTGAGGATCCCTGCACCACAGTAATCTAGTCCTGAGAAGGACCCCGATCACAACAATTGGGAACCAGCGATAATATGCCCACACACAGTATTTAGACGAACGAGACAGTACAAGGGAAAAACCAAAACCACCTTGCATACAACTTCAACAAAACTACAACAGAGGGAACACCAACGGGAAAGGAGATAAATGATAAAGCGAGGAAAGGGAAATAACACTTTCAAATACACTTATCTCAGCAACTCCAAACACCACGATCCGCTCTGTAAGTCTGAATGAAAAGCTTTCACCGACACCTCACAAACAGACCTGCAGGAATATAAAGGAGTCTCACTAACGAAGCATTGATTGCAGCTGGGCGAGGCTGGACCTCAGCTAGCCCAGAGAGAGAGAGAATTAACTCCTTCACTGCCGAGAAAACACAAAGCACCAACAAGTCAGCTGCGAGAAGTCAGGCTGTGTACTCGTGACGATCTTCGTGGCAACACACCCGTGACAAATCCCCAGAGGAACCATCCATCATAATGAGGCAGATGGAGACACTTTGGACTCTGTTTGCCGTCTATTCCGGTGGTATCCATCTTTTTTGGCGTGCACAAAACTGTGGTCGCCCACACTTGTGCGCTAAAAGGATGCATAAAATAATGTGACACCACTGTAACAGACACCAGAGTCCAAAGTGCCTCCATCTGCCTCTTTATAGTGAGTGGTTCCATTGGGAGTTTTGTCTGAATCGTGTTTTGTCTGAATCGCGTTTTCTCTGATTTACATAGAAACTCCAATGTAAGCGCTCAACAGAGAGCGCAGGATAAATGTGAATCGAGCCATATTCCAATTTTTGGGATGTAGAATGAACAAATAGACAGTAGTACAAGAACAGTTTTTATTTTTATTTTTGCGCTGCTCATTGTGCGGTATAAATTAATCTACGGGTCAGTGCAATTACAGCGATACCAGATTTATATAGTTTTTTATGTTTTGCTGCTGTCACGCAGTAAAAATGATTGTTTATAAAAAAAAATTTTTTTTTTGTCGCCATATTGTGAGAGCTATAAATTCTTTATCTTTTGACGAACAGAGCTGTATGAGGGCTTATTTTTCACAACGAGTTGAAGATTTTTTTGGTACCATTTTGGTTTACATAACAATTTTTGATTGCTTTTTACTAAGATTTTTCAGACACAGAATGAATAAAAAACAGCAATTCAGCTATTGTTTTTATACTGTACATTCTTTTGCACCGTTCACCATGCGGTAAAAGTGATAAGACTGATTTATTCTTCTGGCCTGTATGACTGTATGATTACAGTGATATCAAATTCATATGACCCCCTGATTCATTTGCTGTTTTGGGGTAACTTTGTTTCTCCTATTTTCCTTTGTCCATCTCTTCTTAAGGGTATTATATAGACCTGTTTACCTATCAAAATATATTTGTTTAATTCACCTTATGGACATCTATGGCATACAGTATATGTTCCATATGTATTTCATGTTCCTTTTGATCAGGGATATTCACTGAGTATACATATTTTTGTACGGTTTGTACCTTTCTCTACGTGACCCCAGGTGCTCATGTCACTTATATTGATTGTCTATCATTATTGCTTGGGGATATTTTTAGCACACTTTTTATTGTTATATTTTTTAATAATTTGTGGAATATTTATTATCCCCCACACATTTTTGGTACACCAGTGCACTTATTTTGCACGTATTCATTGTTAGTGCTTATGGCATTTATGTTCAATATTATTGCTATTATTATTGTAACAGGTTAACCCTTTTTATTATTCACTTTTTTATGTATCTCTTAGTACACTAGTGCACTTGCTCCGCACTTATTCACCCACAGTGCTTATGGTATTATGTCTAACATCATTGCTGTCATTAGTAATAGGTTATTTCATCCATCCTCTCTCTTGTAGCTTCTAATTCCATCTGAGTTATATACCAGGTGCAAGTGTTTATTAGGATTACTATGTATTATGTATTACCTTTTCCACCTCCTTTACACACGATGTGATATGAGTCCTGTCCAATAGCGATCCGGGCTCCCCCATCTTTTGTACACCTAGCGGTATTTGCTAGCCGCACACTTTACTTACTTCCTTTCCTTGGGCTTGTGCGCATGCGCATTCATAGCACTCAGTGGCTTCCGGCCTTGCGCACTCGGAACAGTGTGCGTGCCACGTGTGCGTTCCAAGCGCACAATCCTGAAGTCACCTTTTACATCTATGAGTTACTGAGGAACGCTTCATGTGCCGCCTTCCACCCATGGCAACAATTGGATATAAGGCTAAAAACTTTGATTAATGGCTGTATATATAAGGAACACTGTCCCCTCCCTAGTTAACGCCCCTTGGAAGAAGCACTGGCGAAACGGCGTTGTCGGGGGTTCATCCACATGTAGATCTGACTACTAACAGTAAGTTCTAAGTGACAACTCCTTTCAAATCAGTACTACTCAGTACTACCGGGATTCAAAGCCTCCAAGCATTGCACTGTGCACTTTACGACGGGCTAGTCCCTATAATCTGTGTTTTATTTGATTCATGTTTACTGTTTTATGCCAATAGACTTCTCCATGGAAAACCTTGATTTATTAGGTTTCTTTTCTCCAGCACAATGCACCTTAGACGTGGGGTTATATATCTGCGTGGTTTAATTAGTGATCACATGGAGTCATAGCTTATTTTCAAATAGCATTAGGCTCATCTGTATGTGGATTGGTTAACGGTTTCCCTTCCCTGCTATGTTTATATGTTGTTTTATTGATTTTAGCATTATCAAATTAATAGAATAGAGTGTGTTCTTAAACCACTGGTAAAGATTACACCCAGCTACATTCAGGACACATCAGACCTACTGAATAAACTAGCAGCAATAGGTCCTCTACCAGAAGGATCCATCCTGGCCACCATGGATGAGGAATCTTTGTATTCTAACATCCCACATCAGGATGGATTAAATGCCTGCAAAATCTTCATAGAAAATACAGGAATTGTTGCTGATTCTGTGGTCAAACTTACAGAATTCATCCTCACCCACAATTACTTTGAATTTGATAACAACATATATCTACAGGAAACTGGTACAGCGATGGGAAGTAAAATGGATCCACAGTACGCAAATCTTTTCATGGCCAAGCTTGAAAGTGACTTTTTGTCCTCATGCCCCATCAGGTCTCTGGCCTACTATCGTTTCATTGACGATATTTTAATCATCTGGACGGGGTCTGAGCAACAGCTGAAGACGTTCCATGAACACTTTAATCGATTTCATCCCACCATCAACCTAACACTCAACTACTCCTGTACTGAAATTAACTTTTTGGACACCATCATCAAGCTACAGAACAATGAAATAGAGACATCCTTGTACCGGAAACCAATCGACCGTCCTACATACCTTAAATTGTTTACAGACAAGCCATCAGATACAATCGGATATGTTCCAACCCTATGGATAGAGACAAACACCTTCATGGTCTCAGAAAGACCTTTTTGAATCAGGGCCACCATCCAAGAACAATTGAGAACCAGATTACAAGAGCCACCAGAATACCAAGGAATCACCTCCTACATTACAAAACCAAACAAGAAAGCAACCAGGTGCCTCTAGTAGTCATCTACAATTCAAATCTGGAGGCGCTAAGGAGAGCTACACGGAAACTACAACCCTTACTACAAAAAGATGCCCGATTACAATCCATATTTCCAGACCCCCCACTTCTGTGTTTCAGGCAGCCCCCAAATCTAAGAAGCATCATTGTCAGAAGCTTTCTGTCATCTCCTCCAGCTACAGGTACCTTTCCTTGCAACCAAAAAAAATGTAAAACCTGTCCGTTTATAATGACCACAGACAAGATGATAATACCCAACTCACATCAGGACTATAAGATCCCAGGTACGTTCAGCTGTATCACATCTAACGTAGTGTACTTAATTATATGTACCAAATGTCCAGCTGGGGTCTTTATGTAGGGAAGACAGGACAAAAACTTAGGACAAGAATGAATCATTATAGCCACACAATAAAAGAAAAAAGAATAGATCTACCTGTAGCCAAGCATTTTTGTTCCCCTGATCATAGCATAAAAGACATGAAATTACTGGTATTAAAAGGTCATTTCAAATCTCAAAGAGAAAGAAGAATCTCAGAATATAAACTAATGGTGACCTTTAACACTTTCAGAGCAGGAATGAATGTGTCGCATGGATTTATGTCATTTTACATCAACTAAGGAATGTGCCCCTCAGACTTTTGAGGCCATCATAACACTAGACCTAGTCACAGAACAATAAAACCTTCACACTCCTTATCTATTAACTGCTAAAATATTTATAGCCAGAACTGTTTATCTCTCCCATAATAACTCTGCTTTCCGTCACCTGTCGCATCTATTGCATTATTTCTGTGTCTTATTGTGAATAAATATGTGACTCTTCACATTTTGTGGTATACTAGCCTGATGAAGAGACTTGAGTAGTCTCGAAAGCTTGCAATTTGTTACTATCTTTTCAGTTAGCCATTAAAAGGAATCAACCACTGAGGACTCTCAAATCAAAGCATTATCAAATAAATTTCTGAAGTTTTATTTCTGCGCATATTTCTATTCTGTGTCTATAATTTGATTTTAATATTGCAGCTGTGGGATTATATTTATTGTTGAAGTGGTATGCAGTGACTTACCTGGGACACTTGTGTTAATTGCTATATTCTAACTGAGACAAAACCGTGTATGAATAAAGGATATTTATTACACACAAGTCTACAGTTCATATACTACTAATCACCACACTAACACAGTACACAATAATAACAATAGCAGACAGTACTAATATACGATTAATTCCCAATTACCTAATTATACTTCCCACCAACTTGAGCTAAAAACATACTTACATTAATACTAATATCCCACCCGTCTATCACTACACTATCCCTATGGAGAAAAAGGGGTTACAAGCAGTGATCAGTAGACCCTCAGCCAGATATCCTCATCATGGTGTCCATCGAGTTTTACCTGAAGTGGCTTTTGTGATTTCTTTGTGTTCGTTTTTTTGCGGCGGTTTCACTGCGAAATCAGTTTATATATAAAATAGTAGCAACTTCCAAGCAGAAGCTTCTAGAAGAAAAGACCAATCACTTCTTTTAGCCGCTTCATAGCTTTTGAAGCCTGAAGAAGTTAAAACAGACGGATCATATGCACAGCAAGTCCTTTTGACTTTTCAGTACATATGTTCATTCTTTTTGACGTTTGCACAGCTTTTATTGTTTAGAATAGACATTTATCATCAATCCACCTGCTCTGTGCACAATGTTATGGAGTTCCCAGTATGCATACCATGCAAATAAGGCGAAAGACACAGAATCAATATAATTGGTATAACATTTTTTAATGTATACATATATATATATATATATATATATATATATATATAAATAAGGTCATGTGACCTAAACGTTGGCCCATTGCACACAGACGTTTGCTGATGATTGTTGTAATAAACTTCTAACTTTCGGCTTATATTGGAGAGCCTGGTTTCCTCTCTATCTACTTTCCAGAGCATCTTCAAAATCCCCTCACAGAAAAGAGAGAAGGGGGTTCATCCGAAAATCGTCATGCGCAGGAGCAGGTTTCTTCTTCAGCGTCTCAATAATATCACAGAAAGAAGACCGCTATTTCATTGATCCTCATCTGAGAACTCAGTACTGGTACGATGTTTCCCAAAGCTGATGGTAAACTAAAGAAAAGACAGAACAGAAGTAAAGGTGAATTATTTTTTTTTTGCATTTGAAATGAATGCAGATGTAATCTATATGTTCTCTCTTACCTGGGCTGACGTACAAGATGGACTCTTCTAGTGTCACTGCCAAACTCTTAACTTCTTCCTTGAACATTTAAGATGTTCCACTGAATTTTAGAAGGAAGCAGTGTTTGCGACACAGGGGGCACCGAAGGTTGGAGTTGAGCCAGGTAGAGATGCAACCCTGATGGAAACAATGATTGCATGGTAGCACTGTGACTCCCTCTCCGGTCTCATAATCCGTCATGCAGATGACACACGACTCCTCCTGAGATGTTACAGCTCTTGTTGGGAGGTTCCTAATTTGCTGAGCTCGCCAACTCTGCTGCCTTTCCTGCAGATTATATTGTGCAGGTGGTGATGGTGGCCGCATCTGTGGCGGAGACGTCATCACTCCCATTCCCTGCTGCTGAAAGATGATGTTGAACAGACGGTTTGCCTGCAGTAATTGTACAGGAGATCCACTTGCAGCTGGAGACTCCCTGAGTCTGCGGCTGGGCGGAACGGGAAATGGCCGTCTGAATTCAAACTCAGTGGCGGTGTCTGAGGATCCACTGTCATCCCTTCTGCTCTCTGATGTTTCTCTGGAGGGCTCTGCAGGGACCGGTCTAAGCGGAGAGCGGCTTCTTTCCCTGCTCTCTTGTCCTCTTTGCCGGAGAGGAGTTCTGGCTTCTCTGCCTCTCGCAGTGACAGCAGTGGCATCTGTTCTGTGTCCACCAGTAGTAATTGGTCTTCTCTGATCCCTTTGAGAAGATCTCAATTGATGGACAATCATAGCCTGACCTATAAAGAAATACAATTTACTATAAATATGCAAATGTTTATAAAAATACACTTTCGAGCCAAACGGAGTGAACCTGCTGTTGCTTTGGGGTTTAGGGAGAGGAGAAAAAATTGATTAATGTTTGGGCTAAATAAACCTGCTCAATGGATCCCCTCTCTACAGACATCACAGAGCAGGGGTGGAACCAGACTGAAACTAACACAGCCCCCAAGGACGATGAATGGGAAGGTGGAGGATGCACTGAGTGTACTGAAACCGCTTACCCCAGGGAAATCTCCTCCCAGAAAAGATCCTATAAGGTGGGAATATTCTCTCACTTACCCTGATTTTCTGGTCGGCTCATCCAAGTCTCGTTGTCAGCAATAAGCTGATGCAGCTCCCTGGAAGTCATGGTTCAGTTTCCCGGGGCTGAGATGGTAGAGTGATAGAAAATGAGAACTAAGTTCTCTGCTGGCACGGATGTTATGGTGCCAAAATATCAATAAGAAGCTGTAGAAGTAAAGCACTAGATGTATGAAACAAACTAGCTCGCACTTCCAAAACCAAGGTAGAGTCTCAGCGAAAACTTCAACTCTGAAAATGGCGCTGATGTCACCGAGTGCATAGATTGTATAACCTCACAGCATTCTATGTCACTGTGACATCACATGTGAGACCAACAACGCGCTGTCATGACGGCCGACTGTCCAGTCTGTTATATACATATTATAAAATGTTATATTATTATATATTATAATACACATTGTGAAAAAATATATATTATTACTAACCATCTAACACTCTTAAGGTGTGTATATGTGTCTAAAGCATAGGAGATATATATATACATCTTATGTATATCAGATGCCTTGGAATAATAATCTCATACTTACCTTTCAGACCCCCAGTACTGCTGCTGTCAGTGTCCCCGCCGACCTCCTGGCTTCTCCTTCTCGCAGTGGCCATTGTGTGACCACTGCAGCTAATCAGTTAATAGAAATTTCCCATTCATATGTTTCATGTTGATGTAAAATAAACACTTTTAGAAAAGAAAACAGATAAATAAGATTTTCAGAATCCGGCATGTACTAAGGTGGATACTCATGGTATGATATGCAGAGAGAGGAATACTGGGAGGGCACAGAACATGTTAGTCCACCTGCTTAACCCTCAGGATAATTCTTATCAGGTCATAGAGGGGTGTACATAGAAATCCACAGACCCCATAGCAAAGATCCGAAATGGGACCTCTTATTGGCCACTGGCGGCCATTAAGCAACCCAGTGGTGGTCACAGAGACCCCCTGTCTAGCTGCTTAGTTACCATAATTGCTGGTCACTATGGAAGCTAAGGGGTTAAACTGATGCAATCAGAGGTAGCTTGAATTGCAGCAATTACGAGTGGCTGTCTGCTGTGTAAAACAGCCGGCACCCACTGGGTATGGAGTGGTCTCAGCATGTGAGTCTACTCCTTATAAGCCATCATAACTTATAATGTACATATACGGTATAAGCATTCGGCACTAGGCTTCTCCTGTTCATGGGCCCCATAGCGTTCATGTGGTCCAGTTCTTTAGTGCCCATTCACATTAAAGAAAAATCATCTGAATTGATTGAATTTTGTGGGACAGGCCCATTATCCTCCCATTGAAAGCACATGCATGCTCGGCTGAATCAGGCATACATGAGTATAGGAGCAGTGAGGGAGAGAAGAGAGGAAGGGAGAAGACGGTGATTGGTGAGTATTTTAATCTGCCTCCATCACATAGATATTTAGGATGGATTAGGGAATCGTTATCTTGGAGCGCTTCTTTCTCCAATAAGTTTTTATTGATTTTTATAAACAAAGAAAAATATTCAAACAATGAACAGAAAACGCAAAAGTGTAGACAAATTATAGATGAAAGTTACCATAAAAGTGAGTGATGAAAACATCCAGCATGTGAAAAAGTGGAAATAATAGGAGGGGGAGAGATGCGGAGAAGATGGGGATAGGACATTACAGCATAATAATAGGGACCACTGGGGGGGGGGCCACAGGGACCAGTCCTGATGAACCATGACTATTGAATGGATATTGGTAGTGAGAACACTTTCATGGTGAAAATGGGAATTCAGTATCTTATAGAAGGTTTACAAAACTTTTTCAGACGTATCCTCAATAAAGAGGTAATGGTGGAAGGGTGAAAGAGGGGATGTGTGTTGATAATAGAAGGCCAATAAGATGTGTCTGATCTGCAAGTATTGATAGAAAGATCCACGTTGGCGCTATTACTTTTTAATAATTGCGTCTAACTAAAGAAACAATAAATCCTTGCTAATATCTGCCAAGTCCTCAGACTGCTTACCTCCCATGTAGACAGAATTGATAAGGGATATGGGGCTCTAATTCTCTAATTGAGATCTCACATAGAGGACACATTTCCCAGGTTCTCCAAAGGGAAACAGTAGATAACATAATTGGGAGTATAGGGGAACAGGAGGTAGGTTTGATGTATTCAGACTGAAGAGTTCGCCTGGCGAAACCAAATTTAGCAAAAAAGTTTTCAAACTGCATCCATCTGTGAGATTCAATTTGATAAGGATTGGATTATTGCTAGGCAAGAAAGGGCTAGGTGTGAGAACCTGTCCAGTTCAGATTCATGTGAATGATAAAGATGGTAGAAATGTTTCTTAATAATCATGGGAGAAGTAGATAGTATAATCCCCAAGTATGGAATGACTTCTTCCAACCACCTAAATAGGAAAAGCGATTCAAGTTTCAATTTATTATGAGCCTGAACATTGATAGGGAGAATTAAAGGGGTTGTCCAGTACTTTATATTACCCCCGCAATGTATCCCCCCGGGGCGCCTAAGGATATTTGTAATTACGTTACACTGCAGATACTGCCTGTGAGCGGCGCTATCACTGGCTGCTCACAGGCATCACGTGACCCCCGGCTGTAGCTGACTCTGACATCCGCTGACGTCATGACAAGTGCTGGCAGCAGCCGGGGGTCTCTGTCTTCTGCGATCCACGGTGGATGCCAGGCTGTGGGCGGGGTTACTCCCCCGCGTCACACCCAGCATCCACCGTGCTCTGCCTCTCCCCATTCATTGGGAAAGCACGAGTTGGATGCTGGGTGTGATGCGGGGGGTAACCCAGCCCACAACCCAGCAGCCACCGTGGGGACCCCAGCGCTAAGTCACGCCTCATTTGTCGTGACGTCATCATGGGGTCACGTGATGCTTGTGAGCGGCCAAGGATAGCGCCGCTCACAGGCAGAAACAGCAACGTAAGGTATTTACAAAAATCCTTAGGGGCCCAGGGGGGATACATTGGGGGGGTAATATAAAGTACTGGACAACTTTTTTAAGGCCTTGTGGAATTTTTTTTCTTTTAAACTGTAAATTTTTGTTAAAGTTTCAAAAGATAAATGATGCAATAGTATTTAAAAAAACATTCATATAAATGTTTGACTTATAAAATATAGAGATGAAAATAGTGAGGAAAACAATAAGGGGGAAGAAAGAGAGAAAGGAAGAGATAGGTGCCGGAGAGGGAGTCAGATCATATACAAGAGGTAGGATTTGTTAAAGTAGAGGTGGTGTGGAAAATGGAGTGTGGTTGCCATAGTGTGCCCAATGTAACAATGTTGTCTCAAATTTGCAATAAGTTTATTGTCAAATCTCATCGGACATTTATTCACATTAGTGTACACCCCTATAATACTATACATTAATAAGGAAAAGAGAGGAGGGGAATAAAGTTTGTGAATAAAATGTAACTTTTATTGCTTTGTATAAAATAGGATTATATATTAAAGTATCATACACCCAGATAAGGGTATATTTTTGATCACTGCTGTATAGATGTTATGGTATACCGTATTTTTCAGACCATAAGACGCACTTTTTCCCCCCAAATTTGGGAGGAAAATGGAGGGTGCGTCTTATGGTTCAAACGCAACTTACCGGTGGTGGTGGAGCGGGATCGCAGGGCAGCGGCGGAAGAAGAGGTGAGGCGGGCCGGTATCTGGCTGGGGGCCGGGCCTGGCTGGGTACCGGGGCCGGTGTATTTCTGTGAGCGGAGTTTGCAGAGCAGAGTGAGCAGCTTCCGGTGGCCGTGGCCATGTTCCTGAAGCTGTGCTCTACAGGAAAATGGCCACACCCCAGGTACCAGGCCACCAGCACCCCAGGTACTAGGCACCAGGCCACCAGCACCCTGGCCCCCAGCACCCCAGCGCCAGGCACAAGCACCAGGCCCCCAGCACCCCAGATACCAGGGCACCAGGCCCCCAGGTACCAGGGAACCAAGCCCCCAGCACCAGGCCCCCAGCCATGAGGTACCAGCATGCCTCCACTTCCGCCGGCTTCCTGAATGACCCTGCCTTCTGTGACCCCAGCTCCACCACCCCCCCAGGTAAGATACCTATTCAGCCTATAAGACGGACCCCCATCTTATAAAAAATATATTTTTTCCTATTTTCCACCCTAAAATTTGGGGTGCGTCTTATGGCCCGGTGCGTCTTATAGTCCGAAAAATACGGTAAATAAAACAGCTGTGACCCAATAAAGTCACGGTTGTTGTGACAAGATGTAAATATATAAATCAATGTAAATTGTCAACTGTACATTGTCAAAATTGGCAATCTTGTGTTGATCACAAGCGGAAAGGTCACCATATAATTTTTAAGGTTTATTGCCATTTAGTTTATAAAATGAAATGTCAGCAAAAGATTATAGAAAAGCGATGACGGCATGAAGAGATATTTCTATATCTGTGGAGTAGATAATTAAGTCATCAGCTTACAATCCAATAACATGTTTTAAAGTTACCAACGCTAAGACCAGAAATGTCTGAATTGGGACGAATGGACTCTGCCAGGTGCTCCATAATTAACGCAAAAATTATTGGGGTTGACCTGGCTGGTTCCATTCGAGCTTTTCAAGTTGGATGATAAGGAACTGGAAGAAAGAACCATGGCTTTGGGGTTGAAATATAGGGATGTTATAAACGATTTGATAAAGCCAGTCAAACCAAATTTGATGAGTACTTTGTCTAAGTAGCCCAGTAAACCGTATCAAAGTCCTTTTTGGCATTAGGGATAGGAATACTGCCTTTATCATGGGGGTCTGCTGCATCCTGTTAGTGAATTGGTATTCTGACCTGGTGTTGGTAAGGCTGTTTCTTTTTCTGTGATAGAACTTGATGCAACCATTTAGTGAACAATTTAGAAAAAAATATTCAGATCCCAGTTTAGAAAGGCTATTGGCATAAATTTCCCAGGGGCGACTAGAGGGTTACCTGGTTACTCTGATGCTGCTAGTAGAGGTAGCTTTTCCTCTGCAGCATCGAAAGAGTGCACGGAAGCTGGAGCTGGTGTAATCCAGTAATACGGCCAGCTTCAGAGCAGCGCTCACAAGCTCTATAGCAGATCTTGCCTAGGTGGCCAGTACTTTGGGCAATGATCTGTAAACTATAGAATTAAAAATCCCAATAATAAAGTTGCATGTTTTTATAAGTACTTTACAATTTTATGAGGGAGTCCCGTTAAATAGAGAAGTGGGTTGCTTCTTGGTATGACCGGACAATACTCATTAGTTAAAATATGGCTAAACCCGCAAATTATATCTATTATATTGGGGGACTCCTGGCTTTAACGTAACAGGCTAAGTCAGGGGATAATAGGATCAGATGGTGGGAATATAATTGCCCAATACTTTAGTTCTGTGGGAAGATAACCCGCTGCCACATGATTCAACAGGGACTTACTCTACTCAAGTCATGAAGAGCACAGGAACTCACGGCCTAGCCAAATGTTCCTGCTTTTGGGGGAGTCAGGATCAGTGTGTTAAGCCAACAGTTATCTAAGGTGCATGGCCAGATTACCGTAGGTTTTGGAAGGAGTCAGTAATATCGGGGATTGTTAAGCTTTAAGTATAGATAGAATTCCTCCTTAATGACCGCTGTATAATAATTTAACTGTTGCCTCTTTATGGTAGCGCATTAGAAAAATATGTGCTGCAAAAGGATCGCACACAGGCTGCTATTAACAGCGCTGGGCATAAAGCCCAATAGAATTGGTCTCCGATCAGTTAACCCCGTAGATGACTATATGTGGGCTAATAGTTTGCCTGTCAGTGTAAAGTATTCTGAAGCATTATAGAAGCGATCAAATGATCACCTCCCGTTTGCACGACATTAAGCTACAAGCTAGACGACCAGCTATGGATGGTCCATTGAACTCACTACGCCGCTCTTAAAGGCTTCTTGATGCAGAGCAAAACTGCACTAGAGGCGGAATGGAGACCTATTCTCTTCAACAATGAGTCTCGCTTTTGTCGTAGACACAATGATAGCTGTAGATTTGTCTGGAAACCATGTGGGTGATGGCATGAAGATGTCCTACTGTCACGAGTGTGTCAGGGTTGACTAACAGTCTTGCGGTGTCCAACGGTAGAAGGTTGCTGCATTTGGCTTTACTAACGTCTCCATGATCTTTTTACTATACCTTTCTCTTTAGGACCCAGCAGTGACCCTCACCTTGCTTGGGGATTATACCTTTCCCTTTAGGACCCTGCTTTATCCTCACCTTTCTGCTGTTAGTCAACATTTCCTTTTTGTTTCCTCAAATACACTCAGATTCTCAGAGTGTTGCTGGTGATAGCATGTTATACCTATTCAGGCTTTGGATTCTAGTGGTCGACTAGAATTACCTTGGAGTTTCTTTGTGGATTGTTGCCATGATTTCTCCTGTGTCATCTTGGAGCTAAGTGTATTCCCCTGTGAGTATCCCCTGTGTGTTCTTTAGTCTTTAGTGGGGCTGACTTAGTGCTCATCCCTCCCGCTCCCTTCCTAGGGCCTAGCCTTAGGGTCTGCTAGGGCTAGGTATCCTGCTCGGCGAACCTATTTAGGGTCGATAGGGCAGTTAGGGTTTGTCATTAGTTCTGTTTAGGAGTCTCCACTCTCCCCTTTCCTAGATTTAGGGTTCCTTTCCCTTCATTATACGCTGGGCTCTCCCCATTCCCAACGTGACACCTATTACCGGGAATATGGTGTGCGGTGGGATAATGTATGATAGGTGGACCATTCTAGACTTCACTCCAGGTGCACTAACATTTCATTATTATATCGATTTGGTGGTGGAACCAGTGCTACGACCATTTCTCCAAAGTGTGCAAGTGGCCGATTTTCAACATAACAATGCGAGGCCATATATTGCTCAAGCTATTGGAAGCAGCCTGCCTGGCCTCAACATGCTATAATGGCCTGCAGCATTTCCAGACTTGTTTCCCATCGAACACATCTGGGATATAATTGTCAGCAGTTGCAATAAGAGCTGTCAGTAGTCGATCCTACAATTTCCATAATTCCATAACTTTTCCTTCTTGATGTTGCATTTTCAGTTTTGAGAAGTGCAACAGTGAGTATTTATAAGTGTGTATGTAGTATATAGTGTAGACAATAGTGTGTATTTATAAGTGTGTATGTAGTATATAGTGTAGACAATAGTGTGTATTTATAAGTGTGTATGTAGTATATAGTGTAGACAATAGTGTGTATTTATAAGTGTGTATGTAGAATATAGTGTAGACAATAGTGTGTATTTATAAGTGTGTATGTAGTATATAGTGTAGACAATAGTGTGTATTTATAAGTGTGTATGTAGTATATAGTGTAGACAATAGTGTGTATTTATAAGTGTGTATGTAGTATATAGTGTAGACAATAGTGTGTATATATAAGTGTGCATGTAGTATATAGTGTAGACAATAGTGTGTATTTATAAGTGTGTATGTAGTATATAGTGTAGACAATAGTGTGTATTTATAAGTGTGTATGTAGTATATAGTGTAGACAATAGTGTGTATTTATAAGTGTGTATGTAGTATATAGTGTAGACAATAGTGTGTATTTATAAGTGTGTATGTAGTCTATAGTGTAGACAATAGTGTGTATTTATAAGTGTGTATGTAGTATATAGTGTAGACAATAGTGTGTACATATAAGTGTGCATGTAGTATATAGTGTAGACAATAGTGTGTGTGTGTATATAAGTGTGTATGCAGTATATAGTGTAGACAATAGTGTGTATATATAAGTGTGTATGTAGAATATAGTGTAGACAGTAGTGTGGATTTATAAGTGTGTATGTAGTATATAGTGTAGACAATACTGTGTATTTATAAGTGTGTATGTAGTATATAGTGTAGACAGTAGTGTGGATTTATAAGTGTGTATGCAGTATATAGTGTAGACAATAGTCTGTATTTATAAGTGTGTATGTAGTATATAGTGTAGACAATAGTGTGTATTTATAAGTGTGTATGTAGTATATAGTGTAGACAATACTGTGTATTTATAAGTGTGTATGTAGTATATAGTGTAGACAATAGTGTGTACATATAAGTGTGTATGTAGTATATAGTGTAGACAATAGTGTGCATTTATAAGTGTGTATGTAGTATATAGTGTAGACAATAGTGTGTGCATATAAGTGTATATGTAGTATATAGTGTAGACAATAGTGAGTATATATAAGTTTGTATGTAGTATATAGTGTACACAATAGTGTGTACATATAAGTGTGTATGTAGTATATAGTGTAGACAATAGTGTGTATATATAAGTGTGTATGTAGTATATAGTGTACACAATAGTGTATACATATAAGTGTGTATGTAGTATATAGTGTACACAATAGTGTGTATATATAAGTGTGTATATAGTATATAGTGTACACAATAGTGAGTATATATGTGCGTATGTGGTATATAGTGTACACAATAGTGAGTATATATAAGTGTGTATGCAGTATATTGTGTAGACAATAGTGTGTACATATAAGTGTGTATGCAGTATATTGTGTAGACAATAGTGTGTACATATAAGTGTGTATGTAGTATATAGTGTAGACAATAGTGTGTATATATAAGTGTGTATGCAGTATATTGTGTAGACAATAGTGTGTACATATAAGTGTGTATGCAGTATATTGTGTAGACAATAGTGTGTGTACATATAAGTGTGTATGCAGTATATTGTGTAGACAATAGTGTGTGTGTATATAAGTGTGCATGTAATATATATTGTTCATAATAGTGTGTACAGTCATAAAAAGTAAACATAAGTCCGTCAAGATCAATATAACCTAAGATGTTGATCCAGCGGAAGACGAAAACCCCAAGAGGCAGATGCTAATTGCCCCATATTATGGAGAAAATTCCTTCCTGACTCAACATACGGCAACCAGTCGTGTCGAAAGGTTTTGAGAATGACACAAATTTAGCTTTTCACAAACTGCTGTTTCAGTGAGTTTTTTTTTTATTTTTTAGTCAGATGTTTCAATTATCAGCATTTCATAAGTTTTTATTTTTTATTGACAAAAACATCAAGTTTATGTGAAGACTCAATAGTTACAGTGTTGTCCCTTATTTTTCAAAACTTCTGTCCTTCACCCTGGCAGCTGGATAAAAGCTTGTGGGCCAAATCCTGACTGATGGCCCATTCTTGTCTAATCAGTGCTCACAGTTTATCACATTTTCTGTGTCCTTCCGCTTTTTGAGTATTCACCACAGGTTCTCAATGAGATTGACATCTGGGATGTTTCCTAGCCATGGACTCAAAATTGTAATGTTTTGTTCACCAAACCTCTTAGTTATCACTTTGGCCTTGTGACATGGTCTCCATCATACTGGAAAAATCGTTGTTCACCAAATTGCTCTTGGGTTATTGGGAAAAATTGCTCTTGGAGGATGTTTAGATCCCATTCTTTATTTATAGCAGTGTTCTCAGGCAATATTGTGAGTAAGCCCACTCCCTTAGGTGAAAGGCAATTCCACACATGAATGGTCTCAGGATGTTTTTCAATTGGCATAACACAGAACGTATGGTAACATTCAACCCCTTTTCTTCACCAAACAATCATTCTTCTGGATGTCCCAAACAGTCTGAAGGGGACTTCATCAAAGAAAATAACTTTACTCCAGTCTTCTGTAGTGCAATTCATGTATTTCCTGCAGAATGTCAGTCATACTGGATGCTTCTTTTTTTACAAAGTGGATTCTTTGCTGCCCTTATTGACACCAGGCCTACCTCTAAAATGCTTCACCTCACTGTACGCATAGAAGCACTGACAGCTGCCTGCTACCATTCCTGAGCAAGCTCTGCACTAGTGTTAAACCAATCCCATAGCTGAATCCTCTTTAGGAAAGAGTCCTGGCACTTGCTGGAAAATTTTCAGTGCCGTGAAGCCTTTCTCTCAGCTGTGGAACCTCTGTCTTTGAAGTTTTTGACGAATGTTCTTGATAAGTGATTGATTTTCAGTTTTGAGAAGTGCAACAGTGAGTATTTATAAGTGTGTATGTAGTATATAGTGTAGACAATAGTGTGTATTTATAAGTGTGTATGTAGTATATAGTGTAGACAATAGTGTGTACATATAAGTGTGTATGTAGTATATAATTTTACGATCAGCATGTCCTTGCCTGTAAAGCCGTTCTAATACAAAGGAATGATGACTGCACCTATTTCCTTGGAGGTAACCATGGTTTACAGAAAAAGATAATGATTTCAAGCACCAGCACCATGTGTTGCGGCTGTCTAACAGCCATGAGACATGCAGCCGCGGAGACGCAAACATATTTGACGAGCACGCCGAGAATACTTGGTTAGGTCTCGAGACGTTCGCGCATCTCTAGTCGCTATAGTTGTGTTTGTCTGTTGAGAATTATATCTATTGATAACTTAGTTTTAAGCATTTCTTCTTTGATTGTCTTTCATGCATTATTATAAACCATGTATGGAATTATGGAGGACTTACTACTAGATGTATTGGAGTATTGTGGGATCTCTTCACAAACCACTTAGTGCAACTAAGTCCCAGGCCTTACTAATAACTCGCTGTCAGGGTATGTGCACATGGCATCTTTTAGACATCGGAGTATCTGCATAGTATAAGCTGTAGGAAAATACTTGAGGAAAACTCTGGTGATGTTTTACCTGAAACGTCTTTTGTGACATCACAAAATACATTAAAAACATATACAGAAGTGTTCAAAATAATAGCAGTCCAATATGACTAACCAGATTAATCACTGTTTTTGATATAAATTATATTACCACATGTCAAACAATTTACCAGTTGGTGCAGTAGATTCTAAGAAAACCACTAGACTCCGCAATCATGATCTGCATGTTTTTGAGTCTGTGTATTTGAATAATTAATTGAAAGGGGGTTTGTTCAAAATAATAGCAGTGTGGAGTTCAATTAGTGAGGTCAATGATCAGCTCCAGGATGATCAAAAACAGTCTCAAGTTACATGAGAGTACTGTGACAGTTAGAAGATGCCTGTGTGAAGCTAATCTCTTAGCAAGAAGTCCCCGCAAAGTCCCACTGTTAAAAAAAAGACATGTACTGAAGCGGGTACAATTTGCCAAAGAACACATCAACTGGCCTAAAGAGAAACACTTTGTGGACTGCTGAATGTAAAATTGTTCTTTTTGGGTCCAAGGGCCGCAGACAGTTTGTTAGACGACCCCCAAACTCGGCATTCAAGCCACAGTACACTCTGAAGACATTGAAACATGGTGGTGCAAGCATCATGATATGGGCACGTTTCTCTTTCTATGGTGTCAGACCTACAGTACAGACCAAAAGTTTGGACACACCTTCTCATTTAAATATTTTTCTATATTTTCATGACTATGAAAATTGTACATTCACACTGAAGGTATCAAAACTATGAATTAACCCATGTGGAATTATATACTTAACAAAAAAGTGTGAAACAACTGATAATATGACTTATATTATAGGTTCTTCAAAGTAGCCACTTTTTGCTTTGATGACTGCTTTGCACACTCTTGGCATTCTCTTGATGAGCTTCAAGAGGTAGTCACCGGAAATGGTCTTCCAACTGTTAGAACCTTGCTCTTAGGTTTTTTTTCCTTTGCTGGTCACATGACCTCGTTGGCCTATTTAATCCTGCTCCGCCCTTCTGGCTTTGCTGGACTTCATTGTATAACTACTTTCTAGCTAGCCTGTGCTCTGTATCTAACTCTGTTAGTTTGCTTGGTCTACGGACCTTTTTGTTCTTTATATTTTGTTTGTTTGTCTGTCTGCTACTGTTTCTGTTAGGAGGTGTCCCATTTTCCTCCCAGTCCTTAGTACTTGTAGGGATTCCTTCCCCACATCTATAGGTCTCCGTACAGACTAGCTTAGGACTTTAGCAGGTCTGATCGCAGGATCAGGTTCCCTGTTACATCGTAGGGATTCAGCTGAGTTCTATCGTAGGGACAGATCTCCTCTCTTTCCTTAGCTCTGGTAGCAGAACATAACACCAACAATCTTGAAGGAGTTCCCAGAGATGCATAGCACTTGTTGGCCCTTTTGCCTTCACTCTGCGGTCCAGCTCACCCCAAACCATCTTGATTGGGTTCAGGTCTGGTGACTGTGGAGGCCAGGTCATCTGGCGTAGCACCCCATCACTCTCCCTCTTGGTCAAATAGCCCTTACACAGCCTGGAGGTTTGTTTGGGGTCATGTTCCTGTGGAAAAATAAATGATTTTCCAACTAAACGCAAACCGGATGGAATAGCATGTCGCTGCAAGATGCTGTGGTAGCCATGCTGGTTCAGTATGCCTTCAATTTTGAATAAATCCCCAACAGTGTCACCAGCAAAGCACCCCCACACCATCACACCTCCTCCTCCATGTTTCACGGTGGGAACCAGGCATGTAGAGTCCATCCGTTCACCTTTTCTGCGTCGCACAAAGACACGGTGGTTGGAATCAAAGATCTCAAATTTGGACTCATCAGACCAAAGCACAGATTTCCACTGGTCTAATGTCTATTTCTTGTGTTCTTTAGCCCAAACAAGTCTCTTCTGCTTGTTGCCTGTCCTTGGCAGTGGTTTCCTAGCAGCTATTTTGCCATAAAGGCCTGCTGCACAAATTCTCCTCTTAACAGTTGTTGAAGAGATGTGTCTGCTGCTAGAACTCTGTGTGGCATTGACCTGGTCTCTAATCTGAGCTGCTGTTAACCTGCGATTTCTGAGGCTGGTGAATTGGATAAACTTATCCTCAGAAGCAGAGGTGACTCTTGGTCTTCCTTTCCTGGGGCGGTCCTCATGTGAGCCAGTTTCTTTGTAGCGCTTGATGGTTTTTGCAACTGCACTTGGGGACACTTTCAAAGTTTTCCCAATTTTTCGGACTGACTGACCTTCATTTCTTAAAGTAATGATGGCCACTCGTTTTTCTTTACTTAGCTGCTTTTTTCTTGCCATAATACAAATTCTAACAGTCTATTCAGTAGCACTATCAGCTGTGCATCCACCAGACTTCTGCACAACACAACTGATGGTCCCAACCCCATTTATAAGGCAAGAAATCCCACTTAATAAACTTGACAGAGCACACCTGTTTTACCGCATAACAGGGATCATGGACCAGTTGGCATATATTAAAAGTAGTGATGAGCGAGCATGCTCGCTACTGCTCGGTAGTCACCCGAGCATCTCACTGCTCGAGATGTCGGAGCTCACCCAGTATTTCCGGGGTTGCACGGCAGGAGCTCGGGTCCCCTCCCTGCATGTTTGGTGCTCTTTAGAGAGCCAATGAACATGCAGGGATTGTCTGCCACACACTGTAATGCTGGTCATGTTGGTTGTGGCATTACAGTGATTGGCTGGCCACACAGCGTCATCAAGTCTATATCAGACCTGCTAGTCACAGTCTACTTCGGAATCAGGCAGTGTAGGGAAAGGTGCTGCTGAGCTAAGGAGAGATTTGCTTGTTTCTTAGTTAGTGTAGTTATACCACCATATATTATACACAAATCCATCTCAACTAACAGTCCTTCTGAGGACTAATCCAGCTGCATAGATATCAGTGCTAGGCAGGCAGGCCGTGTATGTGGCAGACTGCAGTGCATATAGCAAGAGAGTCCATTCCAGTTCTGTCTGCTGCTGGTGCTTTTACAGATATTTCTAGAAATAGTCCCAGGTATCAGGGGCCAGGAATATTTTTTTTTTATCTTAATCCTGATTATTTGTTTAAAAAGCAATCCAGAGAACACACTTTTTCTGCTCCATTTGCCTGTTGGCACTGCGGAATACAGCCAGATCTTTTCCAAATTACAGAGCTTAAAATCCATCTATTTTAAATTGTGGTTTGTCCGTCACATGGATCACATATAAGTGCGCTCAAAATTCTGCCATTTCTGGCCTCCATTTAAATTTTGTTGCAGTGTGTTAGCGAAGCTATTGACACCAGTTCGCTGTTAAAAATAGTTACCTATAGGCCAGCTATTTAAAACTATGGTTTTCTGTCACACGTATCACATATCACTGCGGTTCAATTCCAGCCATTTGTGGTGAACGTGGAAAATATTGTCCTCCATTTAAAATGGGCAAGGCGCATGGCAAGGGACAGGGAAGTGGACGTGATGGTGATGATGGTGCATGCAGAGGACGAGGCCGTGGGCTAGCTGAAATTGTGCCACAACAAACACCCACATCTTCTCGCTCGACATTCCTGTCCCAATTAATAGGGGACCGCAGAACACCACTATTGAACACAGAGCAGTGTGAAAAGGTTATTGATTGGATAGCAGATAATGCTTCCAGTCACTTAGCGACCACCACCACCCTGTCTTCCACACGGTCAAGTCTCAGTAGCCGTGAGTCTGGACTGCATATTCCTTACCCTGATCCTCTTCCCCCCACCATGCCGAATGCCCGGAGACAACTGATCCTACACTTGGACACTCCAAAGAGCTGTTCACTTTTCCATTTATAGATTTGGGCCTCTCTCCTGGTCCACTTGAAGTGGGGCAAAAGGAGATCGCATGTAGCGATGCCCAAATATTTGAGCAGCCACGGTCACACGAAAGCGGGGGTGGGAAGAAAGAGGAGGACCAGGGTGCGGAAGTGGAAGACGAGGTGGTGGATGATATAGTAACTGACCCAACGTGGCCGGGTGACATACAGAGTGAGGACAGCAGCACCCAGGGGGAGGGAGGCACAACAGGAGGAGGGAGGCACACAGCAGGGGAAGGGAGCACACAGGGGGAGGGAGGCACAACAGGCAGGAAGAACCAGTGTGGTGGCCGCCCACAGAAGGGGGGCAACCATTCTCCGTAACACCAACACGACGGAAGTTGCCAGTACAACTGTTAGGTCTTCCCGAGTCTGGTTGTTTTTTAAAGACTCTGCCGATAACCCCAAAAAGGCCATTTGCACCACCTGCCAGGCCAGCATCAGCAGGGGGAGCAAAACTACCAGCCTGACCACCACCATCATGATCAGGCAAACGGCAGCAAAGCACCCGACTTTGTGGGCTGAACCCCAGGGTCCAGGAACAGTGTCTGTGGGTGGCACCACTGCTTCTTCCAATTTTGTGCATGCAAGCCAATCCCCTGACCAATGCGCATGCGAAGATGCCTCCTGCCCTGCACCTGTCATTGCACTCTCAACTAGCACCATCAGCAAGCATGTCCACGTCCTTGTCCCAGTGCAGTGTTCAGTTGTCTCTACCCCAGTCCTTGGAACGCAAGCGTAAATACACAGTCATTGCCCCACAGGCCACACTAAATTCTCACATTTCGCGACTGCTTGCGCTCGAAATGTTCCCTTTTCGGCTCGTAGAGACGGAAACATTCCGCAACCTGATGGCGGCGGCCGTCCCTCGGTACTCGGTCCCCAGCCGCCACTATTTCTCCTGGTGTGCCGTCACCGCATTACACAAGCACGTGTCCCACAACATTAGCCGTGGCCTCAACAATGCAGTTACTGGGAAAGTCCACCTAACCACGGACACGTGGATAAGTGCTTGTGGACAGGGACGGTACATCTCGCTGACGACACAATGGGTTAACATAGTGGAAGCCGGGAACCAGTCGGACTTTGGGATGGAACACATCCTCCTTACGCCAAGGATTGTGGGCCCTAGGTCAATGAGGGTTGCCCCCACAGTCTACCATTCCTGCACCTCATCCTCCTCCTCTTCAGCCTCCATCTCCGAAATGACCACATCAGTCACAAGCTGGGAGCACTGCAGCACTGCCTCAGCCAAGCGGCAACAGGCTGTGCTGAAGCTAATATCCTTAGGTGAGAAACCGCACAATGCTGAAGAGTTATGGACAGCTCTGAAATAGCAAGCAGATCTGTGGCTGACACCACTGAACCTACAGCCATGCATGGTCATGTGTGACAATGGCTGGAATGTGGTGGCGGCTCTGAGGTGAGGCGAGCTCACACACGTACCATGCCTGGCCCATGTGCTTAACCTCGTGGTTCAGCGGTTTCTCAAAACCTACTCGGAGCTGCCGGATCTGCTTGTCAAAGTACGCCGCCTGTGTACCCATTTTAGAAAGTCACCTACAGCTTCCTCCACCCTTGCTGTGTTTCAGCAGAGTTTGCAGCTTCCGGCTCACCGAATGATGTGTGATGTCCCCACGCATTGGAACTCAACATTGCAGATGTTGAGAAGGATCTGTGAGCAGACGAGGAAAGTTGTTGACTACCAGCATCAACAAGGCCATCGGTATTCAGTTCAGACTCCACACATAAGACCTCAGGAGTGGACATGGATGTCAGACATATGTACCATCCTCCAAAACTTTGAGGACTCCATCAAGATGGTGAGCGACGATGACGCCATAATTAGCATCATCATCCCGCTTCTCTGTCTTCTTAAACGCTCTGCTCACAATCAAAGAGGATGCATTGCAGGCGGAGCATGATGAGATGGAGCAAGGAACCATACAGGGTGATTACACACAGCTCAGCCTCATCTCATCCCAACATGGATTGGGTGACAATGAGGAAGAGGAGGAGGAAGAACAGGAGCTAGTGTCATGCGCTATAGACAGTACTACATGCACAAATGTCATACTGTCTATTCAGCGTGGATGGCCTGAAGACAGGGAGGAGGAGGAGAGCATGGTCACTCGTCCTCTTGGTGAGGACACGGAAGTCTTACCTGTTAGCAGTCTGGCATGCATGGCTGAATTTATGTTACGCTGCCTTTCCCGTGAACCTCACGTTCTCAAAATTTTGGGCGATAGTCATTACTGGTTGGTGACACTTCTAGACCCACGCTACAAGGAGAACTTTCTATCTCTTATTCCCGAATCGGACAGGTCTACTAAAATGGGGCAGTACCAGAAGGCCCTTGTTGCGGTATTATTAAAAAAATTCCATCTAAAAACGCTGGCGGCAGAGGTCACAGTTCGTTGGACAACCAAGGAGTACAGGCGAGAGAGACATAACTCCAATCCAGCAGAGGCAGGAGAACATTGTCAAAGTTCTGGGAGAGTTTTCTCAGACCCTCCCATCTTACAGGCCCTGAGGCGCGGGTTACTCTCACAGGGAGCGCAAAGTTTGGGAAGATGCTGAGGGAGTACCTTGCCGACCGTACCAACGTCCTCCATGATTCCCCTGTGCCGTATAATTATTGGGTATCCAAGCTGGACACGTCGCATGAACGGGCTGTCTACGCCTTGGAGGTCCTGGCCTACCCTGCTGCTAGCGTTTTGTCAGAGCGGGCTTTTAGTGCCGCTAGTGGAATTATAACTGATAAGTGCATCCGCCTGTCAACTGAAAATGCTGACAGGCTGACTCTTATAAAAATGAACAAGGGCTGGATTGGGCCAGACTTCTCAACACCACCGAATGATAGCAGCATAACAAACTCAAATCCAGTGTTTTTTTTTGGAAGGTCTATTCCCATGCACCTCTTCACACCCACACATGGGTATACGCTTACTGATTTTGTTTATTTGCTCTTGTCCTCCTCCTTCTCCTCATCCTCCATCACCATATCATTCACCACCATATCTACCATATCACCTCATCTACGTGTCTTGCAAAGGGCATTGGAGTTCCTCCAAATTTTTGGCAGCTTTTGCATTTACTGCATAGGCAAACACTATGGAAGAGCCACTTCCTAATAATGGGAACATTTTTTCATGAGGCCTTCTACGTCTCTTCCAAGGGGCATTCGAGTGCCTCCAAATTTTTGGCAGCCGTTGTCCTTACTGCATACCCTATAACTGTATAGCACAACCGCTCCTTTGTAATGGGAACATGTCCTTATTGTGGCCCTGCTCTATGTGTCTTTAAATTGGTAGTGGGGATTTTCCTAAATTTTGTCAGGCCTTCCAGTCACAGCATCGGCATTACCACTATAGGAGACCCACTCCTTTATAATGGGAACATTTTTTTTACTGAGACCCTCCTCTATGTCTCTTCAAAGGGGTATTGGGTTACGTACGTCCAAATGTTTGGCAGCCCTTGCGGTCACTGCATACGCAATAATAGTATAGGAGACCCACTTGTTAATAATGGGAACAACAGAGCATAGCCGGCTGATGGCTCTCTAACAAAAGCGAGGACCGACTGCTGGCCCTTTAAGAATAGTAAGGGCCGCCTGTTGCCCCTAGAAAAATAGGCTTTGTGACTTTCAGAGTCCCTCCATCATAAATGAAACAGGATGTGTCTGATGATGTGTCACACACCACATGGCCAGATAAGGTTGTAAAATGTTAAAATGACATTTCCCAGTGAATGCATTTGTCTTGGTTGAAAGCAAAAGTGCAAAAACGCATCAAAAATGCTATGTGTGAACATAGCCCTAGGTGTGGAGGAGCATTTTTGTTTTTGGTTATTTATTTTGCCTTATATACAAGTCTTTACCCTGCAAAGGATGTTCTTTAACATTTTTCCCAGTAAAATTAATTTTGGTTTCGTTTTTGTATGTTTTATTGTGAGTCCATAAAAGTGGCATAATACTCTGACAACATTGTTCACAGCAGTGACCTGGGAGTCAGAAATGCTTCCATGGGTCTTCTCCATGCTGTTCCCATGTCATTTGAGCACTGTTCCCATCGATTTCTACAATTTCTAGTCCCTCTGCAGACCGCCGGGGGAGGCCGCTGGAAAAATGCTTGAGTTTCCCATAGACTTACATTGGGCTCGTTGCTCGGGTCGAGCACACGAGCATTCCAATTTGCTCGACCCGAGCAATGAGCACCCGAGAATTTTAGTGCTCGCCCATCACTAATTAAAATGTTTGAAGAGATCATGTTGCCTTATGCTGAAGAGGATATGGTCTTGAAATGGATGTTTCAACAAGACAACGACCTTAAACACACCAGTAAACGAGCAAAATCTTGGTTCCAGTCCAACAAAATTGAGGTTATGGAGTGGCCAGCCCAATCCCTGGATCTTAATCTGATAGAACACTTGTGGGGAGACATCAAAAATGCCGTTTCTGAGGCAAAGCCAACAAATGCTGAAAAATTGTGGGATGTAGTCAAAGCATCCTAGGCTGCAATAACAGTTGACAGGTGCCGGAAGTTGGTTGATTCTAAGCAACATAGATGTGAAGCAGTTCTAAAAAACTGTGGGTATACAACTAAATATTAGGTTAGTGATTCACAGGAATGCTAAATGCTCAAAAAAAAAGAGCACGTATTGTGCGTTTGTAAAGACAAATGTAGACACTGCTATTTTTAGAACAGACCAATGTTCATTTTTTGTTATTAAAAAGTACTGTAAATTAGTAAAGTACTGTCTTTTTTGGACTATAAGATGCACTGGACCATAAGATGTACCTAGGTTTTAGAGGAGGAAAATAGAAAAAAAATGTAAGCAAAAAATGTGGTCATGATGCACTGTTATGTGGGAGGGGGTCTGCTGCTGACACTTGTACTGGGGTAATGTCCCCCACTTCTGTTAACATCCTCAATCATGGTATGACCCCTCCTTCTTGGTATACGTGGCCCTCATCCCCATCCTGGTATACATGGCCCTCATCCCCATCCTGGTATACATGGCCCTCATCCCCATCCTTGTATGCATGGCACCCCAAGCCCCCATCCTGGTATGCATGGCACCCCTTGATCCCCTATCCTGGCATGCATGACACCCGTTGATCCCCCATCTTGGCATGCATGGCATTCCCTAATCCCCCATCCTGGTATGCATGGCACCCCTTGATCCCCCACCCTGGTATGAATGGCACCACTTGATCTCCCATCCTGGCATGCATGGCACCCCTTGATCCCCCATCCTGGTATGCATGGCACCCCTTGTTCCTGGTATGCGTGGCACCCCTTGATCCTGGTATGCGTGGCACCCCTTGATCCTGGTATGCTTGGCATCCCTTGATCCTGGTATGCATGGCACCCCTTGATCCTGGTATGCATGGCATCCCTTGATCCCCCATCCTGGTATACATGGCACCCCTTGATCCTGATATGCATGGCACCCATATTCCTGGTTGTTGGTATATGCAACAGTTGTGGACTTCTTTGTTTGTGTGAAGGAGGACTTTATGCTGATTTGACAGTAGATGGCGATGTTGTTTCCTTGTTCACTGTATTGTAAAAAAGAAAAATGTCTCTCTTGTATTTTCTGTTTTGCACTTACTTCCTGATGTAGTATTGAGTGACTGTGTTTTTTTTCCTTTACCTCATGTTCTGAGAAGTAAAAGCTTGTTATCCCACGTAATCTGCTCTGTGAAGTTTCTACCGCAACTGTGGGGATCCAGAAGCTATGCAACAGGTTATGGGCTCAGGTACCGAGGACCCCAGACACCCAGGACACCGTAACGCTCAGCAAGACCCTTGTGAATGCAGAATTCTTCAGTACAATTCTCTCCAAACAAGTAAGACAAGTTAAAGATGACAAGTAGCACAGAGCTAAAACTCACAGTAGCTAAGCTGAATAATGAGAATTACCAGTTATGGAAGTTCAAAGTAGAAATGTTATTGTCTAAAGATGATTTATGGGAAGGAATCACTACAGATAGACCTGATGAGGATAATCAGACATGGGATAAGAAAAATAGACAAGCAAGAGCTACCATCAGCCTGTTAGTGGATGATGCTCAATTAATCCACATAAGGGATGAAGATACAGCAAAGGGAATGTGGGAAACACTAAGAAAGCTACATGAAAGACCCAGCTTAAATCACAAGTTATTTCTGCTAAGAAAGCTTTACAGTATGAGACTAAGTGCAGACAATGACATGCAGAAGCATATATTCTCTATTATGGAAGTGATATCACACCGGAGATCAATTAGTGAAGATATTAAGGAAAGCCATGTAGCAGCAATATTATTGTGCAGTTTACCGGATTCATATACTGCTTTGATAAATGCACTAGAGACAAGACCTGAAACAGACATTACATTAGAGTTTGTGAAGACCAGACTCATAGATGCATATCAAAGAAGGAAAGAACAAACAAATGATTCTTCTACTGAAAAAGATAATGGAAATGCTCTTAAAGCTATAGAATCAAAAATACCCTATAATAAAGAGACAAGAGAATGTTTCAGATGTAAGAAAAAAGGACATTTAAAGAAAGACTGTACTATATGGAAAGCAGAACAACAGAAATTACATCATAAAGAGAATACACAGAAGGTGAAAAACACAATTTCTGATTCATGTGAAAATAATTGGAATGGCATATTTAAAGTGACTGATAAGAAATCATTGTTGGGTTGGTTTATTGACTCAGGAGCAACAAGTCACATGACAAGTAATAAAAAATTCTTTACTGAACTTAATTTTAATAAGAAGGAAGCCATTTATCTTGCAGATGGAAGCAAAATAACTGCAGAAGGTGTTGGTGTAGGAATGCTAAACTGTTCTAACAAGTTTGGGCATGATTCAAAAATACTTGTACAGGATGTGTTACATGTTCCAGGATAAGAAGGAGGATTGTTATCTGTAAAACGTTTAACAGCTAAAGGACTTACTGTAAAATTCAAAGATGATGAGTGTACAATCCTAGCATGAAACAAGGTAATAACCAATGTGTAGGCAGATGAACAATTATATCATCTAGACACATTAAAGGAACAGATGCAGTTGTGTACACAAGATCACAAGAATTGTATTCACATGTGGCATAGACGTCTAGGACACAGACATCCTGAAAGTATAATGGAGCTACAAAGGAAAGAATTGACAAAGGATTTATTGATATCTGACTGCTCAATTACCGTAAGATGTGAATGTTGTATGAAATAAAAAGCCACAAGGATATCTATTGCTAAAGAAAGTGAAACGAAAAGCACAAGACCACTTGATTTGGTGCATACTAACATATGTGGACCCATGAAATTGACTACATCAGGAGGCAATAGATATATGGTGACTTTTATAGATGACTACTCAAGATACACAGTCACATACTTGAGCAAGAACAAAAGCGAAGTTTTCAATAAACTAGTAGACTACGTGGCAAAGTCGAATAATGAATTTCAGAGGAAGCCAGTTGTCATTAGAAGTGATAATGGAGGTGAATTCACAGGACACCAAATAGAAAACTACTTAAGAAAAAATGGAGTAGCAGAAAGGAAAAACAGAACTCTAACTGAAATGATAAGGTGTATGCTGACAGATTCCAAACTATCAGAGAAATATTGGGGTGAAGCAGCAATGACAGCTACATTTCTACAGAACCGACTTTTCTAGAAAACTGAAAAAAAACCATATGAACTGTGGCAAGGTATGAAACCAAGTGTAAATCATTTAAGAGTTTTTGGTTGTAAAGTTTTTGTATTCATTCCAACAGAAAAACGTTTCAAACTTCAAAATAGGTCCATGGAAGGAATATTTGTTAGATATAGTGAAAATTGCAAAGGCTATAGAATCCTAGATCCCAAAACAAACAGAGTTATGGTGAGTAACAGTGTGACATTCATTGAGGATTTAAATGAAAACACTATGATTTCACTGGAAACAAAAAATGAGAAAAACAGCATTAATATAGCTGAAGGAATATCTGATGAAAAAGAAGCTGAAATTAATAAAAAACAGAATACTGAAAGTGAAGAGAAACAACTACAAACAGACACAGAACAGAGATGTTCAATAAGAGAAAACAAAGGAAAACCACCATTACGCCTTTTATATAAGGCAAGTACAAGTAAAATTTATGAGCCTACCTCTTGGGAAGACATATCTCGACTTCCTGAAGAAGAAGCCAATAAATGGATAGAGGTAACAGAAATAGAAATAAAATCCATGCATGACTCAAAAACATGGACACTAACAGAATTACCAGAAGGAAGAAAAGCTATAGGATGTAAATGGGTTTTTAAAGTAAAGTACCAAACAGATGGCACAGCTGAACGATATCGAGCAAGACTCGTAGATAAAGGTTATTCTCAAAAATATGGAGAAGACTATGATGGAACATTTGCTCCAGTTGTCAAACATACTACAATAAGAACTTTGTTTGCATTTGCAGCAATGAAGCAAGTGGAACTGAAACATCTGGATGTAAAGACAGCATTATTGAATGGAAGTTTAACAAAAGATATTTACATGAAACAACCTCCAGGATTCAAAGATGAAAGTAACCCAAACATGGTTTGCAAATCACAGAAAAGTGTATACGGTTTAAAACAAGCTGCTAAAGCGTGGAATGATAAAATCATGGAAGTGCTCACAAATGAAAAATTTAAACGAAGCAAAGCTGATCTTCACCTGTACACAAAAAGACCAATGGACAGATGGATCTATGTACTCATATATGTTGATGACATTTTAGTTAGTTTTGAAAAATAAAGGGATAAAGAGGACATACTAAAAATCCTGAATCAACATTTCGAGATCAAAGACTTGGGAAATGTGAAACAGTACTTAGGAATACAGATAGAAAGAGAAGAAGATGGAAGTTTCCTACTTAATCAAAATCACATGATTCAAGACATAACCGAAACATTTGGATTGAAGGATGCGAAAACAGAAAAGTCTCCAATGGAAACTAATTATCTTAAAGAGATGAGTAGTGAGAAAAATGTGTTACCAAATAATGAAGAGTACAGAATGGCGATAGGAAAATTACTGTATCTAGCGACTGTTACAAGGCCAGACATTGCAGCAGTAGGAATTCTGAGTAGAAAAGTGTCCAAGCCAAATAAAGCAGATTGGAATGCTGTGAAGAGAGTAATACGTTATTTGAAAGGAACCAGCAACGTTAAACTGAAACTGCCTACAAGTGATAAATGCATTTTAACTGGATACGTTGATGCAGATTGGGCTGGAGATCCAACTGACAGAAAATGTACCAGTGGCTAACTTTTCTTTCTCTCAGGTGGATCAATTAGTTGGACTAGTAAAAAACAATCAATAGTAACGCTGTCGACAACAGAAGCAGAATATGTTGCAGCTGCACATGCGAGTCAAGAAGTTCTATGATTAAGACAATTGATAACAGACATAGGACAAGCACAGTTGGAACCAACAAAAATAAATGAGGACAATCAGGGATGTCTTGTTCTTGCTCAAATGGATAGAGTTAACCGAAAAACCAAGCACATTGATGTGAAGTATCATTTCTTGAGGGACCATCAGGAACAAGGAATCCTGAAATTAGAATATTGTCCAACTGAAGATATGACAGCAGACATTTTCACAAAGGCATTGAATGCTGAAAAACATCAGAGACTAATGAAGAAATTGGGTTTGACTGAATAAGTCCTTACTGTTGAGAAAGGGTGTTGGTATATGCAACAGTTGTGGACTTCTTTGTGTGAAGGAGGACTTTATGCTGATCTGACAGTAGATGGCAATGTTGTGTACAGTTTCCTTGTTTACTGTATTGTAAAAAAGAAAAAAGTCTCTTTTGTATTTTCTGTTTTGCACTTACTTCCTGATGTAGTATTGAGTGACTGTGCGTTTTTTCCTTTACCTCATGTTCTGAGAAGTAAAAGCTTGTTATCCCATGTAATCTGCTCTGTGAAGTTTCTACCACAACTGTGGGGATCCAGAACCTGCGCAACACTGGTATGCATGGAACCCCTTGATTCTGGTATGCTTAGCACCCCCTGATACCTATCACGCTGCCCACAAAAAAAATAAACAATCATACTCACCTCCTCTCTCCTCCAGCGCTGCGCCCCACTCTGCTGCCGACACTCTCACTGTGTGAGCCGCGGATGGCGTCCCTACCATGCGCCCTCACACAGTGAGGTGCTGTGCCGGAATAGTCACTGCTCCTCACACCGGGACTGTGTGTGCGTGGGGAGCAGTGACCATTCACTCTCTTCAATAGCGTGCACACTGTAGCCACAGCGCTACTAAAGACCATGAATATTCACTACAACCCATGGGAGTGGGTTGTAGCGAATATTCATGGACTTTAATAGCGGGCAAACAGACCGCTGGCCGCAGCAGGAGCCGCACTGCGGCTACAGTGTGCGCGCTATAAAGGAAAATGAATATTCATTACTTTCCACACCCATGGGCGTGGGGAGCAGGGAATGTTCATTTTCTTTAGCAGTGGGCACACCAGTACATATGTATATATGGTCGGACTATAAGATGCACCCCCCCACACTTTCCTCCAAAATTTTGGAGGAAAAAAAGTGCATCTTATAGTCTGAAAAATACGGTAGTTAAAATGTTATACATTTCTCTACATGTTTTGAATTAGGAAACATTGTGCAATGTTCCCAATGCATGGAAATAAAAATTACTGTAAAGATTTTGTACTTAACTCATGTTTTTGAACGCACTGCTATTATTTTGAACACTACTGTATAAAAAAATATATACAAAATAGTGGTGGCTTCCAAGCGGAAGCTGCTAGAAGAAAAGACCAATCACTTCTTTTAGCGACTTCACAGCTTTTAAAGCCAGAAGCAGTTAAAAGAAGTGACAAAAGACGTATCATGCTGTAATCTTAATTACGTCATCGCTCGTCACTACAGCTGCGTTCTCATGCTACTGGCAGTGTGTTCTGGCTGTCGTGCTGAGCGGTCACATTACTAATGTCATCTGGATGTAGCAGTCGGGGATCGTCGTGTAAATAAATAAAATAAAAAAATGGCGTGGTCTCTTCTAGTCTTGATAACTAGCGTGGGTAAAGCTGACAGCTGCGGGCTAGAACAATAGAAAAACAGAGTGGTTCCACGCTATTTTTTTAAATTATTTAAATAAATAAATTTAATAAACTGTGTGGGGTCCCACTTTTTGACAACCAGCCAAGCTAAACCAGACAGCTGAGGGCTGATATTCTCAGACTGGAAAGCAGCCATGGATATTAGCCCTCTCCAGCCTAAAAATAGCAGCCTGCAGCTGCCCCATTAGATGCGCCAATTCTGAAGCTTTGCCCGGCTCTTCCCACTTGCCATAGGCGGTAGCAATTGGGGTAATAGTATTGGGGTTGATGTCAGCTTTGTAATGTCAGCTGACATCAAGCCAAATGGTTATTAATGGAGAGGTGTCTATCAGACGCCGCCATAACTAGACCCGTAAGTTTAAGTTAAAAAACACACACAGAGTAAAGTCCTTTATTTATTTATTTAGAAAGGATGGGATCAGCGAGCAATATAGGCCAGGATTTCTCCAGACATTGACACAACAAGTTTGTTTGTCCATGGTACTGTGTGCTAAATCTAATACAATTGTTTGATAGTTATATTTGGTCTGATGGAATACAGTGCTTCATGACGTAAAGTATGTCTTGCTCTATTAAAAGCTTTTTTGATGAAACAACGGCTGTATCCTCTATTTAGGAATCTAGATTTAAGCTCCAATGCATAACGTTCTAACTCAGCCTTGTCTGAACGGATTCTACATAGACGCAGAATTTGGCCAATAGGAATGGACCGAACCATGGCTGGGAGATGTGAAGAAGAGGCGTGCAAAAGTGCATTAACTGCCGTTGATTTACAAAATAAATCCGTTTGTAGGCAATTTTGATTATCTCTTTTAGTTTTCACATCCAGGAATTCAATGGAATTCCTATCATAATGGTACGTGAGATGGATTTCTACTTTCTTTACACCTTAGTATTCTCATATTTGTCATATCTTCACCATCAGTGTTCACTCTTGATGTTCACATTCTATTTGTTTATTTATTCACCCCTTGAATAAGCAATACATTATGTCAGGACTGCGAATATTTTTAATTACATTTTGGCCATTTTTGCCCTCTTTCAAGATGGTGTCTTTTGTCTCATGTGCCCCTTGTCTTCCTGCTTTATAACTCCATCCCAGCCGCTAATCAGTGCTAGAGTATTCTGCCTGTGACCTGTTCCTGGTGGTTTCCTAGTTTCCTGCTCTGCCCTGCAGACTTGTGTGGATCTTCTGTTACCTGCTCTCAGAGATTCTGCTGCATTCAATTGTTACCTGTAGTCCTTCTTCTCCTGGCTGCTCCTGCTGCTACCTCTGAGCCTCAGTCTTCACCTGCATTCTGCTAACAAGTAAGCTGGTTTCTGTTCTGACTCACCTGCATTAGATAGCTGCAGAGCACAGGACTGTGCTGCGCTTTCAGGGACTTCCTACCCAGGCCTCCCTGGATTATCTAATATATATATTGTATGGACTTCCTTGCATGGACTTGATAAAGACTTCCTTGTTTTCTAGCATCCTCTAGTGTGAACTGTGCTTTACAGATTGCTTTGCTGATTGCATTTAGAGCACAGGACTGTGCTGCATTATCTGGGACTTCCTACCCAGGCCTCCCTGGATTACCTAATATGTATTGTTTGGACTTCCTTGCATCTATATGTATACTTGTGTATGGACTTGATAAAGACTAACTTGTTTTCTAGCATCCTCTAGTGTGAACTGCGCTTTACAAACTTCTCAGCTGATTGCATTTTCCCCTGAACATTTATGGTCTTTTCGCCTGCACTTGTTTGAATCACCGTGTGTTTATAATATACACTTTGACACCTATAAGCTGTGTTCTGTTGTATCTTTGTTCCACGCAAAAAGACTCCTGTGGTATCCATTATAATTATTACAGGATACTCTAGCCTAAAATAAGGAGTCTGCTGGAACAATGTCTGCAGAAAGCAAATTAGAGCAGGTGTATTCCGTAATTAGATCTCTTCAGAAGGAGGTGGAAGGTCTGCAAAAGAAACTTGGAGGCATTGAATGTAATGAACAAGCATCTGGACAAACTTTACAGGACTTAAATACCCGAATGGCAGCCCAGGAAAAAAAACTAGCGGGCTTGGACTCCCAGTACGGATGGGCTTTCCAGGACACTAGTACTCAAATGGCGGCACAAGTGACTTTACCTTCTGGGATACCGCCACCAGCTAGCCCACCTAAGTTGCCTCCGTTCAGATTTAATGGTGAACGTGACAAATTTCGTGGCTTTGTGAATTAGTGTATGCTATATTTTTGACAGCTTCCTTACTGATAGATCTAAGGTATTGTGTGTAATTATGCTGCTGATCTCACGAGCACTCGCCTGGGCGAATCCGATGATCGACTCTCGTGATCCACGGTTAAATAATTTGGATGATTTCTTAGCCGCTATGGCATTAATGTTTGATGACCCTAACCGCCGTGCAACCGCTGAGTCTGCTTTACTATCTTTACGCCAGGGTAAACGTTCTGTTGTTGAATATGCTACTGAATTTAGGAGATTAGCGGTAGATACCAATTGGGACAGTTATGCACAATTACCTATTTTTAAGAGAGGTCTGTCTAGCATTTTAAAAGATGAATTGGCCCGCTCTGAGTCACCACAAGAGTTAGAAATGTTTATACAGCATTGTGTACGAATAGACATACGCCTTACTGAACGTAGGCAGGAGAAATTGGCTGTATTTAATCGTATGTATAACTTTTTCCTTCCTCCCAAAGAGCCTGCAGGTAAAACATCTCGGGAGGTAGAAGAAGCGCCCATGCAAATTGATTCTGTGCAGAGGCGTGAGAGTAATGAGCGCCGGGAGCACCGCCTGCGAGAGAGGCTATGTTTCTACTGCGGCCAATCTGACCACTTTCTAATCAACTGTCCCAAGCGGCCTAACAAGGTGTTAGCAGCGTTAGGACAGTATGATAACACTGATGATGAATCTGACATCTCTGAATGTAGCCTGCCATTAAATGCTGCATTCCATTCTCTCTCTATGACTACACCTCACAAGGAGTTGAAGGATAAGAACTCTCACTGTTCACTCCCTATTAAGATCCTGTGTTCAGGGCAGTGGATTTCCAGTGCAGCTATGATTGACTCTGGTGCAGGGGGCAACTTTATGGACATTACATTTGCCCAAAAACATGGTATTGAGATACAGCGAAGAACCTCTCCAATTACCATGGAAACAGTGGATGGGTCACCTTTAATCTCCGGGCCTGTGGATCAGGAGACTGTACCTCTTAAGATTTTGTTGGAGCCTAATCATCAGGAGCAACTTTCTTTCTTGTTAATTTTGTCTCCTCATTTCCCTGTGATTTTAGGCATCCCTTGGTTGCGTTCTCAGAACCCGACTATCAACTGGGAGACCAAGGAGATTATTTTTCCGACTAGGAGCAACCCAGTGATAACTGAAGCTGTCCCTGAGTCCACTGATACAAAATATACTGTACAGGTATTCACTTTACCTTCAGCGTATAAAGCATTCTCTGACATCTGTGACAAGAAGAAAGCAGATCAGCTTCCTCCACATAGGCATTATGACTGTCCCATTGAGCTGCTTCCTGGGGCGGCTATTCCTTATAGCAACGTATATCCTTTGGCAGCACCTGAACTTCAAGCCTTGAAGGAGTATATTGATGAAAATCTGGCCAAAGGCTTTATACGTCCTTCTTCCTCACCAGCAGGGGCGCCTATATTTTTTGTAAAAAAGAAGGATGGGACCCTAAGACCCTGTATTGACTATCGGGAACTCAATAAGGTAACCATACGGAATCGTTATCCTTTGCCTTTGATTCCAGAATTATTGGAAAGAGTCCACCATGCCAAGGTGTTCTCTAAACTAGATCTTCGTGGGGTTTATAATTTGGTGCGTATTCGTTCCGGTGATGAATGGAAGACAGCATTCAGATGCCGGTATGGACACTTTGAATATCTGGTGATGCCCTTCGGGCTTTGTAATGCCCCTGCGACATTTCAACATCTGGCTAATGACATTTTTAGAGATTTATTGGATCAGTTTGTGGTGATTTATTTGGACGATATTTTAATTTTTTCTGACTCTCTACAGGAACATGAAGAACATGTCAAAACTGTTTTGAAACGTTTGAAAGAGAACCATCTGTATATTAAGCTGGAGAAGTGTGCGTTCCATCGTTTTGAAATACAGTTTTTAGGTTATGTCATCTCTCCTCAGGGACTGAACATGGAATCTGGTAAGATTCAGGCAATCCTTGACTGGCCAGTACCCAGAAACGTTAAAGAGGTCCAACATTTTATTGGTTTTGCAAATTTCTATAGATGTTTTATTAGAAATTTTTCTGACATTGTCCATCCCATTACTTCCTTGACAAAGAAGGAAAAGCCCTGTAAGTGGTCATCACAGGCTCAAGAGGCTTTTGATCGACTTAAGGCTTGTTTCACCTCAGCACCGCTGTTGATCCACCCAGACCCAGCACTTCCTTTCATTGTGGAGGTGGATGCTTCTGATAATGCTTTAGGGGCCATTCTCTCCCAAAGAACTGGAGAGAAGAGTCTGCTACACCCTTGTGCTTTCTTTTCCCGTAGACTTACTTCAGCTGAGACAAACTACGATGTGGGAGACAAGGAACTGCTAGCTATTCTTGTAGCTTTCAAAGAATGGAGGCATCATCTGCAAGGAGCCACACAACAGATCGTAGTGCTGATTGACCATCGCAATTTGGAGTTTCTCAGATCCGCTCGATGTCTTTCTCCTCGTCAGGCTCGTTGGAATCTATTTTTAAATCAATTTAATTTTGTTATTTCCTACCATCCAGGTTCTTGTAATGGGAAGGCTGATGCTTTATCCGGAATCCATGCTGCGGATTCAGTACCTGGAGCCCCGTCCAAGACCATTCTATCCGATGCCAACTTCATCGGAGTTATCCACGATCAGGACTTGTGGAAGGAGTTCAAGGAGGCCTATGACGGTGATGTATTTCTGGCCAATTCACCTGTTGATATTAATCTTGTCCTTAAGGGTGGCATGTGGTTCAGGGATCGATGTATCTCCGTCCCTGAGGCCGTTCGTCTGCAGATCCTCAAGTTGGTCCATGACTCCAAGGTGGCTGGTCACAGGGGGGTACAGAAGACACAAGAGTTCCTAAGCCGATTTTTCTGGTGGCTGACTTGCTTGAAGGATACTAAGGACTATGTTCTCTCCTGCGAGGTATGTGCTCGTTATAAGACTCCTCGTATGTCACCTATGGGTCTTCTTCAACCATTACCTGTTCCGTCCCGCCCATGGGGCTCTATCTCAATGGACTTCATTGTGGAGCTGCCTACATCAGGTGGCATGAATACGATCCTGGTGGTAGTGGATCGCCTGACTAAAGCCGCTCATTTTGTTACTAGCCCCGGTCTTCCCCCAGCTAAGGATACAGAGACCTTGGTTATACAGAATGTTTTTCGGCTGCATGGGGTCCAGGATGAAATCATCTCTGACCATGGAGTGCAGTTTACCTCAAGATTCTGGAAGGAGTTTTGCTTTGCACTCAATATTAATGTCTGTCTTTCTTCCTCTTATCACCCCCAGACGAACGGTCAAACCGAGCGTACCAACCAGACCTTGCAACAATATCTACGATGCTATGTCAGTCATCTTCAGGGTGATTGGTCGGAGTTACTTCCATTAGCTGAATTCTCATATAACAATTCTCAGAGTGCCTCCACTAAGTTCACACCTTTCTTTGGCAATCTGCTTTACCATCCGAGTATCTTACCTAGGTCTCCGATTAATGCTCCGGTTCCAGCTGTAGAGGAGAGGCTGACTGCAATGAGGCAAAATCTGGAGGTTCTGAAGGAATCTTTGACCTCAGCTCAGGAACGTTACAAGAAATCGGCTGATAGATTCTGTAAACCGGCACCCATGTTCAAGGTAGGAGATTCCGTGTGGTTATCCACTAAAAATCTGAAGTTGAACGTTCCTTCACAGAAACTTGGACAGAAATTCATCGGCCCTTTAAAGATCAATGGTATTGCGAGCTCTGTGGCCTGCCGTCTGAAGTTGCCTAGGACTATGAAGGTACAGCCAGTTTTCCATGTTTCTTTACTAAAGTCTATACTTCCTAATACCTTCCAGGGACGTGTTGTGCCACCTCCACAGCCTGTGGTGATTGATGGGCAGGAACAATTTGTGGTGGAAGAGATTATTGATTCTAGGTTTTGCAGGAATCGGCTCCAATATCTGATAAGATGGCAGGGGTATCCCCCTGAAGAAGACTCTTGGGAACCTGTGGAAAACATCAATGCCCAACAGAAAATTACTCGTTTCCATCAGAGATTCCCCGAGAAACCAGGTCCAGGATCGTCCTGAGGCCGCATCTAAGGAGAGAGTAATATCAGGACTGCGAATATTTTTAATTACATTTTGGCCATTTTTGCCCTCTTTCAAGATGGTGTCTTTTGTCTCATGTGCCCCTTGTCTTCCTGCTTTATAACTCCACCCAGCCTCTAATCAGTGCTAGAGTATTCTGCCTGTGACCTGTTCCTGGTGGTTTACTAGTTTCCTGCTCTGCCTGCAGACTTGTGTGGATCTTCTGTTACCTGCTCTCAGAGATTCTGCTGCATTCAGTTGTTACCTGTATTCCTCCTTCTCCTGGCTGCTCCTGCTGCTACCTCTGAGCCTCAGTCTTCACCTGCATTCTGCTAACAAGTAAGCTGGTTTCTGTTCTGACTCACCTGCATTAGATAGTGCAGCACAGTCCCGTGCTCTGCAACTATCAGGGACTTCCTACCCAGGCCTCCTTGGATTATCTAGTATATATATTGTATGGACTTCCTTGCATGGACTTGATAAAGACTTTCTTGTTTTCTAGCATCCTCTTGTTTGAACTGTGCTTTACAGATGGCTTTGCTGATTGCATTTAGAGCACGGGACTGTGCTGCATTATCTGGGACTTCCTACCCAGGCCTCCCTGGATTATCTAATATATATTGTTTGGACTTCCTTGCATCTATATATATATTTGTGTATGGACTTGATAAAGACTTCCTTGTTTTCTAACATCCTCTAGTGTGAACTGCGCTTTACAGACTGCTCTGCTGATTGCATTTTCCCCTGAGTGTTTATGGACTTTGAGTTTTTGTCTGCACTTGTTTGAATCACCGTGTGTTTATAATATACACTTTGACACCTATAAGCTGTGTTCTGTTGTATCTTTGTTCCACGCAAAAAGACTCCTGTGGTATCCATTATAATTATTACAGATGTCTTGCAGGGGGATGCAGCAGTGTTGAAATTTCCAAACTTTTGAAGCGTGATCACCGAACAATCAAGCGTTTCATGGAAAATAGCCAACAGGGTCGCAAGAAGCGTGTTGGCCAAAAAAGGCGCAAAATAACTGCCCATGAATTGAGGAAAATCAAGCGTGAAGCTGCCAAGATGCCATTTGCCACCAGTTTTGCCATATTTCAGAGCTGCAATGTTACTGGAGTATCAAAAAGAACAAGGTGTGCGATACTCAGGGACATGGCCAAGGTAAGGAAGGCTGAAAAACGACCACCTTTGAACAAGAAACATAAGATAAAACGTCAAGAATGGGCCAAGAAATATCTTAAGACTGATTTTTCAAAGGTTTTATGGACTGATGAAATGAGAGTGACTCTTGATCGGCCAGATGGATGGGCCAGAGGCTGGATCAGTAAAGGGAAGAGAGCTCCACTCCGACTCAGATGCCAGCAAGGTGGAGGTGGGGTACTGGTATGGACTGGTATCATCAAAGATGAACTTGTGGGACCTTTTCGGGTTGAGGATGGAATGAAGCTCAACTCCCAGACCCACTGCCAGTTTCTGGAAGACAACTTCTTCAAGCAGTGGTACAGGAAGAAGTCGGTATCGTTCAAGAAAAACATGATTTTCATGCAGGACAATGCTCCATCACATGCATCCAACTACTCCACAGCATGGCTGGCCAGTAAAGGTCTAAAAGAAGAAAAAATAATGACATGGCCCCCTTGTTCACCTGATCTGAACCCCATAGAGAACCTGTGGTCCATAATAAAATGTGAGATCTACAGGGAGGGAAAACAGTACACCTCTTGGAACAGTGTCTGGGAGGCTGTGGTAGCTGCTGCACGCAATGTTGATCGAAAATAGATCAAGCAACTGACAGAATCTATGGATGGAAGGCTGTTGAGTGTCATCATAAAGAAAGGTGGCTATATTGATCACTAATTTTTTTTGTTTTTGCATGTCAGAAATGTTTATTTCTAAATTTTGTGCACTGATATTGGTTTACCTGGTGAAAATAAACACTCCAACTTCCAAAAATATTAAGCTTGGATATTTATGAGTCTTTTGGGTTGATTGCGAACATAGTTATTGATAAATGATAAAAATAATCCTCTAAAATACAACTTGCCTAATAATTCAGCACACAGTGTAGTTAACATGTCTTTAGTCATCCTTTTTTCAGTTAATTAAATGTATTTCTTTTCCTTTTTTTCCGACATCGGTCACACGGTCACACGTTGATCTGCAAACTTTTTGTAGAGCTGGGCATTTTAAAAACCTCCCAGTGCAGTCACTCCGCAATAAAATCAAATTATATCTGCAGCAGAATAAATTACCCGCAGTCCCAGAGGAAGCACTATTACATTTAGAGAAAGACTTTTCGCTTGAAGAAGTCAGTACAACCATGAAAGAATTAAAGCAAGGGAAAAGCCCTGGCCCAGATGGATATTCCACTGGTTTCTATAAACAGTTTTCTGAACTGATAAGCCCTCTATTCCTATCGGTATGTAACTTCATATCACTGGGAGGCTCTTTTCCATATCAGGCCTGATCTGCCCACATCACAGTGCTCCCCAAACCTGGATAAGATTTATCATCGTGCAGTAGTTATCGCCCCATTTCCCTGATAAACCTAGACATCAAAAATGTATGCAAAAATGATCGCAAAAAGATTGTGTCCTCTTCTCCTAAGACTGATAAATCAGGACCAGGTGAGATTCATCCCGGGACGTGAGGCGAGAGGCAACACCATAAGGACTATTTTGTTGATAGATGGAGCGGGGGAAGGGGGGGGATCCCATATGTATCCTGTCAATTGACGAAGAAAAAGTGTTCGACAGGGTACACTGGGAACTCATATTTCAAGCTTTCGAGGGAATTGGACTGCGGGAGAATATGCTCCGTAGAATAACTGCACTATACACCTCTCCTATTGCTCAAGTTAAAGTTAATGGTTCCATTTCAAGCCCGTTCTCAATATGGAATGGCACGAGGCAAGGTTGCCCCCTTTCACCCCTCCTATACATACTAACCATGGAATACCTTGCAACTGCAATACGTGGTAACTCCTCGATCAAGTGAGTCAAGCTCCAATCGGAGGAAAATAAATTAGCATTATTTGCGGATGATATCCTTTTATATATTACATCCCTGATCATAAGTATACCTAATATCATTTCGGAATTACACAAATTTGGCTCCCTAAGTAATTTTAAAATGAACCCCCACAAATCTGAGATAATGAACATATCATTGCAACCATCATTAGTGACCCAATTAGGTGCCGCCTTTCCCTTCAAATGGCGCTCGAATTCGATTACCTATATAGGAATTAAAATAACCGCCAAAACATCCCAATTGTATGACGCTAACTTCAAGAATGCTTTATATAAAGCTGAGCTTGATCTAGAGGAATGGTACAAACTACAGCTATCTTGGTTTGGCAGGGTCAATGCAATAAAAATGGACCTTCTACCATGCCTTCCAAACAATCCCACTGTGTTTACCTGCTTCCTTTTTCTCCCGACTTAAGAAAGCGATTACCAGATTCATATGGTCTCATAACCGACCACGCCTCTTACTTCCTACAAAGTAAATCCAAATTGGACTACCCAATTTCACTCTTCATAGCTCTGCCTCACTCGGAACCTGTGTACTAGATCTATCCATAATAAAAACAACAAAAAATAGGTTAACTTTGAAAAGTACCTCTCCTGTCGTGACCCGCAGGCGGTCCTGTCATCTACAAGAGCTGTGGAGGAAAGAGGCGAGCCCCTCCCCTTCCTTACCAAAAATCTCACACTATTCTTTAGACAAAGGAATAGGTCTCTTCATATATCGCCCACATCCGGTCCATTAACTCCAGTTTATGATAACCCATCATTCCCAGCAGGCATCAACAAAATAATCTTCTTAAACAAACATAAAAACTCACAACCTATTATTTATGATTACATAAATCAAACCGGAATAAGATCATTACAAGAAATTTTCTTCGTGAAGAACCTCCTGCAGGTTCCTGGTTTCATGAACAACTAAAAAGCTTCATTAACGCAATGGCCAAACAAACCAATGTATTTAGACCACTTCCGCCTTTCGAAACACTTTGCGTAATAAAGAGCCCTCCAGATCACACCGTCTCTTTATTATATAAATCATACCAAGAAGGTCAAACAACCACACACGATTTTCCTTTGTTCTTCTCAAAATGGGAGAGTGAACTGGGAGGACCCCTATCATCCGAGGATCGATCGAAAATCCTCCTATTGACATTCAGGTCTTCGCTATGCTCGTTGTCACAGGAGAGGGGCTATAAGGTCCTATCACGGTGTTATAGATGTCCCTCTGCCATCCACTCTATGTTCCCCACAACTTCAGACTCCTGCTGGAGATGTTTGGAAGACAAAGGCTCGTACTTACATATATGGTGTGCATGCCCACCTATTAAGAAATTGTGGGTGGCAATATTTGAACTCTACAACAAACTCTCTATACACAATATCCAACCCTCAATGGAGTTAGTCTTATCATCTTTAAGTGACATTTCAATATCTAGATTTAAGAAGGGACTGCTCAGACACTTTTTCATGGCTACCAGGAATCTGATCCCCCAGTATTGGAATCAAGAAAAATCACCACCACGTTCTGAATTCATATCTGAACTCAATAACATCTATAGAATGGAGCAATTGATAGGCCATGTTGACGGAAATTCTGACAAGATTTATAATACTTTGGCCCCCTGGATTGTGTTCAGGGAAACATCAGACTTGGTTGCCAGGTTAACAGAACACTAATTCATACCTCAAAAGGAGAATGCTCAACACCATTTTCCAGATATATTGAGCATCACAAATTGGTTACATCCTGGTCCAATCGACCTTGTCTTCTCACTGGGCTGAGGGCCCGGACTTGTCCAGAGGAGAGATCCAAAACCTAACTCCCTTCCCTTCTTCCCCCTCGCCAATGCTTTCTTCCTCTCTCCCTTAACCCATTCCTTTTTATTCACACCTTTTCTTCTACATATCACTATACTTACATTATCATATTCTATTATGGAATATACTTGTTATCAATGATTAGAATGGTCTACAATCTTTAAGTGTTATCTAATTACAAATGGCATTCTCTAAACAAGCTATAAAATTGCTATATTGCGATACGCCATATTCTGCTTAATTCTCAAAGTTTGTATTTCTTGTAATGCATTATATTAATAAACCTGATTAACAAAAGATTTAAACTGAAAAATGAGAAAGTCCATATAAACATATAAAATCTTACATATAAAGGGCGATGGTTTCACCATTTAGTCTAAGTGAAGCAAGAGTCACAATATTTTAGTATTAAAGATTACACTACTGATGTAACAGTTGGTAAGGTGATTTTGATATATCAACATTTAGACAAATGAAATAAGCTTTGTATCATGTATTTATAGAAATGTTATATAAGTTGATTTCTGAAGGTTTTATATTTTATTAACACGTGAAGGGATTGTAGAAGTAATAACTATAATGTGCATATACATGATCCAGTGAAATTATAGTCTATTGTAATTATGCTATTTTACTGTGCTGATTATATTATCTTGTAATTAGCCTCATTATGGTGTAATTTCCCTAATGTTACCTATATAAGACCTTAAATGAATTCAACCCACATTATTGAAAAAAGCCCAGGAGGGGCTGAAACGTCTGATGACTTGTGTGTTGAGACCAGGGCTAGATCCCGGGTTTTGTGGGCCCCGGGCGAAAGAGTCTCAGTTGCCTCTTTAACACATCCAACCATTCATGATGCACAGATACTGCAGAGACTTAGACACTGCACAAAAAAATAAAGGGAACACTTAAACAACAGAATATAACTCCAAGTACATCAAACTTCTGTGAAATCAAACTGTCCACTTAGGAAGCAACACTGATTGACAATCAATTTCACATGCTGTTGTGCAAATGGAATAGACAATAGATGGAAATTATTGGCAATTATCAAGACACACTCAATAAAGGAGTGGTTCAGTAGGTGTAACCACATTTCAGTACCAAAGATTTCGGGCTGGTGTTTTTGTCACTTTTGAATGTTGGTTGTGCTTTCACACTCGTGGTAGCATATGACGGACTTTACAACCCACAGAAGTTGCTCAGGTAGTGCAGCTCATCCAGCATGGCACATCAATGCGAGCTGTGGCAAGAAGGTTTGCTGTGTCTGTCAGCGTAGTGTCCAGAGGCTGGAGGCGCTACCAGGAGACAGGCCAGTACAACAGGAAATGTGGAGGGGGCCATAGGAGGGCAACAACCCAGCAGCAGGACCGCTACCTCCACCTTTGTGAAAGGAGGAACAGGAGGAGCACTGCCAGAGCCCTGCAAAATGACCTCCAGCAGGCCACAAATGTGCATGTGTCTGCACAAATAGTTAGAAACCGATTCCATGAGGGTGGTATGAGGGCCCGACGTCCACACATGGGGGTTGTGCTCACAGCCCAACACCGTGCAGGATGCTTGGCATTTGCCACAGAACACCAGGATTGGCAAAGTCGCTACTGGTGCCCTGTGCTCTTCACAGATGAAAGCAGGTTCACACTGAGCACATGTGACAGACGTGACACAGTCTGGAGATGCTGTGGAGAGTGATCTGCTGCCTGCAACATCCTACAGCATGAACGATTTGGCAGTGGGTCAGTAATGGTGTGGGGTGGCATTTCTTTGGAGGGCCGCACAGCCCTCCATGTGCTTGCCAGAGCTAGCCTGACTGCCTTTAGGTACCGAGATGAGATCCTCAGACCCCTTGTGAGACCATATGCTGGTGAGGTTGGCCCTGGGTTCCTTCTAATGCAGGACAATGCCAAACCTCATGTGGCTGGAGTGTGTCAGCAGTTTCTGCAAGATGAAGGCATTGAAGCTATGGACTGGCCCGCCTGTTCCCCAGACCTGAATCCGATTGAGCACATCTGGGACATCATGTCTCGCTCCATCCAACAACATCACGTTGCACCACAGACTGTCCAGGAGTTGGCGGATGCTTTAGTCCTGGTCTGGGAGGAGATCCCACAGGAGACCACCTCATCAGGAGCATGCCCAGGCGTTGTAGGGAGGTCATACAGGCACGTGGAGGCCACACACAATACTGAGCCTCATTTTGACTTGTTTTAAGGACATTACATCAAAGTTGGATCAGCCTGTAGTGTGATTTTCCACTTTAATTTTAGGGGTGACTCCAAATCCAGGCCTCCATTGGTTAATAAATTTGATTTCCAATGATGATTTTTGTGTGATTTTGTTGTCAGCACATTCAACTTTGTACAGAACAAAGTATTCAATGAGAATATTTCATTCATTCAGATCTAGGATGTGTTATTTGAGTGTTCCCTTTATTTTTTTGAGCAGTGCATATATAGTACAATGCCAAAGATTTCACTTCTTACATTACATGAGCGATATCTATTGTAAATTCGACAATAGCTCAGAAACCGGCGAATCCTCGCAGCGCACAGTGCAGACCAGACAGTATAGTCCTCCATACGGTATTATGGGCACCACCTAGTCCTCCATACAGTATTATGGGCTCTACATAGTCATTCATACAGAATAATGGACCCCATAAAATGCTCCATGCAGGATACTGGCCCCCCTAGAACGCTCCATACAGGATACTGGCCTCCATATAATGCCCCATGCAGACGGTCCCCCCCCCATAATGCCCCAAGCAGCCCCCCCCCCCACAATGCCCCATGCAGGCTGCCCCCCCCCCACATAATGTCCCATGGAGGCTGTCAACCCCACATAATGCCCCATGCTGGCTGTCTCCCTCATATAATGCTCCATGCCTCCATGCATGAAAAAAAAAGAAAATCAAAAACTTACCTCAATTCTCCTCACCTGCTGCCACTGCTCTCTTCACGGCCTCTGCTCCCGACTCCTCAACCGTGTCGCCGTCTTCCCGCTCTGCGCTGTGACTGCTCAGGCGAGGACATGGTGGAAAGATGTCATTGCGCCCTCTGACGTGAGATGTCACAGTGCAGCAGCCGCGGAAGATACAGGACCTGCCGCGGAGGCACGGGGAGAGGTAAGTATTGTGCCAGAGCCCTGAGAAAGCGGGGGGGGGGGCGCTGGCACCGCTCACGGGTCCCATAGCGTGGCGGGATGCCCAACAGCGAGTGAGCCCCCTGCCTGCTCAGGACCCCGGCTCTTGCCCGAGTGCTGACGCCAGGCCTGGTTGAGACAACAATAAATGGCTAATTATTTCACATGTGAGCGCCGGGATCCTACTTGGTTGAGTCTAGAAGGCTGACCAACCAGTAATCAGAGTTGGTCAAAATGCGTACAACATGAGGGTCTCGAGAAAGGCAGTGGAATATAAACTCAGCTATGTGTGCCAGACTGCCAACAGCCAAGACTTCCCTGTCACCACCAAGAGGACACCTGTCCATCTTCTCCACCTTGTCCTCCCTCTCCTCCTCCTCTTGAGGCCATCCTTGCTGAACAAATGGGATGAAGGTGGTGTGGGTAGTACCACCTGTAGCACAGGAAACCAGCTTCTGTTCCTCCTCCTCCTCATTATGTATTTGTCCTTCAATCCTGGTATATATGTTCCCCCATCTTTGTATATATGTCCCTCCCATCCTGGTATATATGGCCCCCATTCTGGAATATATTGCCCCCCATCCTGGTATACATGTTCCCCACCCTAGTATATATGGCCCCATATCCTGATATACATATTCCCCCCATCCTGGTATATATATCCCCCCCATCCTGGTATATATATATATCTCCCCATCCTGGTATATATATCCCCCCATTCTGGTATATATGATTTCAAATCCTGGTATATGTGGCCCTCCATCCTAGTATATATCCCCCCCAGTTCTGGTATAAATGATTCCCCCATCCTGGTGTATATGGACCTCCCGTCCTAGTGTATATGGACCTCCCATCCTGGTGTATATGATTTCCATCCTTGTATATGTGAACCTGAACTCCATTGAAACTCCCGCTGTCCCTTCCCCTTTGCATTTAGGCCGGCTATCAGTCAGTGCCGGGGGGCGCGGTTACAACCACTGCTCTGTATGGTTAGAGCAATGATTGAACCAGCGCCGACACCACCCCCGTGACTGAAATCAAATGCTGCCGGGGAAAATAAAGTTAATTTTCTCCCCGCAGCGGGCCCTGGGCTGGTTAGTAATGCTATTATCCTGTAGATTAACCCCATATCTGCAGGTTAATAGTGTTTTTCTAGTGACAGGTTCCATTTAAAGTTAATTTTCTCCCAAATGCTTTCTGTACAGCAACTGGGCACTTTCATAACACTATTATCCTGCAGATTAACCAGCTATCTGCTCATGACTAGTGTTCTTCAGCCTCCCATGTCTCCTTTAAGAGCTTCCCTGCTGCCTGTTCTCTCACTAGATAAGAACTGTTACCTCTGCAAACTGATCCACATGGCTTGGTCTTTTTTGACTTGCTCAGAGACCTTCACTGAACTTGCACTTTTTGGGCCTTTTGGGCTCCAGAGCCCGGGTGCGATTGCAACCCCTGCACCCATTGTAGTTATGCCCCTGCCTATAACTGCTGGACCCTTTTCCAATAAGCCACCTTTATGACAGCGCTGGTCTTTGGCAGAAATCACATAGGCACTGATTCATCATTGCTGTTTCTCCATTTTTCTGGAGTAATTTGCCCCATATTAGTGGCTTTAGTATTTGTGCCTTATTTGCTATATGTTTTGTGCCATTTTTTAAGTTGTCTTTCTTTTTCAAGTTTTTTTTTCATTTTCTTGACAACTTTGCTTATCCAGATGTTTTAGATTAATGAATTGCGACTTTTACCAAATATCACATTTTTTTTGCCATTTTTCTCCAGTCCTAACTGGAGAAAGATTTCTGGAGGAATTTTCAACGTGGCGCATTTCTGAGACTTTAAAAGATTTGCGAATTTTGGTGTTGAAAAAGAAAAAAAACAATAAAAAGCATTTTTTCTTTTCCCCAAATTAATGGACTGCATGTATCCGGATCATGAATGCCGATACAGTTGAAAACAATGATGAGAAGGGAGCCGTCAGGTGTTGTTCCCTCTCCCATCCTTCCCCCTCTGCAGCTGAGCTCTGTGATGTCTCATCGTAGAAGGCACAAAGACATTACTACAGCGCACCGTCTGTGCTGAGCAGTGCAGGGGCTGGAGCTGCGAGGGATTAGGGAGAGGTGAGTATTTGTTTATTTATTTTATATGTATGGAGAACTACATGGGGCCCATACCACTGTATGGAGCACTATATGGGGCTCATTATACTTTATGAAGGACTATATGGTGCCCACAAAGCTATATGAAGGACTTTATGGGGCCCATAATTCTGTATGGAGGACTATATGGGGAACATAACTGTATGAAGCACTATATGGGGCCCATTAAACTGTACCGATGACTATGTGGTGCCCATAATACTGTATGGAGGACTATATGGAGTCCTATATGGAGTCCATTATACTGTGTGAAGGACTATGTGTTGCCCATAATACTGTACGGAGCATGATATGGGGAACATTATACTGTATGGAGGACTAGGTGGGGTCCATAATATTGTATTGAAGACTATGTGGTGCCCATAATACTGTATGGAGCAATATATGAGGATCATTATACTGTATGGAGCGCTATGTGGTGCCCATTATACTGTATGGAGCACTATATGGGGAACATTATACTGTATGGAGGACTATGTGGTGCCCATTATTCTGTATGGAGGACTATGTAGTGCCCATAATACTGTATGGACCACTATATGAGGAACATTGTACTGTGTGGAGGACTATGTAGTGCCCATAATACTGTATGGAACACTATATGAGGAACATTGTACTGTGTGGAGGACTATGTGGTACCCAGAATAAAACTGAATGTCCCAAAAAAAGACTCAGGAGCTCATGCAGGCAGAGTGCTTAGAAAATAAATCTCAGACTAAGGGCCCAGAAACCAGCACATTCCGACATGAGAACGGCCAGTCTGGATGAATCGCGGCTAAATCTTTACTTGAAAGTTTCAAATGAAATAGAAATGTTCTGGCTGCAATGAGGAGGTCATGTGACTGCAGGTGATTGGCTGCAGCGAGGAGGTCATGTGACTGCAGGTGATTGGCTGCAGTGAGGAGGTCATGTGACTGCAGGTGATTGGCAGTTACTGATCATTTCTAGCTCCTGCAATGTTATCATTTGTATCTCAGGTGACAGTTGGGAGAGAGCGACGCAGCGACTTGTATACAAGGAGCATCCGGAGAGATTTTAGCTTCATAAGGCACTGTGTTTTGGCATTTTTTCCTTCCCTTCCCATTTGTACCCTCCCCCATTTCCCCTCTTTTCATTTTTGCAGGATTTGCAGGATTCCATCATCCTTTACTGGTCATCGTGTGGCAAGTATCATTCTCTGTACCCCATATACAGTTCACAGAGCACAATACATTCACATTACACAATGTATACACAGAGGGAGGAGCGGAGCTGGTCACATTATTTGGTTGGAAGGAGCTGTATAACAGATTTATAGTTTTAGAGTTGTAAAATAAACATTAAAAGTGTTCATCATCCATCAGAGGTATCTGTTTAGCTTATATGTCCCAGCGTATACATTAAATGGACGCCTAAATGTGATATAAAAATAGTCTAACACTGGCCATAGAAAGAAAGGGGAGAAGGGAGCAGGAGAACTCTATGTGTGTATACACACAACAAGCTCTATAGGAAAGTAATGTGGAGAACTGAAATTACCTGTATAATAAGTGTGTGTTCTTATATCTCAGACATTAGCGCCAGACTAATTGGTAACAAAACTGGCATGGACAAAAAAATAATAATTAAGTCAATATAGCGAGTCATAAATAAATGTCATAAAAGATGAACTTTATTGATGAAGTAAAAAGGTGCAGAGGATATACAAAAAATAGGAAGACGGCGCAGATCACACATATAAATAGCAAAATGTAAAGGAGGCTCACTGCTTAGTATAAAATCACAAATATAGTATATTAGATGTAACCCTCATCAGAAATATATATAAGCAAATATGTGTAAAATACATATCTAATAATGACGATGCAATGAGAATATCTGGGGGTATGGTGACTAAATAATGGTAAAGTATACAAGATTGGGGTAAAAGGTAAATATATTCCCATACATGGCATGGTCAAATAGTCGACGGACGCTCAGGATGGATGGGAGAAAATGAGTTTAGTACAGACTTGGTTCACAGCAGGAGCTGCCTTACGATGTGCCCACCCCGACACATCACAGGAAGGGGGAGAATAAAAATGCAGCACTAGCCAATAGGAGAGGGACGCAGAGCGTAGTGACGCATGCGTGCACTGGTGAAGTCTCGCCTCGACCCACGTCACATGACCCACCGTGGCACAAACTGGGCACGAAAGATACAGGAAGGGGAGAGCCAGCCGGGCACCAGACGAGCCAATGTGCAAGAGAAGTCTAGCATTAATAGTTGAGAGAAATCAACAACGTGCATAGTTGGAGAGTAATACTCACAAAAGGCCACAAGATGGTGTAAAAGAGCATGGTATTAAGGCTATGTGCCCACGTTGCGGACCTGAAGCATATTTTTTACGCTTCTCCCTGGCGGGAAAATCGCATGCGGATATTACATGCGGTTTTCCCGCCAGGTAGAAGCGTTTGTGAGGCGTCTTTGCATGCATTTCCGCATGCGGGTTATCAAGCACTTCTCCAAGCATCACTTGGAAAAGTGCTTGACAACTTGTTCAGAATGGTAAAAAATAAAAAAATAAACTTTATACTCACCTTCTGATGCATTCTCTGCCCCGTCCGGAGGCTTGAGCGGCTCACGCTGTTGTGTGCAGGACCTGCGGTGACGTCATTGAGTCATGTGGTGGGTCACATGACTCAATGACGTGGCAGGTCCTTCAGACAACAGCGCGACGGAGGGAAAACATCAGAAGATAAGTATAAACTTTATTTTATTCTTTTTTTTACAGGTTCTTTGGTACCCAGGTCTGGATGAGAGTCTCCTCTCCTCCAGACTTGGGTACCATCCGCACATTGATTCCGCAGCGCTTCCGCAAAATTAATGAACATGCTGCGGATTTTTGACTGCAGCATATACGCTGCGGAAAAATCCGCAGCATGGGCATTGACATTGCGGAATGCCATTGGGGACCATGGGGTGCGGATCTACATGCGTTTTTCAAGCGTTTACGCTGCGGAAATTCCGCAGCATATACGCTTGAAAAACGCTACGTGGGCACACAGCCTAACTGTATACAGCACAATGGAGAGAACACATGATGTGATATTATGACAAAAGGATATTAATAATGCCATAAATAAGATGCATATTATTGATGATATCTATAGTGACAAATACAAAAAAACAACATGAAATGGAAAATAATGTAATTAAATATAATGTAATAAAAAAGTGTGTCATTTATAAATGCGTGTGAAGAGAGAAAAAGAATATATATAATATTTATATATCCAAACAAGCAATGATGGGTGAATGTGAATAAGGGAACACATTGATCAAGGTTTATACCACTCAAAGTGGCACGATTTCATTACATTAGATAAGAGTACATACATGTATGTGAATCCACAATGTAAAATGTGTACGGAAATAACGGAGAGTAAGTGGGGTAGGAAAAGGGAAGAAGGGATGGAGATATGGGGGAGAGGGGGAAAAGAACGTCTAAGTACCATATTTTGTGGACTATAAGACGAGTTAGACCATAAGAATCACCTAGATTTTAGAGGAGGTAAATAGAAAATAAAATTTGAAGCAAAAAATGTGGTCATGATGCACTTATGGGGGTTCTGCTGCTGCCACTGTTATGGAGATAATGTCCCCCAATTCTGTATTTATGTCCCCCATCTTGGTGTATATGTGGGCCATCCTTGTCGCATCCTGGTATATGTGATCCCCATCCTGATATACAGTATATGGCCCCCATTCTGGTATATATGATTCCCATCCAGGTATACAGTATATGGCCCCAATCCTGGTATATATGATCCACATCATGGTATATATGGCCCTTCTTCCTGTTATATATGGCCCTCCAGCCTGGTATATATGTCCTCCCAGCCTGCTATACAGTGGGGAAAAGTAGTATTTGATACATTGCCGATATTGCAAGTTTTCCCACCTACAAAGAATGGAGAGGTCTGTAATTTTTATTGTAGGTACACTTAACCTGTAAGAGACAGAATCTTAAAACAAAATTACATTGTATGATTTTTGAATAATTAATTTGCATTTTATTTCATGAAATAAGTATTTGATACAATAGAAAAACAGAACTTAATATTTGGCACAGAAACCTTTGTTTGTAATTACAGAGGTCAAACGTTTCCTGCCGCAAGGATTTTGGCCCTCTCCTCCATACAGATCTTCCCCAGATCTTTCAGGTTTTGGGGTCGTCTCTGGGCAACATTGAGTTTCAGCTCCCTCCAAAGATTTTCTATTGGGTTCAGGTCTGGAAACTGGATAGGCCACTCCAGGACCGTGACATTTCTTACGGAGCCACTCCTTAGTTGCCCTGGCTGTGTGTTTCAGGTCATTGTCATGCTGGAAGACCCAGCCACAACCCATCTTCAATGCTCTTACTGAGGAAAGAGGTTGTTGGCCAAAATCTCGTGATACATGACCCCATCCATCCTACCTCCCTTCTATACAGTGCAGTCGTCCAGTCCCCTTTGCAGAAAAGCACTTCCAAGATATGACGTTTACCCCACCATGCTTCACAATTGGGACGGTGTTCTTGGGGTTGTCATCCTTCTTCCTCCAAACACGGCGAGTGGAGTTGATGCCAAAAAGTTCTATTTTGGTCTCATCTGACCACATGATCTTTTCCCGTGCTTCCTCTGGATCATCCAGATGGTCATTGGCGAACTTAAAACAGGCCTGAAAATGTGCTGATGTGAGCAGGGGGACCTTGCGTGCCCTGCAGGATTTTAATCCATTATGGTGTAGTGTGTTACTATTGGTAATGTTTGATACTGTGGTCCCAGCCCCCTTCAGATCATTGACCAGGTCCTCCTGTGTAGTTCTGCACTGATTTCTGACCTTTCTAAGAATCATCCTTACCCCACGAGGCGAGATCATACAATGTGATTTACTGTTTTTTATATTTCGATTCTGTCTCTCACAGTTGCAGTGTACCTACGATAAAATTGTAGACCTCTCCATTCTTTGTAGTGGGAGAACTTACAATATCGGCAATGTATCAAATACATATTTTCCCCACTGTATATATCCCCACCCATACTGGTATATATATCCCCACCCATACTAGTATATATATCCCCACCCATCCTGGTATATATATCCCCACCCATCCTGGTATATATATCCCCACCCATCCTGGTATATATATCCCCACCCATCCTGGTATATATATCCCCACCCATCCTGGTATATCTCTATCCTGGTATATGTGGCCCTCCATCCAGATACATGTGTAGCCCATCCTGATGTATATGTTCCCCGCCATCCTGGTGTATATGTCCCGTCATCCTGGTATATGATCTCCATCACGCCGCACACATAAAAGAAAATAAACCATTCTACTCACCTTCCCTTCGCTTCCTCGCATAGCGGCGTCCTCTTCTGATGCTGGCAACTGACTTCAGGGTGTAAGCGGCGCAGCTCATGACTTCAATGCCATGTGCCCCCACATGCCAACGACAGCTGCCGGAATATTCACTGTTCCCCACTCCCGGGATTATGGGCATGGGGAGCAGTGAATATTCATTTTCCTTAATAGCGAACACACGTGATCGCCCACTCAAAGCTGGAAGCCAGTGTCTGCGGCTAACACGTGCACCCCATATTGAAAAAAATGAATACGCACTGCTCCACACTCCCACAGTCCCACCCACCTCTACGTCCTGGCTTCAGTGCAGAGAGGTGGGCGGTATTATTGGCGTGGGGAGTGATGCATATTCATTTTCTTTAATAGCAGACACAGGTGGTAGCTCCAGCGCCGGCTCCTGCCTCCTGTGACCCTGCTCCTGCCTCCTGTGACTCGCTTCTTCATCACTGTCCACCCCTCAATTCCACAGCCACAGCCAGGTACATCATGACTATAAGATGCTCCCTTCTCCACTTTCCTCCAATTTTTTTGGGGAAAAGAGCATCTTATAGTCTGCAAAATACAGTATAAGTAAAACACCTATATGAAAATAAGTGAGTATAGTATAGATTATAGAGGTCTCACATAAATTGAAAGTAGAATAAATGGTGGAAGGTGTAAAAACCAAAGAGGACACAGTAAAGCAACATTGTGCAGTAATATAAAGAAATTATATATCTACATAGATGGTAAAATTGCGCACATCAGATGGTTCAGAGGGACCGTGAATGACGATGAGAATGATGTGAAGATACATCGCAGTCATTCCCAGAAACTAAGGGCACAGTCAGCCAAAGTAATCATGAGGAAGTGAGCGGCTGCAGCTCTGACCTGCTCCTGATTACATGTACATTCAAGGCGGGGACAGTGACACCAGCGGTGATTGGGCGCCGGGCTCACGAGTCATAACAGCCGCACAGGAGTCCCGGGAACGTGAGTGCTGAAACCGATGGAAAGGGGCCCGACACGAGAGGTGAGTATGGGAGTTTTTATTTTCATGGTGGCAAACATTCAGATTGAGAAGGGGTTGTCCTAATAATGGACACTCCCTTTAAGCTGATGAGTAGTGAGTACCACGTATATTTTTGAATAGCAGCATGTGGCATAATAAAAGGCTTTTGTGGTACAAGATATTTTATGATTGATGTTAAAATGTTTCAGTCTTGTGGAATCACAAAAGGTGTCAGTGTGTTCAATGTTAGGACAGGAAATGCATCTGCCACAAGGTGATCATCCTCGACGAGGGCGGACACTATCCAAAAAGAAGATTGGATCACTGTGGTAGTGACTTTCACCACATGATCACGGAGGTTTTTACTTCTCCGAAAGGTGATACTAGGTCTATTAGGCAAGTATTTGGATAGAGTAGAATCCGCCAAAAAGGATGGGCCACAATTTTTCTAAATATTTCCTTTTCAAGGAGGGTTGGGAAAACTCTTGATTATATAGTTGTATTCCATTATTAAACTATGGGTAATCAGACAACCCAAGATCCAAATCCCCCAAAAGGATTAAAGAAAAAAGTAAAAAAAAATCTAAAGAATTATAAAAAGTAAAAAAAAAGTCAACCACACTCCCTTACTTCTATTAAAAATAAAGATATTTAAAAAAATAGATAAATATATTTGATATCTCCACATTTGATAAAGTACAATCTATCAAACAATTAATTAACTGTAGAGCAATGGTCCCCAACATTTCTTACATTGAGTATCACATTCAGCTCTGAGAGAGGGTCACAAGCCACATCCAGACCCCACCAGTCCCCCGAGTAGTGACATCTCGCTCCCACTCCCCCTCGCAGTAGTGACACCTAGAGCTCCCATGACCAGTATGACGGCCAAGCTTTCACACAGAAATCACACTGATGCCTCCTTCACACATCCTGGTAATTCCTGTATAGGAAAATACATTACTGGCGAGATCTGTGGTCTGTGTCCGTGTGACATCCATGTGCTCTCCATATGTCTGTGTGTCCGTATGCAGCATCCGTTTTTTTGTCCAGGAAAAAAATGGATGCTATTTAAGCAATTTATTTTTAAAGTTTAATTGCAAGAAATTTAAGAACACAGGACTTTCAAGAGGAAGAACAGATGATAGATAGATAGAAATATGTGAGTGAGATATATATTCAGTGCTTTGGGGTTGTAACTTACTGTACATGTAATTTATTCATAAGTTATTACATTTTAAAAAAAATGGCTTGGGATCCCCCTACATTTTATTAACCAGCAGAGGGAAAGCGGAAAGCTGGGGCTGATGTTTATAGCCTGGGAAGAGGGTACTACCCATGTAGCTTCCCAGGCTATTAATATCAGTTCACAGGTGTATACTTATTCTTTACAGGTTATTAAAATGGGGGACCCCCCAAAAAATTTATGCGGGGTCCCCCCTATTTTAACAACCAGCAAAGGATAGGCAGACAGCTGCAGGCTGATATTAATAGCCTAGGAAGGGGCCATGGATTTTGGTCCCATCCCTTATTTAAACATCAGCTCTCATCCGCCCCAGAAATTGCGCATTCTTAGCCTCCGCTCTTCCCGCTTGCCCTGGTGCAGTGGCAAGTGGGGTAATAGGGTTGGAGGTTGATGACAGCTTTGTATCGGCAGCTGATATCAAGCCCAGGGGTTAGTAATGGAGAGGCGTCTATAAGACGCCTCCATTATTAACCCCAGAGTCAAATAGTCAAATACCCAGAATAAAGCACTTTATTTGAAATAAAAGTGCACACTGTTTTACACATTTATTTAAAAATAAAAAACATTTATACTCACCTTATGCCCATTCCTCTGAAACCCCCCCAAAAAAATTTAAAATAAAAACCAACCATATCCCTCATCGTAATCCATCTCTGTGATATTTGGTTTAGAACCTGAATGGTGCCAAGATGCGACCGTCCAGGCTGTAAATCAGGACACAATGAGCTGCTGCGTCCGGCGTCATAGAGGTTACCGCCTGTCACTGAAGGTGCGTTCCCACGGGCAGCTCACTGCAAGCTGGGACGAGGAACTGCCGTGACCTCAGTGAGATCACCATGAGAAATTTCTCATTGTTACGCTGAGCTCACCGAGTTCACCGCTGTTAACTCAGTTCACAGTGAATTGAGCTGAATTAAGTGAGCTCAGCGCAACAACGTGAAAAATTTCTCACGGTGCAAGCGGTGATCTCACCGAGGACATGGCAGTTCCTCGTCCCAGCTTGCAGTGAGCTGCCCATGGCAACGCACCTTCAGCCGCAGCAGCTGGGGATTCGCGCAAATGGTACCGCTGATTCCCAGGTGCCGGTACGTACCACACTGATGACACATGGTTGTCATCTGTGTGTCATCAGTGTGCAGGATCTATTCAGTGCGTGCTGCGCAAAAAAACCCCAAAAAACTGACATGTCTGCATTTTTTTATACAGACACAAGGTCAGCATGAAAAACCTAACATGTGTGCACACCCATTGAATACAATTGGTGTGCGTATGTCCGTATTTGTGGTCCTTTAAAAAAGGGCTGCATATAGACATAGAAAATGGACGTGTGAAGGGGGCCTGAAACAGTATACCTAGACCCACCTTCCCCCCATTCAGTATTGTCTCCTCAACCACCCCCACAACACTGTTACGTCCAGCTTCAAGCATCCCCTCTGACTATAAGTACCCTATCTCCACCTTACAATACTTAAATTATCACTAAACCCCCAAGGCCAGTATATGAGCATCCAGATCTGCTCTTCAGTACTGGGCTACACACAGAAGTCACCATCTGGAAATATACTGTTCATAGCCGTTAGCTAGGCTTGGTGCTAATGCACCATATTGGCAGACAGTCGTGAGCCACACTTCATGGGTCCGCAAGCCTCATGTGTGGCACCGAGCCACATGTTGGGACAGCTGCTGTAAAGAGAAGAAATCCAAAAGCCTGAACTGTGATTTTTTGGCTACAGCAACTCTGTAAAAAAATGCAATAAGCGATCAAAACGTGATATCTACCCCAAATGGCATCAATAAACACGTCAGCTCGCCATGCAAAGATAAAGCCCTCACACAGCAATATCGATGGAAAAATGAAACTGTAACAGGTCTTGGAAAATAGGGACACAATCACATTCTTTTTACAAAATTCCAATTTTTTTTTCTTTAAACAAAAAAATATGCAGGTTTGGTTTTGCTGTAAAGTATACAAATAGGGCAACACAAAAAATCAAGACACCAGATGTGGACTTCTTATAAGGCTGGTTATTAGTGATGAGCGAGCGTGCTCGTTTAACCCTTTAGTATTGGTTTTAGTGCCAAGTATTTGCGGCATGCTCGGCATCTATTTTTATCCGCTGCGGCTGCATGTTTCACTGCTTTTAGACAGCTGCGACACACGCAGGGATTGCCTGTTTGCTAGGCAATCCCTGCATGTGTCGCAACTGTCTAACAGCCGTGACACATGCAGCAGAGTAAACAGATGCCGAGCATGCCGCAAATACTCGGCGAGCACCCGAGCATGCTTGATTAAAGGGTTAAACGAGCAAGCTCGCTCATCACTACTGGTTATCTATTAAGATGCCTATGCTCATTTGCTTATTCTGTTTGGTGTCTTGATTTTTTGTTTTGCCCTATTTGTGTACTTTCCCTGATTACTCCTGATCATTTCTGCATATACTTATAAGGGTCAGGGACTTAATAATAATTGATGCACACTTTGATATATAACATCTTTGTCTTTTCAAACATGGACAGTGCATTGCTGTTTATTTAGTTACATTGACACACATCCAGGATTTTGTAATTACTACTACTTGTGTAGGGGTGTAATAGGGTCCTATATATCATATCCTGTCAAAATATTATATATTTTTTGTGGACCCTTATATATGTTGGATGTTAAATGTGTAATTGAGTACACACCTTATAATATATATTTTTGAGAGTTTTTAACATAATCATTAAAGGTTATATTTTAGGGGTCTATTTTTTGGTGGTTACTGAATAAACGTCATAACTGGTGTAAAATGCTGGGATCAGATGAGTAATAAATACGTCATGTTCAGAAAGTGAACTAAGTCCGCACCTCTGACCGCATGGCGCAGGGGAATACAGATTTGTGCATTGATCCTGTATATTGTACTTATGTGGTCGGGCACTCAGATATTGTATTCTGTTATATTTATTTACTCAGCACATTTCTAGTCTTATACAGTGGGGAAAAAAAGTATTTAGTCAGCCACCAATTGTGCAAGTTCTCCCACTTAAAAAGATGAGCGAGGCCTGTAATTGACATCATAGGTCGACCTCAACTATGAGACAAAATGAGAAAACAAATCCTGAAAATCACATTGTCTGATTTGGAAAAAGTTTTTCAAATTTTGGTGGAAAATAAGTATTTGGTCAATTACAAAAGTTCATCTCAATACTTTGTTATATATCCTTTGCTGCAATGACAGAGGTCAAACGTTTTATGTAAGTCTTCACAAGGTTGGCACACACTGTTGCTGGTATGCTGGCCCATTCCTCCATGCAGATCTCCTCTAGAGAAGTGATGTTTTGGGGCTGTAGCTGGGCAACACGGACTTTCAACTCCCTCCAAAGGTTTTCTATAGGGTTTAGATCTGGAGACTAGCTAGGCCACTCCAGGACCTTGAAATGCTTCTTACGAAGCCACTCCTTCGTTGCCCTGGCGGTATGCTTGGAATCATTGTCATGCTGAAAGACCCAGCCTCGTTTCATCTTCAATGCCCTTGCTGATGGAAGGAGGTTTGCACTCAAAATCTCATGATACATGGCCCCAATTATTCATTCATGTACATGGGTCACTCATCCTGGTCCCTTGGCAGAGAAACAGCTCCAAAGCATGATGTTGCCACCCCCATGCTTCACAGTAGGTATGGTGTTCTTTGGATGCAACTCAGCATTCTTTCTCCTCAAAACACGATGAGTTGTGTTTCTACCAAACAGTTCTACTTTGGTTTCATCTGACCATATGACATTCTCCCAATACTCTTCTGGATCATCCAAATGCTCTCCAGCAAACTTCAGACACGTCAGGACATGTAATGGCTTAAGCAGGATGACACGTCTGGCACTGCAGGATCTGAGTCCCTGGTGACTTAGTGTGTTACTAATGGTAGCATGTGTAAAATTGGTCCCAGCTTTCTGCAGGTCATTCACTAGGTCCCCCCGTGTGGTTCTGGGATTTTTGCTCACTGTTCTTGGGATCATTTTGACCCCACGGGGTGAGATCTTGTGTGGAACCCCAGATCGAGGGAGATTATCAGTGAATGGTCTTGTATGTCTTCCATTTTCTAATTATTGCTCCCACAGTTGAATTCTTCACACCAAGCTGCTTGCCTATTACAGATTCAGTCTTCCCAGCCTGGTGCAGGGCTACAATTTTGTTTCTGGTGTCCTTCGACAGCTCTTTGGTCTTCACCATAGTGGAGTTTGGAGTGTGACTGTTTGAGGTTGTGGACAGACGTCTTTTATACTGATAACAAGTTCAAACAGGTGCCAGTACTACAGGTAATGAGTGGAGGAAAGAGGAGCCAGTACTACAGGTAATGAGTGGAGGAAAGAGGAGCCAGTACTACAGGTAATGAGTGGAGGACAGAGGAGCCTCTTAAAGAATAAGTTACAGGTCTGTGAGAGACAGAAATCTTGCTTGTTTGTAATTGACCAAATACTTATTTTCCACCAAAATTTGAAAAGAAATTCTTTCCAAATCAGACAATGTGATTTTCAGGATTTGTTTTCTCATTTTGTCTCTCATAGTTCAGGTCTAACTATGATGTCAATTACAGGTCTCTCTCATCTTTTTAAGTGGGAGAACTTGCACAATTGGTGGCTGACTAAATACTTTTTCCCCTCACTGTATTCTGGTCTCCCTTTGTAACTTTATACTGGTGACTCTGGAATATGACATTCTTACATGTTTAAGCATATTTGTAATATCTGCCCAGGAACCAGCGATGTCCGGATCTACATCCTCTGACAGCGAGATGGACGATGCTGCGAGCTACCTGTCGATGATCTCTGACCTGCTGGACAGCTTTATAGACAGTGTCAGTGCCAGGCTCCTTCATCTATTAGATTGGCTGTGTACTGTATATGTTTGATTTCATTCAGAAAAACAGATGATTTTCATCTCCATTTTCATCCATATGGCATTTATATGACCAAATACAATTTCCTATGTTAAAGAATTGTTTGTATCCATAAAAATCTTACACTACATAGTAGTGTAAGATATATAGTACATACATATGGTATGTATATAGATCCGTATTGGATCCAATTTTTTTGCGCTTTCATAGACTCAATGCCTTTATTCTCCAAGTCATTACGAGTTCATAGACACCTAACATGTACAGCTTCTTTTTTTTAAATTGGTGAAAAAAAATCCAAAGTTTGCTAAAACAAATGCCTCCATTTTCAGAGACCCGTAGCGTCTGCATATTTCATGATCTGAGGCCGGGTGAGGGCTTATTTTTTCCACGCGGAGCTGACATTTTTATTGATACCAGTTTGGGCCTAGATCCAATGGTTTTGTCGTCCGTTATTGCATTTTATTGCAATGTTGGGCGACCAAAAAAATTTAATTCTGGCGTTTAAATTTTTTTTTCTCATTACGCCGTTTGCAGATTGGATTAATTCTCTTTTTATATTAGTAGATTTGGTATTGCCGCGTTCAGAACCACCCAATATGTGTATGTGATTTTTTTTATTGTTTTATTTTGAATGGGGTGAAAGGGGGTGATTTAAAGGGAATCTGTCACCCCCCTGGGACCTATCAGACCTCTAATATGGGCATACAGGTGATAGAAATGTGAATCTATACTTACCTGTATGGCCCATAGTAGAGGTTTGCTTGCTTTGAAATACATTTTAGTTTTGATAAGCTTCGCGTCTGGGGAACACAAAGAAATCCCTGCCTGTTAATTTCCATGTTCCCCCTCTCCCCTGCACATCACAGGGCCCTGTGACGTGCAGTTCCCGGCCGGATCACGCGCCTGTGTAATTTACCTTGTACGGGAGGCGCAGTAATCCCTGCAGTCTGTGTATCCTTGTGGAGCAAGAAACTTGTGCGCAGGCGCCGGGAAGGCAGAGTGACTCACCGGCGCCTGCGACAAGTTTCCTGCTCCACAAGGATACACAGACTGCAGGGATTACTGCACCTCCGGTACAAGGTAAATTACACAGGCGCGGGATCCGGCCGGGAACTGCACGTCACAGGGCCCTGTGACGTGCTGGGGAGGGGAGGAATATGGAAATTAAGTAGGTAGGCAGGAATTTCTTAGCATCCCCCGGACGTGAAGCTTGTCTAAACTAAGTTAATAAAAATGTATTTCAAGGCAAGCAAACCGCTAATATGGAACATACAGGTAAGTATAGATTCACATTTCTATCACCTGTACGCCCATATTAGAGGTCTGATAGGTCCCAGAGGGGTGACAGATTCCCTTTAAACTTTTATATATATTTTTTTATATATTTTTAAAAACATTTTTTTTATTACTGTTTGCTTGCTTCAATAGTCTCCATTAGAGACTAGAAGCAGCACTTACCTGATCGGCTCTGCTACATGAGCAGATCGCCTGTATGTAGCAGATTTGCTTACTTGCTATGAGCGCCAACCACTGGGCGGCGCTCATAGCAATCTGGACATGACAACCACAGGGGTCTTCCGCCAATCCATCGGTGACCCGCGATCATGTGACGTAGTCGCAGATGGGCGGGGCAAGTGACTCGCTTCCGGCGTGGCGATGTTAAATGCCACTGTCAGAGATTGACAGCGGCATTTAACTAGTTAACAGCCGCAGATGGATCGTGATTTCACCCATGGCTGTTGCGGGCACATGTCAGCTGTATAGATCAGCTGACATGTGCCCGGTTTAGCGCGGCAGGCTCAGCGCCGTAGTCCACGCTGAACAGGGGGTGTGTTACGCAAACGCCCGGACTGACTGGCGTGAGCATGGTTGGTGACCCCACTGGACCATTAACCGAGGAATGCCTGGAGGGGCGTAACTAAGTATCAACTCGGTCCGACCAAGGTCGCACAGCGGCTCAGTCGACTCCGCGAACCAGGGAGGAACCGAGCAGAGGAACCAGGTGCTACTCCAGGTCAGACCCTGGTCACAGCTGTTGACCCACACCGGGGAATGCAGGAGCAGACAAGTTAGGATGGCATACTGACAGGTGGGTACTGGCAGGCACGGCTGGTATGCAGACAGGTGGGTACTGGCAGGCACAGCTAGTATGCAGACAGGTGGGTACTGGCAGGCACAGCTAGTATGCAGACAGGTGGGTACTGGCAGGCAAAGCTGGTATGCAGACAGGTGGGCACTGGCAGGTAGGAACGCAGGCAGGATAGGGACCAGTACAGACTGGGATACTGGAACAGAGCCGCAGGTGCGGTAGACAAGCAGAGCAAAACCCGCAGGTGCGGTAGGCAAGCAGAGCAGAGCAAAACCCGCAGGTGCGGTAGACAAGCAAAGCAGAGAAAAAACCAGCAAGTGCGGTAGACAAGCAGAGCAGAGCAAAACCCGCAGGTGCGGTAAACAAGCAGAGCAGAGCAAAACCCGCAGATGCGGTAGACATTCAGAGCAAAACCCGCAGGTGCGGTAGACAAGCAGAGCAGAGCAAAACATGCAGGTGCGGTAGACAAGCAGAGCAGAGCAAAAGCCGCAGGTGCGGTAGACAAGCAGAGCAGAGCAAAACCCGCAAGTGCGGTAGACAAGCAAGGCAGAGCAAAATCCGCAAGTGCGGTAGACAAGCAAAGCAAAACCCGCAAGTGCGGTAGACATGCAGAGCAGAGCAAAACCCTCAGGTGCGGTAGACAAGCAGAGCAGAGCAAAATCCGCAGGTGCGGTAGACAAGCAGAGCAGATACAAAAAAGGTACTTACAATGAAGTAGTGAGTGAACACTAAACTCACAAACAGAAGTACAGAGACAACGAATTGGAGTTAGGTACAGGTTCAGACACTGCAGGAAAAGGGAAGATACAAACAGAGACAAACAAATAACGGGCTAGGACACTGTTCAGACAGGAACTGAACCAGAAACAAGATACAGGAACGAGCCTGGGAACTCAGCCCCCAGGGTGGCAAAACAGACTAGAAGTCACAGATACAGGTAAAGGGCCTGGGTATACAGCCCCCAGGGTGGCGGAGCAGACAAGATACAGGACTGGACAGGGCAACTCAGTTGCACAGAACACACTGAAAGAAAGTGTTGCTCAGGCACCGCCTACTGGGTGGAGGAGGTTTAAGTATCCAGTGACTCACAACAATAGGCTGGGGACCCATTAGGAATGCGCACACAGTAACTATAATAATCAGACAGTAACCGCACCGCCGCCCTAAGCAATCAGACAATAAACATGCACACAGCAGATACTGGAGCAAAGTGTGCAGCCAGGACTGATAGGTAAGATGGCGGCTTTGCATGGTGGGAGGTGGTAAGCCATGCCAGCACGCCACCAGGGATGTTACAGGGTGATGACGTGGTGCATACTATTATGTACAGTACAGACCAAAAGTTTGGACACACCTTCTCATTTAAAGATTTTTCTGTATCTTTATTTCCATGAAAATTGTACATTCACACTGAAGGCATCAAATCTATGAATTAACACATGTGGAATTATATACTTAACAAAAAAGTGTGAAACAACTGAAAATATGTCTTATATTCTAGGTATTTCAAAGTAGCCACCTTTTGCTTTGATGACTGCTTTGCACACTCTTGGCATTCTCTTGATGAGCTTCAAGAGGTAGTCACCGGAAATGGTTTTCACTTCACAGGTGTGCCCTGTCAGGTTCAATAAGTGGGATTTCTTGCCTTATAAATGGGGTTGGGACCATCAGTTGTGTTGTGCAGAAGTCAGGTGGATACACAGCTGATAGTCCTACTGAATAGACTGTTAGAATTTGTATTATGGCAAGAAAAAAGCAGCTAAGTAAAGAAAAACGAGTGGCCATCATTACTTTAAGAAATGAAGGTCAGTCAGTGCGAAAAATTGGGAAAACTTTGAAAGTGTCCCCAAGTGCAGTTGCAAAAACCATCAAGCGCTACAAAGAAACTGACTCACATGAGGACCGCCCCAGGAAAAGTAGACCAAGAGTCACCTCTGCTTCTGAGGATAAGTTTATCCGAGTTAACAGCAGATCAAATTAGAGACCAGGTCAATGCCACACAGAGTTCTAGCAGCAGACACATCTCTTGAACAACTGTTAAGAGGAGACTTTGTGCAGCAGGCCTTCATGGTAAAATAGCTGCTAGGAAACCACTGCTAAGGACAGGCAACAAGCAGAAGAGACTTGTTTGGGCTAAAGAACACAAGGAATGGACATTAGACCAGTGGAAATTTGTGCTTTGGTCTGATGAGTCCAAATTTCAGATCTTTGGTTCCAACCACCGTGTCTTTGTGTGACGCAGAAAAGGTGAGTGGATGGACTCTACATGCCTGGTTCCCACCGTGAAGCATGGGGGACGAGGTGTGATGGTGTGGGGGTGCTTTGCTGGTGACACTGTTGGGGATTTATTCAAAATTGAAGGCATACTGAACCAGCATGGCTACCACAGCATCTTGCAGCGGCATGCTATTCCATCCGGTTTGCGTTTAGTTGGACCATCATTTATTTTTCAACAGGACAATGACCCCAAACACACCTCCAGGCTGTGTAAGGGCTATTTGACCAAACAGAGTGATGGGGTGCTACGCCAGATAACCTGGCCTCCACAGTCACCAGACCTGAACCCAATCGAGATGGTTTGGGGTGAGCTGGACCGCAGAGTGAAGGCAAAAGGGCCAACAAGTGCTAAGCATCTCTGGGAACTCCTTCAAGATTGTTGGAAGACCATTTCTGGTGACTACATCTTGAAGCTCATCAAGAGAATGCCAGGAGTGTGCAAAGCAGTCATCAAAGCAAAAGGTGGCTACTTTGAAGAACCTAGAATATAAGACATATTTTCAGTTGCTTCACACTTTTTTGTTAAGTATATAATTCCACATGTGTTAATTCATAGTTTTGATGCCTTCAATGTGAATGTACAATTTTTATAGTCAAGAAAATACAGAAAAATCTTTAAATGAGAAGGTGTGTCCAAACTTTTGGTCTGCACTGTATATCATAAAGGGGTTAAAAAAAAAAAAAAAAAACCACGCTCCTATCAACTAATCGAATTGCATTGGTCCTAGCGCCGTCCGTGTGATTCATGTTTTTTCATGTACAGGCCGAAAATAAAACTGTGTGAACATGGCCTTACGATCAGAGGCGGAGTCTGTTTTGCCAGAGTGCTCTGCTAGTTTTGCTGTCAAAATGGCAGATCGGAACAAATCCTTAACCTGAATAAGAAAAGCAGTAATTTTCCAGATGCCACTGAGATTGTTGAGGAATTCAGCACAGATTATATTTGATAACGTGTGATGTGCATTGGGAGGACAGATACATACAGCTCTGGCAAAAATTAAGAGACCACTGCACAGTTTTCTAAAAATCACCATCTCTACATGTCTGACAGCCATTCCATTCCAGTGTCAGTTGAATTCCAACCAAAGTACATCCCATTCTTCTTAATGTGCTTCTGATTAGGTGATCACCTGAACCAAATCTTATGTAACGAGGGAAAGTATAAAAAACACTGCTGTGGTCTTCACAATCCTCTTGCAATAGGACAAGCTGGATGGCAAAACAAGTGCTAGGAATAGCCTAAAAGTAATTTGAATGAAAAACTAACTTTTAACCATGCCAAAGGAGTTGAAAAGAAAAGTCTTGAGTGAGGAAAAGAAGGGCTCAATTCTGGTTTTACTATACAGTGAGCGTCATGTTGCCTCCATACTTAAAATTTCGAAGACGGCAGTCCATTACAACAAAGTCAAGCAGCAGACATTGGGGACAACAAAGCTACAGACCGGCAGAGGGCGAAAGCGACTCTCCACTGACCGGGATGACCGTCATCTTATTCGAATGTCACTCATAACAGGCTCCTAGAGGCAGGCCTCAAGTCATGTAAAGCTAGAAAAAAGCCTTTAATCAATGAGAAGCAAAGGAGAGCCAGGCTGAAGTAAGGTACTAGAGGACTGGAGTAAGGTAATCTTCTCTGATGAGTCTAATTTTCAGCTTTGCCCAACACCTGGTCGTCTAATGGTTAGACGGAGACCTGGAGAGGCATACAAGCCACAGTGTCTTGTACCCACTGTGAAATTTGGTGGAGAATCGGTGATGATCTGGGGATGTTCCAGCAAGGCTGGAATTGGGCAGGTTAATCTTTGCGAAGGATGTATGAATCAAGCCGCATACAAGGTTATCCTTGAAAAACCACTTGCTTCCTTCTGCTCAGACAATGTTCCCCTACTCGGAAGACTGGTTTTTCCAGCAGGACAATGCCCCATGCCACACAACTTGGTCAATTAATGTGTGGATGAAGGAGCACCACATCAAGACCCTGTCATGGCCAGCCCAGTCTCCAGACCTGAACCCCATTGAAAACCTCTAATGTAATCAAGAGGAAGATGGATAGTCACAAGCCATCAAAGAAGAACTGCTTACATTTTTCTGCCAGGAGTGGCATAAGGTCACCCAAAAGCAGTGTGAAAGACTGGAGGAAAGCAGCCAAGACGCATGAAAGCTGGGATTAAAAATCATGGTTATTCCACCAAATATTGATGTCTGAACTCTTCCTGAGTTAAAACATGAGTATTGTGGTTTCTAAATGAATAAGGACTTGTTTTCTTTGCATTATTTGAGGTCTGACAGCACTGGTTCTCTGTTTCTCTGTTTCTTTTTTATTATTTTGACGATTTCTCATTTGCTGCAAATAAATTAAAAAATTTTAGCTTTGAATTTCGGAGACAAGTTGTCAGTAGTTTATAGAATAAAACAGCAATGTACATTTTACTCAAAAATAGACCTATAAAGAGAAAAATCAGAGAAAATGAAAATTTTGCAGTTGGTCTCTTAATTTTTACCACAGCTGTATAAAGGATGATCCGATTTGGCTATTGATAAAAATGTTTGTAACAGAAGCCACATGAGTCGAGTTTTTTAGATCTTTTACTAGAATACAGATAAGATACTAATAATGTTTTTTTTTTTCTCATTGCAACAGATGAGAGACTCTGTGCTACAGATGACGGAATACTACGTAAGCGATATGAGCGGATCATATTATTAAAGTGTATTCCAACTGCACCATAGCAACTTTCACTAGCGCGTTTCACACAAACAAATTGTTCTTAGTCAAGGTTCACCGTAACTAAAGTCACAGTGCAATATATACTGCTACCAATCACACACAAGGAGAAAAAACACACAAAATCACAGGAGAATAAGTGTGAGGGTCGCGAGTAGAGTCAGATCTGCTGTGTTCAAGTCAGTCAGCGGAAATATTGTATATTTGGACAGTTAATGAGAGTTAAATCATTATAATTCACTCCGCTCCGTGAGACATGTACAAAAGTAATATTCAGAAAAAAGCAAAATTGTATGACTAGCAGCGTATTAAGCAACTGATTAAAAGGGCACAAAATCATATATATTTGTGTGTCTACAATTTTTGTTATATGAAGCATAAAACAACTGCATCAAAACTAGAATATAGAAAAAAACACGAATACACAGAGAAAAACACCAATAATATCATAGTGCAGATCTGAGAGCACCCAAACATTTTCCCAATACATCACCAATTACGGAAAAAGATAGAGGAGCAGTGGATCAGAGTAATTTACATTTCAGAAATTTATTATATCAAAAAGAATATTTTTTAAAAGAATGATAACATAGATTTTCACATATACATAGAAATAGGACATAGCTTAGTACAAAGGTTTTTAAGAGACCAGTGAGCCGGACTACAATATTTTTTCACCCCTAAGTCTAAGGTATAAGATGGTAAACAGTAAAGTGAATGTGGGAGACTACCTAATAATACAATTTGATAGGTCTTATTGAAGTAGTAAATGATAGAGGTATATTTGATATGGTCTATAGGTGTCTCAAAGGTATAGTTAGAAAGATATATTACCTGTAGACATTGGATCTAGTCTTAGATGGTGAGCTCATTTGCTACCTCGACGCGCGTTTCACCGCTGCTGCAGTTTCGTCAGGAGGTGTTTTCCCAATATAATTTGTAATTTTCCTCTTTTCTTCTATAAGGATCAAGATGTGGATGGTTATGACGACAATGACGGGGTAAGAGACTCATTGCCACCATGGTTTATATAAGTGCTCCCTTACCTATGGCCCTGCAGGCATCTCTAAGCTACAAATCCTAGTATGCAATAATATGAGGAATGTATAAAATGATTGAAATCAAAGGGGTTGTTCAGCCCTGGTGTAATTTACAACAGAATGCAAGCAGTATGTAATGTGCTACTGACATGACAACTTGTATGCAAATTGCATACTTTTGATCATAAAACAACTGCTGACACCGACAGGCGAAGCCGAATCCTGACAGTGTGTTAGGGTACAATTCTTTATGAAAATTCCACCAGGGCTACACAACTCCTTTATAATATTAAAAAAAATAAATACTAACGAATTCTTACCTGTTGTATTGCAGCCCATCTACATGAAGCTGGATGATGGCATTAGGATCCCAGAGGATGAAGTAAGTGATGGTGGTGATGATCCAGGGTTTATCTTCATACTGAACTGAAAGGACATGATTTACATTAGCATCATGTAGAGGAAAAAAACTGGAATTGTCAAGCTCTTTGGTTATAGTAGTTATATACAGATCCCCATCACTATGCTCAGCATTGATTCAGATACACAGTTGATTATATATCAGTATCACCCCCATCTTTCAGCCGATGCACTTTTTAGCTTCTCTGATTATTACACATAGGGAACGGCTCCGGGTCACAGGCCCTGATTCATCATTGCCTTTGCACCAGATTTTTTGTCTAGTTTTGTGTGTTGAGCGCCTTTTTTGTTTCCACCTATTTCATTATTTTATTTGCGCCTTTTCTAAGTCTATACTATATGTGCTTGCCTGTTTTTTTATTTTGTTTTCTGATTTGTGGGTTTAGTCTAGTAATTCCAGATATTTTATCCTGATTCATCAATTGAAACCTTTAAAAAATTTACCACAAGTTTACTCCAGTCCAACCCGGCTGCATTTTTCAGTAAGCCAGTATTAGGGGCAATTTTTGAAACTTTTGGTGCCAAAATTTACAAAAACTAGTTCAAGACAGAGAAAGACCATTTTTTACTTAATGCCAGATTCATGAATCTGGTGCACCGATTTGATAAATTTGACACCCAAAAACGCAACTAATATCACAAGACAAAAAAAGGAAAGGAACTTAAAAATGCATATGATGAATCAGGGCCACAATATTTAGCTTTACTTCATTGTGTTTATAGGAACCAGAGACTGAGAATATTCCAGAAGAAGACATCACTTCTACAGAGGAAGAAGAACCTGTCCAAGAAAAAGACAGCCAAAGTACAGAGGAGGAAACAACTTGCTGCGCCTGGCCCGGCATTAATGCAAGAAGGATGATGAGAAGAGGAAGGGCCAGGATTGCCTCCTTCATAAATACTCTATTCAGATAAGTATAAATAAGAAAGGATAAGGATAAGGATAGGTAAGAAACGATAAGTAGATGTAAAAAAAAAAAAAAAAAAATATAAGAATAGGTAGGGAAGGATAAGTATTGATAAAAAAGCATAACTATAGATAAATATAGGTAAGAAACAATAAGTATATTTAAAAAAATAAGTAGAAGTAAAAAAGATAAGAATAAGTAATAAAGGCTAAATATATTTCAATTCAATAAAAATAAGAAAAAAAGTTTAAGTATGGTTAAGGATAAGTATAGCTAGGTAAGGATAACTGTAGGTAGGAGAGGATAACTATAGGAAAAAAGAAGAAATATAGGTAAGTACACTGCTCAAAAGCATAAAGGGAACACTTAAACAACAGAATATAGCTCCAAGTAAATCAAACTTCTGTGAAATCAAACTGTCCACTTAGGAAGCAGCACTGATTGAAAATCAATTTCACATGCTGTTGTGCAAATGGAATAGACAATACATGGAAATTGGCAATTATCAAGATACCCTCAATAAAGGAGTGGTTCTGCAGGTGGGGACCACAGACCACATCTCAGTACCAATGCTTTCTGGCTGATGTTTTGATCACTTTGGAATGTTGGTTGTGTTTTCACACTCGTGTTAGCATGAGACAGACTCTACAACCCACAGAAGCTGCTCAGGTAGTGCAGCTCATCCAAGATAGCACATCAATGAGAGCTGTGGCAAGAAGGTTTGCTGTGTCTGTCAGCGTAGTGTCCAGAGGCTGGAGACGCTACCAGGAGACAGGCCAGTACACCAGGAGATGTGGAGAAGGCCATAGGAGGGCAACAACCCAGCAGCAGGACCACTACCTCCACATTTGTGCAAGGAGGAACAGGAGGAACACTGCCAGAGCCCTGAAAAATGACCTCCAGCAGGCCACAAATGTGCATGTGTCTGCACAAACGGTTAGAAACCGACTCCATGAGGGTGGTATGATGGCCCGATGTCCACAGATGGGGATTTTGCTCACAGCCCTACACCATGCAGGATGCTTGGCATTTGCCACAGAACACCAGGATTGGCAAAGTCACCACTGGCTCCCTGTGCTCTACATAGATGAAAGCATGTTCACACTGAGCATGTGTGACAGACGTGACACAGTTTGGAGACACCGTAGAGAGCGATCTGCTGCCTGCAACATCCTTCAACATGACCGGTTTGGCAGTGGGTCAGTAATGGTGTGGGGTGGCATTTCTTTTGAGGGCTGCACAGCCCTCCATGTGCTCGCCAGAGGTAGCCTGACTGTTATTAGGTACTGAGATGAGATCCTCAGACCCCTTGTGAGACCATATGCTGGTGCGGTTGTCCCTGGGTTCCTCCTTATGCAGGACAATGCCAGACCTCACCACACCATTACTGACCCACTGCCAAACCAGTCATGCTGAAGGATGTTGCAGGCAGCAGATCGCTCTCCACGGCATCTCCAGACTCTGTCAGGTCTGTCACATGTGCTCAGTGTGAACCTGCTTTCATCTGTGAAGAGCACAGGGCGCCAGTGGCGACTTTGCCAATCCTGGTGTTCTGTGGTAAATGCCAAACGTCCTGCACGGTGTTGGGCTGTGAGCACAACCCCCATCTATGGATGTCGGACCCTCATACTACCCTCATGGAGTCGGTTTCTAACAGTTTGTGCAGACACCCGCACATTTTTGGCCTGCTGGAGATCATTTTGCAGGACTCTGGCAGTGCTCCTCCTGTTCCTCCTTGCACAAAGGCAGAGGTAGCGGTCCTGCAGCTGGGTTGTTGCCCTCCTACGGCCCCCTCCATGTCTCCTGGTGTACTGGCCTGTCTCCTGGTAACATATCCAGCCTCTGGACACTATGCTGACAGACACAGCAAACCTTCTTGCCACAGCTCGCATTGATGTGCTATCCTGGATGAGCTGCACTACCTGAGCAACTTCTGTGGGTTGTAGAGTCCGTCTCATGCTACCACGAGCGTGAAAGCACAACCAACGTTCAAAAGTGACCAAACCATCAGCCAGAAAGCATTGGTACTGAGATGTGGTCTGTGGTCCCCATCTCATGCTACCACGAGTGTGAAAGCACAACCGACATTCAAAAGTGACCAAACCATCAGCCAGAAAGCATTGGTACTGAGATGTGGTCTGTGGTCCCCACCGGCAGAACCACTCCTTTATTGAGAGTGTCTTGATAATTGCCAATAATTTCCATCTTTTGTCTATTCCATTTGCACAACAGCATGTGAAATTGATTGTCAATCAGTGTTGCTTCCTAAGTGGACAGTTTGATTTCACAGAAGTTTGATTTACTTGGAGTTATATTCTGTTGTTTAAGTGTTCCCTTTATTTTTTGAGCAGTGTATATAGGTGGGAAAGGATAAGTACAGATAAATAAGTATACTTAAAATTTAAAAAATAAAAAGAATACTTATAGATAAGGATAAGTATGTTTAGCATTCAATAAACATTTTCCTAAAATAAAATAATAAGTATAGGCAAGCTAGAATAAGTATAAGTAAGTATTGGTAAGAAAGTATAAGTAAATATAGGCAAGTAAAAATAAGTGTAGGAAAAAAATAATAAATATAGTTATGAAAGATTAAGTATAGGTAAGTAAGGATAAGTAAAAAAAGATAAGTATAGGTACAAAAATGATAAGTAGAAGTATATATAAGAAAGCTAAGTATATGTAAGAAACATATACATATACACATAGGATTTGGCATAAATGAGTACACCCCCTTTGAAAAGTTAGATTTTCATCAATGTCTCATTGAATACAAGACTAATTTCCAACATTTTTACAAGACTGACTTTGATAGCATAAAAGTAAGGTTAATAATACAACTTTCATTACAAAATCTTAAGTTCTACTCAAATTAAATGATGCAAAAATGAATACACCGCATGCAAAAAACTGCTACATCTAATATTTGTATGACCATGATTTTTAAGAATCGCAACAAGTCTTCAAGGCATGGGATGAAGAAGATGGCGACGTATTCCACCATCTATCTTATTTCATTCTTCATCAATGACCTCTTTTTATAGCCTGGATGCCTGTAATGCTCAACTTGTCTCTTCAGAATTCCCTATAGGTCTTCGGTTGGGTTCAGATCAGGAGACATACTTGGCCTCTGAATCACGTTCACGCTGTTCTTCTTCAGAAATGCAACAATAACCTTAAATGTGTGTTTTTGATCATTATCATGTTGCTAAATTACACATCTACCAAGGACACGGGGTGATGGTAGCATATTCTCTATCAACATAGAGCAGTAGATCTGTAAATTTAGGATACCCTCAATGAATTGTAGCTCACCGACACCAGCAGCACTCATATAACCCCACATAAGGACACTGCGACTACTATGTTTCACTGTAGGCACCATGCATTTAGAAAAAAAGTATTTATAAAAATGCCTGGAGACTAAAGTGAAACATGGTGGTGGCAGTCTCTTTATGTGGGGTGACATGGGTTCTGCTGGTGTAGTGGAATCACAGTTCGTGCAGGGTATTATAAATTCACAGATGTACTGCCACTACACAGTACATATACTATCTATATTGAAAGAGAAGATGCTACCCTCACTCCGTGCCTTTGGTAGATGCGCTCTTTTCCAACATGACAATCCAAAACACACATCTGTTGCATTTTTGAAAAAGAACAGGATGAACGTGATTCAGTGGACAAGTGTCTCCTGATCTGAACCCAATGAAACACCTATGGGGAATTCTGAAGAGACAAGTTGAGCATCACTCTCCATCCAGTGTCCAGGCTATATAAGAGGTACATTTTGAAGAATGGTATGAAAGTTAGATGTTACACTATGTCGCCGACTTGTTCATTTCATGCCTAGAAGACTTGGTGTTGTTCTTAAAATATCATAGCAGTCATACAAAATACTAGATGTAGCATTTTGATGAAGGTTATATGATTAACCTTACTTTCATGCTATGGGTTAATAAAATGTTATATGAAAATCAGCCTTGTAAAAATTGGAGACTGTTCTTGTATTAAGTGAGACACTGATTAAAATCTTATTTTTCAAAGCTTGTGTACTCATTTACGTGTGTGTATGTTACGCCGAGCACTGTATATGTGTGTGTATGTATGTTACACAGAGCACTGTATATGTGTGTGTGTATGTATGTTACACAGAGCACTGTATATGTGTGTGTGTATGTATGTTACGCTGAGCACTGTATATGTGTGTGTATGTATGTTACGCCGAGCACTGTATATGTGTGTGTGTATGTATGTTACACAGAGCACTGTATATGTGTGTGTGTATGTATGTTACGCCGAGCACTGTATATGTGTGTATGTATGTTACGCTGAGCACTGTATATGTGTGTGTGTGTATGTTACGCCGAGCACTGTATATGTGTGTGTGTATGTATGTTACACAGAGCACTGTATATATGTGTGTATGTATGTTACGCCGAGCACTGTATATGTGTGTGTGTGTGTGTGTGTGTATGTTACGCTGAGCACTGTATATGTGTGTGTGTATGTATGTTACGCCGAGCACTGTATATGTGTGTGTATGTATGTTACACAGAGCACTGTATATGTGTGTGTGTATGTATGTTACACAGAGCACTGTATATGTGTGTGTGTATGTATGTTACGCTGAGCACTGTATATGTGTGTGTGTATGTATGTTACGCCGAGCACTGTATATGTGTGTGTGTATGTATGTTACACAGAGCACTGTATATGTGTGTGTGTATGTATGTTACGCCGAGCACTGTATATGTGTGTATGTATGTTACGCTGAGCACTGTATATGTGTGTGTGTGTATGTTACGCCGAGCACTGTATATGTGTGTGTGTATGTATGTTACACAGAGCACTGTATATATGTGTGTATGTATGTTACGCCGAGCACTGTATATGTGTGTGTGTGTGTGTGTATGTTACGCTGAGCACTGTATATGTGTGTGTGTATGTATGTTACGCCGAGCACTGTATATGTGTGTGTGTATGTATGTTACACAGAGCACTGTATATGTGTGTGTGTATGTATGTTACGCCGAGCACTGTATATGTGTGTGTGTATGTATGTTACACAGAGCACTGTATATGTGTGTGTGTATGTTACGCCGAGCACTGTATATGTGTGTGTGTATGTTACGCCGAGCACTGTATATGTGTGTGTGTATGTTACGCCGAGCACTGTATATGTGTGTATGTATGTTACACAGAGCACTGTATATGTGTGTGTGTATGTATGTTACACAGAGCACTGTATATGTGTGTGTGTATGTATGTTACGCCGAGCACTGTATATGTGTGTGTGTATGTATGTTACACAGAGCACTGTATATGTGTGTGTGTATGTATGTTACGCCGAGCACTGTATATGTGTGTATGTATGTTACACAGAGCACTGTATATGTGTGTGTGTATGTATGTAACACAGAGCACTGTATATGTGTGTGTGTATGTATGTAACACAGAGCACTGTATATGTGTGTGTGTATGTATGTAACACAGAGCACTGTATATGTGTGTGTGTATGTATGTTACGCCGAGCACTGTATATGTGTGTGTATGTATGTTACGCCGAGCACTGTATATGTGTGTGTATGTATGTTACGCCGAGCACTGTATATGTGTGTGTATGTATGTTACGCTGAGCACTGTATATGTGTGTGTGTATGTATGTTACGCCGAGCACTGTATATGTGTGTGTGTGTATGTATGTTACGCCGAGCACTGTATATGTGTGTGTATGTGTGTGTGTGTGTATGTTACGCCGAGTACTGTATATGTGTGTGTGTATGTATGTTACGCTGAGTACTGTATATGTGTGTATGTATGTTACGCCGAGCACTGTATATGTGTGTGTGTGTGTATGTATGTTACGCCGAGTACTGTATATGTGTGTGTGTATGTATGTTACGCCGAGTACTGTATATGTGTGTGTGTATGTATGTATGTTACGCCGAGCACTGTGTGTGTGTGTGTGTGCGTGTATGTTACGCCAAGCACTGTGTGTGTGTGTATGTTGCGCGAAGCACTGTGTGTGTGTGTGTGTATGTTACGCCGAGCACTGTGTGTGTGTGTGTGTGTGTGCGTGTATGTTACGCCAAGCACTGTGTGTGTGTGTGTGTGTGTGTATGTTACGCCGAGCACTGTGTGTGTGTGCGTGTATGTTACGCCAAGCACTGTGTGTGTGTGTGTGTGCGCGTGTATGTTACGCCAAGCACTGTGTGTGTGTGTGTGTGCGCGTGTATGTTACGCCGAGCACTGTGTGTGTGTGTGTATGTTACGCCGAGCACTGTATATGTGTGTGTGTATGTTACGCCAAGCACTGTGTGTGTGTGTGTGTGTGTGTGCGTGTATGTTACGCCAAGCACTGTGTGTGTGTGTGCGCGTGTATGTTACGCCAAGCACTGTGTGTGTGTGTGTGTATGTTACGCCGAGCACTGTGTGTGTGTGTGTGTGTGTGTGTGTATGTTACGCCGAGCACTGTGTGTGTGTGTGTGCGTGTATGTTACGCCGAGCACTGTGTGTGTGTGTGCGTGTATGTTACGCCGAGCACTGTGTGTGTGTGTGTGCGTGTATGTTACGCCGAGCACTGTGTGTGTGTGTGTGTGTGTGTGTATGTATGTTACGCCGAGCACTGTATATGTGTGTGTGTGTATGTATGTTACGCCGAGCACTGTATATGTGTGTGTGTGTATGTGTGTATGTTACGCCGAGCACTGTGTGTGTATGTATGTGTGTATGTTACGCCGAGCACTGTGTGTGTGTGTGCGTGTATGTTACGCTGAGCACTGTGTGTGTGTGTGTGTGTGTGTGTGTATGTTACGCCAAGCACTGTGTGTGTGTGTGTATGTTACGCCGAGCACTGTGTGTGTGTGTGTGTGTGTATGTTACGCCGAGCACTGTGTGTGTGTGTGTGTGTATGTTACGCCGAGCACTGTGTGTGTGTGTGTGTGTATATAGACATATATATATCAACACTAACAAAACATCAGGGTGCCAAGCTTATCAGGTAAAGATCAAGACTTAAAGAGAACAAGAAAAATGGAGGCAGCGCAACAGATGAAAAAGTGAAAAAAGTGCTATTTGTTAGCCCATAATGGTGACGTTTTGGTTCTTAGTGAGAACCTTTCTCAAGCAGTACAGAAGTGCATGTGCATACCTTATGGAGAACATCAATTACAAAAAGTGTTTAACAATAATTACACAAGAAAGAGCATATCCCATCATATATAGTAAGATATACATACAGTGACTGACAATTCATAATGATGACATTGGAATAAAGTGCATTATGATGACCAGAATAGAAAAACAATGTAAATAATACATGAAAAAGATTAAATATAAATTAAGAAACAGCTGTATATGACTAATCAAGCCATGATCACCCCATTGTATTTTGAAAACAGCGCCAATATCGGCATCAAGACAGAAAGCCTGCATGCGCCCTAAAGTGCGGGATCGCACCAGCTGCATTTTGGACAAGGGATGTGAATTAATATGTGCCAGAAAAGTAACATTAATCATCAATGAGGAATAGTGATGAGCGAGCGTGCTAGTTTAACCCTTTAACTAAGCATGCTCAGGTGCTTATTGAGTAGCTTCGGTGCACTCGTATATTATGGTCGAGTCCCTGCGTCTGGGGGGGGTTTCTTTTAGGATTAAGTCCTGTGCCATTTTTGGGGATATTAAATGAATATGTATAAAGTCCTCCTTGCATATTATATTTTCTCTTTAATGATTTAATGTTACTTTTCTGGCACATTTTAATTCAAATCCCTTGGCCAAAATGCAGCTGGTGCGATCCGGCATTTTAGGGTGCATGCAGGCTTTCCGTCTTGTATCATTGGTCAGCCGGCTATACTGCCGTAACTTCAGGACACTCTGACGCATGCGCAGATGAGGGTTTGATTCTCCTTTACCAAGATGGCGCTGGAAACCTCATAGCATCTTTGCGCATGCATGAAATGCCGCTTATGTCCTTCCTTTCTTCTTTCTGACTTGCGCATTAAATGTAGCAGGACGCTGATATTGGCGCAGTTTTCACAATACAATGGAGTGAGTTATGGCATGATTAGTCATATACAGCTGTAAATTAATATTTAATCTTTCTCATGTATTATTTACATTGCATTATGATGACCAGAATAGAAAAACACTTTATTCCAATGTCATCATTATGGGCTAATAAATAGCACTTTTATCACCTGGTGCGCTGCCTCCATTTTTCTTGTTTTATATATACATATGTAAAAATATATATGTATTTACATGAAAATGAAACATCCATATGTCCGTTTGTATCAATCTATGTTAATGTGTGTAAATGAATCATTATGTGTGTATATGCGTGCTCCCTAGTCTACATGGATGTATTTTGTGGGTGTGATTAAATGTATATGTTTGTATGACTTTAAGTATGTATGTGTCTCAGTGTGAGATATGGGAGTGAATGTATGAATGTCGCCGTGTGTATCTGCAGATATGTAAGCATATATGTGTATGTGTCACAGCGTGTATATGTGTGAATGGATGTGTGACTGTGTGTTCATCACCTTTTGTTAGTTTGTCGGGTGATCGCACCTGTTTACACTACACAATTTTCAGAAAATGACTGTTCCTAAAAACGCCACTTCCCGATAATCGACCAGCGCCCTTAGTTAGACATAAGCTATAAGTAGTCTAGTTATAAAGATAAGATAGAAATCTATGTATTAGATATGTATAAATCTTCCATGTAGAGCGGTGATAGGGCCATCCAGAGCTGACACTGCAGTGAACCAGGGATCAGCCGATCGCCAGCACTTGGGGTCAGGAAGGAATTTTTCCCCACACATGGGGTTGTTTTGCCTTCCTCTGGTTCACATCCTGTTTATGCAGTAAATCCTATAAATGGCACTGGATGATTAAATTATACTAAATTTCATAATAGATAAGAATAAAGATTAATAAACTCCATTCATTGTGTCTGTCTTCTTTATATGCTGTTCTCTCTGCTGTTTTGGACAGCAGTAGTGAATGTTACAAATGGCCAAGGAATTAATAGTTAATCAGATTTTTTGTTTTGCGGAGAGTTGTGTCACGTGATCTCGCTGCCGATTGTTTCCCATCGTGACAGTGATGTTCTGTCCATCTGTCATATGGCTTTCCCAGACTAATGTCACTGCCCCAATATGCAGCAGATCATCAATCACATGTTGTACTTGGGATAGGGCTAACATCATCAGCGACTGCTCTTTACCCCAGTGTAGTCTCCTCCACTAATGTCCCCGCATATCACAGATCATGTAGAGATCGGCCATGTTCCATAGTCTCTGTACTTACCCCGCAGTAGCTCCACACCGTGCTCCATGTCAGGAGCCTCCAGCCCATCACATATGGAAAGGTGAACCTGGAGCAAGGGGATGGAATGGGAATAGCATATATTACTGCAGCACGAGATGTATTGGGTGGATACAGATGGAGAAAGGCCTTACATAACACGGAGGTATAGTAGCAGGATAAAGATGGTGGGAGCAGGATGCCACAATGTAAAGTTATAATTGTAGTGAGCTGAATTGGCACCATGACCATAAACCTGAAAGCAAACAAGTGGCATGTGCCCAGGATAATGGACCAGAAAAAACACCAAATGCAAGAAAAAGTTCATTGATATAATTTGCAACACAAAAACTTCATTTTCAAAGTCTAAGATAATGTATTCAGATTGTAATCTTGAATATTGGTGGTAGATCCACTTTAACTACTTTGATTTACTCCTTTTTCAAATATATTTATGTAAAATCTGATGTTAACACTTCTAAAAAAGTTATAAAAGCAACTACAAAAAAGCCCCATAAAACAAAATATTGTAGAATCACTTTTTGTGGATGCCAGAACAGGAGAGCCAGGAAGGTTTTACTTTTGCAAAGGCTCGCTATGGACACGTTCCTCACCGTTTTGCAGCTGAATATATTATTTATTCTGGTGGTCAGTGGAATCTGGAGGTTTGGTCCATGGTGGGTGGTAGATTTATGATGGGAACATAGAAGAAATTATAGAAATGTCTTATGAAAACAATGAACAGCTCACTTGTAAAATAATATATATATTTTTTTTTTTAAAATGTACTCCTTAACATTTAAATTACTACACCAATAAGGAAAAGTCCTAAAAAGTTATAGAAATCACAGGATGGATAGAAACAAAATTTCAATACATCGTGATCTATTCAGTACCGAGTATGAGCGCGAAGCGCAGAAATCCCCACACTTATAACCCTTGGCCACTGTCAATGAGGTTATTAAAGAAGTTGTCTACTACTTTCACATTGATACCCCATCCTATAAATAGGGCATCAATGTATAATCAGCCGGGGTGCCCACGGTGGCACCCCTGCCGATCAGCTGTTATCGGTGCCAGCGGCGGCAGTCGGCCGGAAGTCCTTACCCGCGGAGCTTGGCCGTCCATCTGTAGTGGCCGCCGCGGGGTACTGCACATCAGCCTCCCATTCAATTGAATGGAAGGCGGATGTGCAGTAACAAGCGCCAGCCACTACAACTTGACAGCCAAGCTCCGCAGGTAAGGACTTCTGGCCGGCAGCTGCCGGCACCAATAATTGCTGATCAGCGAGAGTGCCGCGTGCGGGACCCCGGCCGATCATACATTGATACCCTAGCCCAGGGGTCCTCAAACTTTTTAAACAGGGGGCCAGTTCACGGTCCCTCAGACCATTGGAGGGCCGGAATATAGTTTTTAAAAAAAAAACTAAAAACTATGTAACAAATTCCTATGCACACTGCACATATCTTATTTTGTAGTAAAAAAAAACAATAGAGGAACAAATACAATATTTAAAATGAAGAACAAGTAAAGTTAAATCAACCAGTATTTCAACAGGTAGGTAACTGTACCCAATAGTCAGCATAGGTCCTCAATAGGCAGGTAAATGTACCCAATAGGCAGCATAGGTCCCCAATAGGCAGGTAAATATCCCCAATAGGCAGCATAGGTCCCCAATAGGCAGGTAAATATCCCCAATAGGCAGCATAGGTCCCCAATAGGCAGGTAAATGTACCCAATAGGCAGCATAGGTCCCCAATAGGCAGGTAAATGTCCCAATAGGCAGGTAAATATCCCCAATAGGCAGCATAGGTCCTCAATGGGCAGGTAAATGTTCCCAATAGGCAGGCTGTTTCCCCCTTATAATGCCATATGCAGGCTGTTCCACCCCTTATAATGCCCCATGCAGGCTGTTCCCCCCATATAATGCCCCATGCAGCATGTCACCCCCCCATATTATGCCCCATGCAGCATGTCACCCCCCCATATTATGCCCCATGCAGGATGTCCCTTTCCCCCCATATAATGCCCCATGCAGGATGTCACCCCCCATATAATGCCCCATGCAGGATGTCACCCCCAATATAATGCCCCATGCAGGATGTCACCCCCCATATAATGCCCCATGCAGGATATCACTCCCCTGTCTTTATAATGCCCCATGCAGCATGTCATCCCCCATATAATGCCCCATGCAGCATGTCACCCCCCCATATAATGCCCCATGCAGGATGTCCCTTTCCCCCCCATATAATGCCCCATGCAGGATGTCACCCCCCATATAATGCCCCATGCAGGATGTCACCCCCAATATAATGCCCCATGCAGGATGTCACCCCCCATATAATGCCCCATGCAGGATATCACTCCCCTGTCTCTATAATGCCCCATGCAGCATGTCACCCCCCCATATAATGCCCCATGCAGCATGTCACCCCCCCATATAATGCCAAATGCAGCATGTCACCCCCCATATAATGCCACATGCAGCATGTCACCCCCCCATATAGTGCCCCATGCAGCATGTCACCCCCCCATATAATGCCCCATGCAGCATGTCACCCCCCATATAATGCCCCATGCAGGATGTCACCCCCAATATAATGCCCCATGCAGGATGTCACCCCCATATAATGCCCCATGCAGGATGTCACCCCCAATATAATGCCCCATGCAGGATGTCACCCCCCATATAATGCCCCATGCAGGATATCACTCCCCTGTCTTTATAATGCCCCATGCAGCATGTCACCCCCCATATAATGCCCCATGCAGCATGTCACCCCCCATATAATGCCCCATGCAGCATGTCACCCCCCATATAATGCCACATGCAGCATGTCACCCCCCATATAGTGCCCCATGCAGCATGTCACCCCCCCATATAATGCCCCATGCAGCATGTCACCCCCCCATATAATGCCCCATGCAGGATATCACTCCACTGTCTTTATAATGCCCCATGCAGCATGTCACCCCCCCATATAATGCCCCATGCAGCATGTCACCCCCCCATATAATGCCCCATGCAGGATGTCACCCCCATATCATGCCCCATGCAGGATGTCACCCCCCCATATTATACCCCTTGCAGGATGTCACCCCCCCATATAATGACCTATGCCTCCATACATTAAAAAAAAAAAAAAAAAAATCCAATACTCACCTCACTTCTCACTTGCTGCCGCTGCCGCTGCTCTACTCTGGACTCCAGCGTCGCGGCGTCGTCGTCCCGCTCTGTGCTGCCTGTGACGGCACTCGGGAGGGCGCGGTGTAAAGAAGTCACCTCACTCTCTGACCTGAGACGTCACAGGAAGCGCAGAGCAGGAAGACAGCGGATCTGCAGAGGCACGGGGAGAGGTAAGTATCCGCCTGCCGGGGCCCTGAGCAAGCGGGGGGGGAAGGGCGGGTGCTGACACCGCTCACCTCTCCTCCGCCCATAGCCCGGCGGGCCGGATAAAAGTCCTCCGCGGGCCGCATGTGGCCTGCGGGCTGTAGTTTGAGGACCCCTGCCCTAGCCTATAGATTGATGCCCTATCCTATAGATAGGGCATTAATGTGAAAGTAGTGGACAACCCCTTTAAATGGCTGTCTGAGGAACTTTCTACCACACTGGATGCATTTGGGAAAATCATCAACATCCGCTTCTGGCAGCTCCCTGTGCAAATTGGTAACTAATGATGTTCCAGATGTGCTTGATGGGAAACCAGAGAGGCGCTGCAGGCCATGTTAGGCCATTTACGCCTCGCTGCTCACAGTAGGGGAAATATGCGGTCTGGTGTTGTCTTGTTGAAAAATGGCTCCTGGGAGAAATGGCTTTAACACTGGATCCATGACCAAATCAATGTAATATCGAGCAGTTAGTGTACTTAGAATTAAGACTAGCGGGGTCTGGCTACCATATATTACGCCACCTCACACCATAACCCGAGCAGCATAACCTGTGTGATTTTCCTTTGTGAAGACCTCTTCATTGACCTCACGCCATCACTCTCATAGGCTATGATGTGATCAGTTCAGCCTTTTACTTGGATGCAGTGGTAGCCAGAGATTGCCATTTGGGCAATATCATGACGCTTTGTCTGTGTATGGTGGATTTTTAAACATTTTTATAAAAATCTAGAATGCAAAGAGGAACTGGAATAAAATGCAAGCAAACACTAGCCAATTTTGGCCTACTGACAAGTCCTCATTAAACAATAGGTCATTTTCTGATGACACATTCCCTTTTACTGCCATAATGAAATCTAACAGCTTATATGTGTGCAGGAGAAAATATTCATCAAGATCATTTGAATCAGAATCGTCTGAAAGAATTTCCTTGCGGAAAGATGAATCTCAAGATACATATGCCAGAGGAGAAGGGGATTTCAGGAGAGATTTTTTTTAACTCTTACTTTTCCGGCTCTCAACATGCAACTCATATCTGGAGGCAGATAAAAGTAGAATTAGACTTACCGGTAATTCAGTTTCTAATAACCCACCACAACTGCACACTGGAGGATGTAACTGGACCCTAGTAGGGACAGGAAACACAATGAGTCAAATAGTGCCTCCCACATCCTCCCTCCAGTTTTATTACAAAGGACCACAAGAATATGAATGCTTCTAATTATATTTATTATCACTTGATTCGAAAATATAAGAAATAATTGAGCAAAGGGAGAGAATTACCCATGCTGTCGTGGTGGGTTATTAGAAACCGGATTACGGAGTAAGTCTAATTCTATTTTTTCTAATAACCCCCCATGACAGCACACCTGAGGAATACCAAAGAGTAACGTCTAGGGAGGGACAATAGCCCGTAGAACTTTTCTCCCAAAGGACAAATCTCTAACAGACGCTAAGTTAAGTCTAATGTTTGGAGAAGATATGGATCGAGGACCAGGTAGCAGCTCTGCAGACCTGCTCGATTAAAGCGCTGGCTTTCTCAACCCACGAGACTGATAACCGCTCTAGTGGCGTGACCCGTGAATTTCTTTGAAGGCAAGAGGTTCTGAATCTGGTATGCTTCAGTAATCGGTCTTTTGATCCATATGACAATCGTAGCTTTGGAAGTCTTCTTCCCCTTATTTTGGCCATGAAGTTGGATAAACAGATTTTGGTCTTTCCTCCACATCTGTGTTTCTTGGAGGTAATGAAAGACCACTCTTCTTAAGTCCAGAGTGTGGAATTCTTCCTCCCTCTTGTTTGCTGGATTTTGGCACAATGAGGGAAGAATTATCTCTTGAGATTTGTGGAACTCTGAGACTACCTTAGGTTGAAATGATGGGTTGAGACGAAAAATAAGTCGGTCTTCCAGGATTCTCAAGTATGGCTCATTAATTAGGAGAGCCTGCAGTTCACTAACCCTTCTGGCTGTAGTGATCGCTACAACTAAGGCTTTCTTCCACAACAGTCTGTCTTCTTTTATTAATAAGAGCTCAAATGGTGGAAGTGTCAGCCTCTTATGGACGATATTATAGTCCCACGAGGTGACTAGATTGAGCATTCTAGGATGAAAGTGGGAGGCTACTGTAATGAATCTCTTCACCCAATGATATTCAGGCAGGCTCTGGTCAAAATATGAACTTCATGCTGCCACCTGGACCTTGAGGGTACTCGGTTTGCGACCTTTGTCCAGGCCATCCTGCAAAAAATCAAGGATTTGGGCAATGTTTGGTTGTCGAAGATCTGGATGTTCAGGCGCACACCATGATAAGAAGGTTTCCTGCTTTTTTGAAGGGTCTTAATGACTCTGAGAGGCCCCTGGTTTTTAATATTGAGAATTCAGAAGCCAGGCGTAAATTCGAGATCTGGATGGTAAATTGGCCCTTGGTGAAGGAGGTCTTTGGTGGAAGGAACAGGGGACTATCTTTAATCAGTTTGCTTAAGATGCCAAACCAGTTTCTTTTCAGCCAGAATAGTGCTATCAGGATTACTCTGGCCCTCTCTGTTCTTATTTTCTGCAGTGTTCTTGTTAGAATTGGAACCGGAGGGGAGGTGTATGCCAGTTTGAATTTCCATTGGTGGGAGAACGCGTCCATGCCTAGACAGGTATCGTCTGGGTTTATGGAAAAGTACTTGGCTACTTTTGTGTTCTGGCATCCTATCCAGAAGAGATCTACCTCTGGGCAACCCCACCTTCTGGTCAATATCCCGAAGACTTCTGGATTTAGGCTCCATTCTCCCGGATTAATATCTCTCCTGCTCAGGAAATCGGCCTGGATGTTGACAGAACCTTTTATATAGAGGGCTGAAAAGGAGAGAAGATGCTCTTTGGCCCAGGAGAATATTCTTGCAGAGATAGTCTTCAGGCCTTTGTGTCTCATGCTTCCTTGATGACATAGGTGCGTGACCGTAGTTTTGTTGTCTGAATAGATTTTTACATGGACATTCTGGATCAGAGATGTTGCTGATCTGAGTACTTCATCCACCGCCTTCAGCTCCCTGAAATTGGAAGATTGCTGGCTGACCTTTTTTGACCAGAGTCTCTGGAAGGAGTTTTGGGAGACGATGGCTCCCCATCCTCTTTTACTGGCGTCTACCTTTATTGTCACCAGGGGGTCCTGGATCCAGGGGACTCGCCTGTGTAGGTTCCTTGGGCTGAGCCACCAGGATAGAGAGGCTTTTACCAGGGCAGGTATTGGAATTTTCTTGTCCAGGGATTCTGGGGATCAATTCTAATTTGCAAGAATATGGGTCTGGAGGGTTCTGGTGTGTGCTTCGGCCCAAGCTACCGTCTGGATGCAAGATGTCATGGAGCCGAGGACTGTCATTGCAAACCTCACAGACATCGATATTTTGCTACATAGTGCACCAATCCTTGATCTTAACTGATTCTGCTTTTGCTTGGGCAAAAAGGATGTCTGACTGGGAGAATCCAGTGGAACACCTAGAAACGTCTTTGCCGTGGATGGAACCTTGTTGGACTGTTGGTAGTTCACTAGCCATCCCAGAGATGTTAGGATCTGGGTTGTTGTCTGTAAATGTTCCTGGAATAACGGTATTGAGGGGACCACAAACAAGAAGTCGTCGAGGTATGGTATTATGCAAATATTCTGACCTCTGATGTAAGCCATGACTTCTGCCATAATCTTCGTGAAGATTCATGGCACTGATGTTATCCCAAACGGGAGGATATTGAATTGAAGTGCATTATCTGTCTTGCCTGGACCACTGCAAACCTTCCAATAAATTGAGTGAATAGGAATGTGATAGTATGGGTCTTTTCAGAGGCATAGCTAGGTGTTCAAATCGGGGGAAGGGGCGAAACATCTGAGTGGGCCCCTAACTAGGTAACTGTGGGCACAACTACAGTGGTGAACCATGACCTTGGGTATAGAGGAACCTCAGCAGATGAACACACTGTTTACAGAAAATTAATTTCTATACAAAGACCAACACTGATCTTACCACCATATGGTGACCATATAGTGGTAGATACCAGACCTACAGACCATACAAGTAATTACAGTACAGGTATATATAGTAACTTACAGCTGATGATCTTTCTGGTGGCGTAGTTCATTTTCCCCATCTTTTCCATCTGGCCCAGACCGACATGACAACTTCTTCCAGCCACAACTCATCTGCAGAGAATACAATGAAAACACATTTAACTTCACATTTCCAGTGCCGTCCCCATCTATTCCCAATCTATACAAACTCCTCATCCTGCTGATACCCCAATACTGAGACACTGCTGTCAATGTGTCCTTATTACAGCACCTGCTGTGTGGTACAAAAACAGAACTCCTCTTAGTGCTTCACATAATAGTGCCCACCAGGGTCGCACTGGGGTGTCTGGGGCCCACAGGGGAATTGACTCTAGGGGCCCACCTACAGCAATATGCAAATATCTGTTATCCGCTATCCCTGTTATAGTGGAGCATTGACTGGAGGCTCCTGCACATCTACTGTGCACATACTATAACTGGGATGTTCAATTACGTTAGTTTGCATTAAAGTGGTTCTTTGGTTAAAACAAGTTATCACCGATCCATGGGATCCACAGGATCGGTGATCACTTATTGATTGTTTGGGTCGGAACATTGAAAAAAACAACTATGGGAAGAATGGGGAAGTTTCATCCCTGACAGGACACTTATCCCCATTTTAAAATGCAGCGACAGGTGGGACGTCTGACCACAGCTCTATTCATTCTCTTGGGGGCTTCCAAAAAAAGAGCAGCGCTCGCAGCCTCTGAGGGAATGAATGGATCAGTGGTCGCATCTCACATGCCGCTCCAGTCTAATGGGGAGAAAAGCTCCACATTCTGCCGATTCTGTGCCAGCAGTCAGACCCCCACCAATCAATATTAGCACTGATCCTGTGGAGAGGTGATTACTTGTTTTCACCAGAGAACCCCTGTAAGTGCATCTCTGACGCTCTGCTCCAAGTATTTCATCTTAAAGGTCACAGCCCCACTATCAGTATTCAGTCAGGATTTTTTCTTAGGAGTGGGAGCCAAAACCAGGTGAGGAACAATCAGAGAAAGAGAATAATAGAAACAAGTCACCAATTCTGCATTTATCACTCACTCCTTGTTTTGGCAGCCACTCCTGAGAAAAAAATACTGACCAAATACTGATGTGGGGCTGTGGCCTAATGGAAAAAAATATTTTCCTAGTTAATATCAGTGAGAACAAAATGACTGCCATACACAACACAGTCCACTATATCAACACCAATAATACCACATACAAAAGGGACAAATATCACCACACCATGACTAGATCACATATTACCACCACATAGGGACCAAATACTACAATACTGATCATGAATACAAACCACATCCTAGCTAACAATGCAGTCAGTCTGGATATAGTAGTCCGACACATGCCTCTCGCCACACAATAGCAAAATGAATGGGACCAACCAGGTTCTCTTCGAGGCCCCCATATCACCTACATGAACTCACCTACCTATCTGCCTCTATGACATGTATGGCTTTGTAATGCGTATAACTCTGGTTTGGCCAACAGCTATATCTCTCCACCCCCCTATACCCACTAACACTTTCTTTGGCCACTTAGTGGCAGGTTATTTGCAGGAAACAATAAAGGGAATTGGAGTTTGAAATCAAACTCCTTGAATTGGTGGATTTCCCAACCTTTAATGAGCTTCTGGGCCTTTATTCATGAACAGGTTTGTGCCAGCACCTGGTGAACCCTGATAAGTGCCTGAGCCCTAGTGATCCCATTCAGCTCTGTGCACACTGCATGTATGGAACGGGCTCAGGAGGTGTTGCACCGCCAGCACATGAGTCTAACTGGTGCGATGAGGGAAAGCAGTTTAAACCCTTAGATGCCGCTGTAATTGTGACAGAAGCATTAATAGGTTGGCAATTGAACGGAGATGGTGTTACAATGGGAACCATGGACAAACTGAATGCACCCTTACTTGCACGTTTATACACCTATGAAGCCCACATTGTGTCTGGGCTTCATAGAAAAATGCTAATTTTACAATACAGTGCAATAATGCTATATTGTATTGTATTGTGCAGACAATTTCAGTAGTGATGAGCAAGCATGCTCGTCGTTAAACAGGCAGGGATTGCCTGCCAGTCACTGTAATGCCGTAGCCATGTTGGTTGTAGCATTACTGTGATTGGCTGGCCGGATGGCGTCATCGGGTCTATATAAGACCTGGGACCCTATGCTCGTCACTGTATACTCCGGAAACAGGCAGAGTAGGGAGAGGTGAAATACAAGTCCCATAGGCATATTAAGATACAAATAATAAGATCATCATAGATCATTAATGCATGTAAAGAAATCTAGAAATGAATACTTGAAAAGAGGAGGAGCAAAGGGAGTGTGTATAAAATATACATTTATATTAAATTCTGGTTAAAAACATTCTTACAACTAACCAGGACAGGCAAAATAGCAACAAGCAAAAACCCTGGGGTAGGGAAAACACATGCAACATGCTAGTGTAGAAGGTATTATATTACGACTGATAGGTGGAATCCTGCCATGTATACAATCAATGATATATCACACATATGTAAATGAAAGTATGTCGGAAAAACCACCATCAAACAATTCAATAAAAACAAACCTTACCCATGTGGCAGGTGAGGCCCCCCAGGGAAAGCACAAGCAGAAAGTGCAGAGACCTACATACGCACGTTTCGCATGTTAACCACACGCTTTCTCAAGGGTAAGTAGAGGAATCCCATCTGTAGGACCTTTATACCATGTGATTTGGTCATATGGTCCTATCTCACCAAGGAGAGCGGGTGGGCGGCACATGCACAGATCACTGCACTCGCAGAACGCCCGCCCCCAGCTGTCAAGCTGAACCCCAACATACCAGGAGGCCCAAGACTCCCAGCATGCCCAGACCACCATAAAGACGCCGGGGCACGGCGCCCACGAGGCAGAGAAGAGGGCACGCGCTCACGATCCAGTGGTGAGTATAGGTAGAGATTAAAATAAAATGAGACCAATCCCCAAAAGGACACCATCATAATAGGAATGCAGAAGAATAGAAGGAAATAGAAAAAAAGAAGACAAAACGCATTGTGTGTTTACATTATATATGCAATAAATACGATAAATATGTCATAAATGCAGCAAACACACAAAAATCATCATTATATAATTAAAAAAATTACATTTTGACTAGACAAAAGTAGAAGGAAATTGTTTTCTGTCGATCCTTCACTGAAGCTGATCATTCCTAGAGCTGTATGATGGTATGCAGAAAGCACGCTAAGCATCTGTAGATATTATCCGCTGCCTCAGATTGCCGGAGGAATGTGCATAGAATCAGTCTCAGCTAAAGGGAACCAGAAACTGCAGATGGATTCACAAAAGAAAATTAAATTAGCATAAAATTAAAGACAAAAGGAAAATTAAAAACAAGACACAAACTGCTTGGTGACAGTGGTGGCAAGTGTCAATAAAGTCATAACTTATAAAAAGGACGAGAAGCTGAGTGCTTCATTAAGACCACATGGAACTAGGGTCCCCAGGGTGACAATCCATTTGGTCTCGTACTGCGCCAAACCTTTCCCTATATCTCCTCCCCGTATGCCAGCATGGATAAGGTCAATCCCCCTCACCTTGAAGGACTTGGGGCTACAGTCATGGTGCATCTTAAAATGTCAGGGGATAGTTTTTAATTGGGTAATATCAGCCGCTGTCCTGGCCGCAGCAATGTCTCTCACATGTTCCCGCACGCGTACACAATTCTCGGGTTGTAAGTCTGATGTATATCTTTGAACAGCCGCAAGTAGCATAATAAACTACATTTGTAATAGTACAAGTGATATGATGTTTGATTGTAAATTGGCGTAGTCCATCAGCCGACGTGGAGGAAGAACTGCGAAGGACATTGCTGCAGGCAAGACAGCGGCCGCACGGAAAAAATCCCAAATTAGGACCCCTATTTCCAAACAAATTTGCCACAGGTGGTGTGTAGTGGCTTTTAACTAACAAATCTCATCAATTTCTACAACGTCTAGATGTCATTAGAGGGGCGATTGGTAGACTCCATTGCAAAGACGATTCTGTCTTAAGAATTGGCTAGTGTTTCTTTAAAATACTGTAGTGCTCATATTATGCCATTCATTATTGTAAGTAGAGATGAATCAAATTCTCCCATCGCACCTCTGACATTTAGAAGGAGTGTAAAGAAGTGAATTCCGTGAGGTATTCTTAGCCCGTCTATAGCCCGCCTTGATGCATCTCTGACTATAGCCCCTGTCCTCAAAGCGAGATCTCAAGTCCCTCGCCTGCTTATTGAACTTAGCCTCGGATGAACAAATCCGCCTCATCCTGAGGAACTGACCAACTGGGACAGCAATAGTTGTGTGCGGATGACGCATGTAGCAGGGCGTTAACAGAGGTGGACTTTCTGAACACATCTGTCTGCATAAATGCATCATCATCTACTTCCAACTTAATGTCCAGGAAGTCCAACCTCTTCTTATCTGCCCTGTATGTAAGTTTGATATTAAATCAATTTTTATTTAAACGACCCATGAACCGCTCAAGCTGCTCCACCGTCCCTTTCCAAAGAAAAAATAAATCATCTATATATCTATACCAGCACTGGATGGGTTCCATGGCATGTGCGCCCTCGCTGCCAAATAGGGTCCTCTCCCAAAATCCAAGGAAGAGATTAGCATATGAAGGTGCACATGCTGCGCCCATCGCAATGCTGCGCATCCGTAAATAAAATGTATTTTTGAAAACAAAAATGTTATGAGTAAGTAAGAAATGGAGCAGCTCAAGTATCAGATCACAGGTTGTGCTGTCCCAGTTGCTGCCCCCCAGGAAGAAGCGGACCGCCTCAAGTCCATCCTCATGTTCGTTGCAGGTAGAAAGGGACTCTACATCTGCAGTTACAAGTAGAAAATCTGGCTCCACAAAAATCCCGTGAACCCTCCTCAACATATCGGTCGTGTCTCGTATATAAAACAGAAGGGTCTCGACCAAAGGCTTAAGGTAAAAGTCTATAAATAAACAGACAGGATGGCATAATCCTTCGAGACCAGACACGATTGGGCATCCAGGAGGGCTGACGGGATCCTTGTGGATTTTGGGGAGGAGATATAGGATGGTAACTCTTGGAAACTTAACTGTAAGACCCTCCAGAATTTTTTTGTCAATAATGCCTTTCTCGAAGGCAGAAGTTAATATACATTGTAACTGGTCCGAGAAGGAGACGGCAGGATTGCAGGACAGCTTTCTATAGGCATTATGGTCCCTCAGCTGTCTGAATACTTCTTTTTCATAACTTTCAATTGGCCAGATCACGATGTTACCCCCCTTGTCCTCCGCCTTGAAAACAACATCATTAAAGGATTGTAATTGATTGAGCGCAATTCTTTGTTGATGGGTTAAGTTATCAAAACTGCGCCTAGTAGACAACTTTTTAAAATCTTCCATTACCAGTCGGGTGAAAATTTCCACCGCCGGGCATAGGGACAAGGGGGAAAACCTTCTGGATCTAGCCAAAATTGTCTGAGGAAACGTACCTTCATTATCTGAAAGTTGTTCTTTCAGTAAATCCTCCAGAGCCTCCCCCTCCCCCTGCACACCCCATCTCCCTGGTCCATACTGCCCCCCCTCTGCACACCCCTCTGCCCCGGTCCATACTGCCCCCCCTGTGTGGCGCCCCTGAGGGTTCGGCCGCCACAGGAATGCTGCACTTCTTTAATGGAGTGTGGTGTTCCTCTTCTGAGGTAAGTCCGGTGTGCACATCCCATCTACCCGGTCCATATTGCCCCCCCTCCCCCTGCACACCCCATCTCTCCGGTCCATACTGCCCCCCCTCTGCACACCCCTCTGCCCCGGTCCATACTGCCCCCCCTGTGTGGCGCCCCTGAGGGTTCGGCCGCCACAGGAATGCTGCACTTCTTTAATGGAGTGTGGTGTTCCTCTTCTGAGGTAAGTCCGGTGTGATGGTAGTTACCTAGCGTTTTGCATCCAACACCACATTTCCACCAGAGGGAGCTAGTATGCACTAGGTGCTGCTCCCCTGGTTACAGGGAGACTGGGGAACACAAAGTGGTAGGAACCAGTTAGTGGGTGTGGGTGGAGGAACAGTTAGTTAGTGACATTTCTAATTTCATATTTAATAGCATGCCATCTTTGATCTTGGTCTCTTGTTCTTCGCTGGTCCTTTTGGTCCTGTGTGGACCTGTCCAGCCTTTCAGACCTGTGTGGTCTCTGACAGTGTGTCTGTCAAGTGGTTGTACTGTGCAGTCAAAATACTGTGTGTAAAGTGACTTCCCTCCGGGAGCGCAGATCCTGTGTGGGCCTGCACCGGCATGGGACACAGCCCTCGTACCCCGATCTATGGGACGAGAGGGAGGTTGCAGACAAGGAATGTCTCAACCCGACCAAGGACCAGGATCAAGAAGGCCCGGGAGCTTTAGAGTGTGGCTCCCTAGCAAATGGGTCCCGGGGAGGATGCAGATGGAGCGGAGTACGCCACCTGTCCTCTCCTACCTGATCTATTCAGAGGGATTCCGGCTGCAAAAGGGGTACCGGCCCCCGACACCCGACCTCGTACTCTATGTCCAGGAAGGGAAAGCCCGGCTAGGCCCTGAGGATCCCGCCGGGCTTGGGATGGAGAGGAATTGCCACCCGAGCCATACACCTGAGAGGAGCTCAGAGGGAGACCCGGCCTATCTACACATGCACAGACGGGAAGGGGTAAAGTCTGTAGTGCAGGAACACTCTGGTGTAGGGATTCTGCCTCACACTGGACTTCCTTGGAGGAAGACGGACTCCCGTCCCTGGTGGCCGCAGGACTCCGCGAGGAGCAGGGAGAAGCCTTGCGCTGCTTATGAGAACTGTGAGTAAAGCCTTGGAAATTCATCCCTATGGCCTCCGGACTGTTGATTACGCGCCATACCACGCGACATGGTGCCCGCACTCCCACACTACTACCCCCCTTCATCCCGCCTTGCCTGCCCTGAGGCCGCGCTCCACCTGTGGGGAGCAGCAAGAACTTTGGCCGCCATGACATCGGGCCTCAGTGGACTGTAGCGGCGCTGGTGGCGCATCACCAGACACCACAGGTGGCGTAGTCGATAATTACCACTCAACCTGGATAGCCCTAACATCATTTTTAATGTGACGGCCCTGGGCACGGAACGGGTCAAGGCCACGACTGCATCCCCCTTCTCAACATCTGACCCGGCTCCGAGTACCCCATCTTCCCAGGGCAGGGCTTGAGAGGCGTCACATCACTGGCATAGTCGGCAGGATTATCGTGCCCGCAGCAACGGAGAGAGTGCCCATTGCTATTTGGTACTGTGTGCCTTACACCTTGAACTGTTGTTTACACTTAAAATGGCGCCCGCCCAAGAAGAACAGGTGCCATCACGCTGTGAAAAGACTGACTTTGTACACCTCCCATCGTGGGCTGGGCTCCCGTTTGGCACCAAAAATGTGGACTGCCCCTTCCATCAGAAACTGTCCGCGGGGTAATGCCCGTCAAACTGGATGGGCTGAACGAAGGGGGGCCTGTCAGCATGCCGCCCAGGAACCGCCCCGAAAGAGGAGGGAGAAGAAGGAAAGCAACAAGGTGCGGCCATGTCAGTTGGAGCTTGGCAGTGAACAGAGGCGGTCATGGATGCCTCTGGAGAACGAAGCCATGCGACTGCTGCACCCACCCGATCCAGGCCCTTCATCTGGCGGAGAGGCTAGTGGCAGTGCGTTGACACCGGGAGACTTCGCGTTTCTCAACCAGGAGGCCCCAGAGCTGGCTAGACAGCAGAGAGAGGCCCAGGAGGCGGCGACTGCTGCATGGAAAGCAGAGATGCTGCAGCGGATCCGAGACCACCGTCGAGGAGTAGAGGCTCCGGAAGCAGTCGGCCCAGAGGTCGAAGTGGAAACCGACCTGACAGCAGGTGAGGAGGCAACCCCTGCCCCGGCTGCGGAGCCCTCGGAGCTGATCCTGGACCTCATGGCGGAGTATGTACATCCCCAAGCCGTCACCTGGGAGCAAGCGTTGGCCCCCGAGCTGCAAGCGGCGGCTATCGGTGGGGGTTTGCACTGCCACGAGGGCTCCATGACAGAGGTACCTGGAGTTGCGGAGGAGACTACCGACTCCAACCCGGATTGGTCCGCACTACTCGAGGACTTGCAGCAGCCCATCCTAACACCGCTACCTGCACCGGCGGTGACCTGGCCCGAGGCCGAAGAGTGGGCCTGGGAAAACCAGGGGGGCAACCTGATGGGCTTCCCGTGGGAGACCACGTCTGAAGCGCAGAGGAGGAGCCAGTGGTGTAGTGATCAGGTCCTCCAGTTGGCACGGGAGCGACGTCGGCGGGAGCAACGCTGCGAGATACTCGAAGTCCGGACCAAGGCTTCTAAGACTCGGGCGCGACTGGAGGAGGCTACCCATCCCGGTCCCCGGTATGAGGGCAGGGTCGTGCGATTCCACCACGAGGAAGGGTGGGGGTTTATTCGGTGTCCCCTCTTCCGTGATGATGTGTTCGTCAGCAGGCGGGACGTCGAGCCGCACCTGAAGAAGGGACACCCCGGCCAGAACCTTTTCCCAGGCGATACTGTGACTTTCACTCGCCACCAGGGGGAGCGTGGGTGGTACGCCCTGGACGTCCGCAAAGTGTCCGGGAGTGACGCCACCACCTCCTCGGCCTCGGGTGACCGGTTACCCTCTGTCGGGAGGAATGAGCCCTTCCCTCCTCGCGAGCCCCAAGTTTAAAGCAGCCCCTATTGTTGTTGTTTCATCTTGAAAGTTTGCTGCAATTACTGTGTGATCCTTCTTTTATAGAGACTTCGGTCCCTGCGGACTATGGCAGGCGGCGGACTGAATGTAAATAGTTATGCATCTATTTAGGTGCTCCCTATTGGTTTTATACAAAACCGTGCATACTTTCTACCTCAGACCTCAGAAGCAAAACCTGTCTGGAGTGGCATGTGTAGGGGTCCAGCACCGGATCTTCATGCCCTGCAGCCACCCCAGGGCCCACGTAGAGGGTTTAGGGCAGGTCCCTCTTGCTACTGAACTGACAATCGTCACTTTAAACCAGTCCGCTGACTAAATCAGAAAGTCTCTTGTCTTCATTTATAATTTTGCACTTTTATATCTCTGTATTTTTATAATTTTATACTTTTGCACTTTTGTACTTTTATAACTTGTTATGCAACGTTCCAAGAAATGTGCCTCCCATAAAGGGATGATAGTTCTACTTGTTTACATAAAAAATAATTTTTCTGGGTGATATTCCTTTGCAGCCCGCGGACGTGCTGTGTTTTACCAGGGGGGAATGTGGCGCCCCTGAGGGTTCGGCCGCCACAGGAATGCTGCACTTCTTTAATGGAGTGTGGTGTTCCTCCTCTGAGGTAAGTCCGGTGTGATGGTAGTTACCTAGCTTTTTGCATCCAACACCACATTTCCACCAGAGGGAGCTAGTATGCACTAGGTGCTGCTCCCCTGGTTACAGGGAGACTGGGGAACACAAAGTGGTAGGAACCAGTTAGTGGGTGTGGGTGGAGGAACAGTTAGTTAGTGACACTTCTAATTTCATATTTAATAGAATGCCATCTTTGATCTTGGTCTCTTGTTCTTCGCTGGTCCTTTTGGTCCTGTGTGGACCTGTCCAGCCTTTCAGACCTGTGTGGTCTCTGACAGTGTGTCTGTCAAGTGGTCGTACTGAGCAGTCAAAATACTGTGTGTAAAGTGACTTCCCTCCGGGAGCGCAGATCCTGTGTGGGCCTGCACCGGCATGGGACACAGCCCTCGTACCCCGATCTATGGGACGAGAGGGAGGTTGCAGACAAGGAATGTCTCAACCCGACCAAGGACCAGGATCAAGAAGGCCCGGGAGCTTTAGAGTGTGGCTCCCTAGCAAATGGGTTCCGGGGAGGATGCAGACGGAGCGGAGTACGCCACCTGTCCTCTCCTACCTGATCTATTCAGAGGGATTCCGGCTGCAAAAGGGGTACCGGCCCCCGACACCCGACCTCGTACTCTATGTCCAGGACGGGAAAGCCCGGTTAGGCCCTGAGGATCCGGCCGGGCTTGGGATGGAGAGGAATTGCCACCCGAGCCATACACCTGAGAGGAGCTCAGAGGGAGACCCGGCCTATCTACACATGCACAGACGGGAAGGGGTAAAGTCTGTAGTGCAGGAACACTCTGGTGTAGGGAAGCTGCCTCACACTGGACTTCCTTGGAGGTAGTCGGACCCCCGCCCCTGGTGGCCGCAGGACTCCGCGAGGAGCAGGGAGAAGCCTTGCGCTGCTTATAAGAACTGTGAGTAAAGCCTTGGAAATTCATCCCTATGGCCTCCGGACTGTTCATTACGTGCCATACCACGCGACATGGTGCCCGCACTCCCACACTACTACCCCCCTTCATCCCGCCTTGCCTGCCCTGAGGCCGCTCTCCACCTGTGGGGAGCAGCGAGAACTTTGGCCGCCATGACATCGGACCTCAGTGGACTGTAGCGGCGCTGGTGGCGCATCACCAGACACCACAGGTGGCGTAGTCGATAATTACCACTCAACCCGGATAGCCCTAACATCATTTTTAATGTGACGGCCCTGGGCACGGAACGGGTCAAGGCCACGACTGCATCCCCCTTCTCAACATCTGACCCAGCTCCGAGTACCCCATCTTCCCAGGGCAGGGCTTGAGAGGCATCACACCTGCACACCCCACTCCTCAGTCCATACTGACCCCCCTGCACACCCCTCCCCGGTCAATATTGCCCAACCTACTTCTGCACACCCCTCTCCGGTCCATATTGTCCCCCCTGGTTAATATTGAACTCCCACCTCTGGTCCATATATGGCCCGCATTCCCCCCCAGTTCAAAGTGAGCCCATCCCTCCTCAGTTTCATATTGGCCCCCCCAATCTATAGTGAGCCCCCCATCCACCCTAGTCTATAGTGAGCCCCCCATATGCCCCCAGTCCCTGTCCCCCCGTCCCTGTGGGCTCGGTCTGCCGTGCAGTCCCCGCCGGGCAGCAGTGATGGCCGCACACATACGTGGCTCTTCTACACGACGATCTCACTTCTCACTGCACAGGATGTAACTGGCCACCAGCTCCTCACATACCGAAACCCCCTCCGGAGGGGAACTCTTGTCTGGAGTGGTCTCCACCTCCTCTTCCTCCACTTTCATCGGTTCCGGTTCATTAATGCCTCCAGCTCCCGATTTCACCGACAACCGCAGTCCCCAGACCGCCGCCATCTAGGGATGAGCGAGTAGTGAAATAATAGGACTCGCTATACTCGTAACGAGTAGGTCCCAATACTCGGGTACTCGTTACGAGTAGCGAGTCCAATGTAAGTCAATGAGAAAAGCGAGTAAGCCGAGTAATTGTCTGATGGAGCCTATAAAGCGTTCTGGGGGCTGAGGAAAAGGCTGAATTGGGTGCATGATTGTTTAAAAGCCGGCGGTAAAAAGCCGCCGACTTTTAAACAATCACTAAGCCCCATACTCGCTTCCCCGCAGCCTCCCATCCCGATCTTCCACTCCCCCACCGCCACCCATCCCGATCCTAAGTTAGGACCGGGCGGGGAGTGCAGCACCAGGGAGTGCGGAGCGAAGGACTCGGACGGGGAAGCCAGCAGTGAAAAGACTTCACCGCCGGCTTTCCCGTTCGGTGCTGCGCTCCCCGCTTCCTGATGCTTCGCTCCGTGCCCGGTCCTAACTTAGGATCGGGATGAGAGGTGGCGGGGGAGCGGGGAGCGTACATCAGGGAGCGGAGAGCGCAGCACCGAACGGGAAAGCCGGCAGTGAAGTCTTTTCACTGCCGGCTTTCCCGCTGGTTATTTCAAATGAACAGCTGAGGTATCAGATGATGCTGATCAGCTGTTCATTTGAAGTAGCCGCGGTGCCCTCAGAGGGTTCATGTGAGTTCATGCTTGACTGCATGAACTCACATCAACTTTCCCACGGCCGCACAGCTCAGCTACATCTCTGGTAGAGAATCTCTACCAGAGATGTAGCCAAGTAGTGATGAGCGAGCACTAAAATGCTCAGTTGCTCGAAGCTCGAGTCGAGCACATTGGAATACTCGGGTGCTCGACCCGAGCAACAAGCCCAATGTAAGTCTATGGGAAACTCAAGCATTTTTCTGGCAGTTCCCCCTGGTGGTCTGCAGAAGGTCAAAAATTGACCAAATCGATGGGAACAGTGCTCAATTAAACATCAGGCAGGCAGAATATATAGGCAGACAGGCAGGCTGGGTATATAGGAGGGTGCATGAAAAACATAGCAGGGCACTTGGAACACACTAGTGCCCTCCAATTTTCATGCACCCGTCTCTTTAAAAAAGCCAGCCAGCAATTCATCAGCGGCATATACCGGTACCCGACAATTTAGAACAGAAAGAATAGAGCATCACACATAGATTAGATAGATAGAAACATGTCAGTCACATATATAATAAGTACAGTGACAGTGTTGGTTACTGTACTTGTCATTTAGTGTTAAAATAAAGGATTTATTTAAAAAAAAATTGACGTGGGATCCCCCGTAATTTTAATTTCTAGCGGAGGTTAAGCAGATGGCTGGGGCAGATGTTTGAAGCCTGGGAAGGGGGTAACACCCACGGAGCTTCCCAGGCTACTAATATCAGCCCCCAGCTGAATATCTAGCCTTTACTAGCTATTAAAATGGGGGACCCAAAAAAAAATGACGTGGGGTCACCCTGTTTTAATAGCTAGCAAAGGCTAAGCAGACAGCTGGGGGCTGATATTAATAGCCCAGGAAGGGTGCCATGAATATTGGCCCCCACCCAGGCTAGAAACATCAGCCCTCAGCTGCCCCAGAAATGGCGCATCCATAGGATGTGCCAATTCTGGCACTTAGCCTTGCTCTTCCCACTGCCCTGTAGCGGTGGCAGTGGGGTAATAGGGCTGGGGTTGATGTCAGCTTATAATGCCAGCTGACATCAAGCCCAGGTTTGTAATGGAGAGGCGTCTCTAAGACACCTCCATTACTAACCCCATAGTGAAAGTTAAAAAAAACACCCAGAATAAAGTCCTTTAATTGAAATAAACACACATTCCTTTAATGTTCTAAATTAAACTCTACTTACCATTACGCCCATTCCAGCTGAAGCCAATGTCTTCTGCAATAAAAGTAAAATAATAAACCAACATCATCCTTACCTTTCCATGGTTCCCAGACAGCTTCAGCTCTGCTACATTCACATACCAGGCTGGATCGCAGCCGAAAGCTGCCATCCAGCTTGCCATGCCGCAGACACTGAGATGCGCAGGCATGCTTGCGTTCCTCAGTGTCTGGCTGTGACGGCATCCAGATGAGCCGAGTTCATGTCCAATGAACTCAGCTCACCTCATGCACGTCACTGACAGCGTGGAAGAATTCTTCTGCGCTCAGCGCTGAGCGCAGGAGAATTCTCCCACGCTGGGATGGCATTCTGATGACAGGCTGGATCGCAGCTGAGCACTTTACAGTACGTGTGTGGTTACCACCTCTGATATGTTTGGGAACAGATTCGATGGCATATGTCAAAAAATGTGTCATCTGTCTGTTGTGGCATGAAATAAAATGTCTAGACACACTTGATATGTTACGATTTCAGGGAGTAGTTATGTCATAAAGTTGCTCTCTCATTCTAAATTTCAATATTCTTGTGGTTGATCCCACATATTTTAAATCGCAGACAGTGCACTCAATAACATAAACGACGAAATTAGAGTTGACAAGGCTCGATAAAGGGTCGATATTGACTTTTAGGATTGCTACTTCCAATAGGTGGCACTAGAGTTCAAGTCGTTTTCCTCTCTGAAGAGACAATTTAAAAATGAGTTAACGCTGACTGCAGCGTTAGCAAGGCTCATGTATCTTCTAAATTGATTTATGATGACAATAAAGCTCAACTTTCAAATGGTCAGAAATCAGCTTAGGTGATTGTAGGAAAAAAATAAGTATTACAAACCCTGTAAACTGAACAAGTCCACTAAATGAATTGACTGTTCACTCATTCAGCAGTTTCCTTATGTAATGTGGTATTGTAAAAACTGTAACAAGCACTGTAACACCATAAGACAAAGCTTTTGCCTAAAGTCCCCCCAGGCCATCCTCACACCTACTCAATACTCTTCCTCCAAAACCAGCTTCTCCACCATTACGGAAGATCAAGTTTCCTCTTTACTCTCCAAATCACACCTCACCACCTGTGAACTTGACCCAATCCCGTCATACCTCATCCCTATCCTCACCACAGTCTTAATCCCAACCCTAACCCACCTATTCAACCTGTCACTAACAATTGATGTCTTCCTCTCATGCTTCAAACATGCCTCGATCACACCCATCCTCAAAAAGCCATCCCTCGACCCATCCTCTCTGTTTAGCTATCTCCCCATATTACTCCTCCCCTACGCCTCAAAACTTCTGGAACAACATGTCCACTTTGAACTTTCCTCCCACCTCTCTTCCTGCTCTCTCTTTGACCGCCTCCAATCGGGCTTCCGACCGCACCATTCTACTGAAACTGCCCTGACTAAAGTCACCAACGACCTACTAACCGCCAAATCCAAGCAACACTACTCTGTCTTCCTCCTCCTAGACCTGTCATCTGCCTTCGACACAGTGGACCACTCCCTTTTACTACAGATTCTCTCATCTCTTGGCATCAAAGACTTTGCCCTATCTTGGATCTCCTCATATTTAACGGACAGGACATTCAGTGTCTCCCACTCACACACCACCTCCTCATCTCGCCCCCTATCTGTCGGTGTCCCCCAAGGTTCAGTCCTAGGACCCCTGCTCTTCTCCATCCACCTTTGGCCTGGGACAACTAGAGTCTCACGGCTTTCAGTACCACCTCTATGCTGACAACACACAGATCTACCTCTCTGGACCCGATATCTCCTCCCTACTAACCAAAATCCCACAATGTCTGTCCGCTTTCTCATCCTTCTTCTCTGACAGATTTCTAAAACTTAACATGGATAAAACAAAACTCTTTGTCTTTCCACCATCTCATTTATCCCCCCCATCTGACCTATATCAAAGTCAATGGCTGTTCACTCTTCCCAGTCTCGCAAGCTCGCTGCCTTGGGGTAACCCTGGACTCTGACCTCTCCTTCAAACCACATATCCAACCCCTTTCTACTTCCTGCCGACTCCAACTCCAAAATATCTCCCCGATCCGCACATTCCTCAACCACGAATCCACAAAAACAATAGTACACGCCCTCATCATCTCCCACCTCGACTACTGCAACCTCCTGCTCTGTGGCCTCCCCTCTAACACTCTCGCACCCCTCCAATCTATCCTAAACTCTGCTGCCCGACTAATCCATCTGTCCCCGTGCTATTCCCTGGCTTCTCCTCTCTGTCAATCTCTTCACTGGCTCCACATTGCCCAGAGACTCCAGTTCAAAACCTTAACCATGGCATACAAAGTCATCCACAACCTTTCTCCTCCTTATATATGTGACTTAGTCTCCCGGTACATACTTGCACGCAACCTCCAACCTCACAAGATCTCTTGCTCTACTTCCCTCTTCTCTCCTCTTCCCACAATCGCATACAAGATTTCTCCCGTGCAGCCCCCCTACTCTGGAACTCTCTACTCCAGCATATCAGACTCTCGCCCAGGGGCGAACTGGCCCACCAGAGGATCGGGAAAACCCCAGGTGGGCCCCGGGTCCCGTTGGCCATGCCCCCCTACCCCACCTGGGCTCTGTACAGAGAACAGAGGGCCCCCCTGGTTCGCTAATCATATCGGCAGCACTGCCGATAAGATTAGTGATGGGCCCTCTGCAGCGGCAAAGCAGGGAGAGCAATCTCCCTGTTCTGCTGCTGCCGCAGTGCCCCTCTGCCTCCTTTGCGCAGCGCGACACTGCTGACTCGTGCGCAGGAAGTCAGTCTCAGGGCGATGACGTCATCGCCCTGGGACTGCTTTCTGTGCGCGCTGTGGAGGACGGACCCGGTGTCACCCAAGGCAGCAGCAGCAGAATCCATGGGCTCTTGTCAGGTATGTATTATTGGAGGCAGCAGAATCCATGGGCTCCTGTCAGGTATATAGTATTGGAGGCAGTAGAATCCTTGGGCTCCTGTCAGGTATGTATTATTGGAGGCAGCAGAATCTATGGGCTCCTGTCAAGTATATAGTATTGGAGGCAGCAGAATCTATGGGCTCCTGTCAGGTATATAGTATTGGAGGCAGCAGAATCTATGGGCTCCTGTCAGGTATATATTATTGGAGGCAGCAGAATGTATGGGCTCCTACCAGGTATATATTATTGGAGGCAGTAGAATCCTTGGGCTCCTGTCAGGTATGTATTATTGTAGGCAGCAGAATCCATGGGTTGCTGTCAGGTATATAGTATTGGAGGCAGCAGAATCTAAGGGCTCCTGTCAGGTATATATTATTGGAGGCAGCAGAATGTATGGGCTCCTACCAGGTATATATTATTGGAGGCAGGAGAATCTATGGGCTCCTACCAAGTATATAGTATTGGAGGCAGCAGAATCTATGGGCTCCTGTCAGGTATATAGTATTGGAGGCAGCAGAATCTATGGGCTCCTGTCAGGTACATATTATTGGAGATAGGAGAATCTATGGGCTTCTGTCAGGTATATTTTATTGGAGGCAGCAGAGTCTATGGGCTCCTGTCAGGTATATATTATTGGAGGCAGCAGAATGCATGGGCTCCTACCAGGTATATATTATTGGAATCAGCACAATCCATGGGCTTCTGTCAGGTATATATTATTGGAGGCAGCAGAATCTTCTATGGGCTCCTGTCAGGTATATATTATTGGAGGCAGGAGAATGTATAGGCTCCTACCAGGTATATATTATTGGAGGCAGGAGAATGTATGGGCTCCTGTCAGGTATATATTATTGGAGGCAGCAGAATCCATGGGCTCCTGTCAGGTATATATTATTGGAGGCAGCAGAATCTTCTATGGGCTCCTGTCAGGTATACATTATTGGAGGCAAGAGAATGTATAGGCTCCTACCAGGTATATATTATTGGAGGCAGGAGAATGTATGGGCTCCTGTCAGGTATGTATTATTGGAGCCAGCAGAATCTATGGGCTCCTGTCAGGTATATATTATTGGAGGCAGGAGAATATATGGGCTCCTGTCAGGTATATATTATTGGAGGTAGGAGAATCTATGGGCTCCTGTCAGGTATATATTATTGGAGGCAGCAGAATCTATGGGCTCCTGTCAGGTATATAGTATTGGAGGCAGCAGAATCTATGGGCTCCTGTCAGGTATATATTATTGGAGATAGGAGAATCTATGGGCTTCTGTCAGGTATATTTTATTGGAGGCAGCAGAGTCTATGGGCTCCTGTCAGGTATATATTATTGGAGGCAGCAGAATGTATGGGCTCCTACCAGGTATATATTATTGGAATCAGCACAATCCATGGGCTCCTGTCAGGTATATATTATTGGAGGCAGCAGAATCTTCTATGGGCTCCTGTCAGGTATATATTATTGGAGGCAGGAGAATCTATGGGCTCCTGTCAGGTATATATTATTGGAGGCAGGAGAATGTATGGGCCCCTGTCAGGTATATATTATTGGAGGCAGGAGAATCTATGGGCTCCTGTCAGGTATATATTATTAGAGGCAGGAGAATGTATGGGCTCCTGTCAGGTATATATTATTGGAGGCAGCAGAATGTATGGGCTCCTGTCAGGTATATATTATTGGAGGCAGGAGAATGTATAGGCTCCTACCAGGTATATATTATTGGAGGAAGGAGAATGTATGGGCTCCTGTCAGGTATATATTATTGGAGGCAGCAGAATCCATGGGCTCCTGTCAGGTATATATTATTGGAGGCAGCAGAATCTTCTATGGGCTCCTGTCAGGTATACATTATTGGAGGCAAGAGAATGTATAGGCTCCTACCAGGTATATATTATTGGAGGCAGGAGAATGTATGGGCTCCTGTCAGGTATATATTATTGGAGGCAGCAGAATGTATGGGCTCCTGTCAGGTATATATTATTGGAGGCAGCAGAATCTATGGGCTCCTGTCAGGTATATAGTATTGGAGGCAGCAGAATCTATGGGCTCCTGTCAGGTATATATTATTGGAGGCAGCAGAATGTATGGGCTCCTACCAGGTATATATTATTGGAGGCAGTAGAATCCTTGGGCTCCTGTCAGGTATGTATTATTGGAGGCAGCAGAATCCATGGGTTGCTGTCAGGTATATAGTATTGGAGGCAGCAGAATCTATGGGCTCCTGTCAGGTATATATTATTGGAGGCAGCAGAATGTATGGGCTCCTACCAGGTATATATTATTGGAGGCAGGAGAATCTATGGGCTCCTACCAAGTATATAGTATTGGAGGCAGCAGAATCTATGGGCTCCTGTCAGGTATATAGTATTGGAGGCAGCAGAATCTATGGGCTCCTGTCAGGTACATATTATTGGAGATAGGAGAATCTATGGGCTTCTGTCAGGTATATTTTATTGGAGGCAGCAGAGTCTATGGGCTCCTGTCAGGTATATATTATTGGAGGCAGCAGAATGTATGGGCTCCTACCAGGTATATATTATTGGAATCAGCACAATCCATGGGCTTCTGTCAGGTATATATTATTGGAGGCAGCAGAATCTTTTATGGGCTCCTGTCAGGTATATATTATTGGAGGCAGGAGAATGTATAGGCTCCTACCAGGTATATATTATTGGAGGCAGGAGAATGTATGGGCTCCTGTCAGGTATATATTATTGGAGGCAGCAGAATCCATGGGCTCCTGTCAGGTATATATTATTGGAGGCAGCAGAATCTTCTATGGGCTCCTGTCAGGTATACATTATTGGAGGCAAGAGAATGTATAGGCTCCTACCATTTATATATTATTGGAGGCAGGAGAATGTATGGGCTCCTGTCAGGTATGTATTATTGGAGCCAGCAGAATCTATGGGCTCCTGTCAGGTATATATTATTGGAGGCAGGAGAATGTATGGGCTCCTGTCAGGTATATATTATTGGAGGTAGGAGAATCTATGGGCTCCTGTCAGGTATATATTATTGGAGGCAGCAGAATCTATGGGCTCCTGTCAGGTATATAGTATTGGAGGCAGCAGAATCTATGGGCTCCTGTCAGGGATATATTATTGGAGATAGGAGAATCTATGGGCTTCTGTCAGGTATATTTTATTGGAGGCAGCAGAGTCTATGGGCTCCTGTCAGGTATATATTATTGGAGGCAGCAGAATGTATGGGCTCCTACCAGGTATATATTATTGGAATCAGCACAATCCATGGGCTCCTGTCAGGTATATATTATTGGAGGCAGCAGAATCTTCTATGGGCTCCTGTCAGGTATATATTATTGGAGGCAGGAGAATCTATGGGCTCCTGTCAGGTATATATTATTGGAGGCAGCAGAATGTATGGGCCCCTGTCAGGTATATATTATTGGAGGCAGGAGAATCTATGGGCTCCTGTCAGGTATATATTATTGGAGGCAGGAGAATGTATGGGCTCCTGTCAGGTATATATTATTGGAGGCAGCAGAATGTATGGGCTCCTGTCAGGTATATATTATTGGAGGCAGGAGAATGTATAGGCTCCTACCAGGTATATATTATTGGAGGCAGGAGAATGTATGGGCTCCTGTCAGGTATATATTATTGGAGGCAGCAGAATGTATGGGCTCCTGTCAGGTATATATTATTGGAGGCAGCAGAATCTATGGGCTCCTGTCAGTTATATATTATTGGAGGCAGCAGAATCTTCTATGGGCTCCTGTCAGGTATATATTATTGAAGGCAGGAGAATGTATAGGCTCCTAGCAGGTATATATTATTGGAGGCAGGAGAATGTATGGGCTCCTGTCAGGTATATATTATTGGAGGCAGCAGAATCCATGGGCTCCTGTCAGGTATATATTATTGGAGGCAGCAGAATCTTCTATGGGCTCCTGTCAGGTATATATTATTGGAGGCAGGAGAATGTATAGGCTCCTACCAGGTATATATTATTGGAGGCAGGAGAATGTATGGGCTCCTGTCAGGTATATATTATTGGAGGCAGCAGAATCCATGGGCTCCTGTCAGGTATATATTATTCGAGGCAGCAGAATCTTCTATGGGCTCCTGTCAGGTATATATTATTGGAGGTAGGAGAATGTATGGGCTCCTGTCAGGTATATATTATTGGAGGCAAGAGAATGTATAGGCTCCTACCAGGTATATATTATTGAAGGCAGGAGAATGTATGGGCTCCTGTCAGGTATATATTATTGGAGGCTGCAGAATGTATGGGCTCCTGTCAGGCAGGTATATATCATTGGAGGCAGCAGAATCTATGGGCTCCTGTCAGGTATATATTATTGGAGGCAGGAGAATGTATGGGCTTTGTCAGCATTGTATTATCAGCTGGTACTAAGCCCGAAATTCATGGTTTCACGCCAAATTAGACATAGCCACCATGAATTTCTAGTAAACAGAAAAAAAAAAGCTAGAATTTTTTTTTTTTTGTTAAAAATAAAAGACATTTAGGGACTCCATCTTTAATAAAGAAAAATCCTCACTCCCAACGTAATCCATAGGTCGTCTGTCTTCATCTCTGTTAGATCTTTGCCATCAGACAAATATGTCTGCTGACAGATGAGCAGGCACAGAATGACACTGGAGCACTGTTACTGTGTAGTGCAGTGCTATGTTTCTTTTTTTGTCATTTCATGCAGTGTAAAAATCTTGGGAAAAGTGTGGATTGTGCTCAGGAAGTGATCAGTTATAGCTAACTATGTTATTTTCTGCAGAGATAAGTCCTGCATAGAAGATGTGATATCGGTTTGCAGATAAAGGACTTCACCTAGAGACATCAGTGGTGAGTATGTGTATTACCTATACACACACACTGACACTATATACAGAGCTCCTGTGTGTAATGTCACTGGTGATCACTGTATTACCTATACACACATACTGACACTATATACAGAGCTCCTGTGCATAATGTCACTGGTGATCCCAGTATTACCTCTACACTGACACCATACACAGAGCTCCTGTGTATAATGTCACTGATAATCTCTACATTATCTGTACACTGACTCTATATACAGAGCTTTTTTACATTTTCATTATCAGTCACTATCTGGTGCCATTATGTGCCATGGTCATGGCATTGCGGAATTTGTCCCTTGTATGTGGTATTATTCGGACAGTCATTATGTGGTGCTAATATGTGGTCTTCTCGTGGTGTGGCAGTATATATACCTTGTACTTGGTAGTATTTGATCACTATGTGGTGGTATGTATTCTGGTCATGGTGTGGTGGTATTTCTCTCTTCTATATGGTATTATTAGTTGTCACGGGTGTGTCGCCATGAAGATCGTCGCGATTACACAGCCTGACTTCTCGCAGCTGAGTTTTTGGTGCTTGGTGTTTTTCGGCAGGGAGGGAGTTAATTTTCTCTCTCTGTGCTAGACGAGGCCCAGCCTCGCCCAGCTGCAGTTAATTCTGCAGTATTGGGACTCCTTCAAATACCTGCCGTTCTGATAGGGTAGTTGTCGGTGAAAGCTTCTCATGCAGACTATCAGAGCGATACGTGGTATTGTGGAGTTAGGAGCGAAGTGTACTCGGTGTGGTTTTTTCCCTTCCTCGCTTTATTCTTTATCCCCTTACCCGTTGGTGTTCCCTCCGTTGTAGTGGTGTAAGTTTTTGTATGCGAGGTGGTTTTTGGTTTGCCCCTTGTACTGTCTCGTTCGTCTTGTACTGTGTTTGGCAAATACGGTCCTGTCCCCAATTGTTGTGATCGGGGTCCTTCTCAGGACTAGATTACTGAGGTTCAGGGATTCTCAGGAGGTAGGTTTACGCTGGCGGCCTGGACCTCTGTACCATCAACAGTACCTCCAGGTAGAAGGCTTAGGCAGGGCCTCAGTGTAGGGTCAGCATAGGCTCCTGAACGCCGAGACAGCGTGACATTTTCACCGACCACCTAAAAGATTCTCTCCAGCCACCATGGATCCAGTAGTAGAGATGAGCGTTGTTCTACTCAAACTGTTTGCCAATCTCAAATTCGAGCTGTTTTGGGCGGTGTTCGAGCCGGTCGGCGAACACGAACAATTTGAGAAAAATTCGGCTGTTCGAGGTTATGTTCGATAACTGTTCGTGCACCAAAATCATAACTGGATTTTTTCTCAGTAATGATGAAAATTAATGTTAATACGCAGTTTGAGTGTACAGCGGGGCGGGGGGAGGGGCAGGGGATGGATCTCTGCAGGAACAATGAAGATCTCCATTTTTTTTTCTCTTTCCCGCATTTGCAGTGGGGAGGTGCAATCTGTCAGCCTATCAGCAGCGCACACACGGAGCGAAGTGCTTTTTTTCACACAAGCAAGGGCATGTGTGATTGGCAGTGTATGTCACATGTCCTTGCCCTATAAAACCAAGCCATTTTCCCCGTCGCCACCATTTTCTCACTGCTGCAGCTGCGTGTTAGACGGCACCGCTGTTGCTGTGTGCGCTATACCTTGTTAATTTCAAGCCAATTTTCGCACAAATATACAGATAGCTTGGGAGTAGGGAATAGCTGTGATTGCAGTCCTTTTAAGGACTAGGTTACAGCATTTCCTACGACTTTTATCAGGCAGGTCTGTGCTCTTAAATAGATAGATTGTGGGAGTAAAGACTAATTGTAATTGGAGTCCTTTTCAGGACTAGGTTACATCAGTTCCTATCAGTTTTTGCCAGGCAGGTATGTGCCAGTGCTGTGCAAGTTTTTTTCACAGCATTTGGCTGAATCTAGCAAAGCTAATCCTTTTTGGCCTATTGCAGAGTGTGTTCGTCAGTGGAGTAGCCTATCTGTGTTGCAAGATATACCACCTGTGTATAGAATACCAATTTTTTTACTGCACCTAGTGAAGTAAAATCTTTTGGGCATAACATCATTCTATTAGTCCATCTATACTGACCTCCATCAGGTTGCAAACTGAATATAATTTTTTTCTGCATCTAGCTCTGAAAAAATATTTGGGCTTCTAGCAGTGTGTGGGACTTGGTCTATTAGTCCATCTATACTGACCTCCATCAGGTTGCAAATTAAAAATAATTTTTTTCTTCATTTAGCTCTGAAAAAATATTTGGGCTTCTAGCAGTGTGTGGGACTTGTTCTATTAGTCCTTCTATACTGACCTCCAGCAGGTTGCAAATTGAATATAATTTTTTTCTGCATCTAGCTCTGAAAAAATATTTGGGCTTCTAGCGGTGTGTGGGACTTGGTCTATTAGTCCATCTATACTGACCTCCATCAGGTTGCAAATTAAAAATAATTTTTTTCTGCATCTAGCTCTGAAAAAATATTTGGGCTTCTAGCAGTGTGTGGGACTTGGTCTATTAGTCCATCTATACTGACCTCCATCAGGTTGCAAATTAAAAATAATTTTTTTCTTCATTTATCTCTGAAAAAATATTTGGGCTTCTAGCAGCGTGTGGGACTTGTTCTATTAGTCCATCTATACTGACCTCCATCAGGTTGCAAATTAAAAATAATTTTTTTCTGCATCTAGCTCTGAAAAAATATTTGGGCTTCTAGCAGTGTGTGGGACTTGGTCTATTAGTCCATCTATACTGACCTCCATCAGGTTGCAAATTGAATAAAAAAATTTTCTGCATCTAGCTCTGAAAAAATATTTGGGCTTCTAGCGGTGTGTGGGACTTGGTCTATTAGTCCATCTATACTGACCTCCATCAGGTTGCAAATTAAAAATAATTTTTTTCTGCATCTAGCTCTGAAAAAATATTTGGGCTTCTAGCGGTGTGTGGGACTTGGTCTATTAGTCCATCTATACTGACCTCCATCAGGTTGCAAATTAAAAATAATTTTTTTCTGCATCTAGCTCTGAAAAAATATTTGGGCTTCTAGCAGTGTGTGGGACTTGGTCTATTAGTCCATCTATACTGACCTCCATCAGGTTGCAAATTGAATAAAAAAATTTTCTGCATCTAGCTCTGAAAAAATATTTGGGCTTCTAGCGGTGTGTGGGACTTGGTCTATTAGTCCATCTATACTGACCTCCATCAGGTTGCAAATTAAAAATAATTTTTTTCTGCATCTAACCCAGCCAATAGTTTTGGCCTAATACCACAGTTTGGCCACTCAGCTCTGCTCGGTTACCATCCATTGTTTTTTTGTGCAAACAACTCCAGAGTTGTGAATTAGTTAACCACCAAAATGAGTGGAAAAAGGCCTGCTGCTGGTGGAAAGGGGAATAGGCGTGTTGGGAAGGGGAAAAAAGGTTGTGTCCGTGGGGTAGGTGCAGAAGAAAGACCATCTTCCAGCCAAACTAAAATGTCTACTTCTTTTAGCGGACAATGTGATAAGATCCCTTTCTTACGGCCACGCCAATCGCTACAAATTCCAGATGAGGCACAAAAACAGCAGGTGCTTCAACGGATATCAAGTGCTCCTTTAAGTGGGCTCTCCTCCACATCAACTTCAACATCACAAATACTCCAGTCCTCAAAGGTGTCACCCAAATCGCACTTGCTTCCTCACAGCTCCCAAATCTCCAGCTGCCCGTCTGAGTATGAGGTAGAACAGATGGTTGAGTCTGCAGAGCTGTTTACTCATACTATAGCCTGGGAATCAGAGGTCGACTCCAGCGCTTCTGTGAATCCAGACGAGGAAATGATCTGCACTGATGCCCAGAATCTTTATGAGTCGGATCCAGGACCAGACGCAGAAGGTTCTGACCATAATGTAGACCCTCATTCCCAAACTGTAACTCCTGTTGGTGGAGACAATGAGGAAGACGATGATAAGACTCAAATACCTGATTGGAGCGACAACTTTAGTTTTTTGTCAGGGCAGGAACAGGTTGGCTCTGAGGACGACGGGTGTGATAACGCACAGGGTGATGATGATGAGGTCGGAGATCCCACTTACTGTCAACCCACAGTCAGCCAAGAGATGAGGTCAGCAGAGGAGGTGGAGGAAGATGCTAGTGACGACGAGGTCAGGTTGCGCCTTCCTGGACAGAGACGTAGTACTGGAAGCACGTCAACAACTGCATCCTCAAACACAACTCTGCCTCTCACCACAAGTCGTGGTGGCTCTTCAGGTCGCATGGGTGCTAAGCCTTGCATAGCCTGGGCATTTTTTCAGATCGATAAAGATGACCCAACTCGTGTTATCTGTAACATTTGTCAGCAAAAGCTAAGTAGAGGCCAAAAAATACATAGCTTGAGTACTTCATGCATGAACCGGCACATGGACATGAAGCATAAGTTGCAGTGGGAAGCTCAGTGTGCTACAATGCGGTCTAGCCGGCCGGGCCAACCACCGTCTGCCATATCTTGTGCATCCGCGGCCTCTTCATCCTCTGTGACTGGGGGGACAGCAGTCACACCTGTTTTGGGGCGCAGACCTGCCACCTCTTTACCCGCAACAGCCAGCGTGATTGGCAGGTCATCATTTTCTTTGGAGGTGGTAACACCAGCTGGTCTTGAGCGCTGTCCGACATCGATAGCACCACCTTTGGATCAAGGCAACCTAACATGTCCGCCTGCATCTTCCTCACAGACCGGCAGTTTGCCGGGGACACCCTTATCAACCCCGTCTAAGCACAATAGCCAGCCCTCGGTCCCTCAGATGTGGACAAGTAAAAGACCATTTCCTCCTAGCCATGAGAAAGCTAAGAGGTTGAATTTCACCATCTGCAAGCTCTTGGCTACAGAAATGCTGCCTTTCCGCCTGGTGGACACAGAGGATTTTCGAGACCTTATGTCCGTCGCAGTGCCCCAGTACCAGATGCCCAGTCGGCACTACTTCTCAAAGAAAGGTGTGCCTGCGCTCCACCAGCATGTCGCACACAACATCACCGCTTCTTTGAGAAACTCTGTGTGTGACAGGGTGCATTTCACCACAGACACTTGGTCGAGTAGGCATGGACAGGGGCGTTACATGTCGCTGACTGGGCACTGGGTAACTATGGTGACAGCAGGACAAGGGGCTGCTGTCCAAGTCTTGCCGTCCCCACGAGTTGTGCGTCAATCCTCTTTATGTCATTTTTCCTCCACTGCTTCTGCCTCCTCAACCTCCTCTCGGTCTTCCACCTGCACCCAAAGCCTGTCTGGTCATGCCACAAGCTTTCTAACTGCGCAGAAGGGATCCTGCACACCTCCTTACTATGCTGGCAGTAGGGCTCAACGTCATCAGGCGGTTTTTACATTGAAATGTCTGGGAAATGTGAGTCACACAGCTGAGGAGTTGTGGTCAGCTCTGGAGAACCAATTTCATGAATGGTTGTCTCCACTGGACCTGAAACCAGGGAAGGCCGTGTGCGACAATGCTGCAAACCTGGGTGCGGCCCTTCGCCGGGGCAATGTCACACACGTGCCTTGTATGGCTCACGTGTTGAACCTGGTTGTCCAGCAATTTTTAGCCCACTATCCCAGACTAGATGGCCTTCTGCAGAGGGCACGGTCGCTGTGTGCTCACTTCCGCCGTTCGCATCCCGCAGCTCAGCGACTTACATCTCTACAGAAGTCGTTGGGCCTGCCACTTCACCGGCTAAAATGCGATGTGCCTACCCGGTGGAATTCAACTCTGCACATGTTGCAGCGACTGTGGCAGCACCGACAAGCCCTGGTGCAATACGTTCTGACGTATAGCCTGGGCCAACGAGATTCAGAGGTGGGGCAAATCACGCTGGAGGAGTGGTCTCAGATCAGGGACCTATGCACCCTTCTGCACAGTTTTGAAATGGCGACGAAGATGTTTAGTGCTGACGATGCCATTATCAGCATGACTATTCCGGTGATTTACATGCTGGAGCACATGTTAAACAGAATTCGGAGTCAGGTGGTGGCACAAGAGGAGGTGGAGGAAGTAGAGGAGGAGGAGTTGTATGCGGAAGGGCTAACATCTGCAAGGTCCAGACGGTCGGCAGCACCAAGGCGGCAGGCATGTGAGGGTGGGGGAGATGGTTTTACCAGGGCGCATGGTAGCAGCCAAACTAGTGAGGAAGGTGCAGGAGCCCAGGAAGAAGTGGAGGACGAACTGATGGAAGACTCATCAGATGAGGGAGACCTTGATCACATTTCTGTTGTGCGAGGTTGGGGGGAGAGGACAGAGGAAGGAAGCATGATTGTTACCTCGCCACCAACACAACAGGGACTTGGTGCTCCTGGATGCGCAACACACATGAGTGCCTTCTTGCTGCACTACCTGCAACATGACCCTCGAATTGTGAGAATTAGAAATAATCCTGACTACTGGGTTGCCACACTGTTAGATCCCCGGTACAAAAGTAAATTTGCAGAAATTATTCCTGCCATAGAAAGGGATGCACGCATGCAGGAGTATCAGCAGAGACTGTTGCAGAATCTTACATGTGCTTTTCCACAAAATACCAGTGGTGCACGTAGTGAATCTCACAGTTCCAACTTGCCAACCGTGGGACCGTCAAGTGTTCAGCACTCAAACCGTAACAGAACCACAGTATCTGCTGGTAACATCAATTTTGCGGAATCATTTCACCACTTTTTTAGCCCATCCTTTGCAAGGCCACAGGAGACAAGAAGTCTGACACATAGTCAACGCCTAGAGACGATGGTACAGGAGTATCTCCAAGTAAACATTGAAGCCACGACTGTGTCACTGGACCCTTGCTCTTTTTGGGCTTCCAATCTGGATAAATGGCCGGAGCTAGCCACTTACGCCTTGGAGATCTTGTCATGCCCCGCAGCCAGCGTTCTGTCTGAACGTGTGTTCAGCGCTGCTGGTGGTGTGCTGACAGATAAGCGCACGCGGCTCTCCACTGATAATGTAGACAGACTCACGTTCATAAAGATGAACAAATCATGGATCCGAAACGACTTTTCTACCCCTGTGTCATCCTGGGGAGAGTAAAAGCTTGATGATTGGTTAAAATCACCCTACCAACCGTTTTAAGCTTTCAAATTACTAATCATGTTTATCTGTATCTTGACTGGAAAATAATTTGGGCTTTGTAGCAGTGTGCAGCACTGATCCTATTAGGCCATCTATAATAAGCTTCACCAGATTTAAAATTAAAAATAATTTTTAGCTGCATCTAGCCCGGAAAATAATTTTGGGGCTCCGAGATGCGCAAGACACATAAGTGCCTTCTTGCTGCACTACCTGCAGCATGACCCTCATATTGTCAGAATTCGAAGTAATCATGACTACTGGGTTGCCACACTCTTAGATCCCCCAAACTTTTCGATCAACCTTTTCATTTTAATAAAGACCAAACAAATGGTCATTTTTGAAATTATAAGCATTAGCAGGTTGTTAGAAACTGAAATCAAACAGTTTTCAACTCAAAACTTTATTCTAGGTGATGTTACATTTTCACATAGGACCCCTTGTTCGAAAGGAGCTTCTGAACTCTCTCGTCCATTGAATTTGTCAGGTTTTGGATGGTTTCTGCTTCAATTGTTTTGCATGAGGACAGAATACCCTCCCAGAGCTGTTGCTTAGATGTGAACTGCCTCCCGCCATCATAGACACTCCTTTTAATGATGCTCCAAAGGTTCTGAATGGGGTAGAGGTCAGGGGAGCATGGGGGTCACACCATAAGTTTGTCCCCTTTTATGCCCATATCAGCCAGAGATGCAGATGTTTTATGTGCAGCATGATATGGTGCATTATCATGCAGAAAAATGATCTTGCTGTGAAATACACGGTTCTTCTTCTTGAACCATGGCAGGAAGTGCTGTTTGAGAAAATCCACATACATTATGGAGTTCATCTTTAGCGCCTTCAGGGATCCTAAAGGGGCCGACAATCTCTCTCCCCATGATTCCAGCCCAAAACATTACTCCACCTCCTCCTTGTTGGCGCTGTAGCCGTGTTTGCGTGGGGTGTCCATCAACCAGCCATCCTCCACTCCATTCATCTGGACCATCGAGCGCTGCACGGCACTCATCCGTGAACAAAACAGTTTTGAAATCAGTCTTCATGTAATGTTTGGCCCACTGGAGCCGTTTCTGCTTGTGTGAAGTGGATAGAGGAGGTCGACAGGATGGCGTATGCACAGCTGCAAACCTCTGAAGGACCCTGCATCTTGTTGTTCGGGGGACGTTGGAGGCACAAGCAGCTTCAAAAACTTGTCTGCTGCTATGACAAGGCTTTTTTGCCGCTGCTCTTTCAACCTGACGTAATTGCCTGTAGGAAAGAGTCCTCAATTTGCCCTTATCAGCACGCACACGTGTGTACTGTGAATCAGCTACATACTTCTTGATTGCCAAGACACTTCATCCTGATCATCGCACAATGTTGATTGTAGTCATGCCTTGACCTAAACACTCCACAATTTGTTGCTTCTCAGCAGCCGACACATCCTTTTTCTTTCCCATTTTGGCAGAAAATGTAGGCTGCTTAATAATGTGAGAGAGCCTTCTTAAGTAGTCTTGTCTTTCATTGGACACACCTGCCAAACTAATTAGCACAGGTGTCTGCAATTGCTTACAGTGATATAAAGAGCCCTGACACACATCACCATCAATGAGTTTAACTGACAAACAAACAAATTCTTCCCTTATCACTCCTAAACACTTTTTGCATAATAATTTGGAACGCGGTGTACATGTGCTTTTCCACAAAACACCAGTGGTTCACGTAGTGAATCTTACAGTTCTAACTTGCCAACCGTGGTCTGTATGGAATTGTTCAATAAAGGGCCCAAAATTAAGATAACATAGATGGGAGAGGTCTCTATGAATAGGAATTCCTAAGTATTTGATACCCTGTGAGGGCCAGGCAAAGGGAAAGTTGGACTGGATGGAATCCTATATGGATTTAGGGAGGGAGTCATCGAGGGCCTCAGACTTCGCTGCATTGATTTTAAAATTTGACCATGTAACAAAGTGATCTATTTCAGCCATAACAGCAGGGATGGATATATGTGATTGAGTGATATATACTAGGACATCATCAGCAAATAGAGAGCACTTGTACTCGGTGCCTCCCACCTCAATCCACCTAATATTGGGGTTATGGCGAATTGATGAGAGCAGGTGCTCCGTCACTAGGATGTATAAGAGAGGGGACAGAGGACATCCCTGCCTTGTCCCATTGGTGATTGTGAAAGGTGATGAAAATGTTCTGACGCACCCCCTGGGCCTTGGGACACCCGGAGCCGGACCCTTTTTGGTGGATGCTGGTGGTTGTAGTCTTCGTGGCGGCGATCCGGTTCCATGGCTCAGGGCGGTCAAACCAGTGGCGGAACTATTTATGTGGTTTTGATGTTTAAATGTCCGACTACGCCACCCGTGGATTGCGGTCAGAGTGAACCGCCGCTACAGGGCAGACCGCTGAGGCTGGTGTTGTGGGTGCAGCAGAGCGTAGCATAACTCCCCACGGGAGGAGTATAGCCTCAGGGCAGTGTATGCGGAGGATGGGGGTGATGGTGCAGGGCAGCAGCAGTAACGACACGGAGTCAGTGATGCAGTTCAGGGCCTTTACTCACAGTTCTTATTATCCAGACCACGTCTGCAGGTAACGGCTGCCCACGTCGTACTGTGCTCACCAGGTGAGGGGCTCAGACAACTCCCAGATAACTTTGGAGCGCTTCACAGGACCCCCTTTGTGTGTCCTTTGTCTGGCCTTTCTTACCAACACTTCTGTCCGGCTGCCTCGGGCCTCCTCTTGGTAAACTTGGCGCCAGTTTCCCTGACCCTATGTGGTGCCTTCCTAGCGGGTGGAGCAAGGGGCTGCGCCACATAAAATGTCAGAGCCTCCGGTTTCTAGCTGAGGGTCGTTTCCTGCCTCCACTAGTTCGGGGACCGGTCTCCCCCTTTGGCCTGACCCCTCCACGCAGGTGGATTCGGGCGTGCGGTGGCGACTCGCCCGTCCGCACCCCTGGGATCCCTTCATTCCTCGTTCCTGGAGCCTTCTCCGCTCCTCTTCCTTCCTTCTCCCTCTTGCAGGCCTGGGCCTCTGTTACTAGGCCCGCCTCCGGAGCAGAGCTCATGCAGAGCCCCTGCTCCCTGCCACTTCTGCTCAGACTTCTCTGCACTGAACTAAGATGGTGCCCACCTTTTATACTCCCTTCTCAATGCACCCAGGAACTGCTTCCTCCCTGCTCCTGCACTGCAGGGTTCCCCTTCCTCAGTGTTCCCTCCCCCCACTCCAGCCAGGGACAGGGACTGTCGTGCCCATCTCAGGGGCATATTGGTCGCCCTGCCCCACGGCAATGTGGTGTAATGCATGCAGGTGTCGGGTCCTGATCCACACTCCATCCTTATCTGAGAGTGAGATATCACACCTCTGGGTGAGGTGCAATACGTCTGTAGCAACCGAGCCCTCGGTGCTACAGTTCCATTTATCTTCAGCCTAGGTGACGTATTGTGATACAGGGCCGTGATTTTGGCTATAAAAGGGTCCCCTAGACCCCTACCCCAAGCTTTTTAAGAGAATCATATATGGCGTGCCAGGAGACTCTATGGAATGCTTTCTCAGCATCCAACGAGAGTATCTACTTACAAATTTTTAACTGCATCTAGCCCAGGAAATACTTTGTGCCTAGTAGCAGTGTCTGCTAGTCAGCGGATTATCCCGGCTGTTAAGCAAGCTACACCACCTGTAGTTTGGACACTTAATTTTTTCAAAGGAAATGCTTCGGGACCACGGGATACTTAGTGAAGAGCATCAGGAGGCACCCCAAGGCATAGGGGCTGGGACTGGCACTAGGATGCCTTGCGGTGGACAGCCGAGCTCGATCCTTATAAAAGCTTTTTAACTGCAGCAGCTTTAGTGGACGCTACTGGAGCTGGAATTACGCGGCTGCTGGCATGAGACTTGCCCTCCAATAGATCCTTGTAAATGGATTTAAAGTGTATTCATTCAAATTAGAGGGACAATTTAAATTAAAAAGCTTAGAGCTGCCTCCACCACAGGGGGGCTCTCTCGACCCACCAGCGGACAGGCACCAGTATTGGGAGAGGGGGGCTGGCCGTCAGGGTTCACCGCGGCTCTGGCACAAACCCGGCGACACGGAGGTGGCACGGGCAGGAGCGGACTGGCCGTCTCGGCTTCTCACTTTTTGGATTTTAGAAGGGCATGACATGCCTATATCTGTGTCTCCCCCTCCTTTTACTCCTCCACCTCTTTTCTTTTCGCATGACTATATGTACTTGTCACTTTTCCATGTGTTAGTTGTGTCTTCTGAGCAGTTTGTCAGCTTTTGGACACCTTTGAAGGTGTTTTCTATGTGTTTCTATGTGTTTTTGTTTGCCTGCCATTGGTTTTAACGGTGTTCGAAGGTGTTCGACGAACAGTTCGACGAACAGTTCGGCGAACACACGGGTGTTCGACGAACCGAACCGAACTCGAACACTACGGGGGTGGCTCAACACTATCCAGTAGCCAATATAGCTCGGCAGTTGCAGAGTTTGTCCTTGGAGCTGGCGGACGTTAAGTCCAAGGTTTTGTATCCCCTGGAGCAAGCCGGATCAGAACCCAAAGTAGCTCTCCCTGACAGGTTCACGGGGGGGCGGGACAAGTTTTTTGCTTTCCGGGAGGCATGTAAGTTGTACTTTCAGCTGCGGCCTCGGTCATCGGGGAGTGAAGAACAAAGGGTGGGAATTGTCATCTCTCTCCTTCAAGGGGACCCCCAATCTTGGGCGTTCCCTCTTCCCCCGGGCTCTCCGGTCAGTGGATGGGTTTTTCTCTGCTCTGGGTCTCGTATATGATGACCCGGATCGAATCTCCCTTGCTGAATCTAAGTTACGTAGGATCCAGCAGGGAGATCGTCCAGCGGAGGAATTCTGTTCAGAGTTCCGTAGGTGGGCCACGGACACCCAGTGGAATGACCCGGCTCTTCGGAGCCAGTTTTGTCAAGGTTTATCTGACAAATTAAAGGATATGTTGGCACAGTATGACTCTCCCGCGTCGCTGGAAGCCGCTATGGCCCTTGCAATTCGCATTGACAGACGGCTTCGGGAGAGGTGCGGGAAAACTCCACCCCCTGTGATGACTCCACCTTCTACAAGGGTCCCTTATATGGAGGTTCCCCTGGTCAGTCCAGAGGAGCCTATGCAGTTAGAAGGGACATCCTTTCGGGGGAGGGGACCAGCGGTGCGAAACAAGACAGGAAGGTGTTTCTTCTGCGGGAGAAAGGGACATTTTATTGGGGGGTGTCCTTCCCGTCCTTTGCAGAGCAAAGAGTCGTCGGAAAACTATTGATCCCAGGTTGTGTGGTGGACGGCAATCTGGGAGTAGGTATTTCGTCCCTAGGTTCGTCTCAGTTTCTTGTACCGGCGGAGGTGGTGGTGGGTACGAGAACTGAGAGGTTATCAGTTCTTCTGTATAGTGGGGCCGGGGCTAATCTGGTGGACGCTCGGTTTGCTCGGGTTCAAGGTATGCGATTGAGTGTGTTGGCTAAACCCATCCCCATATTCTCGATTGATGCCAGGCCTCTCGGTCAGGGAAGTTTTTCGCAAGCTGTGCATAACATAAATCTTCAGGTGGGGGCAATACATAAAGTACTGTTGTCTTGTTACGTGTTGGAGGGTCTTCCCACTCCTATTGTGTTGGGCCTTCCTTGATTAACTAAGCATAACCCGGTTATTAATTGGCAATCCAGAGAGATAAGTCAGTGGAGTGAATTCTGTAAAAAAAAACACACCGAGTACACTTCGCTCCTAACTCCACAATACCACGTATCGCTCTGATAGTCTGCATGAGAAGCTTTCACCGACAACTACCCTATCAGAACGGCAGGTATTTGAAGGAGTCCCAATACTGCAGAATTAACTGCAGCTGGGCGAGGCTGGGCCTCGTCTAGCACAGAGAGAGAGAATTAACTCCCTCCCTGCCGAAAAACACCAAGCACCAAAAACTCAGCTGCGAGAAGTCAGGCTGTGTAATCGCGACGATCTTCGTGGCGACACACCCGTGACAGTACCCCCCCTTCTACGAGCGGCCTCCGGACCCTCAGGGCCAGGTTTATCCGGGTGAGTCGTGTGGAAGGCCCGAATTAATCGGTCTGCGTAAATATCCGACGCAGGAACCCACATCCTCCCCTCTACTTTTAAAATTCACAACGTGTTCCACAGATCTTTGCTTAAAAGGTATGTGGCGCCGGTGATACCGTCACCTTTTCCTCCTCCTCCTGTGGTGGTCAATGGTAACTTGGAGTTTCAGGTATCGAAAGTCATCGATTCACGTTTTAATCGCCGGTCCCTTCAGTACCTGGTTCATTGGAAGGGGTATGGTCCTGAGGAGAGGATGTGGGTTCCTGCGTCGGATATTAATGCAGACCGATTAATTCGGGCCTTCCACACGACTCACCCAGATAAACCTGGCCCTGAGGGTCCGGAGGCCCCTCGTAGAAGGGGGGGTACTGTCACGGGTGTGTCGCCACGAAGATCATCGCGATTACACAGCCTGACTTCTCGCAGCTGAGTTTTTGGTGCTTGGTGTTTTTCGGCAGGGAGGGAGTTAATTCTCTCTCTCTGTGCTAGACGAGGCCCAGCCTCGCCCAGCTGCAGTTAATTCTGCAGTATTGGGACTCCTTCAAATACCTGCCGTTCTGATAGGGTAGTTGTCGGTGAAAGCTTCTCATGCAGACTATCAGAGCGATACGTGGTATTGTGGAGTTAGGAGCGAAGTGTACTCGGTGTGGTTTTTTCCCTTCCTCGCTTTATTCTTTATCCCCTTACCCGTTGGTGTTCCCTCCGTTGTAGTGGTGTAAGTTTTTGTATGCGAGGTGGTTTTTGATTTGCCCCTTGTACTGTCTCGTTCGTCTTGTACTGTGTTTGGCAAATACGGTCCTGTCCCCAATTGTTGTGATCGGGGTCCTTCTCAGGACTAGATTACTGAGGTTCAGGGATTCTCAGGAGGTAGGTTTACGCTGGCGGCCTGGACCTCTGTACCATCAACAGTACCTCCAGGTAGAGGGCTTAGGCAGGGCCTCAGTGTAGGGTCAGCATAGGCTCCTGACCTCCTGAACGCCGAGACAGCATGACATTAGTCTAGGGATGGTTGTCAGTCATTTGTTTTTTCGGATATTAAGAATGGGAACATTCTTTATTTGCAATGCATATTAAATACTTGGATGTTTAACCTCTCCCTGTGTTGTGACTACTACACAGCAGCAGAGATGCACGTCAGCTCAAGACGCAATATTCCTACATACGGTAAATGCATGGTGCTGGTGGGCCCCAAGATTGATTTTTTCCTGGTGGGCCCCAGGTACTCCAGTCCGGCGCTGCTCTCGCCTACCATGGAAACCTTCAAAAAGAACCTGAAGACTTGTTGCACAGCTTCTGGATCACCACAGTTGCGGAAGAAACTTCACAGAGCAGATTACATGGGATAACAAGCTTTTACTTCTCTGAACATGAGGTAAAGGAAAAAATACAGTACTGCACCAGGAAGTAAGAACAAAACAGAAAAATACAAGAGAGACCTTTTTTCTTATATAATACAGTAAACAAGGAAAATTTACACAACATCGCCATCTACTGTCAGATCAGCATAACGTCCTCCTTCACACAAAGAAGTCCACAACTGTTGCATATACTAATACCCTTTCTCAACAGTAAGGACTTATTCAGTCAAACCCTTCATTAGTCTCTGATGTTTTTCAGCATTCAATGCCTTTGTGAAAATGTCTGCTGTCATATCTTCAGTTGGACAATATTCTAATTTCAGGATTCCTTGTTCCTGATGGTCCCCCAAGAAATGATACTTCACATCAATGTGCTTGGTTCTTGGGTTAACTCTTTCCATCTGAGCAAGAACTAGCCATCACTGATTGTCCTCATTTATTTTTGATGGTTCCAACTGTGCTTGTCCTAGGTCTGCTAGCAATTGTTTAAACCGTGGAACTTCTTGACTCGCATGTGCTGCTGAAACATATTCTGCTTCTGTTGATGACAGCGTTACTATTGATTGTTTTTTACTAGTCCAACTAATTGGTCCACCTGAGAGAAAGAAAAGATAGCCACTGGTACATTTTCTGTCAGTTGGATCTCCAGCCCAATCTGCATCAACGTATCCAGTTAAAATGCATTTATCACTTGTAGGCAGTTTCAGTTTAACATTGCTGGTTTCTTTCAAATAATGTATTACTCTCACAGCATTCCAATCCGCTTTATTTGGCTTGGACACTTTGCTACTCAGAATTCCTACTGCTGCTGCAATGTCTGGCCTTGTAACAGTCGCTAGATACAGTAATTTTCCTATCGCCATTCTGTACTCTTCATTATTTGGTAACACATTTTTCTCATTACTCATCTCTTTAAGACAATTAGTTTCCATTGGAGACTTTGCTGGTTTTGCATCCTTCATTCCAAATGTTTCGGTTATATCTTGAATCATGTGATTTTGATTACGTATGAATCTTCCATCTTCTTTTCTTTCTATCTCTATTCCTAAGTACTGTTTCACATTTCCCAAGTCTTTGATCTCGAAATTTTGATTCAGGAATTTAATATGTCCTCTTTATCCCTTTCTTTTTCAAAATAAACTAAAATGTCATCAACATATATGAGTACATAGATCCATCTGTCCATTAGTCTTTTTGGGTACAGGCAAGGATCAGCTTTGCTTCTTTTAAATTTTTCTTTTGTGAGCACCTCCGTGATTTTATCATTCCACGCTTTAGCAGCTTGTTTTAAACCCCATATACTTTTCTGTAATTTGCAAACCATGTTTGGGTTACTTTCATCTTTGAATCCTGGAGGTTGTTCCATGTAAATATCTTCTGTTAAACTTCCATTCAAAAATGCTGTCTTCACATCCAGATGTTTCAGTTCCATTTGTTTCATTGCTGCTACTGCAAACAAAGTTCTTATTGTAGTATGTTTGACAACTGGAGCAAATGTTTCATCATAGTCTTCACCATATTTTTGAGAATAACGTTTAGCTATGAGTCTTGCTCAGTATCGCTCAGCTGTGCCATCTGTTCGGTACTTTACTTTTAAAACCCATTTACATCCTATAGCTTTTCTTCCTTCTGGTACTTCTGTTAGTGTCCATGTTTTTGAGTCATGCATGGATTTTAATTCTATTTCTGTTACCTCTATCCATATATTGGCTTCTTCTTCAGGAAGTCGAGATATGTCTTCCCAAGAGGTAGGCTCATAAATTTTACTTGTACTTGCCTTGTATGAAAGGTGTATTGGTGGTTTTCCTTTGTTTTCTCTTATTGAACGTCTTGTTTCTGTGTCTGTTTATAGTTGTTTCTCTTCACTTTCCGTATTCTGGTTTTTATTAATTTCAACTTTGTTTTCATCAGATATTCCTTCAGCTATATCATTGCTGTTTTTCTCATTTTTTGTTTCCAGTGAAATCATAGTGTCTTCCTTTAGATCCTCAATGAATGTCACACTGTTACTCACCAAAACTGAGTCTGTTTTGGGATCTAGGATTCTATATCCTTTGCAATTTTCACTATATCCAACAAATATTCCTTCCATGGACCTATTTTGAAGTTTGGAATGTTTTTCTGTTGGAATGAATACAAAAACGTTACAACCAAAAACTCTTAAATGATTTACACTTGGTTTCATACCTTGCCACAGTTCATATGTTTTGTTTTTTTTCAATTTTCTAGAAAAAAGTTGTCTCTGTAGATATGTAGCTGTCATTGCTGCTTCATCCCAATATTTCTCTGATAGCTTGGAATCTGTCAGCATACACCTTATCATTTCTGTCAGAGTTCTGTTTTTCCTTTCTGCTACTCGATTTTGTTCAGAAAACAAAGCAATGTGAACTGAGGTTTAAGATGGTACACATGCAAGAAATAGGAGCGTGTTCACACTAGCAAAAAGATGCAAAACCTACAAAAGACAAAAAATATCTCATACCCTACCATCATTATATATAAATGTAAAGCAAAGTTGCATATGAAATATAGGGTACTTAGTGAACTATTTTTGATCAAAAAAAGTATACAAGCTGTCCCACCAGTGACAAGGTGACCCTAAATTGGGACGGTCCTACACTGTCTATATTAAAAACCTTACTGTATATCAAAGTTGAAGTAATGCATATAAAAGGGTAGACAAATAGAACCGGGTCCCAATATCAGACCACCTAAGCACGTGGTAAGCTACATATATACTAACCAGCTCAACAAGGGGGATGCCACACCCCTAATTTGCACAGAATGCAAACAAGACAAAAAACCAAGCAATGTGAACTGAGGTCTAAGATGGTACACATGCAAGAAATAGGAGCATGTTCACACTAGCAAAAAGATGCAAAACCTACAAAAGACAAAAAATATCTCATACCCTACCATCATTATATATAAATGTAAAGCAATGTTGCATATGACATATAGGGTACTTAGTGAACTATTTTTGATCAAAAAAAGTATACAAGCCGTCCCACCAGCGACAAGGTGACCCTAAATTGGGACGGTCCTACACTGTCTATATTAAAAACCTTACTGTATATCAAAGTTGAAGTAATGCATATAAAAGAGTAGACAAATAGAACCGGGTCTCAATATCAGACCACCTAAGCCCGTGGTAAGCTACATATATACTAACCAGCTCAACAAGGGGGATGCCACACCCCTAATTTGCACAGAATGCAAACAAGACAAAAAACCAAGCAATTTGAACTGAGGTCTAAGATGGTACACATACAAGAAATAGGAGCATGTTCACACTAGCAAAAAGATGCAAAACCTACAAAAGACAAAAAATATCTCATACCCTACCATCATTATATATAAATGTAAAGCAAAGTTGCATATGAAATAGAGGGTACTTAGTGAACTATTTCATTTATATATAATGATGGTAGGGTATGAGATATTTTTTGTCGTTTGTAGGTTTTCCATTTTGTTCAAGTGTGTAAGGAACAGTCTTTTGATGCACTATACCATTTTTTCTTAAGTAGTTTTCTATTTGGTGTCCTGTGAATTCACCTCCATTATCACTTCTAATGACAACTGGCTTCCTCTGAAATTTGTTATTCGACTTTGTCACTTAGTCTACTAGTTTATTGAAAACTTCGCTTTTGTTCTTGATCAAGTATGTGACTGTGTATCTTGAGTAGTCATCTATAAAAGTCACCATATATCTATTGCCTCCTGACGTAGTCACTTTCATGGGTCCACATATGTTAGTATGCACCAAATCAAGTGGTCTTGTGCTTTTCGTTTCACTTTCTTTAGGAATAGATATCCTTGTGGCTTTTGATTTTATACAACATTCACATCTTACGTTAATTGAGCAGTCAGATATCAATAGATCCTTTGTCAATTCTTTCCTTTGTAGCTCCATTATACTTTCAGGATGTCTGTGTCCTAGACGTCTATGTCACATGTGAATACAATTCTTGTGATCATGTGTACACAACTTCATCTGTTCCTTTAATGTGTCTAGATGATATAATTGTTCATCTGCCTTGACATTGGTTATTACCTTGTTTCCTGCTAGGATTGTACACTCATCATCTTTGAATTTTACAGTAAGTCCTTTAGCTGTTAGACGTTTTACAGATAACAATCCTCCTTCTAATCCTGGAACATATAACACATCCTCTACAAGTATTTTTGAATCATGCCCAAACTTGTTAGAACAGTTTAGCACTCTTTGTCCAACACCTTCTGCGGTTATTTTGTTTCCATCTGCAAGATAAATGGCTTCCTTCTTATTTAAATTAAAGGGGTTTTCCCATGAACGAAAGTTCATTTTAATCAATAGATCTTGGAATAATAATAAGTTCCACAATTGGATGTGTTTAATAAAATGTTCCTGTGCTGATATAATCTTATAAGTGTTCCCCTGTGCAATGTCTGTGTCTGACCGTGCAGGAACATGGTCTGATCATACCACATCTCCTAGGCAGGTGAGGAAGCAAACGATTATACAGACATTACAGCATGGGATCACAGCTGATTCTTTTTGTGCGGTAAAACATTTCCCTGCTTATTTTTAAACAATGTTTTATTTCAAAGAAAGAATCAGCTGTGATCCCCTGCTGAAATGTCTGTATCCTCTTTTGCCTCCTCCCCTGTCCAGGAGATGTGGTATGATCAGACCATCTTCCTGCACGGTTAGACACAGCCATTACACAGTGCACAGCAGGGGCACATTTGTAAGATTATCTCAGCACAGGAACATTTTATTTAAGTACATTCAATTGTGGAAGTTATTAATATTCAAAGAACTATTGATTAAAATGAACTTTTGTTCATGGGAAAACCCCTTTAAATTCAGTAAAGAAATTTTTATTACTTGTCATGTGACTTGTTGCTCCTGAGTCAATAAACCACCCAACGGTGATTTCTTATCAGTCACTTTAAATGTGCCATTCCAATTATTTTCACATTAATCAGAAATTGTGTTTTTCACCTTCTGTGTATTCTCTTTATGATGTAATTTCTGTTGCTCTGCTTTCCATATAGTACAGTCTTTCTTTAAATGTCCTTTTTTCTTACATCTGAAACATTCTCTTGTTTCTTTATTATAGGGTATTTTTGATTCTGTAGCTTTAAAAGTACTTCTGGATCCCTACAGTTGCGGTAGAAACTTCACAGAGCAGATTACATGGGATAACAAGCTTTTACTTCTCAGAACATGAGGTAAAGGAAAAAACGCACAGTCACACAGTAGTGCACAAGGATGTAAAAACAAAACAAAAAAAACAAGAGAGACTTTTTTTCTTTTACAATACAGTAAACAACAGTCAGATCAGCATAAAGTCCTCCTTCACACAAACAAAGATGTCCACAACTGTTGCATATACCAACAGATTGGACGGCTGAGCTGTCAGTAACTGCATCCCAGTCACAGTGACAGGTGGAACCGTGACAGTCTCCATCTTTCTCACTATAGGGAATCTTCTGTCAGGAGTTCAATCTGAATCACATATTTCAAAGATTTACACGGAAATCCCGATGTAAGCGCTCAAGGTAGAGCATAAGATAAAAGTGAGCCAGACTTTATTGTAATCTTTGGGAGGCAGAATGAACAAACCAACAGCAGGTCAAGAATTGGTTTTATGTACTTTTTACACTGTTGATGTGGAATAAGTGATTAGATGACTTTATTCTTCGGGTTGGTGCGATTACCATGATACTAGATTTATATCTTTTTTTTGTGTTTGGCTACTATCACACACTAGTTTTTGCATCTCCATATTTTGAGAGCTATGCTTTTTCTATATTACTGCCAACAGAGTTATGTGAGGGTTTTTTTTACAGGATGAGATGACGTTTGTAATGGTACCATATTTGGACTGATAGCATTTTTTATCACGTTCTGTTCTGATTTTTGGGAGCCAGAATAAATAAAAAACAGGAAAATGCAGAAATAGTTGTTTTCTTTTTTTTATGCCATTCACCGTGCGGTAAAATTAATAAGACAGCTTTATTCTTCAGGTCAGTACGATTACAGTGATACCACATTTCTATATTTTTTTTTATGTTTTGCCGCTTTTACACAATAAAAACAATTTTATAAAAAAAAGAATTGTTTTTTCATCACTACAGTTGTGCTCAAAAGTTTACATACCCCGGCATAATTTTTCTTGGCCTTGTTTCAGAGAATATGAATGATAACAAAAAAAATTTTTCTCCACTCATGGTTATTGGTTGGGTGAAGCCACTTATTGTCAAACTACTGTGTTTTCTCTTTTAGGAGAGGTGAGGATGTTTCCTTTAGTAGCCATTCCAACCTATTTGTGTCAAATTCTGTGCATGCTATCAGGCAAAAATCACCAGGGTATATGAACTTTTGATCAGGGTCATTTGGATGTTTTTGGTTGTGATTAAGATTTAAAAAGAGAAAACACAGTAGTTTGACAATAAATGGCTTCACCCAACCAATAACCATGAGTGGAGAAAAAGTTTTTTTGTTATCATTCATATTCTCTGAAACAAGGCCAAGAACGGAAAAATTCTGCCGGGGTATGTAAACTTTTGAGCACAACTGTATATTCTGAGAGTTATAGCTTTTTTATTTCTCCACTGATTTAACTGTATGGTGGCTTGTTTTTTGAGGGAAAAGATGTCGTTTTCAGCTGTACCATTTTTATTTATATTCGACTTTTTGATCGCATTTTATTCTACTTTTTTGTGATATTATGAAAAAGCCTAATTTTTTGCCACTTTTTTATGGTGTTTACTGAAGGGGTTAAGTAGTGTGACTTGCAGTGTGTTTTATAGGTCTGTACATACCAAATATGTGTACTGTATTTGTTTATTTTTGTTTTTACATAAATTATATATTTATTGGTATAATATTTTTTTTCTGTTCTTTATTATGTGTTTTAAAATGTTTTTACAATTATTAAAACTTTTTTTTTACTTTTTTCTTTTTTTTTTAATTCTATCAGTGCAATGTATAGGATGAGGTGAATCCGCATGGATTAATGAACACATGTGGATTCACCTGCGTGCAGCACTTTGGACGCATCATAAAGTATGCTGCATTCAAAGCGCTGCCAATAGCGCCCGTGTGCACATACCCTAAGGCATCCAGAATGTTCTGGGCATTATCAATCACAACAACTCCAAGTTGCAGTTCAAGTCTGTATTACACACACGCCGCTAGGTTCAGATAGGGGCGAGAGAGGTTACATGAATTCTTTGGAATCCTGGGGGAACAGTTACTCAGGGCGACCATAGACCATAGACCATGTGCTGCAGCTTCTCGCAGGCACACAGGGGTATTGACACTCAGGCACAGACACGTAGGTTGTTTCACTTGCTGACCAGACACACTTGACAAGAGTCCTCATAAACGGTAGAACAGTAGCATTTAATAAGAAGCCGCACACCCAGTCCAAGTTAAGACTTATGAGTAACAGGCTCCAGTGACAAACAGTACAGTTTCCTTAGCAGCACAGCAGTTCAGTCTTTCCAGTAGTACAGGACAGCACAGTTCTAATGCAAAGGCACATTAATGAACACAGCATTCCATACAGCACAGTGACAAGGAGGAGGGGGGAGGGTTTGCTGAGGGAGATGATCCCTGTGACACCATTTCTTCCAGTCCTTATCTTTCTGCCTGACAATACTCTGCACTGCTAGTTCAGGAACTCTACCTGACCTGTGCTTAGCTTCACTCCTGACTTGAATCCTTATCACTTGCAGGGGGCTTCTGTGAGATACAGAACACACACACACCACTTTTCTCTTCGGCTCTGGCCAGACGGTAAACTACTTCCCACAATCCCCCTTGGGCTCTGATAAAACACTCCCCTTCTAATGTGACTGTGTTAACCCCTCTAGTTGCTGGATGCTTCTGGAGCACAACACTTCCTGTCTCCTGTGCTTGTGTTACTTCTAATAGTTGCTGAATGCTTTTAAAGCAACAGTACTACTTCTGCATGTCACATCTGCCAGCAAGCAAGTTGCTTCTTTATGCACAGCAGCAACTTGTCCACCGTTTGACTTTTCTTCCTCAGGCTTTTAGAGGGAATATGTCAGCAGGTTTTTGCTATTTTATCTGAAGACAGCATGAGGTAGAGGTTAAAACACAGATTTCAGGGGTGCCTGTCTTGTCAAGCTCCCAGGTTTTGTTTGCTTACAATGATTGTTTTAGCACCAGTAGCTTATCATGGCTGTGACAAGCTGGTTGCCTGAGCCTTAGTCCAACACGCCTTCTCCGGTGATGGGCAGCTCACTGTCTATGGACATTGTATATACAGAGCCGTGGTTGGACAGGGTTAGCTTTTCAGCTCTACTTCATTGGTAAATTTAAAAACTCTGGTTGTATGAGAACCTCTGCACCCAGTAATCTAAGTGATACATCATTGGATTCAGCTTCTCTTTGCCTTCATCAGGATGCTCTCAGATGAGGTAGCAAAAATCTGCTGACAGATTCTCTTTAAGCTATAAAACTGTTAGGCAGCTCTTTGCTTTGCATGAACGAAAAGAAAGCGTTGATGTATGGAATCAACAATGTGACCTGTGGCTGTTCCAGTGGCACATGTAGAGGCAGGCACATGGGGCATTTGCACCGGACATAGCTAGTAGGAGGGCACCGTCTGACCACCTGATGTGGCTGTCTGAGATGTCTCCCAGGCTGCTGCATTTTGCCACCCCCCAAGAATGTGATTCAGCCGTGCTCCGAGCCGGCTGTCAAAATTTTCTCATGAAATAAAACATTTTGTTCTGTACAACTAAAGAAGTATAATCTATTCTATTGTGTTTGTATTTAATAGATATTCCATGGCCAGAAAAGATTGAAGTGTTGACATGGGTCAGACACACATTACATCTTCTGCTTGGATTTTCCAGGTGGAAAATCAACTACTTAATACAGTTTTAGGCTCTTTCACACGTCAGTGTCTCCAGTACGAGTAATGACAGTTTCCACACATACCGGAGACACTTAGGCTATGTGCCCACGATGCAGAAATGAAGCAGAAAATTTCTGCAGCATTTCTGCATCTCCCTGGCAGAAAAAAACGCATGCAGATTGTGCATGCGTTTTTCCTGCAGAATACATGCGGATCCACATGCGGGTTCACATGCGTTTCCGCATGCAGATTGACAAGCGCTTTCCAGGCGATAGCATCACTTAGAAAGTGCTTGACAACTAGGTCACACTGTATAAATCCATGCAAACAGCATGGATTTATACAGTGTGAACCGTAAAAATGAAAACAAATAAAGCTATACTCACCCCCGAGGCCCCGGCGTGGCTGCAGCGCTCGTTCCTGTCTGGTTCCCGGCTGCCGGCATATCGCAAGACAGAGCGGTGAAGGGCCTGCGGTCACATGACTGTGACGTCACCGAAGATCCTTCAGCGATGCCGGCATTCAGAGAGAAGACGCCGGACAGGTGAATATAACTTTATTTGTTATTTTACTCTTTTTTTACAGGTACAATGGTACCCAGGTCTGGATGAAAGTCTCCTCTCCTCCAGAACTGGGTACCATCCACACATAGAGACGCATAGAAGCCACTTGTAAAAATGTACAGTCGCGGTTTCTGTGCGTCTCAATGCAAGTCAATGGCGGGAGTTCCGCTGCACTTCCGCAAAATTAAATGACATGCTGCGGATTTTTGTACGCAGCATAAACGCTGTGGAAAAATCCGCAGCATGTGCATAGAACATGCGGAATCCCCTTGGGGACCATGGGGTGCGGATTACCTAGCGTTTTACAAGCGTTTCCGCTGCGGAAATTCCGCAGCATAAACGCTTGAAAAACGCTACGTGGGCACACAGCCTGACACACACATTCAAATCAATGGGTCTGTGCACATCTCACTGTGTTTTCACGGACTGTGTGTTGTTTGCTCCACTTGGAGACAAGTAGGTTTTTTTGCAGATACACGGTCTGCAAAATGTACCACACGGATCACATCCATGTGACACGTACCGGCATCCGGGAATCAGCGCTATAGTTAGCGCTGTTCCTAAGCACCGGGTGCTGAACACTGTCCTCATCTTGGTTCCCTGCCAGTGCTTTGATCAGAACCAGCAGGGACTATTATGAGAGTAGTAATGTCTGCTCCCGCAGTGTCCACACCTGTAAAAATAAGAATAAAATAATAAAATTCTTATACTCACTTCTCCTAGGTGTCCCCGGCTGTATCCATGCAACCGCTGATGCCGAGGAGCCGGGGAGAATGAGCTGCTCCGGAGCTGCGCTCACTGAGTGACAAGGCACAGCTTCTGAGCTGCAGCTTCAGAGCAGCTCATTCTCCCCGGCTCCTCGGCTGCAGCGGTTGCAAGGAACCATGATGAAGGCAGTGTCCAGCACCCGGTGCTTGGGAACAGCGCTAACTGTAGCGCTGATTCCCAGGCGTTGGTCCATGTGGTACTGATGTGGCACACCGGTAGCAGACGGTTACTACACGTATGACACACTTGGACACACGGGACACGGATATCTCCGGTACCGTTTTTTACGATATCGGAGATATGCGGACGTGTGAAACCGGCCTTAGAGCACCACATACTTTGGTGGTAGTTTGATAAAAAACACTATTTGTTTACAGTATGTCAATCTATTCTGCAAATCATTATAACAGATTTCAACCATTGAAATGCATATGTCTACAGAAAATTGCCAGCAGCGTAATCCATACAATTTTTGGTTCGGATTTTGCTACTTTGCTATAAATCTTGGGTGGACAAACCCTACAAGCGTTTTCCAGAAGTGTGAAAAATTAGTATTATGCTATGTGCCCACGATGCAGAAATGCTCCGGATTTTTCCTGAGCATTTCTGCATCTCCCTGGCAGAAAAAACGCATGTGGATTGTACATGCGGATTGTACATGCGGATTGTACATGCGGATTGTACATGCGGATTGTACATGCGGATTGTACATGCGGATTTTACATGCGGATTGTACATGCATTTTTCCTGCCAGGGACATGCGGATGTGAAGCGTTCTTCACTTGCATTTCCACATGCGGGTTGTCAAGCGCTTTCCAAGCGATTTTAGCATCACTTGGAAAATGCTTGACAACTTGGTCACACTATATAAATCCATGCAACCGGCATGGATTTATATAGTGTGACTATAAAAGAATGGTAAAAAATATATATTATACTTACCTTCTGATGGCCCCCGGTGTCCTTAGCGATCCGTCCTGGCTTGCCGGCAGCTTGCGGTGGTCTAAAAGGACCTGCCATGACGTCATTTAGTCATGTGACGGGTCACGCGACCGCCGACGTCAGCGGTCGCGTGACCCGTCACATGACTAAATGACATCATGACAGCTCCTTTTAGACTATCGTGAGCTGCCGGGGAGCCAGGACGGATCGCTAAGGACACCGGGGGCCATCCGAAGGTAAGTACAATATTTATTTTTTATTTTATTCTTTTTTTTACAGGTACTATGGTACCTGGGTCCGGAGGACAGTCTCCTCTTCTCCAACCCGGGTACCATGCGCACATTGAGCCGCATGATATATCCGCATGTGCAGATGCAGTGATGCGCATGTCATGCCGTCCAATGCAAGTCAATGGTGGCAAAAGAGCTGCGATTCCACAAAATAATTGGTAGTGCTGCGGATTTTTCCGCAATGATAATCCGCAGCGGAAATCTCCGCAGCAAGTGAGCAGCACATGCAGATTATCATTGGGGAACATGGCAGACCTTCTGCCCAGCGTTTTTTAAGCGTTTCTGCAGCGGAATTGCCGCTGCGGAAATGCTTGCAAAATGCATAGTGGGCACACAGCCTAACAATAAAAAATGTGATAATTAATGGCAAAAATAGTTACTCCCCTGTTAGAATCCCCCCTCCAGCATTAATGCTGCAGTTGCCCAAACCAATATTTTTAATTTATACTTCAATTGTAACCGCTGCTGACAATCAATGGACTCAGCTGTTTTTTGCCACAAAAAGATCACCAGAAGGAAGGTGAGTGCTGGAATGACACGGTTTTAAAATGTAACTTAGGCCACGGCTATCAGTATTTATAATAGAAACAAGTCACCAATTCTGCATTTATCACCCACTCCTGGTTTTGGCTTCCACTCCTGAGAAAAAATACTGACCAAATACTGACCGAATACTGATAGTGGGGCTGTGGCCTAATGGTTATTTTTTATTCCCATTATTTTTGCAATGCTAATTTTTAAACATCCTGGAAAACCCTAATAAAGAGCACAGCTGATTCTTGTCGCCTGCAAAAAAAAATTGAAATCAGTCAGATGTGGTAATATTGTCTGTATTGTTGGATATGTCAGTACTATCTGTAAAGTTGGCCTGGTTGATATTGTTAGTACGGTGGATTTTGGTAGTATTATTGGTATTATTATTGTTGGTATTTTCAGTACGTCGGTATTGTTAGTATTGGTGGTATTATCAGTACTGTCAGCATTGATGGTATTGTCAGTATGGTTGGTATTGTTAGTACGGTTGATTTTGGTAGTATTATTGGTATTATTATTGTTGGTATTTTCAGTACTGTCGGTATTGTTAGTATTGGGGTATTATCAGTACTGTCAGCATTGATGGTATTGTCAGTATGGTTGGTATTGTTAGTACGGTTGATTTTGGTAGTATTATTGGTATTATTATTGTTGGTATTTTCAGTACTGTTGGTATTGTTAGTATTGGGGTATTATCAGTACTGTCAGCATTGATGGTATTGTCAGTATGGTTGGTATTGTTAGTACGGTTGATTTTGGTAGTATTATTGGTATTATTATTGTTGGTATTTTCAGTACTGTCGGTATTGTTAGTATTGGTGGTATGATCAGTACTGTCAGCATTGATGGTATTGTCAGTATGGTTGGTATTGTTAGTACAGTTGATTTTGGTATTATTATTGGTATTATTATTGTTGGTATTTTCAGTACTGTCGGTATTGTTAGTATTGGTGGTATGATCAGTACTGTCAGCATTGATGGTATTGTCAGTATGGTTGGTATTGTTAGTACAGTTGATTTTGGTATTATTATTGGTATTATTATTGTTGGTATTTTCAGTACGTCGGTATTGTTAGTATTGGTGGTATTATCAGTACTGTCAGCATTGATGGTATTGTCAGTATGGTTGGTATTGTTAGTACGGTTGATTTTGGTAGTATTATTGGTATTATTATTGTTGGTATTTTCAGTACTGTTGGTATTGTTAGTATTGGGGTATTATCAGTACTGTCAGCATTGATGGTATTGTCAGTATGGTTGGTATTGTTAGTACGGTTGATTTTGGTAGTATTATTGGTATTATTATTGTTGGTATTTTCAGTACTGTCGGTATTGTTAGTATTGGTGGTATGATCAGTACTGTCAGCATTGATGGTATTGTCAGTATGGTTGGTATTGTTAGTACAGTTGATTTTGGTATTATTATTGGTATTATTATTGTTGGTATTTTCAGTACTGTCGGTATTGTTAGTATTGGTGGTATTATCAGTACTGTCAGCATTGATGGTATTGTCAGTATGGTTGGTATTGTTAGTACAGTTGATTTTGGTAGTATTATTGGTATTATTATTGTTGGTATTTTCAGTATTGTCAGTATTGTTAGTATTGGTGGTATTATCAGTACTGTCAGCATTGATGGTATTGTCAGTATGGTTGGTATTGTTAGTACAGTTGATTTTGGTAGTATTATTGGTATTATTATTGTTGGTATTTTCAGTACTGTCGGTATTGTTAGTATTGGTGGTATTATCAGTACTGTCAGCATTGATGGTATTGTCAGTATGGTTGGTATTGTTAGTACAGTTGATTTTGGTAGTATTATTGGTATTATTATTGTTGGTATTTTCAGTACTGTCAGTATTGTTAGTATTGGGGTATTATCAGTACTGTCAGCATTGATGGTATTGTCAGTATGGTTGGTATTGTTAGTACAGTTGATTTTGGTAGTATTATTGGTATTATTATTGTTGGTATTTTCAGTACTGTCGGTATTGTTAGTATTGGTGGTATGATCAGTACTGTCAGCATTGATGGTATTGTAAGTATGGTTGGTATTGTTAGTACAGTTGATTTTGGTATTATTATTGGTATTATTATTGTTGGTATTTTCAGTACTGTCAGTATTGTTAGTATTGGTGGTATTATCAGTACTGTCAGCATTGATGGTATTGTCAGTATGGTTGATATTGTTAGTACGGTTGATTTTGGTAGTATTATTGGTATTATTATTGTTGGTATTTTCAGTACGTCGGTATTGTTAGTATTGGTGGTATTATCAGTACTGTCAGCATTGATGGTATTGTCAGTATGGTTGGCATTGTTAGTACAGTTGATTTTGGTAGTATTATTGGTATCATTATTGTTGGTATTTTCAGTACTGTCGGTATTGTTAGTATTGGTGGTATTATCAGTACTGTTAGCATTGATGGTATTGTCAGTATGGTTGGTATTGTTAGTACAGTTGATTTTGTTAGTATTATTGGTATTATTATTGTTGGTATTTTCAGTACTGTCGGTATTGTTAGTATTGGGGTATTATCAGTACTGTCAGCATTGATGGTATTGTCAGTATGGTTGGTATTGTTAGTACAGTTGATTTTGGTAGTATTATTGGTATTATTATTGTTGGTATTTTCAGTACTGTCGGTATTGTTAGTATTGGGGTATTATCAGTACTGTCAGCATTGATGGTATTGTCAGTATGGTTGGTATTGTTAGTACAGTTGATTTTGGTAGTATTATTGGTATTATTATTGTTGGTATTTTCAGCACTGTCGGTATTGTTAGTTTTGGTGGTATTATCAGTACTGTCAGCATTGATGGTATTGTCAGTATGGTTGGTATTGTTAGTACAGTTGATTTTGGTAGTATTATTGGTATTATTATTGTTGGTATTTTCAGCACTGTCGGTATTGTTAGTATTGGTGGTATTATCAGTACTGTCAGCATTGATGGTATTGTCAGTATGGTTGGTATTGTTAGTACAGTTGATTTTGGTAGTATTATTGGTATTATTATTGTTGGTATTTTCAGTACTGTCGGTATTGTTAGTATTGGTGGTATTATCAGTACTGTCAGCATTGATGGTATTGTCAGTATGGTTGGTATTGTTAGTACAGTTGATTTTGGTAGTATTATTGGTATTATTATTGTTGGTATTTTCAGTACTGTCGGTATTGTTAGTATTGGTGGTATTATCAGTACTGTCAGCATTGATGGTATTGTCAGTATGGTTGGTATTGTTAGTACAGTTGATTTTGGTAGTATTATTGGTATTATTATTGTTGGTATTTTCAGTACTGTCGGTATTGTTAGTATTGGTGGTATTATCAGTACTGTCAGCATTGATGGTATTGTCAGTATGGTTGGTATTGTTAGTACAGTTGATTTTGGTAGTATTATTGGTATTATTATTGTTGGTATTTTCAGTACTGTCGGTATTGTTAGTATTGGTGGTATTATCAGTACTGTCAGCATTGATGGTATTGTCAGTATGGTTGGTATTGTTAGTACGGTTGATTTTGGTAGTATTATTGGTATTATTATTGTTGGTATTTTCAGTACTGTTGGTATTGTTAGTATTGGGGTATTATCAGTACTGTCAGCATTGATGGTATTGTCAGTATGGTTGGTATTGTTAGTACGGTTGATTTTGGTAGTATTATTGGTATTATTATTGTTGGTATTTTCAGTACTGTCGGTATTGTTAGTATTGGTGGTATGATCAGTACTGTCAGCATTGATGGTATTGTCAGTATGGTTGGTATTGTTAGTACAGTTGATTTTGGTATTATTATTGGTATTATTATTGTTGGTATTTTCAGTACTGTCGGTATTGTTAGTATTGGTGGTATGATCAGTACTGTCAGCATTGATGGTATTGTCAGTATGGTTGGTATTGTTAGTACAGTTGATTTTGGTATTATTATTGGTATTATTATTGTTGGTATTTTCAGTACGTCGGTATTGTTAGTATTGGTGGTATTATCAGTACTGTCAGCATTGATGGTATTGTCAGTATGGTTGGTATTGTTAGTACGGTTGATTTTGGTAGTATTATTGGTATTATTATTGTTGGTATTTTCAGTACTGTTGGTATTGTTAGTATTGGGGTATTATCAGTACTGTCAGCATTGATGGTATTGTCAGTATGGTTGGTATTGTTAGTACGGTTGATTTTGGTAGTATTATTGGTATTATTATTGTTGGTATTTTCAGTACTGTCGGTATTGTTAGTATTGGTGGTATGATCAGTACTGTCAGCATTGATGGTATTGTCAGTATGGTTGGTATTGTTAGTACAGTTGATTTTGGTATTATTATTGGTATTATTATTGTTGGTATTTTCAGTACTGTCGGTATTGTTAGTATTGGTGGTATTATCAGTACTGTCAGCATTGATGGTATTGTCAGTATGGTTGGTATTGTTAGTACAGTTGATTTTGGTAGTATTATTGGTATTATTATTGTTGGTATTTTCAGTATTGTCAGTATTGTTAGTATTGGTGGTATTATCAGTACTGTCAGCATTGATGGTATTGTCAGTATGGTTGGTATTGTTAGTACAGTTGATTTTGGTAGTATTATTGGTATTATTATTGTTGGTATTTTCAGTACTGTCGGTATTGTTAGTATTGGTGGTATTATCAGTACTGTCAGCATTGATGGTATTGTCAGTATGGTTGGTATTGTTAGTACAGTTGATTTTGGTAGTATTATTGGTATTATTATTGTTGGTATTTTCAGTACTGTCAGTATTGTTAGTATTGGGGTATTATCAGTACTGTCAGCATTGATGGTATTGTCAGTATGGTTGGTATTGTTAGTACAGTTGATTTTGGTAGTATTATTGGTATTATTATTGTTGGTATTTTCAGTACTGTCGGTATTGTTAGTATTGGTGGTATGATCAGTACTGTCAGCATTGATGGTATTGTAAGTATGGTTGGTATTGTTAGTACAGTTGATTTTGGTATTATTATTGGTATTATTATTGTTGGTATTTTCAGTACTGTCAGTATTGTTAGTATTGGTGGTATTATCAGTACTGTCAGCATTGATGGTATTGTCAGTATGGTTGATATTGTTAGTACGGTTGATTTTGGTAGTATTATTGGTATTATTATTGTTGGTATTTTCAGTACGTCGGTATTGTTAGTATTGGTGGTATTATCAGTACTGTCAGCATTGATGGTATTGTCAGTATGGTTGGCATTGTTAGTACAGTTGATTTTGGTAGTATTATTGGTATCATTATTGTTGGTATTTTCAGTACTGTCGGTATTGTTAGTATTGGTGGTATTATCAGTACTGTTAGCATTGATGGTATTGTCAGTATGGTTGGTATTGTTAGTACAGTTGATTTTGTTAGTATTATTGGTATTATTATTGTTGGTATTTTCAGTACTGTCGGTATTGTTAGTATTGGGGTATTATCAGTACTGTCAGCATTGATGGTATTGTCAGTATGGTTGGTATTGTTAGTACAGTTGATTTTGGTAGTATTATTGGTATTATTATTGTTGGTATTTTCAGTACTGTCGGTATTGTTAGTATTGGGGTATTATCAGTACTGTCAGCATTGATGGTATTGTCAGTATGGTTGGTATTGTTAGTACAGTTGATTTTGGTAGTATTATTGGTATTATTATTGTTGGTATTTTCAGCACTGTCGGTATTGTTAGTTTTGGTGGTATTATCAGTACTGTCAGCATTGATGGTATTGTCAGTATGGTTGGTATTGTTAGTACAGTTGATTTTGGTAGTATTATTGGTATTATTATTGTTGGTATTTTCAGCACTGTCGGTATTGTTAGTATTGGTGGTATTATCAGTACTGTCAGCATTGATGGTATTGTCAGTATGGTTGGTATTGTTAGTACAGTTGATTTTGGTAGTATTATTGGTATTATTATTGTTGGTATTTTCAGTACTGTCGGTATTGTTAGTATTGGTGGTATTATCAGTACTGTCAGCATTGATGGTATTGTCAGTATGGTTGGTATTGTTAGTACAGTTGATTTTGGTAGTATTATTGGTATTATTATTGTTGGTATTTTCAGTACTGTCGGTATTGTTAGTATTGGTGGTATTATCAGTACTGTCAGCATTGATGGTATTGTCAGTATGGTTGGTATTGTTAGTACAGTTGATTTTGGTAGTATTATTGGTATTATTATTGTTGGTATTTTCAGTACTGTCGGTATTGTTAGTATTGGTGGTATTATCAGTACTGTCAGCATTGATGGTATTGTCAGTATGGTTGGTATTGTTAGTACAGTTGATTTTGGTAGTATTATTGGTATTATTATTGTTGGTATTTTCAGTACTGTCGGTATTGTTAGTATTGGTGGTATTATCAGTACTGTCAGCATTGATGGTATTGTCAGTATGGTGGGTATTGTTAGTACAGTTGATTTTGGTAGTATTATTGGTATTATTATTGTTGGTATTTTCAGTACTGTCGGTATTGTTAGTATTGGTGGTATTATCAGTACTGTCAGCATTGATGGTATTGTCAGTATGGTTGGTATTGTTAGTACAGTTGATTTTGGTAGTATTATTGGTATTATTATTGTTGGTATTTTTTAGTACTGTCGGTATTGTTAGTATTGGTGGTATTATCAGTACTGTCAGCATTGATGGTATTGTCAGTATGGTTGATATTGTTAGTACAGTTGATTTTGGTAGTATTATTGGTATTATTATTGTTGGTATTTTCAGTACTGTCGGTATTGTTAGTATTGGGGTATTATCAGTACTGTCAGCATTGATGGTATTGTCAGTATGGTTGGTATTGTTAGTACAGTTGATTTTGGTAGTATTATTGGTATTATTATTGTTGGTATTTTCAGTACTGTCGGTATTGTTAGTATTGGTGGTATTATCAGTACTGTCAGCATTGATGGTATTGTCAGTATGGTGGGTATTGTTAGTACAGTTGATTTTGGTAGTATTATTGGTATTATTATTGTTGGTATTTTCAGTACTGTCGGTATTGTTAGTATTGGGGTATTATCAGTACTGTCAGCATTGATGGTATTGTCAGTATGGTTGGTATTGTTAGTACAGTTGATTTTGGTAGTATTATTGGTATTATTATTGTTGGTATTTTCAGTACTGTCGGTATTGTTAGTATTGGGGTATTATCAGTACTGTCAGCATTGATGGTATTGTCAGTATGGTTGGTATTGTTAGTACAGTTGATTTTGGTAGTATTATTGGTATTATTATTGTTGGTATTTTCAGTAATGTCGGTATTGTTAGTATTGGTGGTATTATCAGTACTGTCAGCATTGATGGTATTGTCAGTATGGTTGGTATTGTTAGTACAGTTGATTTTGGTAGTATTATTGGTATTATTATTGTTGGTATTTTCAGTACTGTCGGTATTGTTAGTATTGGTGGTATTATCAGTACTGTCAGCATTGATGGTATTGTCAGTATGGTGGGTATTGTTAGTACAGTTGATTTTGGCAGTATTATTGGTATTATTATTGTTGGTATTTTCAGTACTGTCGGTATTGTTAGTATTGGTGGTATTATCAGTACTGTCAGCATTGATGGTATTGTCAGTATGGTTGGTATTGTTAGTACAGTTGATTTTGGTAGTATTATTGGTATTATTATTGTTGGTATTTTCAGTACTGTCGGTATTGTTAGTATTGGTGGTATTATCAGTACTGTCAGCATTGATGGTATTGTCAGTATGGTTGGTATTGTTTTGCTATTATTTTTCATTCAAAATCGTGGAAAAAAACATTGTGGCAAAAAAATCACTGCCACATGTGAACACAGTTAAGAATATGTTGCACCAGGTCTGTGATATGATCGTTCCACCTGGTCTTACCCCAAGGGCACGTTCACACGTTCAGTATTTGGTCAGTATTTTACATCAGTATTTGTAAGCCAAAACCCGGAGTGGGTGATAAATACAGAAGTGGTGACGTGTTTCTATTATACTTTTCCTCTGATTGTTCCAGTCTTGATCTTGGCTTACAAATATCGATGTCAAATACTGAACATGTGAATGAAGCCTTAAGTTGTGTATATGAGGGGGAGCCAAACTGAATATTTGCCCCCCATGCAGGAAAACCGAGATTATCCTCTGCTGTAACCTGTGGAATGTAAAAAGTAACGTATTCCCTGTAAGCAGTCCCCTCCATTCCCAGTATCATAGAGGGGCATGTGTTTCTTATCCTTCCGGTCCCATGATGACTGCTCTGTTCGTCCTTCTCTGTGAATGTTGGGTAGCAGGTGTCGCTTTGAAAGTAAGCATTTGTTATAAGGGCTCGCTCACAGGAGCTCACATGGCCCAGCGCTGATGTTTTATCGGATAGCTCTCGGCCCAATGTTATACTATGGGGCAGTGCTGATCTGCCATCATTTTATCATGCCGATGGATCATGTGCACCCATACAAATCTATGGGTGCATGTGAAACATTGTACTGCACTCAAATGTAATCCGAGTGCAGTCCGACATCCACGCACACAGAGAATGGAGAAGATGGAGAAATTAAGTTCTCCGTCTTCTCCATACCTGTGCTGCGATTTTCTCATGCAAGAAAAATCGGATCACACTAAGATGATACTTGAATGAAACTCTGACATAGATTGAGCCGAGGGTCATTAGCATAATCGTCCTGATTCTCTCGCCTTTGTGAGCGTACCCTAGGAGTGCATGTATGCATCAAAACAGTTACAGAGCTCATCTACAGAGGGACATCATACTGGGAATGGGTGCTGGGTTTCCTGAGCTCAGCTGAGGAGGTATACCTTATATATACTTCCCATCGCCATCCTCATTCCCAGGATGCCAGCCTCCAGTCTCCAGACAGACAGCCGCTGACAGACTGCAGTGATTATGGAGCATAACAATCTCACATGGGCGCTGACATCGCTGTAATGTCGCCAGTTTGGGAGGTAAATATACATTTTTGTTCTTTCACACAGGGACTGCAGCATTTAAAAAGGGGTTGTCTAATTAGTGGATTAGTGGACGACCCTTTTAATGTTAAAAAAATCGTCCACTTTAGACAATCCTTTTTCCTTAGACAGGTCCCCTGATGATAAGCTGATCACATTGGGGTCCTGTTGGGTTGGACGGCCAGTGATCACCTAGAATCCAGAAGGGAATGTTTTATGCTTTACTTAATTAAAAAACTACACAGACTCATGTATTTGCTCAGCTCTGTATTCCAGTTCCAGCTGAAATACTGACCAACTGCATTTTCCCCTAATCATCCCCTATGCCACAATCAGAAATAGATCACAGGATCCAGTCATGGCCACCAATTGTTCTTCATGTTGTACCATTGCAACCTTCATGAGTTTATGCTTCTCAGAAGTGAAACCAACAAGCTCTACTTTTATCCGGCCCGCCGGGCTATGGGCGGAGGAGAGGGGAGCGGTGTCAGCACCCGCCCTTCCCCCCCGCTTGCTCAGGGCCCCGGCAGGCGGATACTTACCTCTCCCCGTGCCTCTGCAGATCCGCTGTCTTCCTGCTCTGCGCTTCCTGTGACGTCTCAAGTCAGAGAGTGCGGTGACTTCTTTACACCGCGCCCTCCCGAGTGCCGTCACACGCAACGCAGAGCGGGACGACGCCGCCGCGACACTGGAGTCCAGACCAGAGTAGAGCAGCGGCAGCAGGTGAGGAGGAGTGAGGCGAGTATTGGATTTTTTTTTTTTAATGTAGAGTCATGGCCAAAAGTATTGAGAATGAGACAAATAGTAATTTTTCCAAAGTTTACTGCTTCATTTTTTGTAATGGCAATTTGCATATACTCCTGAATATCAAAGAGTGATCAGCTTAACAGCAATTACTGTACTTACAAAGTCAATATTTGCCCAGAAAATGAACTTTAACCCCCAAAACACATTTCAACATCATTGCAGTCCTGCCTTAAAAGGAGCAGCTAACATCGTTTTAGTGATTGATCCATTAACACAGGTGTGGGTGTTGATGAGGACAGGGCTGGCGATCAATCAGTCATGATTAAGTAAGAATGACATCACTGGACACTTTAAAAGGAGGCTGGATCTTGGTATCATTGTTTCTCTTCAGTTAACCATGGTTATCTCTAAAGAAACACGTGCAGCCATCATTGCACTGCACAAAAATGGCCTAACAGGGAAGAGTATCGCAGCTACAAAGATTGCACTTCAGTCAACAATCTATCGCATCATCAAGAACTTCAAGGAGAGAGCTTCCATTGTTGTCAAAAAGGCTCCAGGGTGCCCAAGAAAGACCAGCAAGCGCCAGGACCGTATCTTAAAACTGTTTCAGCTGCGGGATCGGACTACCAGCAGTGCCGAGCTTGCTCAGGAATGGAAGCAGGCTGGTGTGAGTGCTTCTGCACGCACTGTGAGGCGGAGACTCTTTGTGCAAGGGCTGGTTTCAAGGAGGGCAGCAAAGAAGCCACTTCTCTCCAGAAAAAACATCAGGGACCGACTGATATTCTGCAAAAGGTACAGGGAGTGGACTGCTGAGGACTGGGGCAAAGTCATTTTCTCTGATGAATCCCCTTTTCGATTGTTTGGGACATCTGGAAAACAGCTTATTCGGAGAAGAAGAGGTGAGCACTACCACCAGTCTTGTCTCATGCCAACTGTAAAGCATCCTGAAACCATTCATGTGTGGGTTGCTTCTCAGCCAAGGGAATCGGCTCACTCACAGTCTTGCCTAAAAACACAGCCATGAATAAAGAATGGTACCAGAATGTCCTCCAAGAGCAACTTCTCCCAACCGTCCAAGAGCAGTTTGGCGCCCAACAATGCCTTTTCCAGCATGATGGAGCACCTTGCCATAAAGCAAAGGTGATAACTAAATGGCTCATGGAACAAAATATAGAGATTATGGGTCCATGGCCTGGAAACGCCCCAGATCTTAATCCCATTGAGAACTTGTGGTCAATAATCAAGAGACGGGTGGACAAACAAAAACCAACAAATTCTGGCAAAATGCAAGCATTGATTATGCAAGAATGGACTGCTATCAGTCAGGATTTGGTCCAAAAGTTGATTGAGAGCATGCCAGGAAGAATTACAGAGGTCTTGAAGAAGAAGGGGCAACACTGCAAATATTGACTTGCTGCATTAACTCATTCTAACTGTCAATATAACCTATTGGTACTCATAATATGATTGCAATTATATTTCTGTATGTGACATAAACATCAGACAAACACTAATAAAAACCAGAGGCCAGCAGATCATGTGAAAATATAATTTTGGTGTCATTCTCAAAACTTTTGGCCATGACTGTATGGAGGCATAGGTCATTATATGGGGGGTGACATCCTGCAAGGGGTATAATATGGGGGGGGGTGACATGCTGCATGGGGCATTATATGGGGGGTGACATGCTGCATGGGGCATTATATGGGGGGTGACATGCTGCATGGGGCATTATATGGGGGGGGTGACATGCTGCATGGGGCATTATAAAGACAGGGGAGTGATATCCTGCATGGGGCATTATATGGGGGGGTGACATGCTGCATGGGGCATTATATGGGGGCGTGACATGCTGCATGGGGCATTATATGGGGGGGGTGACATGCTGCATGGGGCATTATATGGGGGCGTGACATGCTGCATGGGGCATTATATGAGGGTGGCATCCAGCATGGGGCATTATAAGGGGGGAACAGCCTGCATGGGGCATTATAAGGGGTGGAACAGCCTGCATATGGCATTATAAGGGGGAAACAGCCTGCCTATTGGGAACATTTACCTGCCTATTGGGGACATTTACCTGCCTATTGGGGACATTTACCTGCCTATTGGGGACATTTACCTGCCTATTGAGGACCTATGCTGCCTATTGGGGATATTTACCTGCCTATTGGGGACATTTACCTGCCTATTGGGGACCTATGCTGCCTATTGGGGCTATTTACCTGCCTATTGAGGACCGATGCTGTCTATTGGGGACATTTACCTGCCTATTGAGGACCTATGCTGCCTATTGGGTACAGTTACCTACCTATTGAAATACCGGTTGATTTAACTTTACTTGTTCTTCATTTTAAATATTGTATTTGTGCCTCTATTGTTTTTTTTACTACAAAATAAGATATCTGCAGTGTGCATAGGAATTTGTTCATAGTTTTTTTTAAAAACTATATTCCGGCCCTCCAATGGTCTGAGGGACCGTGAACTGGCCCCCTGTTTAAAAAGTTTGAGGACCCCTGCTCTATACTGTAAAACAATGAGCTAACTGTTTAAAAATTAGTTCTAAGAAGTAACGTTTCTCCATGCGGAGAGCGACATGCTAAGCACGTCAAGGTGAGGAGACTTTTCGAGCCGCAATGCTCCTCTGGGAAAATATGCAAATTATCTCTTCAGAGGGGAAGAGAACTAGAACTCCAGAACCACCTATTGGAAGTAGAGAATGAGATTTCTAAACTCTCAGTCACACGTTGCATTTTTTTCCTGCGTTTTTTAAATCTGCAGCTTGTCAATTCTTTCAGGGGTTTTGAAGCATTTTTCCCCCATTGAAATGAATTAAAGTAAAACAAAACAATTAAAAATACTGCAGCGTTTTTTGCGTTTTTCCTGCTGCCACTTTGGTTTTTGCCGAAGAAAAAAAATGCTGCAAAAATGCAATATGTGAACATACTCTTATCCTGCTTGTGTTCTAGTTGGACATAAAAGAGAACGGCCATAGTAATATGGAGATGTAATTAATTCTATGGTGTTTCCACTTTCAATATTGCTAGGCGGCATCTATTTGTGTAGGGCTGCCCGTTTAAGATTCTATCACTAGATTCCATTCTATTATGACATCACAGCTCCCAGACACTACTTATAGAATGTACGCAGGGTCACGGGTGCCTTTCTTGGCTTCATAGTGATTGATAGCACTTGCAGTTTTTCGCTATGGCTGAATTTCTTCTGGATAATCTTCAGGTAGAAGCACTATTGGGGATTCTTATCAACAATCGCCCTGACACTGCGCTTCTACCACCTGATGGCGTCCTCAGCTTCACTCACCGGCTGGTGATGGAGCTAGTTAATGACTGCCTGACCAAATACTACCAAGGTCATCTAACGTCAGAGTATCTGACGGATTTACCTCAGAACATCAGGACATTACTACAGCAGGTAAGCGGCGGACGCTCCGCACAAATATTCTCCATAATATTAGATATATTCTTTGTTTTTTTGTCTTTTTTCATATGTGTATGGGACGTTTGCATGTTGGGGCTCATACAGTATATATAGAGAGGCTATGTGGAGCTCTTACTATGTATAGGAGGCTGCGTTTGGCGGCTCATACTGTATTTAGGGGGCTATGTGAGGCCTCATATTTAATATGTCAGCATATTTAATTCTACTCAATATTACATTATACAGTTAATAAGAATATCAAATATCTGGAATATGGTATCCAGTTTTGGGCTCCACATTTTAATAAGGATATTCAGAAGTCAGTCAGTCATTTCAAAGGCAACTAGAATATTACAAGGGATGTAGGTATCTCATATGATTGGAGGTTGAAAAAGTTGAGCTTGTTTAGCTTAGAAAAATGACACCTCAGAGGAGATCTCATTTACATGTATAAATACATGTGTGGTCATTATAAAGTACTGGCGCATGACTTATTCCTTCCAAAGACCATTCTAAGGACCCGGGGGCACTCATTACAGGTGGAAGAAAGGCGATTCCGGCAGATAAATAGGAAAGGGTTCTTTACAGCCAGAGCAGTCAGACTGTGGAATGTCCGACCACAAGAGGTAGTGATGGCAGATACTATAACAGCTTTTATACAAGGGCTGGATGATTTCCTCAGTATATATAACATTGTGGGTTATAGTTAAATTAGTGACAAAATGTATAATTGGTGAAGAAAGGTTGAACTTGATGGACCTAGGTCATTTTTCAACCTATTTAACTATGTAAAAAAATAAATAAAAAATGCTGCAAAAATATGAGTATTGTATGCAGTGTTTTTCCTGCTACCACTCTGTTTTATTGGGTAGAAAAAAAATGCAACATGTGAACATATCCTTATCCTGGTTGTGTTGTAGTTGGAAATAAAAAACGATCGGCCATAATAACATGGAGACATAATTAATTCTATGGTGTTTCCACTTTCAGTATTGCTCGGTGTTATCTATTTGTGCAGAGCCGCCGTTTAAGATTCTGTCACTAGATTCCATTCTATTATGACATCACAGCTCCCAGACACTACTTATAGAATGTACGCAGGGTCACGGGTGCCTTTCTTGGCTTTAAAGTGATTGATAGCTCTTGCAGTTTTTCACTATGGCTGAATTTCTTCTGGATAATCTTCAGGTAGAAGCACTATTGGGGATTCTTATCAACAATCGCCCTGACACTGCGCTTCTACCACCCGATGGCGTCCTCAGCTTCACTCACCGGCTGGTGATGGAGCTAGTAAATGACTGCCTGACCAAATACTACCAAGGTCATCTAACATCAGAGTATCTGACGGATTTACCTCAGAACATCAGGACATTACTACAGCAGGTAAATGGTGGATGCTCAGCACAAATCTACTCCATAATTATAGTGGGATAGAAACTTCTTCTTTCCTCCAATATAAAACGTGATGAATCCCCAGATATGGAGCCATTGTATCTGGAGACAGAGGAGCAGATGTCACATACAATGGCCGCCTCCATTATGCCTTTTCTCACCTCAGGATTTTCCTTTTAATCTCTTTTTTTTATAGGCTGAAAAAAGATTTCAAAATGGCGATTTGACTTTTATTAAAGATCTCGCCCATAAAGTCCTGTCTGTCCTGGAACGTCCGGCCCGCTCATCGGAACGCCTGGTAAGGAGCCGTCATCTTTTCTATCACACGTCCTTGTTTTCTGATCTTCTTCAGATCACCAGTAAGATATCAGATCTGGTGGTTGATGTTACAGGCCTCCTGTCAGCTCCTGGCTGGCACAGCATATGTATGGCGGCTAGTCTCTGCTGCTCCCTCGCCTGTGAGGACAGTCTGTATTCTGCTGATGTAGTCACAGCTCAGTGGTGGGAAGTCTGTGTTTCCACCTCTGTCTATCACTATTATCAGAGTCTTTCTGCTTGTAAAGGCTGCAGCTGAGATAATAGGCGATATTACAGAAATGTAGTGCACACAAGTCTCTTATACGGTATATTAATCTGGACTTGTGGAGAGGGGCTGCAGTGTAAAGCAATTCCACCCAATACTGTAATGAATGAAGTACAAGATGTACCTGTGATATAAAGAACGCAGGTAACACACCTCTGGGATATCACAGTGCAGAAAAGTCAAAGCTTACACGGAACGTTTGATTTTTCAATCTTAATTTATCATAATGCACCTAAATGAGAGAACTTTCTAAGAAAAGTTACCAAGATGGTGCATTACTTGTGTAGTTACAATTGCTGCATCTGTAAATGCAGGTTTAGTGCTTCCTGATTTATGTATTTGGTGATTTAGTGAAATCTTCCACATATTAAATATTTATATATGATATCTATTAGGAAACAGCAGAAGGCGAGACCGAAGATGGGCAAAATCTAGACCCGGAAATAATCCCTGACCCGAATATGGGTCAGCCGGAACTGACCAGCGATCTGATCACAGGTAAGCCGATCATCCGCCCTTCTATCAGAAATCTCCAGATATTATAGAGAACAGGGATAATGGTAGATTTACTCTCTGCTCTGTGTAAAGGGAACATGTTACATATGACGTAGTGGTGTGACTGTACAGGCCATTTACCTCTAAGATAGAGGATCCCTTTATGGCAGAAAACCAATGTCTCAGTCAGGAGAAATCTAACATAGAAGCCATATACAAATCTGGATGTAAGTTCACTGGGGGCGTGGAAGAAAGTCTGAGTGCAGTGACACGCCCCCAGTGCACTGCCAGGCTAATTTGCATATGGCTGCTCTGCTTGAGCTCTCTCTTCCCATCACTCACATGTGCAGCGAGGGTCATGAGTTCCTCATTTATGTAATGATAGGTTATTCCTCCATCATTTATATTATATTTATCTGTCTATGGAGGCGCCGTACGTTCTCATATTTAGAATCCCCATATAATTAGTAATAATCCCATTCACTCCATTATATTGTTGTATTATATATTGTAGGATTGATATCGTCTAATACGTTTTATTTCTTCATCGTTTTATTACTATTTTAGAAACAACTGTGCTGGCGGATCCTGGCAGTGGAATCTGTGAGATCCCGGAGATCCAAGAACCTGCCGCTGTAAGTATCATAGAGGGAGAAGTCTGTATATCACTAGATCATGGGGTGGGAACGACACATCCAGTATTATCCCCCATATAATCATGGGACATCTCTATTCTATATGTAGATGACACTATTGTGTTAGATAATAGCATTTATACTAAAGGGAATCTGTCACCAGGTTTTCCTACCTTATCTGAGGGCAGCATGATGTAGGGGCAGGGACTCTGATTCCAGCGATGTCACTTACTTTACTAGATGCAGCATTTGTAATAAAATCCCTCTTTTCTCCACTGCAGATCTAGCAGTGCTCTGAATGCTGAGCCCTGTGTAACCCTGCCCACATCACTGATTGGCAGCGTTCTGTGTACAGTACACTGTGAATAGGCAGAAATCCTCTAATCAGTGGTGGGGGCGGGGTACACAGAGCAATAGGACTACATGAGACAAGACTAGCCCTGCAGTGATCTCTTGCAGATTAAACATTGATTTTAATAAAACAATGACACACATCCTAGTAAGTGACACATCATTGGAATCAGGATTTCAGCCCATACATCATGCTGTTCTTAGATTACACATAAAAACCTGCTGACATATTCCCTTTAAGTTCTCCTCTGTGATCTCCCCTATTATTCAGCACTGTACAATGATTCTGGTTTATGGCGGATCTCCCCTTAAATTACAGTACATCCATGTCTGCGGAGTATCCTGCTTGTATCATCCCCTACATTCAATCAGTGTAAATCAGCTGGGACATAATATAGGAGGAAGAAGGTTTTGTATTTGGAGCTTTTTTCTTATCTGAATATCATTTCTTACTTTTTTATAGGGCGTGATCGAATCATTGATCCCGGCGAGAAAGCCGCAAATGAGCGACTTTGAGACATCAAAACTGATCGGCAGTGGAGCTTTTGGGTGAGATTTCTGTTGGCATAATCCATATTTCTCAGGGTTCCCTATGACAATACTTCAGCCTCTGTGCTGTGCCATTCAGTGTTATCATAGGGAACTGATCTGAGTCCACATCACTGTTCATATCTAATTCTCACTATTCTGGTCAGTTATATACAGCTGAGAAAACTGAACTGTAACAAATTAGATTGTAAGGGCCTGTGCACACACTGCACATTGACTTCTATAGGTGGACTGTTAATAAGGGTTCATTATAAACCATGATTCTCCTTCTCTCCAGGGCCGTCTATTTAGTGCACCATAAAGACTCCTGCCAGAACTTTGCAATGAAGACAATGGCCAAGTGCAACCTGGATACTCCAAAAAAAGTGGAATTGGCCTTTCTGGAGAGGGACATCTTAACATACGCTGATTGTCCCTTTGTGGTATCCATGGTCTGCTCCTTTCCAACGAAATCTCACCTGTGTATGGTCATGGAGCATGTAGGAGGTAGGACTGTACATTATATTATATTTAACCCAAGTCTGCTTACATCTTATCACCACTCATATAATTAGGATTTTCTAAGAGGTTGGTTACATCACCACAGAGCCTTTTCTATAGGTTATATATTACCAAGATGCCTGGAAATTCATTGATCTTTGTGCTGTAGGGCCCATGAGTTGGAGAGGGGAGGGCCCCACTTGGCACTTGGCCCCATCTCTCCTCTTGTCATCACAATTTCAGTGGTATCCGCATCCTCAGAAGGTGGATATGGCTGAACAGAATGGTGAATCAGGGAGCCAAAAGCTCCCTGATCCACCATTCAGCCTGTGCTGGTAAGTCTGAGACTCCGTGCATTGCAAGTGCAAAGTCATCACAGCATCAGGCCTATAGTGAGGAGTCTCAGTTCTCCCACTGCACAGACCAGAGCAGCGTGCCGGGGGAACGGGGCAAGGTGAGTAGTGCTTTTTTTAGGCCACATTCACATGTTCAGTATTTGGTCAGTATTTTACATCAGTATTTGTAAGCCAAAACCAGGAGTGGAACAACTATAACAAATCTATAATAGAAACACATCACCACTTCTGCTTTTTTGACCCACTCCTGGTTTTGGCTTACAACTAGTGGTGTGAAATACTGACCAAATACTGATAGTGTAACCGTAGCCTTAATGTCAGAAATTGGAGGGGTCAGAACACTAAATGGGTGGATAGAGAGAGCCAATCATACTGATTGGGACACTGGTGGGGGCCATCATACTGATTTAAGGGCTGGTGGTGGCCATGATACTGATTAGGGAGCTGACGGGGGCCATGATACTGATTGGTGGGGCTTGTGGGTGTCATAATACTATGTGGTAGGGCAGATCGGGGCCATAATACTGAGTGGTGGGGTTGGTGAGGGCCATAATACTGAGTGATGGTGCTGGTGGGGACCATAATACTGAGAGGTGGGGCTGGTGGGGGCCATAATATTAAGATGGGGGGGCTGGTGGAGAACTTAATACTGAGAGTTGGGGCTTATGGAGACCATAATACTGAGTGAGAGGGGCGTGGGGTCATAATACTGAATTGGGGGCTGTGGGGGACAAAATAATGTGTGAGAGGCTATGGGAGACTGGGAATGCCCCCTATTGATTTGCCGACTGTGAATGCCCCTATACTGAGTGGGATCCTCGTACTGAGTGGTGTGCTGTGGGGCTCCTTGTTCTGTGTGGGGGTCTTCATACTCTGTTGGGCTCCAAATTCTGTTTGAGGTGCTGTGAGGGCCATCATACTGAGTGGGACATGTGGTGGCCATTATATGGTGTGAGGTGCTGTGAGGGCCATTATATTCGGTGGTGTTACTGTGGACGCCATCATACTGGGTAGGCTTCAAACTGAGTGGGAGCATCATACGGACACTGTATATGTGGGGTGAACCTTTAGGGAGGGGGATTCACTGTGGGTATGCCACACTCAGTGTGTGTGGGTGGGGGCACTTTTAGGAGCATCATAATTTAAAATGACCATAAGGTATATTGCTGGTGAGAACACCAAGGGGCTTCAATAGATACATTATATATATCTTTTGAGGGGGGGGCTAATTAGAACTTTTTTGGGGGGATGATTTTGGCCCTGTGATTTTTATGTACGCCACTGTCTATGTGATCTCCCCTGTATGTCCGCACTGAGCATGTCAGTATCTCTGGCTGTTGATGAGATGTGACATCACTTTATGCTATTAGTTACATGGAGGACATTTCACCATTACTTTAGACTAATATCATGTGCACTGTACATTAAATCTGTATATATTCTCTCCTGCCCAATATCTCTGCTCACTTCTCATTATGCATCATGGTGATCTGCTTTATAAACCCCTCACCGGTCACATTTCCTTTTTATTCTATAGGTGGAGACTGTGAGATCCTTCTCAGGGGGGGTCCCTTACCTGTCTCTTTGGCCCGCTTGTACTTTGCAGAAGCTGTTCTTGCTGTGGAATACTTGCACAGCTATGGTGTTGTGCACAGAGACCTGAAGCCAGAGAAGTAAGTGCCCCCTTATGTATAATAAGGGTGAAACGGGAAGTTATCATTTATTATCACATAGTCTGTAAGGCTAAAACCATCTTTTCTTTCGCAGCCTTCTGATAACATCTGCTGGACATATTAAAGTTACCGATTTTGGGCTTTCAAAAGTTGGTGTTATGATACCAAAAACCAACAAGCACAAGCAATTAGTAGAAGACATCACCAGAGAATTCCTGGACTATGAGGTCAGCATCACTTACAGAAATCCAGCTTGTTCTTTACAAATCTCATCACACTACTGTTTCTTCTCTACGTTCTTCATTTCTAGAGAATTTTTCCATTGACATTTTATTTTCTGTCATTGTGTTTTTATGACGAGAACTTGTCATAATAATGGAATCATCAATCTCATCTCTTTCTTCTGTTGGTTTCCAGGTCTGTGGCACCCCGGAATATATAGCCCCAGAGGTCCTCCTGCAAAAAGGCTGTGGAAGACCTGTTGACTGGTGGTCAATGGGTATCATCCTATATGAATTTCTTGTGGGATATGCACCGTTCTATGGGGAATCCGTAATTGAGCTTTATAGAGATATCGTCGCTGGTAGGTAGAATAATCCGATCGTTGTTTTGATTGGTTACATTGGTTTAGTTATTTCCTTTTCTTTATCTTACAGTCCAATAATGAGGCTTTATTTTCTGTAATTTTCTATGTAACAGGAGACGTAGATTGGAATTGTAATCCCGTTCCTCCCTTTCCTGCTCAGATCCTCATCACTGAACTGCTCAGAAAAAATCCTGCACATAGACTTGGGACAGGTAACAATTTACTTATTACACTTATTGCTCGTGTCCATGAGAATCAACACTTATCTATCAGCACATCCATTTATAGTTCTCCATAATATGACTTTCAGTCTATTTCTTTCATCAACTACTCTGGGGACATAAAAAATTGTTTTACTGTCCCTGCACTTATAAACTATAAAGATGTGATGGCTGGTACTCATAGTGAGGACGCATTGTTCCATACTAGAGGGACAGAGCAGTGAGGAGCAGCTCCTCTCACATTGAATTACAAGTGTTCTAAAGATAATAGAAGTGCACTGGGCATCTTATGTTTATACTTTATGAGGGCAGGAAGAGTACAACCTTATTTTTTATCTCCTTGGAGTACCCCTTTAATTGTTCAGATATGGAGCAGTCATTGACAATATCCACAACACTTTTGCTTTGTCTTTTCCAGCAGGAGCATTTGAGATCAAGGGTCATCCATTCCTGACTGGCTTAGATTTTGACAATCTTCTAAGTCAGAAGCCGGAGTATGTTCTTCAGCCAGTTTCAGACGTGGACACAAGCTTCTTTATCCGTAAGTAGAAGAAGACGTCATCTAGACTAAGCGACTGTTTGTCTTATCTTCAATAATATGAGACAATCGGTTCCCATTACTATTAGTGATAAATGATGACTGTGTTATAAAGATATTCTCTAATAATATTTCATTACCTATGTCTTGTAGATCACTCTGATATCAATGAATATATGATCTCAGAGGATGAGGAGGGCACAAGTGAGGACAATGAGAGCCTTACCTTCCAAAATTTTACATCATCTTCTGAAAAGCTTTCTAAAGTAAGTATGAGAGCAATAAATCCAAAATATGTAAAAAAAAGACTTCTAAATGTAAAAAAATATATTTCATATTTTCTTGTTATCTACATTTAGCTCTGTACCACCGCTACCAGGACAATGAACAATGAGGATCCTAAGTCCCCTACAGAGTGCACTCCAGCATCCAGCACAAACCTCTTAGAAATGTGAGTAGATTATAGGGTCATTATTGGGAGCTCCAATGCGTACAAACCCAAATATAGGATATAAATACCATAATATCAAATACAGCATCCATCACCCCATGATTAGAAGTTATTGTGCTTTTGGCTTTAGAAACCGTTGGTGATAACAGCCCATAATTGCAGCCTGTCATGCATTTTTACTACTGCCCACACTGTAGGAGAGATGTAGTACTACATGCCAGCCATTCTGGATAGTTATTTTTTGCCTTATAGTCGGTGTTATTCTATTGAGAAAACCCCTTTCATACTGCATTTACTTGTGATTTACACGTTTTTCTTCTTTAAAACAGGCAGAAAGATTATTTTCCTGTATGTAATAGAGATGATGCTATGTTCAGCTTGCCATTCTCGTTCCTATTGTCAGGTATGTTTATGTCTATGTATATAGCACAAAAATGAGAAAGGCTCAAATATTTCCATATGTTTTTTTTGTTATTGGTCTCCTATGTTATCCATGTACCATGGATCCAAATTATCCACAGGCCCATACTGTATCTCAATTTCCCTAATTTTGTACAGTTTTTCCAGATTACAAGATCTGGAGGAGACAGGAATAGAACAATTTTACTATATACAGGAAAGATACAAAACAGTTCCTATAAGAATATATCGTTATTGATCTTTTTTTTTATTCTCTGTTCAGAATTTCCAGCTCAGGAGGAAAAATGCTTTTCAATAAATCTAAGCATAGAGCAAAAAACCTCAGAAAATGAAGAAGAGGGGAAAAAGAGACAAGGTAAGTGTGAGACTCAGCTCCATGTTGTATGTTGTAAGTCAGTGAGAATAATTCATGTGGAGCATATGATATGTCAGTGAAGGGATTGTCATTAGGGATGAGCGAACTCTAACGGTAAAGTTCGGGATTCATAACGAACACCTACTGTCCGGTGCAGAACCCCGAACACGGACTTCTCCAAGAAGTCTGTGTCACTTTTCGTGTTTGACAGCCAAACAAACCTTGTTGAAAGGCTGCAGCTCAGCCAATCAGCAAGCTTCAAAACTGTGGGCACTTCTGGCCCCATCACAACCATGCCAATTATTGGCATGGCTGTGATTGACCAGCTCCACCCGTGACCCGGCCTGTATGAATGCTGGATCATAAGTGGTGTGAGGGACAGTGTAAAAATAAATAAATCAATTAAAAAAACGACGTTGGGTCCCCACTATTCTTAATAACTCGCCAAGGGAAAACAGACAGCTGGGGGCTCATATAAACAGGCTGGGAAGGTCCATGCAAATTGGACCCTTCCCAACCTAATAAAACCAGCTCTCAGCCGCCCCAGAAATGGCGCAACCATTAGATGCGCCAATTTTGGTGCTTAGCCTCAACTCTTCCCAATTGCCCTGATGCATTTGACAATCGGGGTAATGGGATTGTGGGGCTGATGTCAGCAAGCCCATGGGTTATTAATAGAGAGCCGTCTATCAGACACCACCATTACTAACCCAGTAAGTAAAAAGAGAAAAAAAACACCCAAAAAAATCTTTATTTGAAAAAAAAACTACCAATTTCCTTCTTTCACCCATCTATTAAAAAAGCAACAGTTCACTGTAGTCCACATGGAGGTCCCACACTGGTCCGGTGTAGTCCACCTGGAGGTACCACAACGACTTCCCTTCTCTGTCTTCCAGTGTATGGAGCCCAGTTCAGAGAACGGGGCTTTATAGACTGGAGCAGCAGGGACTCCGGGTCTCGCACTGTACTCCACTGGTCTCGTGGAGTACAGCATGAGAGCCGAAATGATGAGTGCTATATGACCGCCAGTGACTTATGGAGCCTCGTTCTGCACAGTAGTATTATGTAATATGGAGTCCCATTACTTACATTATAGATACAAAGCAGATCCTATATGAATGTATCGTTACTGAGATTTTTTTACTTTCTGATCAGAATTTCCAGCTCCCGAGGAAAGAAAATCTTCTATAAATCTGACATTAGAGGAACAAACCTCTGAAAATGAAGAAAAGGGAGAAAATGGACAAGGTAAGTGTGATAATCAGCTCCATGTTGTGTGATGTCAGTCAGTGAGAATAATTCATGTGGACCATGTTATATATCATTGATGGGATTGTCACATGTACTGTATGATGGCTGACAATGATCCCTGACCTCTGTATGATAAGATTCCTCTGCCGATCGGCCACAGTGATCGCACAGTAGTATCAGGTAATATAGACGTTTGTCAAAAATTCAGGAAAAGATAGCACTCACCACAGGACATCGGTCTAAAGTCCTTTATTCCAGGTCATGCGTACATGTGAGCAGTGGGCACGGGGGATGAGGGAGTGAACGATGATGATGGCATCCCCCGTGCCCGCCGCTCACATGTACGCATGACCTGGAATAAAGGACTTTAGACCGATGCCCTGTGGTGGGTGCTATCTTTTCCTGAATTTTTGACAAACGTCTATATTAGTGCTACTGTGGAAGCACCACCAAACACAGGTGCAGCATGGCTATTACTCCGTATAAGGACCACAAGTATCACTTGGTGAATATTTGGACTGGTGCCACAGTAGCTTCATCTATATATATTTTAGTATCATGTAATAAGTCGCCCCATTACTTATATTATAGAAACCAAGCAGATCCTATAAGTATGTGTCATTACTGAGGGTTTCTTTTTTTCTTTCTGATCAGAATTTCCAGCTCCCGAGGAAAGAAAATCTTCTATAAATCTGAGTATAGAGAAACAAACCTCAGAAAATGGAGAAAAGAGGGGAAGGAGACGAGGTAAGTGTGAGAATCAGCTCCATGTTGTGTGATGTCAGTCAGTGATGAGAATAATTCATGTGGAGCAGATGTTATATGTCAGTGATGGGATTGTCACATGTATGATGGCTGACAATGATCCCTGACCTATTCATGAATCAGACTCCTCTACCGCACATTAGTATCATGTAATATGGAGTCCCATTACTTACATTATATTTACTTCTCTTCTCATAGGTTCCCTCCTCCGCCGGATCTTATCATCCTGCCGGCGTGGATTATCTAGGGCTGCTCGCGTATTTGCGTGTTGTCACCGTTCCCCCAGAACCATCTGAAAGACGGGAAGCCTCAGCATCTAGCGCCCTGAAGTACAGCAGATCCACCATCACTGCTGTACCTGTATAGAAGGACCTTCATCATCTACCTTTAATCCTATTCTTAATTAATAAAAACATCTAAAATCTGTTACTATTGCTCTGATTGCTTTTCAATTTGAACTCACAGCTAATTGTAACTTATTAATTGTTCTACTTATCGCTAAATGCATTTGTCATTATCCTGAATGTGGCAGCCAGGCTCATATTTCTATCCAGCAGCTACACCGATGCCTTCACTCAGTACCAGACATTGCACCTAACATCCTCCATATTTAGGACCTCCCACCTTCACTTCCATGACTTTTTCTGTGCTGCACCAGCTTTCAGGAGTGCACTACTCCAGACAATCAGGTTCATTCCCACTGTCTATTGATTTAAGTATGACCTAAAAACAGACAATTTTTGGCAGGATTATCAAGTCACCTCACTAATCTAAGTTTTGCCCACAGCACTCCAGTAGTACTTAATCTCTATACATATAGATATTGGCTGGTGACCTGTTCATGCAGCCTTAACTCCTCAAAAATATGAAAACAAAACATCAATCTGTTTCATACAGTCAAACCATCCATAATTATGGCAGAAAAACTTCACTTTAAGTTCAAACATTGAGTATTTGGTGAGTTTTTGACGTTGTGTATTTTCATTGCACAAAGAATGCGTCTTACAGTTCCAGCAAATCATTGTGCGCTGACGCATAGTGTTGTAGTTTAGAACAACGCCATTTATTTTATCATATAATATATTGAAAAATGGGAAGAGGGGTAAAAATGCCATGTTTGCATTTCTTCACTTTACAGTGCTCATTGGGTTGAAAAAATGAGTTGTCTAACTGAATCTTAGAGTCATTAGTACAATTACTGTGATACCAAACTTATAAGGTTTACATACATATGTATATGTACAGACTATATATAAAATGTGTAGTAAGAAAAATCCACCATAGGGTAATTTAAAGTAAATGTATTAAGTGTCCAAAAAATACAAGACAATACAAAAATATTAAAATCAACTGTCAGGCTATGTGCCCACGATGCAGAAATGAAGCAGAAAATTTCTGCAGCATTTCTGCATCTCCCTGGCAGAAAAAATGCATGCAGATTGACAAGCGCTTTCCAGGCGATAGCATCACTTGGAAAGTGCTTGACAACTAGGTCACACTATATAAATCCATGCAAACAGCATGGATTTATACAGTGTGAACCGTAAAAATTAAAACAAATAAAGCTATACTCACCCCCGAGGCCCCGGCGTGTGCTGCAGCGCTCGTTCCTCTCTGGTTCCGGCTGCCGGCATATCGCGAGACAGAGCGGTGAAGGGCCTGCGGTCACATGACTGTGACGTCACCGCAGGTCCTCAAGCGATGCCGGCATTCAGAGAGAAGCCGCCGGACAGGTGAATATAACTTTATTTGTTATTTTATTCTTTTTTTACAGGTACAATGGTACCCAGGTCTGGATGAGAGTCTTCTCTCCTCCAGAACTGGGTACCATCCGCACATAGAGACGCATAGAAGCCGCTTGTACAAATGTACAGTCGCGGTTTCTATGCGTCTCAATGCAAGTCAATGGCGGGAGTTCCGCTGCGCTTCCGCAAAATTAAATGACATGCTGCGGATTTTTGTACGCAACATAAACGCTGCGGAAAAATCCGCAGCATGTGCATAGAACATGCGGAATCCCATTGGGGACCATGGGGTGCGGATTACCTAGCGTTTCACAAGCGTTTATGCTGCGGAAATTCCGCAGCATAAAGGCTTGAAAAACGCTACGTGGGCACCCAGCCTAAAGAGTGAAGACTCAGGCATGAAAAATGGTACAGATTATATGTCTAATGTATAGAGGGGCAGTGTGATAAAGAGATAGGCAGTAAAACCTACAGTATCAAAAAGATAGACCAAGAGTAATATAAATCCATGTGTCCAAACCATTGATCAGGGCAGGTCAGGTAACCTACAGCAATGTGGATAGATAGCTGATCTAGGGAAAACACTGATTACCTATTACTCATGATGTCCCAATGTGCACAAGCAACTCCAACGTGCTTTTCACTTGGGCTTCCTTTGAGGAATGTATCTTACTGTGTAATGGTTGATATTAAATTCTCTCCCCACAGGTGTAAAGAGATGGAGTCACATAATTGCATTGCATGTGTGCCGGTGATAGCGTTATGCGCATTGCTTCCGGCCATCCAGGTGATATGGCGAGTAGAGGAAATTCCCATGATGTTGTTATTCCGCGTCCATCACCCTCAGATGCCATCTGCAATACACAAGAACAATATCAGCCATGCGTACAGCGATCTCCATCTTGAAAAAGGGCAAATATTGCCAGTCTAGTAGTGCAATTGATAAAACCTGAAAGCAGCGGACGAAAGGATATGATCCAGCTCCCAGTTCATATTTCCACAATGTGTTAAAACAAATAGTCCTTTATTATAAAAAATTTAAAAATTAAGGAGAAATATGACAAAATCAATAACAGGCGGGATACCTCAGGCAAGAGGTGAAGGGGGCCGGAAGCAGAAAAAAAATGTACACAATCAAACGCATTTCGAACGCCAAGCGTTCTTAGGCTTTGGTATCAGATTAAATAGGCAGAATGAATCTTTAAGGAAGGAAGGAATAATTAGAGAACAGGAATCAGATGGGTGAGATGGCCCAGGGAAGAATCCTCAGGGAAAATCACCCTGCAGAAACTAGGAACAAAGAAATATGTAATGCATAGTCAAGTAATGACAGCTCTGATATTAAAACATTGACAGGAAAATATATATATATAAAAAATTATGAAACATTGATTAAAAAACATATATAAACAAGCTTGACAAAACGAACCCAGTATTAATAATATAGCATAAGTTCTCTTCTCAAGTTCAGACCATACGGCACCCTTGTATTTAATGAAAAGATATAAAAAGCTTCCCTATTATGAAGTGTACGTGTGCGGTTACCACCTCTGATATGTTTGGGAACAGATTCGATAGCATATGTCAAAAAATGTGTGGTCTGTCTGTTGTGGCATGAAATAAAATGTCTAGACACACTTCATATGTTACGATTTGAGGGAGTAGTTATGTCATAAAGTTGCTCCCTCATTCTAGATTTTAATTTTCTGGTGGTTGATCCCACATATTTTAAATTGCAGACAGTGCACTCAATAACATAAACGACGAAATTAGAGTTGACAAGGCTCGATAAAGGGTCGATATTGACTTTTAGAATTGCTACTTCCAATAGGTGGCACTAGATTTCTAGTCCTTTTCCTCTCTGAAGAGACGATTTAAAAATGAGTTAACAAAGTATTCCCATCTCCAAGATCCTACCCCAATATGTAGTAGGTGTAATATAACAATGTTAGCAAATATCTCCAATTAGAAACATAGTATAGCATTTTTGATTTACTATCTCTCTTACCTCATGTGCAAGCATGGCAGGACCTTAGGTATCGTTGCTCGGGTTGAACAAATTGGAATACTTGGGTGCTCGACCTGAGCAACGAGCCCAATGTAAGTCTATGGGAAGCCACGCACCCACCCACCCACACGCTGCAATACTATACTTCCAAATTTTTGACAGCTGCTTGCACTTGAAATGTGGCCTTTTAGGCTCATGGAGGTGGAAGCTTTTCATAACCTCATGCCAGCGGCGGCCGGGAGTCCATACTCGGTCTCCAGCCGCCACTGTTTCTCCCGGTGTCGTCTCCGCCTTCCACAAGCACGGGTCCAACAACATTACCCGTGCCCTCCCCAGTGCACTTATTGGGAAGGACTGCCTAACCACAAACACATGGACAGGTGAATGTGGCCAGGGACGGTACGGAGCCAGTCCACAGCTTTTTTTGCTGAGTTGTATTTCACCACAGTCATATTCTTTAGCTTGGTGAAAGGACTTGGGAAACCATATCTACCCAGCTGTCAATTCTCCCAGGAAGTCCTCTAAAGCTGCTTTCACTTGAAATGTGGCCTTTTAGGCTCGTGGAGGCGGAAGCTTTTCATAACCTCATGCCGGCGGCGACCGGGTGTCCATACTCGTTCCCCAGCCGCCACTATTTCTCCCGGTATCGTCTCCTCCTTCCACAAGCACGGGTCCCACAACATTACCCGTGCCCTTCCCAGTGCACTTACTGGGAACGACCGCCTAACCACAAACATGTGGACAGGTGAATGTGGCCAGGGACGGTACGGAGCCAGTCCACAGCTTTTTTTGCTGAGAGTTGTATTTAGCTCGGTGAAAGAACTAGCATAGAGGGAAACCGTAACTACCCTGGGTGTCATTCCTCCCAGGAAGTCCTCTAATGCAGCTTGTTGCAGAAGCAATGGCAACCCGTCCAACATCAACTCGCACTTGTCGATGGTCCTTTGACACACATACATCTTTCTTTGCGCATTTAATTTCATGAATACAGAGATGGACAATGGCCTGATCTGCAATGCGGTTTAAGAAATAACATGCATAAGCATGTCTGATCCACATTAAAAAAGCAGCTATAGAGTGTCCGGGAACTTTCCCCCACACTTTTCTTAGCCAGGGCTGCTTCTCGGCAGGGTTGGACGGGCCCACCAGAGAACCGGAGACTCCTCCGGTGGGCCCTGGCTTCTCCTTCAGGAGAGTTCATAGTGCCGAGGTGAGGCCATGATGATGATAGAGGCCACCATCTCCTTAGTTTTCTGTTACTTGGAATGCAAGCGCAAGTATGCAGCCAGCCACCCACCCACCCACAGGCCGCAATACTAAACTGCCAGATTTCAGGGCAGCAGCTTGCACTTGAAATGTGGCCTTTTAGGCTCGTGGAGGCGGAAGCTGTCCAAAATCTTATGGCGGCAGTGACCGGGTATCCATACTCGGTCACCAGCCGCCATTATTTTTCCCGGTATCGTTTCCGCCTTCCACAAGCACGGGTCCAACAACATTACCCGTGCCCTCCCCAGTGCACTTACTGGGAAGGACCGCCTAACCACAAGCACGTGGACAGGTGAATGTGGCCAGGGACGGTATGGAGCCAGTCCACAGCTTTTTTTGCTGAGTTGTATTTCACCAAAGTCATATTCTTTAGCTTGGTGAAAGGACTTGGGAAACAATATCTACCCAGCTGTCATTTCTCCCAGGAAGTCCTCTAAAGCTGCTTTCACTTGCAATTTGGCCTTTTATGCTCATGGAGGCGGAAGCTTCTCATAACCTTATGCCGTCGGTAGCCGGGTGTCCATACTTGGTCCCCAGCCGCCACTATTTCTCCCGGTATCGTCTTCACCTTCCACAAGCACGGGTCCCACAACATTACCCGTGCCCTCCCCAGTGCACTTACTGGGAAGGACCGCCTAACCACAAACACGTGGACAGGTGAATGTGGCCAGGGACAGTACAGAGCCAGTCCACAGCTTTTTTTGCTGAGAGTTGTATTTAGCTCGGTGAAAGGACTGGCATAGAGGGAAACTGTATCTACTCCGACTGTCATTTCTCCATCACCAGGTTCGGCCCATTGTCACACACGGCTATGCCTGGCTTTATGTTCAGCGGTGAGAGCCACAGATCAGGCTGCTGTGTTACAGCTTTCAACAACTCTGCAGTACTGGGCGGTTTTCAATTAAGCATTAAGCATGTTATCTTCAGCACAGCCTGTTGCCGCTTAGCCAAAGCAGTGCTGTCAGCTTGTGACTGATGTGGTCATTTTGGAGATGGAGGAGGAGGTGCAGGAGCTGAACAATGTGATTACATTGAGGTTAAATTGGTGACGATGTTTTTTATACTAAAGAAAGATCCTATTTTTTTTTTATGTTATTTTTTAAGACAAATGCATTCACCGGGAAATGTCATTTTAACATTTTACAACCTTATCTGGCAATGTGGTGTGTGACACATCATCAGACACATCCTGTTTTATTTATGATGGAGGGACTCTGAAAGTCATAAAGTCTATTTTTATAGGGCCATCAAACAGCCCTTACTATTCTTAAAAGGCCAGCAGTCGGCCCTCGCTATTGTTAGAGAGTCATCAACTGGCTATGCTTTGTTGTTCCCATTATTAACAAGTGGATCTCCTATACTGTTATTGCGTATCCAGTGACTGCAAGGGCTGCCAAAAATATGGACGCAACCCAATATCCCTTTGAAGAGACATAGAGGAGGGTCTCAGTAAAAAAATTTTTACCATTATAAAGGAGCGGGTCTCCTATAGTGATAATGCCCATGCTGTGACTGCAAGGGCTGCCAAAATTTGGGAAAAACCCCACTAAGAATTTAAAGACACATAGAGCAGGGCCACAGTAACTACAAATTCCATTTAGAAAGGAGAGAGTCTGCTATACAGTTATAGGGAATGTAGTGAGTCCAACGGCTGACCAATTTTAGGAAAAACCCAACTAAGAATTTAAAGACACATAGAGCAGGACCACAGTAACGACAAATTTCATTTAGAAAGGAGATAGTATGCTATACAGCTATAGGGTAGGCAGTGAGTCCAACGGCTGACCAATTTCAGGAAAAACCCCAGTAAGAAATTAAAGACACATAGAGCAGGGCCACAGTAACGACAAGTTCCCATTAGAAAGGAGAGAGTCTGCTATACAGTTATAGGGTATGCAGTGAGTCCAACGGCTGACCAATTTTAGGAAAAACCCCACTAGGAATTTAAAGACACACAGAGCAGGGCTACAGTAACAAGTACGACATGTTCCCATTAGAAAGGAGAGGGGCTTCTATACAGTTATAGGGCATGCAGTGAGTCCAGCGGCTGACCAATTTTAGAAAAAACCACATTAAGAATTTATAGACACACAGAACAGGGCCACAGTAACAAGTACGACTTGTTCCTTTTAGAAAGGAGAGCGTCTGCTATACAGTTGTAGGGTATGCAGTGAGTCCAACGGCTGACCAATTTTAGAAAAAACCCCACTAAGAATTTAAAGACACATAGAGCAGGGTCACAGTAACAAGGTACGACATGTTGCCATTAGAAAGGAGAGGGTCTGCTATACAGTTATAGGGCATGCAGTGAGTCCAACGGCTGACTAAATTTAGGAAAAACCCCACTAAGAGATTAAAGACGCATAAAGCAGGGCCACAGTAGCAACAAATTCCCATTAGAAAGTAGAGGGTCGGCTATACAGTTATAGGGTATGCAGTGAGTCCAACGGCTGACCAAATTTAGGAAAAATCCCACTAACAATTTAAAGAGACAGAGCAAGGCCACAGTAGCGACAAATTCCCATTAGAAAGGAGAGAGTCTCCCATAGTGTTGGCCTATGAAGTGAATGCAAGGGCTGCCAAAATTTGGAGGCACTTCAATGCCTTCTGGAAGAGACGTGGAGGAGGGACTCATAAAAAACTGTTCCAAATAGAAAGGAGCGGGCCTCCTATACTTGTAATGCCCATGCACTAAGTGTATGGGCTGATAAACATTTATCTCTGGGGGGTATACATGAACATACTGTATAAAACATTTTTTTTACGGCCATCATAAACACCCTTTAAAAAAATGATGTGGGTGTTGCATCACGGACCACGGTCACCCTAGTGATATGGTGGTGGAGGATGAGGAGAAGGAGGAGGACAAGAGCAAATATACATAATCAGGAAGCGTATACCCATGTGTGGGTGTGAAAAGGTGCATGGGAATACACCTCCCAAGAAAAGACACTGGATTTGAGTTTATGTTACGCTGCTATTATTCGGTGGTGTTGAGAAGTCTTACCCAATCCAGCCCTTGTTCATTTTTATAAGAGTCAGCCTGTCAGCATTTTCAGTTGACAGGTGGTTGCGCTTATCAATTATAATTCCACCAGCGGCACTAAAAACCCGCTCTGATAAAACTCTGGCGGCAGGGCAGGCCAGGACCTCCAAGGCGTCGAGAGCTAGTTCATTCCACGTATCCAGCTTGGATACCCAATAATTATAAGGCACAGCGGAATCAAGGAGGGCGTTGGTACGGTTGGCAAGGTACTCCCTTCAGCATGTTCCCAAGCTTTGCAATCCTTGTGAGAGTACCCCGCGCCTCAGGGCCTGTGCAATGGGAGGGTCTGAGAAAACTCTCCCAGAAATTTGACAGTGTTCCCCTGCCTCTGCTGGATTGAAGTTGTGTCTCTCTCGCCTGTACTCCTTGGTTGTCCAATGAAGTGTGCCCTCTGCCGCCAGCGTTTTCAGATGGGAATTTTTTTAATAGTTCTGCAACAAGGGCCTTCTGGTACAGCCCCATTTTTGTAGACCTGTCCGCCTCAGGAATAAGAGATATAAAATTCTCCTTGTAGAGTGGGTCTAGAAGTGTCACCAACCAGTAATGACTGTGACTCACCCCCTAGGCTGTGGGGTACCCGGAACCAGGCTTCTGTACGATGCTGGTGGTAGTAGTGGCAACCCGATCCCGTGGCTCAGGGTGGTCAGACCAAATGTTGTAGCAGTCTATTTATAGATTTGGAAATGTCTGACTACGCCACCTGTGGATTGCGGTCAGGGATAACCGCCGCTGCAGGGCAGGCCACTGGGGCTGGTGTTGGTGTGCAGCACAGAGTGTAGCCCCAGGGCAGTGTAGGTGGATGTTGGGGGTGATAGTTCCGGCCGCGATGGTCAGAATGCAGAGTCAGCTTAAACAGTTCAGGGTCTTTATTATAACAGATGGTAATGACCCAACAACAGTACCGGCTAGAAGGGGGCCTGGATGTCTGAGAACACTCGGGAAGCCCCTCTGGTCAGGGTGAGGGTGTAGGCCTACCGTGCTCTCTAAGCTCTTTCTGACTATTTCCCCCTTTAGTGGTAAAATAGCCCACGTCCCTGAGCGTGCCGTGTACTCTCACCCGTATGGCTTGCAACTTGGGCTCCTTTTACCTCTGGCCTCTCTTGGCTTTGCTGGTTCCTTCTGTTGTGGCGGAGCCTCCGGGCTTTTTAGGCCAAAGGACATGAAATCCCTCGCGGATTGGTTCTATGCTGCTGGACTTAGAGTCTTTACAGCCTCGGACCCCAATGTCTGTTATATTGTTCTCCCCTTTTGCCAGGACAGGCTCTCGGCGCCGTACGTCCCTGGCTAGCAGTTCCTCCACTGCCTCACGACCTCCTCAGCTACAGCTGAACTGTCCCTCCTTCTCTGGGACTAGTCTCACTCCTGAGCTAGGTCGTCCAGTTCTCCCTAACCCTGCCCCCAGTTCCAGCTTTTATAGGGGCAGCCAGCTCCCCCTACTGGCCTTGGACAGGAGGTGCTGTATGCTAATTGTCCCTAACCAGGGAACCTCCCTCCTGCTCTCAGACACAGCCTTTATTATTTGTGGCATCCAGGCCTGGGGTGACACAACTGTCACCCAAAATTTAGAGCACGCGAGGGTCATGGTAAAGGCAACGTAACATAAACTCAGCCATGCGTGCTAGACTACTAACAGGCAAGATTTCCGTGTCCTCACCAAGAGGATGACTGACCATGCTCTCCTCCTCCTCCTCTCTGTCCTCTGGCCATCCACGCTGAACAGACGGTATGACAGTTGTGCAGGTGTAACATCCCTGGCGGCGTGCTTGCATAGTGCACCAACTCCCACCTTGCAAGACCGTAATCTTACCCATCAGTCCAGCCTGCAAACCTTGCTCCAGTTCAAGCTGTGTGCATGTCTCTTGACTGACTGCTTAGGGCGGCGGCCCGGTTACTTCCTGATTCTTATAGCTGCTGTGGGCGCACCTCTAATGCGTCTCCAGCCTATTGCTGTCAGTCACTGGATATTTAAACCCCCTCGACCCAGAAGGAGGGCCTGAGCAACCACCTTCACTCAGTTTGTCTTTGCAACTAAATTGCCAGGTCCTGTCCTGTATCTAGTCTCTTTCTGCCACCCTTGGGGGGCCGTATACCGAGGCCTGTTACCTGTATCTCTGACTTCTAGTCTGTTCTGCCACCCTGGGGGCTGCATACCCAGACCTGTTGCCTGTATCTGTGACTTCTAGTCCATTTCCGCCACCCTGGGGGCCGTATACCCAGGCTCGTTCCTGCATCTCGTTGCAGTATCAGTTCCTGTCTGAACTGTCTCTTAGCCTGTTACCTGTTTTGTCTCTATGTCCGTACCCTCCCTTTTCATGCAGTGTCTTAAGCAGCACCTAACTCCTACTCGTTGTCTCTGTACTTCTGTTTGTGAGTTTTGTGTCCACTCGCTACTTCATTGTAAGTACCTTGTGTGTATCTGGTTCTGCTTGTCCCTTTTTCCTTCCTCCGTATCTACCTACTGTGTTCTAGCCATCTTCCTGTATCTTTCAGTCTGTTCCATGTGAACAGAGCCCTGTCCTCTCTGCCTGCACCGTCAGCCCTGTTCTGCTCTGCCTAGCCCACCGCTCCGGCGGTTCCTCTCTGCTCTGCCTTGTTCACCGCACCTGCGGTTTAGTTCTGCTCTGCTTGCTCACCGCTCCGGCGGTTCCCCTCTGCTCTGCCTAGCCCACCGCTCCGGCAGTTCCTATCTGCTCAGCCTTGTTCACCGCACCTGTGGTTTAGTTCTGCTCTGCTTGCTCACCTCTCCGGCGGTTCCCCTCTGCTCTGCCTAGCCCACCGCTCCGGCGGTTCCGTCTATAGTGCATGAAACTAGCTCCAGTCCTTCCTCCTCCTCCTCTTCCTCTTTGTCACCCAATCCATGTTGGGATGAGATTAGTCTTGGCTGTGTGTAATCACCCAGCATGGTTCCTTGCTCCATCTCATCGTACTCCGCCTGCAATGCATCCTCTTTGATTGTGAGCAGAGAGCGTTTCAGAAGACAGAGAAGCGGGATGGTGACGCTAATTATGGCGTCATCGCCGCTCACCATCTTGGTGGAGTCCTCAAAGTTTTGGAGGATGGTACATATGTCTGACATCCATGTCCACTCCTGAGGTCTTATGTGTGGAGTCTGAACTGAATACCGACCGCCTTGTTGAAGCTAGTACTCAACAGCTGCCCTCTTCTTCTCACAAATCCTTCCCAACATCTGCAGTGTAGAGTTCCAATGCGTGGGGACATCACACACCAGTCTGTGAGCCGGAAGCTGCAAATGCTGCTGAAACACGGCAAGGGCGGCGGAAGCTGTAGGTGACTTTCTAAAATGGGCACACAGGTGGCGTACTTTAACAAGCAGATCCAGCAGCTCCGGGTAGGATTTGAGAAACCGCTGAATTACGAGGTTAAGCTCATGGGCCAGGCATGGTACGTGCGTGAGCTCGCCTCACCTCAGAGCCGCCACCAAGTTCCGGCCATTGTCACACACGACTATGCCTGGCTGTAGGTTCAGCGGTGTGAGCCACACATCTACCTGCTCTCTCAGAGCTGTCCACAACTCTTTAGCATTGTGCGGTTTGTCACCTAAGCATATTAGCTTCAGCACAGCCTGTTGCCGCTTGGCCAAGGCAGTGCTGCAGTGTTTCCAGCTTGTGACTGATGTGGTCATTTTGGAGATGGAGGCTGAAGAGGAGGCTGAGGAGGATGAGGTGCAGGAGCTGGAGACCGCGGGGGGCAACCCTGATTGACCTAGGGCCCGCAATCCTTGGCATCGGGAGGACGTGTTCCGTCGCACAGTCCGACAGGGTCCCGGCTTCCACTATGTTAACCCAGTGTGCCGTCAGCGAGATGTACCGTCCCTGCCCACAAGCACTTGTCCACGTGTCCGTGGTGAGGTGGACTTTACCAGTAACTGCGTTGTTGAGGGCATGGCTAATGTTTTGGGACACGTGCTTGTGTAATGCGGGGACGGCACACCGGGAGAAATAGTGGTGGCTGGGGACCGAGTACCGAGGGATGGCCGCCGCCATCAGATTGCGGAATGCTTCCGTGTCCACGAGCCTAAAAGGCAACATTTCGAGCGCAAGCAGTTGTGTAATGTGAGAATTTAGTAGTGTGGCCTGTGGGGCGTTGGCTCCATATTTGCGCTTGCGTTACAAGGACTGGGGTATGGACAACTGAATGCTGCACTGGGACAAGGACATGGACGTGCTTCCTGATGCTGCTACTTGACAGTGCGCAACGACAGGTGCACAGCAGGAGGCATCTTCGCATGCACCATGGACAGCGGATTGGCTTGCATGCACAACAGCGGAAGAAGCAATGATGCCACCTGCAGACACTGTTCCTGGACCCTGGGGTTCGGCCTACAAAGTCGGGTGCTTTGCTTCCATGTGCCTGATCATGCTGGTGGTGGTCAGGCTGGTCGTTTTGCCACCCCTGATGATGCTGGCCTGGCAGGTGGTGCAAATGGCCTTTTTGGGGTTATCGGCAGAGTCTTTAAAAAACAACCAGACTCGGTAAGACCTAACAGTTGTACTGGCAACTTCCTTCGCGTTGGTGTTACGGGGAATGGTTGCCTGTCTTCTATCTGCCACACTGTTTCTTCCTGCCTGTTGGGGTGCTCTGCCTCCCTCCCCCTGTGTGCTGCTGTCCTCGCTCTGCATGTCCTCCTGCCATGTTGGGTCAGTTACTATATCATCCACCTCCTCGTCTTCCACTTCCGCACCCTGGTCCTCCTCCTGACTTTCTGGCAATTGTGTCTCATCATCGTCCACCTCTTGTGACACTTTCCCACCATCGCCTTCGTGTGACCGTGGCTGCTCAAATATTTGGGCATCGCTACACGCAATCTTCTCTTGCCCGCTTCAAGTGGACCGGGCGAGAGGCCCGAATCTATAAATGGAAAAGTGAACAGCTCTTCAGAGTGTCCAAGTGTGGGATCATTTGTCTCCAGGCACTCGGCATGGTGGGAGGAAGGAGGATTAGGGTGAGGAATATGCGGTCCAGACTCACGGCTACTTGACCGTGTGGAAGACAGGGTGGTGGTAGTGGTGGTGGTTAAGTGACTGGAAGCATTATCCGCTATCCAACCAACAACCTTTTGACACTGCTCTGGGTTCAATAGTGGTGTGCTGCGGTCCCCTAGGAATTAGGACAGGAAGGTCAGGCGAGAAGATGTGGGTGTTAGAACCTTGCTCTTAGGTTTTTTCCTTTGCTGGTCACATGACCTCGTTGGCCTATTTAATCCTGCTCCGCCCTTCTGGCTTTGCTGGACTTCATTGTATAACTACTTTCTAGCTAGCCTGTGCTTTGAATCTGCTCTGTTAGTTTGCTTGGTCTACGGACCTCTGTGTTCTTTATATTTTGTTTGTTCGTCTGTCTGCTACTATTTCTGTTAGGAGGTGTCCCATTTTCCTCCCAGTCCTTAGTACTTGTAGGCATTCCTTCCCCACATCTATAGGTCTCCGTACAGACTAGCTTAGGACTTTAGCAGGTCTGATCGCAGGATCAGGTCCCCTGTTACATCGTAGGGATCTAGCTGAGTTCTATCGTAGGGACAGATCTCCTCTCTTTCCTTAGCTCTGGTAGCAGAACATAACAGTAAGTCCAGCCTGCAAATTCTCTAAGGAAAGATTTTTCTGTTCCATCATGGTGTCGGTTCAGGATTTGGCTCATCGCCTGCAGGGACTCTCTCTGGAGGTGGCCGAGCTCCGTCAGCACGTGAGTAACTGTCCTGGAGCACATTTCTTGGAGCCTAAGGTATGTTTGCCGGATTTATTTTTTGGTGAACACCGAGAATTTTTTTCATTTAAAAATGCTTGCTTATTGTATTTTCGTTTGAGACCCAAGTCCTCTGGGGATGAATCCCAGCGCATAGGGTTCATAATGTCACTTTTGCGCAAAGAGCCTCAGGAGTGGGCCTTTTCTTTGCAACCTAGTGATACATGCTTCAGATCAGTGGATAGTTTTTTTTCTGCTTTGGGACTATTATATGATGATCCTGACCGTGTCGCATCAGCTGAGACTGAGTTAAGACGTTTGAGACAGGGATCAGGTAATGTGGAAAAATATTGTACTCATTTCCGTCGTTGGTCTACTCAAACAGGGTGGAACGATTCTGCTCTGAAAAGTCTATTTCTTGCTGGGCTCAATGAAAGGGTTAAAGACCTGCTAATTGCTTATCCTACACCTGAAGATTTGCAACAGGCTATGCAATTAGCTATACGGGTGGATAGGAGACTGCGTGCAAGGGTTAATGAGAGCAAATCCTCTGCTATGTCAGTTTCTGGTTATGAGAATGTGTGTACTAACAGTGGTGAATCGATGGAGATTGGATCGGTGGCACCTCGCTCTCAAGAAAAAGACCGTCGATTTTCTGAAGGCTTGTGTTTCTATTGCGGAAAATCTGGTCATTTGATTAAAGGCTGTGAGCTTCGTATGAAGAAAGAAAAAAAAATGGTCAGTCATGCCCGTATTGCCTGTTTAAATTCCAAGGGTGTATTTTTAGCTGCTTCCATGATTGCTCAGGAAAAATTAATGGAATTTCGGGTGTTTGTTGATTGTGGATCTACTCTGAATGTAATTGATGGGGGATTCTTGGAAAGACTCAATTTAAAACCCGAACCTTTATCATCCCCCATTGCTGTGGTTTCTGTGGATGGTTCCCCTTTGAAGAATATTACTCTCAAGGTCTGTGAATTTCCTCACTATTAATGGTGTTCACCATGAGAAATTGGATTTGGTAGTTTTGAATAACTTGCCTTCTCCAGTAATATTGGGATTGCCCTGGTTAAAATTTCACAATCCTGTACTGGATTGGTCTACCAATGAAATTAAATCCTGGAGCCATAAATGTTATGACAAGTGTTGTAACGGGCGTATTGCAGCTTTGGATAGGGGAGAATTGCCTGTTCCTATTCAGGATTTTTGGAGAGTTTTTTCTGAGAAGGAATCGCAGGTTTTGCCTCCCCATAGAGACTATGATTGTTCTATTGAATTTGTCCCTGGAGCGACTCTTCCTAAAAGTCGTTTATTTAACCTTACTATTCCTGAGAGGAAGGCTTTGGAGGAATACATACAGACAAGTTTGGCCGCCGGTCACATTAGGCCCTCTAAGTCTCCTGTGGCGGTTGGATTTTTTTTTGTAAAAAAAAAGGACGGCGGTTTACGTCCTTGTCTGGATTTTCGTGAGATTAACAAAATTACTGTACGCAATCCTTACCCACTGCCATTGATTCCTGATCTGTTTAACCAATTAATGGGGGCCAAGTGGTTCTCTAAAATTGACCTTAAGGGGGCATACAATCTGTTGCGCATGAAGGAGGGTGACGAATGGAAGACTGCTTTTAACACTCCTGTGGGTCATTTTGAGAATCTGGTTATGCCTTTTGGTCTTACTAATGCTCCTGCATTTTTTCAGAATCTTATTAATGACATCCTTAGACCTTTGATCGGCAAAAATGTGGTTGTGTATTTGGATGACATTTTGATTTATTCGCCGCATCTGGAGTCTCATTGGCGGAGCGTACGTGAGGTATTACAATTGTTAATGGACAATTCGCTTTTTGCTAAGCTGGAGAAATGTGAGTTCGCTGTACAGAGAATTAGTTTTTTGGGTTACATTATCTCCAGCGAAGGTTTTGAGATGGACCCGGTTAAAGTTCAAGCTGTACAGGAATGGCCTAGGCCTATTGGTTTGAAATCGATACAGAGGTTTTTAGGTTTCGCCAATTATTACAGAAAATTCATAAAAAAATTTTCTAGTATTGTCAAACCTCTGACCGATCTCACCAGGAAAGGTGCTGATGCGGTTCAGTGGTCTTCTGAGGCCATTGAAGCTTTTGTGTATCTCAAGGAGAGGTTCACCTCTGCTCCCATCCTTATGCAGCCTGATGTGACTAAGCCGTTTTTGGTTGAGGTTGATGCTTCTTCAGTGGGGGTTGGCGCAGTATTGTCTCAGGATAACGGGGATGGATTACATCCCTGTGCCTTTTTTTCAAAAAAATTTTCGGAGACTGAACTGAATTACGATATTGGTAATCGGGAATTATTGGCTATTAAACTCGCATTTGAACACTGGCGCCACTTCTTGGAAGGTGCGGAATTTCCCGTTCAGGTTCTTACGGATCATAAAAATCTGATATATCTTGATGCTGCCAAGCGCCTGAATGCCCGTCAGGCTAGGTGGGCACTGTTTTTCTTGCGGTTTAATTTCTCTGTTACTTACATCCCTGGTACTAAGAATGTTAAGGCGGATGCCTTGTCTCGCAGTTTTTCTCCCATAGTCGGTGCTGAGAAAGAGGAGAACATTTTACAAGAAGGTGTTGTGATAGCTGCTTTGGACTCCGTTTTGGAAGATGAGATTCTTAAAGCACAGGAGAATGCCCCATCTAACACTCCTCATGGGAGGTTGTTTGTGCCTGGGACCTTTAGGAGAGATTTGTTTGTTGAGTGTCACGAATCTCGGTTGGCAGGTCATCCCGGAATCTCTGAGACCAAGAGACTGGTGGGTTGCAGTTTTTGGTGGCCTGGATGGCAGAAGGAAGTCATTAAGTGGGTGCGTCAATGTACTATATGTGCTAGATCTAAGTCCTCACATACTCCTGCTGCGGGGTTGCTTTGTCCTTTGGAGGTTCCCAGTGCTCCTTGGACACATTTGGCTATGGACTTTATAACTGACCTTCCCCCCTCTGAGGGTTTTACTGTCATCTGGGTGGTCGTGGACCGTTTTAGCAAGATGTGTCACTTGGTTCCCTTCGTCAAACTGCCCTGCGCTAAAACTCTCGCTAAGGCCTTTGTCAAGGAAATTGTCAGACTTCATGGCGTTCCTACTGACATTGTTTCTGATAGGGGTCCTCAGTTCGTGGCTCGTTTTTGGCGTGCCTTTTGTGACAGGTTGGGAGTTCATCTGTCGTTCTCGTCCGGATATCATCCTGAATCTAATGGCCAGACAGAAAGGAAAAACCAGGATGTTGAGCAGTTCTTGCGTTGTTTTGTGGCAGACAATCAAGAGGGGTGGTCTGAGTTTCTGCCACTTGCTGAATTTGCTCTGAACAATCATACATCTTCTTCTGCTGGTTGTTCGCCTTTTTTTTGTTGTTCTGGGAGACATCCGTCGTTTGGGTCGTTCTCCAAGTTGGGATCTGCCGTGCCTGAGGAGGAGAATTTTTCCGGTGATTTGGAGAGAGTTTGGACGGATGTGCGTGGTAATCTTCAGGAGGCCAACAGAAAATCTAAAAACTACTTTGATAGGAAACGACAGGAGGTTTTGTTCGCTGTTGGTGACATGGTTTGGTTGTCCTCTAGGAATCTGCGGTTGAGGATTCCTTCTAAGAAATTGGGTCCCAAGTTTGTAGGGCCCTTTAAGGTGCTTCAGGTTGTCAACCAATCTGCTGTTAGGTTGGAGGTTCCTACCTCCTGGAGAATTAATCCGGTATTTCATGTCTCTCTGTTAAAAAAAGCTGTTGTATCGGATGGTGACGCCTCTGCCTCTGTTCCTCCGGTGGTGGAGGACGGGGAATATGAAATTTCTCGCATCCTTAACTCTAGACGGTATAGAGGTAGTTTGCAGTATCTGGTGGCCTGGAAAGGTTTCGGACCCGAGGATAACTCTTGGGTGAGGTCAGATGATGTTTCCGCGTCCAGACTTATCAGAGCGTTTCACAGGAGATTTCCTGATAAGCCTGGTCCTAGGGGATCCGGAGGATCCTCTTAGAAGGGGGGGTACTGTTAGAACCTTACTCTTAGGTTTTTTCCTTTGCTGGTCACATGACCTCGTTGGCCTATTTAATCCTGCTCCGCCCTTCTGGCTTTGCTGGACTTCATTGTATAACTACTTTCTAGCTAGCCTGTGCTCTGAATCTGCTCTGTTAGTTTGCTTGGTCTACGGACCTCTGTGTTCTTTATATTTTGTTTGTTCGTCTGTCTGCTACTATTTCTGTTAGGAGGTGTCCCATTTTCCTCCCAGTCCTTAGTACTTGTAGGGATTCCTTCCCCACATCTATAGGTCTCCGTACAGACTAGCTTAGGACTTTAGCAGGTCTGATCGCAGGATCAGGTCCCCTGTTACATCGTAGGGATCTAGCTGAGTTCTATCGTAGGGACAGATCTCCTCTCTTTCCTTAGCTCTGGTAGCAGAACATAACAGTGGGTGTTTGTTGTGACACAATTTCACCTTGCCCAAGGCCTTGTCCTTGGCTTCTGCATGAACCATCACCATCACGTCCAATTCCCAGTCCCTTGCCATGTGCCTTGCCCAGTTTAAATGGAGGACAGTATCTTCAGCGCTCACTACAAATGACTGAGTTTGGAGCGAACTTATATGTTATCCGTGTGACGGAGAAAACAGAGATTTAAATACCTGGCCTGTAGGTAAGTAGTTTGACCAGCAAACTGCTGTGAATTGCTTCATTGACACACTAAAGGAGATTTTTAATGGAGGCCAGAAATGACAGTATTTTCTGACAACGTATATGTGTTCCGTGTGACGGAGAAAATAGAGTTTTAAATACCTGGCCTGTAGGTCAGTAGTTTGTAAAGCAAACTGCTGTGAATTGCTTCACTGACACACTAAAGGAAATTTTTAATGGAGGCCAGAAATGGCAGTATTTTCTGACAACGTATATGTGATCCGTTTGACAGAGAAAACATAGTTTTGAATAGCTGGATTCCTAGCGCTGTAAAATGGAAAGGACCTGGCTGTATTCTGCAGTGCCAACAAGCAAATGGCGCAGAAAAACGGTGTTCTCTGGATTGCTTTTTAAGCAAATAATGAAGATTAAGATCCAAATAAAAGTATTCCTGGCCCCTGAGACCTGGGCCTTTGTATAGAAGTATCTAACAGCATCAGAAGGCAGAATTGGAATGGAGACTCTTGTGCTATATGCACTGCAGTCTGCTATATACCCTGCCTGCCTGCCTATATACACTGCCTGTCTGATATCTAATTATTTTCACATGAATCAGAAATTGTGTTTTTCACCTTCTGTGTTTTCTCTTTATGATGTATTTTCTGTTGTTCTGCTTTCCATATAGTACAGTCTTTCTTTAAATGTCCTTTTTCTTACATCTGAAACATTCTCTTGTCTCTTTATTATAGGTTCTTTTTGACTCTGTAGCTTTAAGAGCATTTGCATTATCTTTTTCAGTAGAAGAATCATTTGTTTGTCCTTTCCTTCTTTGATATTCATCTATGAGTCTGGTCTTCACAAACTCTAATGTAATGTCTGTTTCAGGTCTTGTCTCTAGTGCATATATCAAAGCAGCATATGAATCCGGTTAACTGCACAATAATATTGCTGCTACATGGCTTTCCTTAATATCTTCACCAATTGATCTCCACTGTGATATCACTTCCATAATAGAGAATATATGCTTCTGCATGTCATTGCCTGCACTTAGTCTCATACTGTAAAGCTTTTTTAGCAGAAATAACTTGTGATTTAAGCTGGGTCTTTCATGTAGCTTTCTTAGCGCTTCCCACATTCCCTTTGCTGTATCCTCATTCCTTATGTGGATTAATTGAGCATCATCAACTAATAGGCTGATGGTAGCTCTTGCTTGTCTATTTTTCTTATTCCATGTCTGATTATCCTGATCAGGTCTATCTGTAGTGATTACTTCCCATAAAGCATCTTTAGACAATAACATTTCTACTTTGAACTTCCATAACTGATAATTCTCATTATTCAGCTTAGGTACTGTGAGTTTTAGCTCTGTGCTACTTGTCATCTTTAACTTGTCTTAATTGTTTGGAGAGAATTGTACTGAAGAATTCTTCTGCATTCAACAGGGTCTTGCTGAGAGTTCCAGTGTCCTGTGTGTCTGGGGTCCTCAGTGCCTGGGTCCATAACGTGTTGCGCAGCTTCTGGATCCCCACAGTTGCGGTAGAAACTTCACAGAGCAGATTACATGGGATAACAAGATTTTACTTCTCAGAACATGAGGTAAAGGAAAAAACGCACAGTCACACAGTACTGCACCAGGAAGTAAGAGCAAAACAGAAAAAAACAAGAGATTTTTTTCTTTTACAATACAATAAACAAGGAGCTTTACATAACATCGCCATCTACTGTGAGATCAGCATAAAGTCCTCCTTCACACAAACAAAGAAGTCCACAACTGTTGCATATACCAACAGATTGGACGGCTGAGCTGTCAGTAACTGCATCCCAGACACAGTGAGGGGTGGAACCGTGACAGTCTCCATCTTTCTCATTCTAGGGAATCTTCTATCAGGAGTTCAATCTGAATCACATATTTCAAAGATTTACACGGAAACCCCGATGTAAGTGACGCGCCCCTGGGCCTGTGTCGCGCTGCGTTGCGCACGCGGGAGCTTACCCGGAGCCGGATCTGTTGAGGGTTGTAGTCTCGTGGCGGTGATCCGGTCCGTGCCCAGGGAGTCAGACTAAGTGGCGCTGTTTTAGCGGTAGATGTTGGACGACTACGCCACCCGTTGAGTGCAGCCAGGGAGCTGCTGCTGCAGGGCAGACCGCTGAGGCCGGTGGTAGGATTGTGCAGCGTGATAGTATAACCCCCAACGGGAGGGGTATGGCCTCAGGGCAGCCGACGTGGATGATGGGGGTAGCAGGGACCACTCGGAGACGGTACTGTGTAGTTCAGGGTCTTTACTGGTGACAAAGATAGACCCTCCCGGAGTACTGGCTAGCGATTGGGGCCTGGTCAGTCCTTGAGCAGATGGGATCTCCCCTGGCCAGGCGGAGTTGTAGGCCTCCCAAACTAACGATACTCTTCTGGCTACCTTGCTAGAGGCGGGTATAAGTAGCCCACGTCCCTGAGTGTACCGTGTGGTGCTCACCCGTATGGCCGGTGACTCGGGGCCTTCGGGTTTCTGGGCCAGAGGACCTGCAATCCCCGGCCGGTCGGTTTCTGCTGCTGGATAGGAGTTAGTCCCCACAGCCTCGGACTCCGGGTCCGGTGATAACTTCTCAGTCAGGGCGAGCTCTGCAGCTGCCAGCCCCTGACTCCTTGTAACACTGCTCCCACAGAGCTCCTGTTGTTTCTTCCTATATTTGCTTCTTTTCTCTGCTTCTTCTCTACTCACTCACCCTGCCTCAGCCCTAGGTTTATATAGGGGAAGTTCTTCCCCTCCCAGGACTGGGCAGGAGGTGTGGCATGCATAGGATCCCTGACCAAGAGACCTCCCACCTGCTCTCAGACATAACATTGCTGTTACTGTGGAAAACCAGACCCCTGGGGTGCCACATTCCCCCCTAGTGAAATTTAGTACTCCGGGACTAAACATATTTTAGAAAAACATAACAAGATATAACAATAACAATAAAGAAACACATAAAGGTGGTCACGGCATGTCCGTAACCGGGTGCAGTCTTTGAAGAAAGCAAGGTGTCCATTTCACCAAAACAGGGAGACGTAACCAGGTAGGGGTCTGTCCTGCCCCGAGTCCTTAACAGTCTTTAGTCCGTCCTGGGTTACGCTCCAACTATGTACAAAGGATTCCCGGTAAATCCACCAAGGACTCCTAAAAATAACTAGAAACACATAGTTATACACAAGCAACAATAAACAGGTAACCACAAATAAAACAATTTATACACTTCAAATCCTCCAACGTGCGGGTAACTGGCCCCTAGTGGCCCTAGTGGACCTACGGAGCTGACTGTCTGGCCCTGAACTACAGGGTGTAGGAGCTGTTAAGGGTAAACTGGGCAGCGGTCTACGGGCCCTTTGGCTCACTAGGGATATGGCAGGCTCACTGCAAGCAGAGGGTTGATCCTCCTGGTCTGCTGGTGTGGGGTCTTCTGCCTCCTGGACCGGCTGTTCTTCCAGCTCTACCTGTTGCTCCGTAGGTGCTTGGGATGCTGGTTGGAGGAAGGTGAGTACGGGTACCACAACTGCACCATTGACTTGAGTCCAAGACCGAGGGAAGTCTCCGAGCACAGTATTAACCATGTCTTCCCTTTCCTCTACGGGTCGAGGGTCTTCTTGTTCCTCTTCAGGGTTCCGTAGCTGTTCGGGACACTTCTTCAGGTGATCCCGGGATACAATGGTTGTGGTTTCCCCTCCGTCTTTACTGATGGTACAGACCTTTGGGTTGTCGTGGCTTGAGGGCAGTACGGTGTACGGGTCCTTCTCCCACTGGTCGTCCAACTTGTGGAGCCGTCTTTTTCTCTTCAAGACCTGCTCTCCGGGTACCAGGGGAACAGCGGGAGCATACTGGTTGTAAGTTTTCTCTTGTCTTTCCCTAGCCTGACAGAGACTTCGCTCCACGCTCTCCTGTACTCTCCGGTACTGCTGCTGCCTCTCTGTGTCCCAGTCTGTTTCTGGTGAAGTGTCCTCAGGTGTCAGGACTCCCATTTCCAGGTCAACAGGTAACTTACCAGGTCTCGCCCTCATTAGGTAAGCCGGGGTACAGTTGGTGGAACCTACCGGGATGTGGTTGTATAGGTCCACCAGATCGGGCAGCTTCTCAGGCTACAGACTGCGTTCTTCCAGGGGCAACGTTTTCAGAAGATCCATTACCACCTGGTTCATTTTCTCACAAAGTCCATTAGTTTGCGGATGATAGGGTGTCGTCCTTATCTTCCGGCAGCCATACAGAGTGCAGAATTCTTGGAAGACCTCCGCTTCAAAGGCAGGTCCCTGGTCTGTCAACACTTGGTCCGGGTACCCGTGTGGACGGCAGAAATGCTGCTGGAAGGCTCTCGCTGCTGTTCGAGTTGTTAAGTCCTTGACGGGGACGACAACCAAGAACCGGGAGTAGTGATCCACGATGGTTAGTGCGTAGACGTAGCCACTTCTGCTTGGGGTCAGTTTTACATGATCCAAGGCTACCAGTTCCAACGGCTGCCGGGTGATGATGGACTGCAGGGGAGTCTTCTGGCTGGCACGGTCCTTCCTTCTTAGGTTGCACGGGCCACAGTCTCTGCACCACCTCTCGATGGTTCCCCTCATGCCTACCCAGTGGAACCGCTCGCGCAGCAGGAACTCCAGCTTCTTCCATCCGAAGTGTCCAGCCCCGTCGTGGTATGCCTCCATCACCATGGCTGCGTCTCTTCGTGGCACCACTACTTGCCAGATTAGTTCATGCGTCCGGGAGTTAACCATTCTGCGGCACAACTTCCCCTTATAAAGGAACAGTCGACTCTTCTCAGCCCACAGTTGCTTGGCTTCCTCCGAAGCGTCTGGGTCAAGGCGAGCCTCTGGCCGAGTCAGCATCTCCTTCACCAGTCGGACGGCAGGGTCACTGTCTTGCGTTTCCTCCCAGTTGTAGTGAGGCAAGGGGTTAAACGTAGCGGCTTGCTTACTCCTTACCCGGTGGGAATACTGGATAGTCCCATGCCGGTGGAACGCAGGGAGTTCGACTTCTTCCAGTCCCTCTGGATCTTCTCCTACGTCCGGTAGGTTTGGCATCCTGGACAGGGCGTCCGCGTTGGTATTGGAGCGTCCTGCCCGGTATTTGATTGTGAACTCGTAGTTGGACAGACGGGCCATCCATCTCTGCTCTAGGGCACCGAGCCTTGCTGTGTCCAGGTGTGTCAACGGGTTGTTATCCGTGTACACGACGAACCGGGAAGAAGCGAGGTAGTGCTTAAAGCGTTCGGTGACTGCCCACACCACTGCCAGGAACTCTAGCTTAAATGAGCTGTAATTCTCAGGGTTTCTCTCGGTGGGTCGCAGTTTTCGGCTGGCGTAAGCGATTACTCGTTCTTTCCCCTGCTGGATCTGGGACAGCACGGCTCCTAGCCCGATGTTACTTGCGTCGGTGTAGAGGATAAAGGGCTGGCTGTAATCCGGGTACGCCAGGATTTCATCCCCCGTGAGGGCCATCTTCAGCTGGCGGAAGGACTCCTCTTCCAACTTCTCTCATCTGAAGGGCGGCTTCTGGTTCTTGGCCTTCCGGGACTGGCCTATCAGGAGGTCCTGCATAGGAGCTGCCTTTTTGGTGAAACCGGGGATGAACCTGCGGTAGTAGCCTACCAACCCGAGGAACTGCCGCACTTCCTTTACACTGGAGGGACTTGGCCATTCCTTAATTGCGGTGATCTTATCAGGGTCGGGAGCTACTCCGTCAGCGCTCACCACGTGTCCCAGGTACTGCACCCTTGGTTTCAGGAGGTGACACTTGGAGGGTTTCACCTTTAGGCCGTAGCTTGCCAGAGCTTCGAACACTTCCGCCAGGTGTTTCAGGTGGTCCTCATAAGTCTTAGAATATACGATAACATCGTCCAGGTACAACAGGACCGTCTCGAAGTTTCTATGGCCCAGACAGCACTCCATTAATCGTTGGAAGGTTCCTGGTGCGTTGCAGAGTCCGAACGGCATGCAGGTAAACTCGCTAAGTCCCATCGGGGTGGTGAATGTGGTCTTCTCCCGGTCCGCCTCTGCTACAGGAACCTGCCAGTACCCACTAGTGAGATCCAAGGTAGAGAAGAAGTTAGCAGATCTTAAAGCAGCCAAAGACTCCTCTATCCTTGGTAAGGGGTACGCATCCTTGTGTGTGATACGGTTGATTTTCCGGTAATCTACACACATCCTCATGGTGTTGTCTTTCTTTTTGACTAAGACTAGTGGAGCTGCCCAGGGGCTACAGCTATCCCTGATCACCCCAGCCTCCTTCATGTCTCTAAGCATCCCCTTGGCGTGTTGGTAGTGTGCAGGGGGTACGGGTCGATACCTCTCTTTTATGGGAGGATGGTCTCCCGTGGGGATGTGGTGTTCTACCCCCTTGACTCGCCCGAAGTCTAACGGGTGTTTACTAAACACTCTCTCGTACTCTTGAACCACCCGATAGACTCCCTGTTTCTGATGTGAGGGAGTGGAGTCAGTACCCAAATGTAGTTGCTGACACCAGTCCTCCATTGTTTTCTTAGAGCCGTTACCTTCCTCCGGGTGAGATGGAGGCAAGGGTTCCACAGATTGTATAGCATTTTGGTTAATGGTATATAATTTGGCTAGCGTGGCATACCGGGGCAGGTACACTTCCCTCTTCCCGATATTGATTATGCGAACGGGCACCCTCCCATGGCGTACATTAACCACCCCCCGTGCTGTCAAGATGGTGGGCCTACTGTCTGAGTAAACTGGTTCTACCATTGCCTGGTAATCTCTACCTCTCAGACCAATAGCTGCCCGGCACCAAATCATCATTTCACTTTTTGGGGGCATGGCAATAGGGAAAGGGTCACACATTCTCACGCTACCAATCTCACCGCCGGAGAGTTCCACCTGCTGCCGTCGCATCAGTGCCCGGATCTCTTTTTGGAGCACTCGCTGCTCGCCGGAGCTGGCGTTCTTGGCAACCTGCTGTAAAAGGAAAATCACCTCTGCAAGACAATTTTCAATTACATTAGTTCCTAGAGTTATCTTTGGGTGACTCTCGTGTTTGTCAATGTCTACAATGATCAGTCCCTGTGCTGCCAGTTCAACTCTACCAATTTTAATGGTCACCTCTTTAAATCCGATCTGTGGCACGGGCTGACCATTGCTGGCGATGATACTCAAATCGTCGTCAGGGTAGCGGGTAATATCCGAGTCATTCCAGTACTGCTTGAAGAGCACGTACGGGATGGTGGTGACCTGTGACCCGGTGTCCAGTAGGGCACTCATAGGAATGCCATCCAGTACCACAGGCAAGACTGGACGTCCTCCCACATATTTGTCGCGCCAGTTTGATGGGCCTGATGATCTTTTTCCTAGGGGTTGGCCCTCTACCCTAGGTTGTGCCAGTTTAAAGGACAGTACCTTGCCATATGTCCGGGTTGATTACAGCGGCGGCAGATGGGTCGTCCGTCCTCGTTGTATCGGTCGCTGGGTCTTCCTCTGGCCGGTGGGGTCCTCCTTGGTTGACGCCACGGGATGTCCTCCGGTCCGGATGCCAGCTGGATCTTCCCTGGAGTGGAAACCTGTAAAGACTGCACAGTTCGGGTTAGCGCAGCAACGCTTTTAGCTAGCTCTTGGACCTGATGGTGCAGGTCTGGAGCTGAGTCATTGTTCAAAGCCTGCGCATCAGCTCCCACAGGCCCTGCCGACAAGGGCGCCGCCTCCTGGTGGTAGGTGGTAGTGGGGCATCTGTGGGTCACAACGCCACCTGGTGCCGGTTCTCGGAGCACCCGGATGGCTCTGTCCTTGAACTGTGCAAATCCCAGATGAGGGTCCTGTAAGGCCATTGCCCGCAACTGGGTTCGGTGGGCATTACAATATAAACCCTCTATAAATTGTTCAGTTAACAGCCTGTCCTCGTCTCCCACGCCGTCAGGGTCGGTCTGCTTAATGGCTCTCAGGGCCTCTTGTAGGTTCAGGGCATAGTCCCTTATACTCTCATGTGCCCGCTGTTTGCACCCGTAGAATCTAAGCTTGATCTCGGCTGAGGTGCGGGTATCAAAGGTGTCCCTCAGCCGGGTTAGTATCCCTGCGACAGTCCTCCCCCCAGGTGGCCAGGACTTTACCTCCCTTTGGGCTGCCCCGGTTAATTGGGCCACCAGGATGCTTACTTTTTGCTCTTCTGTGAGGGGGTACACCTGGAAGAGGCTATCCAGTTTTTCTCTAAAGTCCTGCAGGGTATGTGACTCCCCTGAGTACTGGGGTAGCCAGGCTGCCCCCGGGATATAGGGCATGGTGAAAGGCATGACCGCAACAGCGGTGGCGCTGGCGGGGGTTGGAGCAGTGAAGCTCTCCTCCGTATCCGACATCCTTCTCCCCCCTAGTGGACCGTGGCCTACCTTGCGATGATCCTCTTCCGTAGGCCGCGGCTCCGCAGTGGATCGTCAGGGTTGAGGACCTTCCGTCGCGCTCCTGTGACGTCGGCGTCTGCTGGGCTCCTTCCAGGACCTTACGCAACGTCCGGACGTGAGGCGGGGCTTCAGTTCTCGCGCGTTTTCGGAGTCCACGCCCCTCTTCTTTCCGCGCGGCGTCCTCAAGATGGCGTCCAATGGCGGGAAAACTCCACGGATGGCGGGAAGAAGGCCGAAGATGGCGCCGGATGGCGGGAAAACTCCACCGATGGCGGGAAGAAAGCAGAAGATGGCGCCGGATGGCGGGAATATTCACCACGGGTAAGTTTTCACAGTCTTTTTCAGGCACGCAGTACCCGGTGGTTGCGGGCACGAGATCCTGCCAACTACGCCAAAAGTTGACGCGCCCCTGGGCCTGTGTCGCGCTGCGTTGCGCACGCGGGAGCTTACCCGGAGCCGGATCTGTTGAGGGTTGTAGTCTCGTGGCGGTGATCCGGTCCGTGCCCAGGGAGTCAGACTAAGTGGCGCTGTTTTAGCGGTAGATGTTGGACGACTACGCCACCCGTTGAGTGCAGCCAGGGAGCTGCTGCTGCAGGGCAGACCGCTGAGGCCGGTGGTAGGATTGTGCAGCGTGATAGTATAACCCCCAACGGGAGGGGTATGGCCTCAGGGCAGCCGACGTGGATGATGGGGGTAGCAGGGACCACTCGGAGACGGTACTGTGTAGTTCAGGGTCTTTACTGGTGACAAAGATAGACCCTCCCGGAGTACTGGCTAGCGATTGGGGTCTGGTCAGTCCTTGAGCAGATGGGATCTCCCCTGGCCAGGCGGAGTTGTAGGCATCCCAAACTAACGATACTCTTCTGGCTACCTTGCTAGAGGCGGGTATAAGTAGCCCACGTCCCTGAGTGTACCGTGTGGTGCTCACCCGTATGGCCGGTGACTCGGGGCCTTCGGGTTTCTGGGCCAGAGGACCTGCAATCCCCGGCCGGTCGGTTTCTGCTGCTGGATAGGAGTTAGTCCCCACAGCCTCGGACTCCGGGTCCGGTGATAACTTCTCAGTCAGGGCGAGCTCTGCAGCTGCCAGCCCCTGACTCCTTGTAACACTGCTCCCACAGAGCTCCTGTTGTTTCTTCCTATATTTGCTTCTTTTCTCTGCTTCTTCTCTACTCACTCACCCTGCCTCAGCCCTAGGTTTATATAGGAGAAGTTCTTCCCCTCCCAGGACTGGGCAGGAGGTGTGGCATGCATAGGATCCCTGACCAAGAGACCTCCCACCTGCTCTCAGACATAACATTGCTGTTACTGTGGAAAACCAGACCCCTGGGGTGCCACATAAGCGCTCAAGGTAAAGCCCAGGATAAATGTGAGCCAGACTTTACTGCAATCTTTGGGAGGCAGAATGAACAAAACAGCAGCAGGTCAAGAATTGGTTTTATGTACTTTTTACACCGTTGATGTGGAATAAGTGATTAGATGACTTTATTCTTCGGGTTGGTGTGATTACAGTGATACTAGATTTATATATTTTTTTTGTGTTTGGCTACTATCACACACTAGTTTTTGCAACTCCATATTTTGAGAGCTATACTTTTTCTATATTACTGCCGACGGAGTTATGTGGGGTTTTTTTGCAGGATGAGATGACGTTTGTAATGGTACCATATTTGGACAGATAGCATTTTTTATCACTTTCTGTTCTGATTTTTGGGAGTCAGAATAAACAAAAACCAGGAAAAGTCAGAAATAGTTGTTTTCTTTTTTTTTATGCCATTCACCGTGTGGTAAAATTAATAAGACAGCTTTATTCTAAAGGTCAGTACGATTACAGTGATACCACATTTCTATATTTTTTTATGCTTTGCCGTTTTTACACAATAAAAAAATATTATAAAAAAAAGAATTGTTTTTTCATCACTACAGTTGTGCTCAAAAGTTTACATACCCCGGCAGAATTTTTCTTGGCCTTGTTTCAGAGAATATGAATGATAACAAAAAAAAAAATTTCTCCACTCATGGTTATTGGTTGGGTGAAGCCACTTATTGTCAAACTACTGTGTTTTCTCTTTTAGGAGAGGTGAGGCTGTTTCCTTTAGTAGCCATTCAAACCTATTTGTGTCAAATTCTGTGCATGCTATCAGGCAAAAATCACCAGGGTATATGAACTTTTGATCAGGGTCATTTGGATGTTTTTGGTTGTCATTAAGATTTAAAAAGAGAAAACACAGTAGTTTGACAATAATGGCTTCACCCAACCAATAACCATGAGTGGAGAAAAAGTTTTTTTGTTATCTCTGAAACAATCCCAAGAAAGGAAAAATTCTGCCGGGGTATGTAAACTTTTGAGCACAACTGTATATTCTGAGAGTTATAGCTTTTTTATTTCTCCACTGATTTAGCTGTATGGTGGCTTGTTTTTTGAGGGAAAAGATGTCGTTTTCAGCGATACCATTTTTATTTATATTCGACTTTTTGATCGCATTTTATTCCATTTTTTTGTGATATTATGAAAAAGCCTAATTTTTTGCCACTTTTTTATGGTGTTTACTGAAGGTGTTAAGTAGTGTGACTTGCAGTGTGTTTTATAGGTCTGTACATACCAAATATGTGTACTGTATTTGTTTATTTTTGTTTTTACATAAATTATATATTTATTGGTATAATATTTTTTTTTCTGTTCTTTATTATGTGGTTTAAAATGTTTTTACAATTATTAAAACTTTTTTTTTACTTTTTTCTTTTTTTTTAAATTCTATCAGTGCAATGTATAGGATGAGGTGAATCCGCATGGATTAATGAACACATGCGGATTCACCTGCGTGCAGCACTTTGGACGCATCATAAAGTATGCTGTATTCAAAGCGCTGCCAATAGCGCCCGTGTGCACACACCCTAAGGCATCCAGAATGTTCTGGGAATTATCAAGCACAACAATTTCTAGTTGCAGTTCAAGTCTGTGTTACACGCTTGCCGCTAGGTTCAGATAGGGGCGAGAGAGGTTACATGAATTCTTTGGAATCCTGGGGGAACAGTTACTCAGGGAGACCATAGACCATAGACCATGTGCTGCAGCTTCTCGCAGGCACACAGGGGTATTGACCCTCAGACACAGACACGTAGGTTGTTTCACTTGCTGACCAGACACACTTGACAAGAGTCCTCATAAACGGTAGAACAGTAGCATTTAATAAGAAGCCGCACACCCAGTGCAAGTTAAGACTTATGAGCAACAGGCTCCAGTGACACACAGTACAGTTTCCTTAGCAGCACAGCAGTTCAGTCTTTCCAGTAGTACAGGACAGCACAGTTCTAATGCAAAGGCACATTAATGAACACAGCATTCCATACAGCACAGTGAGAAGGAGGAGGGGGGAGGGTTTGCTGAGGGAGATGATCCCTGTGACACCATTTCTTCCAGTCCTTATCTTTCTTCCTGACAATACTCTGCACTGCTAGTTCAGGAACTCTACCTGACCTCTGCTTAGCTTCACTCCTGACTTGAATCCTTATCACTTGCAGGGGGCTTCTGTGAGATACAGAACACACACACACCACTTTTCTCTTCGGCTCTGGCCAGACAGTAAACTACTTCCCACAATCCCCCTTGGGCTCTGATAAAACACTCCCCTTCTCATGTGACTGTGTTAACCCCTCTAGTTGCTGGATGCTTCTGGAGCACAACACTTCCTGTCTCCTGTGCTTCTGTTACTTCTAATAGTTGCTGAATGCTTTTAAAGCAACAGTACTACTTCTGCATGTCACATCTGCCAGCAAGCAAGTTGCTTCTTTATGCACAGCAGCAACTTGTCCACCGTTTGACTTTTCTTCCTCAGGCTTTTAGAGGGAATATGTCAGCAGGTTTTTGCTATTTTATCTGAAGACAGCATGAGGTAGAGGTTAAAACACAGATTTCAGGGGTGCCTGTCTTGTCAAGCTCCCAGGTTTTGTTTGCTTACAGTGATTGTTTTAGCACCAGTAGCTTATCATGGCTGTGACAAGCTGGTTGCCTGAGCCTTAGTCCAACACGCCTTCTCCGGTGATGGGCAGCTCACTGTCTATGGACATTGTATATACAGAGCCGTGGTTGGACAGGGTTAGCTTTTCAGCTCTACTTCATTGGTAAATTTAAAAACTCTGGTTGTATGAGAACCTCTGCACCCAGTAATCTAAGTGATACATCATTGGATTCAGCTTCTCTTTGCCTTCATCAGGATGCTCTCAGATGAGGTAGCAAAAATCTGCTGACAGATTCTCTTTAAGCTATAAAACTGTTAGGCAGCTCTTTGCTTTGCATGAACGAAAAGAAAGCATTGATGTATGGAATCAACAATGTGACCTGTGGCTGTTCCAGTGGCACATGTAGAGGCAGGCACATGGGGCATTTGCACCGGACATAGCTAGTAGGAGGGCACCGTCTGACCACCTGATGTGGCTGTCTGAGATGTCTCCCAGGCTGCTGCATTTTGCCACCCCCCAAGAATGTGATTCAGCCGGCTGTCAAAATTTTCTCATGAAATAAAACATTTTGTTCTGTACAACTAAAGAAGTATAATCTATTCTATTGTGTTTGTATTTAATAGATATTCCATGGCCAGAAAAGATTGAAGTGTTGACATGGGTCAGACACACATTACATCTTCTGCTTGGATTTTCCAGGTGGAAAATCAACTACTTAATACAGTTTTAGGCTCTTTCACACGTCAGTGTCTCCAGTACGAGTAATGACAGTTTCCACACATACCGGAGACACTTAGGCTATGTGCCCACGATGCAGAAATGAAGCAGAAAATTTCTGCAGCATTTCTGCATCTCCCTGGCAGAAAAAAACGCATGCAGATTGTGCATGCGTTTTTCCTGCAGAATACATGCGGATCCACATGCGGGTTCACATGCGTTTCCGCATGCAGATTGACAAGCGCTTTCCAGGCGATAGCATCACTTAGAAAGTGCTTGACAACTAGGTCACACTGTATAAATCCATGCAAACAGCATGGATTTATACAGTGTGAACCGTAAAAATTAAAACAAATAAAGCTATACTCACCCCCGAGGCCCCGGCGTGGCTGCAGCGCTCGTTCCTGTCTGGTTCCCGGCTGCCGGCATATCGCGAGACAGAGCGGTGAAGGGCCTGCGGTCACATGACTGTGACGTCACCGAAGGTCCTTCAGCGCTGCTGGCATTCAGAGAGAAGACGCCGGACAGGTGAATATAACTTTATTTGTTATTTTACTCTTTTTTTACAGGTACAATGGTACCCAGGTCTGGATGAGAGTCTCCTCTCCTCCAGAACTGGGTACCATCCGCACATAGAGACGCATAGAAGCCACTTGTAAAAATGTACAGTCGCGGTTTCTGTGCGTCTCAATGCAAGTCAATGGCGGGAGTTCCGCTGCACTTCCGCAAAATTAAATGACATGCTGCGGATTTTTGTACGCAGCATAAACGCTGCGGAAAAATCCGCAGCATGTGCATAGAACATGCGGAATCCCCTTGGGGACCATGGGGTGCGGATTACCTAGCGTTTTACAAGCGTTTCCGCTGCGGAAATTCCGCAGCATAAACGCTTGAAAAACGCTACGTGGGCACTCAGCCTGACACACACATTCAAATCAATGGGTCTGTGCACATCTCACTGTGTTTTCACGGACTGTGTGTTGTTTGCTCCACTTGGAGACAAGTAGGTTTTTTTGCAGATACACGGTCTGCAAAATGTACCACACGGATCACATCCATGTGACACGTACCGGCATCCGGGAATCAGCGCTATAGTTAGCGCTGTTCCTAAGCACCGGGTGCTGAACACTGTCCTCATCTTGGTTCCCTGCCAGTGCTTTGATCAGAACCAGCAGGGACTATTATGAGAGTAGTAATGTCTGCTCCCGCAGTGTCCACACCTGTAAAAATAAGAATAAAATAATAAAATTCTTATACTCACTTCTCCTAGGTGTCCCCGGCTGTATCCATGCAACCGCTGATGCCGAGGAGCCGGGGAGAATGAGCTGCTCTGGAGCTGCGCTCACTGAGTGACAAGGCACAGCTTCTGAGCTGCAGCTTCAGAGCAGCTCATTCTCCCCGGCTCCTCGGCTGCAGCGGTTGCAAGAAACCATGATGAAGGCAGTGTTCAGCACCCGGTGCTTGGGAACAGCGCTAACTGTAGCGCTGATTCCCAGGCGTTGGTCCATGTGGTACTGATGTGGCACACCGGTAGCAGACGGTTACTACACGTATGACACACTTGGACACACGGGACACGGATATCTCCGGTACCGTTTTTTACGATATCGGAGATATGCGGACGTATGAAACCGGCCTTAGAGCACCACATACTTTGGTGGTAGTTTGATAAAAAACACTATTTGTTTACAGTATGTCAATCTATTCTGCAAATCATTATAACAGATTTCAACCATTGAAATGCAAATGTCTACAGAAAATTGCCAGCAGCGTAATCCATACAATTTTTGGTTCGGATTTTGCTACTTTGCTATAAATCTTGGGTGGACAAACCCTACAAGCGTTTTCCAGAAGTGTCAAAAATTAGTATTATGCTATGTGCCCACGATGCAGAAATGCTCCGCATTTTTCCTGAGCATTTCTGCATCTCCCTGGCAGAAAAAACGCATGTGGATTGTACATGCGGATTGTACATGTGGATTGTACATGCGGATTGTACATGCGGATTGTACATGCGGATTGTACATGCGGATTGTACATGCGGATTGTACATGCGGATTGTACATGCGGATTGTACATGTGGATTGTACATGTGGATTGTACATGCGGATTGTACATACGGATTGTACATGCGGATTGTACATGCGGATTGTACATGCGGATTTTACATGTGGATTGTACATGCATTTTTCCTGCCAGGGACATGCGGATGTGAAGCGTTCTTCACTTGCATTTCCACATGCGGGTTGTCAAGCGCTTTCCAAGCGATTTTAGCATCACTTGGAAAATGCTTGACAACTTGGTCACACTATATAAATCCATGCAACCGGCATGGATTTATATAGTGTGACTATAAAAGAATGGTAAAAAATAAAAAATATATATTATACTTACCTTCTGATGGCCCCCGGTGTCCTTAGCGATCCGTCCTGGCTTGCCGGCAGCTTGCGGTGGTCTAAAAGGACCTGCCATGACGTCATTTAGTCATGTGACGGGTCACGCGACCGCCGACGTCAGCGGTCGCGTGACCCGTCACATGACTAAATGACATCATGACAGGTCCTTTTAGACTATCGTGAGCTGCCGGGGAGCCAGGACGGATCGCTAAGGACACCGGGGGCCATCCGAAGGTAAGTACAATATTTATTTTTTATTTTATTCTTTTTTTTACAGGTACTATGGTACCCGGGTCCGGAGGACAGTCTCCTCTTCTCCAACCCGGGTACCATCCGCACATTGAGCCGCATGATATATCCGCATGTGCAGATGCAGTGATGCGCATGTCATGCCGTCCAATGCAAGTCAATGGTGGCAAAAGAGCTGCGATTCCACAAAATAATTGGTAGTGCTGCGGATTTTTCCGCAATGATAATCCGCAGCGGAAATCTCCGCAGCATGTGAGCAGCACATGCAGATTATCATTGGGGAACATGGCAGACCTTCTGCCCAGCGTTTTTTAAGCGTTTCTGCAGCGGAATTGCCGCTGCGGAAATGCTTACAAAACGCATAGTGGGCACACAGCCTAACAATAAAAAATGTGATAATTAATGGCAAAAATAGTTACTCCCCTGTTAGAATCCCCCCTCCAGCATTAATGCTGCAGTTGCCCAAACCAATGTTTTTAATTTATACTTCAATTGTAACCGCTGCTGACAATCAATGGACTCAGCTGTTTTTGCCACAAAAAGATCACCAGAAGGAAGGTGAGTGCTGGAATGACACGGTTTTAAAATGTAACTTAGGACTCGGCTATCAGTATTTATAATAGAAACAAGTCACCAATTCTGCATTTATCACCCACTCCTGGTTTTGGCTTCCACTCCTGAGAAAAAATACTGACCAAATACTGACCGAATACTGATAGTGGGGCTGTGGCCTAATGGTTATTTTTTATTCCCATTATTTTTGCAATGCTAATTTTTAAACATCCTGGAAAACCCTAATAAAGAGCACAGCTGATTCTTGTCGCCTGCAAAAAAAAATTGAAATCAGTCAGATGTGGTGATATTGTCTGTATTGTTGGATATGTCAGTACTATCTGTAAAGTTTGCCTGGTTGATATTGTTAGTACGGTTGATTTTGGTAGTATTATTGGTATTATTATTGTTGGTATTTTCAGTACGTCGGTATTGTTAGTATTGGTGGTATTATCAGTACTGTCAGCATTGATGGTATTGTCAGTATGGTTGGTATTGTTAGTACAGTTGATTTTGGTAGTATTATTGGTATTATTATTGTTGGTATTTTCAGTACTGTCGGTATTGTTAGTATTGGGGTATTATCAGTACTGTCAGCATTGATGGTATTGTCAGTATGGTTGATATTGTTAGTACAGTTGATTTTGGTAGTATTATTGGTATTATTATTGTTGGTATTTTCAGTACTGTCGGTATTGTTAGTATTGGGGTATTATCAGTACTGTCAGCATTGATGGTATTGTCAGTATGGTTGATATTGTTAGTACGGTTGATTTTGGTAGTATTATTGGTATTATTATTGTTGGTATTTTCAGTACTGTCAGTATTGTTAGTATTGGTGGTATTATCAGTACTGTCAGCATTGATGGTATTGTCAGTATGGTTGGCATTGTTAGTACAGTTGATTTTGGTAGTATTATTGGTATTATTATTGTTGGTATTTTCAGTACTGTCGGTATTGTTAGTATTGGTGGTATTATCAGTACTGTCAGCATTGATGGTATTGTCACTATGGTTGGTATTGTTAGTACGGTTGATTTTGGTAGTAGTATTGGTATTATTATTGTTGGTATTTTCAGTACTGTCGGTATTGTTAGTATTGGTGGTATTATCAGTACTGTCAGCATTGATGGTATTGTCAGTATGGTTGGTATTGTTAGTACGGTTGATTTTGGTAGTAGTATTGGTATTATTATTGTTGGTATTTTCAGTACTGTCGGTATTGTTAGTATTGGTGGTATTATCAGTACTGTCAGCATTGATGGTATTGTCAGTATGGTTGATATTGTTAGTACAGTTGGTTTTGGTAGTATTATTGGTATTATTATTGTTGGTATTTTCAGTACTGTCGGTATTGTTAGTATTGGTGGTATTATCAGTACTGTCAGCATTGATGGTATTGTCAGTATGGTTGGTATTGTTAGTACAGTTGATTTTGGTAGTAGTATTGGTATTATTATTGTTGGTATTTTCAGTACTGTCGGTATTGTTAGTATTGGTGGTATTATCAGTACTGTCAGCATTGATGGTATTGTCAGTATGGTTGGTATTGTTAGTACAGTTGATTTTGGTAGTATTATTGGTATTATTATTGTTGGTATTTTCAGTACTGTTGGTATTGTTAGTATTGGTGGTATTATCAGTACTGTCAGCATTGATGGTATTGTCAGTATGGTTGGTATTGTTAGTACAGTTGATTTTGGTAGTATTATTGGTATTATTATTGTTGGTATTTTCAGTACTGTCGGTATTGTTAGTATTGGGGTATTATCAGTACTGTCAGCATTGATGGTATTGTCAGTATGGTTGGTATTGTTAGTACAGTTGATTTTGGTAGTATTATTGGTATTATTATTGTTGGTATTTTCAGTACTGTCGGTATTGTTAGTATTGGGGTATTATCAGTACTGTCAGCATTGATGGTATTGTCAGTATGGTTGGTATTGTTAGTACAGTTGATTTTGGTAGTATTATTGGTATTATTATTGTTGGTATTTTCAGTACTGTCGGTATTGTTAGTGTTGGTGGTATTATCAGTACTGTCAGCATTGATGGTATTGTCAGTATGGCTGGTATTGTTAGTACAGTTGATTTTGGTAGTATTATTGGTATTATTATTGTTGGTATTTTCAGTACTGTCGGTATTGTTAGTATTGGTGGTATTATCAGTACTGTCAGCATTGATGGTATTGTCAGTATGGCTGGTATTGTTAGTACAGTTGATTTTGGTAGTATTATTGGTATTATTATTGTTGGTATTTTCAGTACTGTCGGTATTGTTAGTATTGGTGGTATTATCAGTACTGTCAGCATTGATGGTATTGTCAGTATGGTTGGTATTGTTAGTACAGTTGATTTTGGTAGTATTATTGGTATTATTATTGTTGGTATTTTCAGTACTGTCGGTATTGTTAGTATTGGTGGTATTATCAGTACTGTCAGCATTGATGGTATTGTCAGTATGGTTGGTATTGTTAGTACAGTTGATTTTGGTAGTATTATTGGTATTATTATTGTTGGTATTTTCAGTACTGTCGGTATTGTTAGTATTGGTGGTATTATCAGTACTGTCAGCATTGATGGTATTGTCAGTATGGTTGGTATTGTTTTGCTATTATTTTTCATTCAAAATCGTGGAAAAAAACATTGTGGCAAAAAAATCACTGCCACATGTGAACACAGTTAAGAATATGTTGCACCAGGTCTGTGATATGATCGTTCCACCTGGTCTCACCCCAAGGGCACGTTCACCGTTCAGTATTTGGTCAGTATTTTACATCAGTATTTGTAAGCCAAAACCCGGAGTGGGTGATAAATACAGAAGTGGTGACGTGTTTCTATTATACTTTTCCTCTGATTGTTCCAGTCTTGATCTTGGCTTACAAATATCGATGTCAAATACTGAACATGTGAATGAAGCCTTAAGTTGTGTATATGAGGGGGAGCCAAACTGAATATTTGCCCCCCATGCAGGAAAACCGAGATTATCCTCTGCTGTAACCTGTGGAATGTAAAAAGTAACGTATTCCCTGTAAGCAGTCCCCTCCATTCCCAGTATCATAGAGGGGCATGTGTTTCTTATCCTTCCGGTCCCATGATGACTGCTCTGTTCGTCCTTCTCTGTGAATGTTGGGTAGCAGGTGTCGCTTTGAAAGTAAGCATTTGTTATAAGGGCTCGCTCACAGGAGCTCACATGGCCCAGCGCTGATGTTTTATCGGATAGCTCTCGGCCCAATGTTATACTATGGGGCAGTGATGATCTGCCATCATTTTATCATGCCGATGGATCATGTGCACCCATACAAATCTATGGGTGCATGTGAAACATTGTACTGCACTCAAATGTCATCCGAGTGCAGTCCGACATCCACGCACACAGAGAATGGAGAAGATGGAGAAATTAAGTTCTCCGTCTTCTCCATACCTGTGCTGCGATTTTCTCATGCAAGAAAAATCGGATCACACTAAGATGATACTTGAATGAAACTCTGACATAGATTGAGCCGAGGGTCATTAGCATAATCGTCCTGATTCTCTCGCCTTTGTGAGCGTACCCTAGGAGTGCATGTATGCACCAAAACAGTTACAGAGCTCATCTACAGAGGGACAACATACTGGGAATGGGTGCTGGGTTTCCTGAGCTCAGCTGAGGAGGTATACCTTATATATACTTCCCATCGCCATCCTCATTCCCAGGATGCCAGCCTCCAGTCTCCAGACAGACAGCCGCTGACAGACTGCAGTGATTATGGAGCATAACAATCTCACATGGGCGCTGACATCGCTGTAATGTCGCCAGTTTGGGAGGTAAATATACATTTTTGTTCTTTCACACAGGGACTACAGCATTTAAAAAGGGGTTGTCTAATTAGTGGATTAGTGGACGACCCTTTTAATGTTAAAAAAATCGTCCACTTTAGACAATCCTTTTTCCTTAGACAGGTCCCCTGATGATAAGCTGATCACATTGGGGTCCTGTTGGGTTGGACGGCCAGTGATCACCTAGAATCCAGAAGGGAATGTTTTATGCTTTACTTAATTAAAAAACTACACAGACTCATGTATTTGCTCAGCTCTGTATTCCAGTTCCAGCTGAAATACTGACCAACTGCATTTTCCCCTAATCATCCCCTATGCCACAATCAGAAATAGATCACAGGATCCAGTCATGGCCACCAATTGTTCTTCATGTTGTACCATTGCAACCTTCATGAGTTTATGCTTCTCAGAAGTGAAACCAACAAGCTCTATACTGTAAAACAATGAGCTAACTGTTTAAAAATGAGTTCTAAGAAGTAACGTTTCTCCATGCGGAGAGCGACATGCTAAGCACGTCAAGGTGAGGAGACTTTTCGTGCCACAATGCTCCTCTGGGAAATATGCAAATTATCTCTTCAGAGAGGAAGAGAACTAGAACTCCAGTACCACCTATTGGAAGTAGAGAATGAGATTTCTAAACTCTCAGTCACACGTTGCATATTTTTCCTGCGTTTTTTAAATCTGCAGCTTGTCAATTCTTTCAGGGGTTTTCCAACATTTTTCCCCCATTGAAATGAATTAAAGTAAAACAAAACAATTAAAAATACTGCAGCGTTTTTCCTGCTGCCACTCTGGTTTTTGAGGTAGAAAAAAAATGCTGTAAAAATGCAACATGTGAACATACTCTTATCCTGCTTGTGTTCTAGTTGAACATAAAAGAGAACGGCCATAGTAATATGGAGACGTAATTAATTCTATGGTGTTTCCACTTTTAGTATTGCTCGGTGTCATCTTTTTGTGCAGAGCCGCCGTTTAAGATTCTATCACTAGATTCCATTCTATTATGACATCACAGCTCCCAGACACTACTTATAGAATGTACGCAGGGTCACGGGTGCCTTTCTTGGCTTCATAGTGATTGATAGCACTTGCAGTTTTTCGCTATGGCTGAATTGCTTCTGGATAATATTCAGGTAGGAACACTATTGGGGATTCTTATCAACAATCACCCTGACACTGCGCTTCTACTGCCTGATGGCGTCCTCAGCTTCACTCACCGGCTGGTGATGGAGCTAGTAAATAACTGCCTGACCAAATACTACCAAGGTCATCTAACGTCAGAGTATCTGACGGATTTACCTCAGAACATTAGGACATTACTACAGCAGGTAAGCGGCGGACGCTCCACACAAATGTTCTCCATAATATTAGATATATTCTTTGTTTTTTTGTCTTTTTTCATATGTGTATGGGACGTTTGCATGTTGGGGCTCATACAGTATATATAGAGAGGCTATGTGGAGCTCTTACTCTGTATAGGAGGCTGAGTTTGGCGACTCATACTGTATTTAGGGGACTATGTGAGGCCTCATAGTTAATATGTCAGCATATTTAATTCTACTCAATATTACATTATACAGTTAAAAGTGTAGCAGCTGATAACAAGGCCACTGACTAGGTATACGGTGTATGTGCAGCGGTGTAGCAAAGGACAAATGCATTATTGCAGCTTATCTCAGGAAGGAAGGGATAGATAGATAGATAACAGTACAATACAATATATTGGTAAAAGCAAAAGCACATATACTAAATGAGAACAAATACTACACTTGATGTTAGCCAAAAGGCCGAGAAGCGATAACCTGAATTGGTTTTGGCCTATGACTGCACCCTGCCTTCAAGAAGGCACCCATTGTAGGGATAGTGACAAAGACTTCCCTTAGGAGGACATGTTGTTCATCAATAGACACCTTTTAACCCACAACTTTACTGCTTGTTGCAGCTGCAGCCCACGCATGCATTTTTAATCTGCATGAGTCTGCCTATTTTCAAACATTCTCCCCTCCCCCGCCAATGTCCCATGCACCTGCAGACAAGGGGATGGGGAGAGGATAACTAATTAGTGAACAAACAAGCAGCGGTCCACCTTCTTCCTAGTCTGCAGGCTCCCTGCAGACTGTAGCTGACTGCAGCAGCACAGCCAGATAAAGGCCAGGAGCCCATTATGACACGTGCAATGATGTTCCATTCTTCCATTCTTGCATTATTCTATTGTTCCATTGTCCCATTCTCTTGCATTATTCCATTGTTCCATTCAGTCATTACATCTATTGCAAGTAATCTATCTGCCTGGGTGAAAACCAATAGGATGCTCTGATTGACAGACATAGCTAGCACTTTAAAACAACATCTCAGACCAAACTTTTTTTTTATCTTTTTTTCATCCACAGATAGAAAATTAAAGAAGTCAGTGCTCTTTCAGAGGGAGCCAGCATTTCACTAAAAAAATCGTAACGGCCCCCACATTTTTTTTAAATGCGTGGTACTTAGCAACACCCAACTGATGGGACAGTTGAATTAAAAGAGTAGCAGCTGATAACAAGGTCACTGATTAGGTATATGGTGTATGTGCAAAGGTGTAGCATAGGACAAATGCATTATTGCAGCTTATCTCAGAAAGGAAGGGATAGAAAGATAGATAGATAGATAGATAGATAGATTGGATGGATGGATGGAGGGGCATATACACCTACCCAGGATGGATGGATGGATGGAGGGGCATATACACCTACCCAGGATGGATGGTTGGGGCATATACACCTACCCAGGATGGATGGATGTATGGATAGAGGGGCATATACACCTACCGAGGATGGATGGATGAATGGAAAAGCATATACATCTACCCAGGATGGATGGCTGGAGGGGCATTTACACCTACCCAGGATGAATGGATGCAGGGGCATAAACACCTACCCAGGATGCATGGATGGACGCATGGGGCTGAAGGGGGGGCAGGCTGGACACGTGGGAACATGGATGGACGCATGGGGCTGAAGGGGGGGGCAGACTGGACACGTGGGAACATGGATGGACACATGGGCAGAAGGGGGGGCAGGCTGGACACGTGGGGACATGGATGGACGCATGGGGCTGAAGGGGGGGCAGGCTGGACACGTGGGGACATGGATGGATGCATGGGGCTGAAGGGGGGCAGGATGGACACGTGGGGACATGGATGGACCAATGGGGCTGAAGGGGGGTCAGGCTGGACACGTGGGGACATGGATGGACGCACGGGGCTGAAGGGGGGGCAGGATGGACACGTGGGGACCTGGATGGACGCATGGGGCTGAAGGGGGGGCAGGATGGACACGTGGGGACATGGATGGATGCATGGGGCTGAAGGGGGGGCAGGCTGGACACGTGGGAACCTGGATGGACGCATGGGGCTGAAGGGGGGGCAGGATGGACACGTGGGGACCTCGATGGATGCATGGGGCTGAAGGGGGGCAGGCTGGACATGTGGGTACCTGGATGGACGCATGGGGCTGAAGGGGGGGCAGGCTGGACACGTGGGGACCTGGATGGATGCAGGGGGCTGAAGGGGGGGGCAGGCTGGACACATGGGGACCTGGATGGACGCATGGGGCTGAAGGGGGGCAGGCTGGACACGTGGGGACCTGGATGGACGCATAGGGCTGAAGGGGGGGCAGGCTGGACACGTGGGGACCTGGATGGACACATGGGGCTGAAGGGGGGGCAGGCTGGAAACGTGGGGACCTGGATGGATGCATGGAGATGAAGGGGGGCAAGCTGGACACATGGGGACCTGGATGGACGCATGGAGGTGAAGGGGGGCAAGCTGGACACGTGGGGACCTGGATAGATATATGGGGTGGGGTGGGATGCATATATGGGGGGGCTAGGATGGATATATATAAATCAAAACTGTTATATATACAGTACAGACCAAAAGTTTGGACACACCTTCTCATTTAAATATTTTTCTGTTTTTTCATGACTATGAAAATTGTACATTCACCCTGAAGGCATCAAAACTATGAATTAACACATGTGGAATTATATACTTAACAAAAAAGTGTGAAACAACAGAAAATATGTCTTATATTCTAGGTTCTTCAAAGTAGCCACCTTTTGCTTTGATGACTGCTTTGCACACTCTTGGCATTCTCTTGATGAGCTTCAAGAAGTAGTCATCGGAAAAGGTCTTCCAACAATCTTGAAGGAGTTCCCAGAGATGCTTAGCACTTGTTGGCCCTTTTGCCTTCACTCTGCGGTCCAGCTCACCCCAAACCATCTCGATTGGGTTCAGGTCTGGTGACTGTGGAGGCCAGGTCATCTGTCGTAGCACCGCATCACTCTCCTTCTTGGTCAAATAGCCCTTACACAGCCTGGAGGTGTGTTTGGGGTCATTGTCCTGTTGAAAAATAAATGATGATCCAACTAAACGCAAACCGGATGGAATAGCATGCCGCTGCAAGATCCTGTGGTAGCCATGCTGGTTCAGTATGCCTTCAATTTTGAATAAATCCCCAAAAGTGTCACCAGCAAAGCACCCCCACACCATCACACCTCCTCCTCCATGCTTCAAGGTGGGAAACAGGCATGTAGAGTCCATCCGTTCACCTTTTCTGCGTCGCACAAAGACACGTTGGTTGGAACCAAAGATCTCAAATTTGGACTCATCAGACCAAAGCACAGATTTCCACTGGTCTAATGTCCATTCCTTGTGTTCTTTAGCCCAAACAAGACTCTTCTGCTTGTTGCCTGTCCTTAGCAGTGGTTTCCTAACAGTTATTTTACCATGAAGGCCTGCTGCACAAAGTCTCCTCTTAACAGTTGTTGTAGAGATGTGTCTGCTGCTAGAACTCTGTGTGGAATTGACCTGGTCTCTAATCTGAGCTGCTGTTAACCTGCGATTTCTGAGACTGGTGACTCGGATAAACTTATCCTCAGAAGCAGAGGTGACTCTTGGTCTTCCTTTCCTTGGGCAGTCCTCATGTGAGCCAGTTTCTTTGTAGCGCTTGATGGTTTTTACAACTGCACTTGGGGACACTTTCAAAGTTTGCCCAATTTTTCGGACTGACTGACCTTCATTTCTTAAAGTAATGATGGCCACTCGTTTTTCTTTACTTAGCTGCTTTTTTCTTGCCATAATACAAATTCTAACAGTCTATTCAGTAGGACTATCAGCTGTGCATCCACCTGACTTCTGCACAACACAACTAATGGTCCCAACCCCATTTATAAGGCAATAAATCCCACTTATTAAACCTGACAGGGCACACCTGTGAAGTAAAAAACATTTCCGGTGACTACCTCTTGAAGCTCATCAAGAGAATGCCAAGAGTGTGCAAAGCAGTCATCAAAGCAAAAGGTGGCTACTTTGAAGAACCTAGAATATAAGACATATTTTCAGTTGTTTCACACTTTTTTGTTAATTATATAATTCCACATGTGTTAATTCATAGTTTTGATGCCTTCAGTGTGAATGTACAATTTTCATAGTCATGAAAATACTGAAAAATCTTTAAATGATAAGGTGTGTCCAAACTTTTGGTCTGTACTGTATATATATATATATATGATATAGATATAGATATATATAGATATATGGGACAGAATGGATATATGAAGGGGGGCAGGCTGGACACATGGAGGCCAGGATGGATATATGGGAGGGGCATGGGTTGCAAAGGATGCTCACCACAGGGATATATTCCTGAAAAGGAGTCAATCATAATCAGTGTCCTGGGATTACGGCTACAAAAATGAAATAAAGGGTTATTCCCATCTTCATAGATATTGTAAAAACCTGCACTTTTGCAATTTACTGCTTCTTGACATTTGCAGCCGTTCTTGAGATATTAACACTTTTCTTTTGTTTACAGATCGTTGCCTAGGAGACCGACCACCCCTGCTGTCTCGATAGTAACCACTGTGCTGAAGTTGGCTGGGATTGGGAGGTAACAGCGCGCTCCAGCAAACCTGGCCCAGATTACTGATATATCCATTATTTGATGCATCTACCTTAAAAGCCTTGATTTGCTCGGTGATGGCAGAACACATGAGAACTATGCGGCTTTCCTTCTTTTCCTCGTCCACCGAATCCTTATCTTCAGACAGTGTCCGGTGTTGAGCCGCCTTTTTCTTCTCCTCTTCTAACGTCTTCTGCTTCTGCTGAAATAGTTTCATCATCTTGTAGACCTCTCGGAGGAATTCGTCCACCTCGGCTTCCATGCTTTCTCCGTTCAAGTCAAGGAAAGCGCCGTCGATCCACCTGGAAGCGTGAGATTTTTCAAGACATATTTTGATAAGTTTCATGTTTTTAGCTCATCTATTACTGTTTATTCTGCTTTTTTTCTCTTCTACATCTATGGCTATGGTTGTCCCATAAATAATGTTTAATCACCTATCCACAAGGTTGTTGATAAATGTCTGATCACTGGGAGTCCGACTGCTGCAGCCTCCAGCAGTTTTGAAAGCGGTGGTCCTAGATACAGCTTTGTGAATGAAGCATGTGTGCATCTATGGGAGTGATGGTTACGCATGCGCATGACTGCTCCCATAGACATGAATGGAGCGCTGGCTATGCATGCGCACGATCACTCCATTCACACAGCAGACTTTGGAACCTCTGTCCTCAGTATTAGAGCACCCCTACCGATCATACATTTATCTCCTATTTTGCAGAAGGGATTGTCTGGCCTTGGGGTACAAGTCTACAGTCTATGTAACTGCAGACTTGTAAATCCTCACATTGCACGCACTGCGAGGATTTTACGGTGCCGGGCTGTTATGTGACCACAAGTATGTGATTTTCATACTTCTGACCACATTCCAACTAGACGTGTCTGGCTCCACTCAATGTGCTTGCATTGAGCAAGGCCGGATATGTCTAGTTGGGATGTGACTGTATGTATGCAAATCACATACTTGCTGTCACACGCCTGTGCTCCCGATGCTGGAGAATCCTTATAACGCGCACAGTACACATGCTGTGAGGATTCACATGTCTGCAGTCACATGGAGTGACTGCAGACTTGTGCCCCAAGGCCGGACAGCCCTTTAATAACACATAATCCCCTTGTAATATATGCAAGACTTTTGGCGCTTGGTTATTTCCAGGACCAAAGAACAGTGATGGGGACAGAACGATTGGTTATTAGATATACTTTGTCCCTATAAGGTTACAAGGGGCGAAGTGCTGTAGATAAAGATGATTTTTGCTGCCATAAATGATTCGTTCCCGACGAATTAGTGTTTTGCTTGTTCATCGGGTGATTACTGGCACATTTACACGGGCTGATAATTGGGAATGATTATCAGCTTGTTTAAATGCGCCATTTACTCTCCACTTCAGATCACGTATGGTGTTAATAAATAATGGCATGCCAAGAGTTAACTCAGAATTCCCCAATGGGGTGCACATACTTTTTTTCAGTTTTTTGCCATTTGTAAATCAGTGCAAAAAGTTTCTGGTAAGGTTCGATGTTGACTTTGAAGAATCCAGCTGAGGGTATGTTGTAAGGTCCCATTTATACAGTGCTTCTTCTTTGTTAATATAAGCCAACGCCTCCTCTGCGTCTGCTATTCGCTTCTGTACAGTCCTCACATCTGTCACTTACTGAAACCAGGCACAATAAACACAGATAAGTAAAGGGTTAACCGGACTGCCTCCATTAAAGAAAATGAGTTAGACGCAACGCATTTCAGGCCTATTGGAACAACGCGTTTCAGGCCTATTGGACGCAATGCATTTCAGGCCTATTGGAAGCAATGCGTTTCAGGCCTATTGGACTCAAATCGTTTCAGGCCTATTGGACGTAACACGTTTCAGGCCTATTGGACGCAATGCATTTCAGGCCTATAGGACGCAATGCATTTCAGGCCTATTGGACGCAATGCATTTCAGGCCTATAGGACGCAATGCATTTCAGGCCTATTGGACGTAACACGTTTCAGGCCTATTGGACGCAATGCATTTCAGGCCTATAGGACGCAACGCATTTCAGGCCTAATGGAACAACGCGTTTCAGGCCTATTGGACTCAACGCGTTTCAGGCCTATTGGACTCAAATCGTTTCAGGCCTATTGGACGTAACACGTTTCAGGCCTATTGGACGCAATGCGTTTCAGGCCTATTGGACGTAACACGTTTCAGGCCTATTGGACGCAATGCGTTTCAGGCCTATTGGATGCAACGCGTTTCAGGCCTAGTGGACGCTTTCATACGCCAGTGCTCAGGTGTGACGACTGCCTCTGACCGGCCTTTGTTTGACTGCACTTCAGGTTAAGCACTAGGGACTGCCTCTATAAAGACTGTTCTGGCTGATAATGGTGGTCAGTCGGGTTTATGTTTTTTTCATAGTTTTTTTTGTATAGCAAAAATAATGCTGCCGTCAAGGGCGTAACTACAGTGCGTGCAGGGGTTGCAGTCGCATCTGGAGCTAAGGGGGGCTCAAAAGGTCTCTTTGACTCATATGAGAAGATCACTACTATTAAAGACCTGCAATAGTTGGGGGCCCTAATGGAGATTTTGCATTGAAGCTTCAGGTTACACTATTGGCTGTAGTCTCAATATTCTTGATTCTTGCCTTTAAAAAGGGATAGAACCCCCCCAAAAGAAACAACATAAAAAAAGCCTAATGCAACTCCAAACCAGAGTTGGGGAGCATTTTATAACTACTTCCCAGGAACGCTCGTTTAAGGATAATTGTGCAGTATAAATAGGCTGCCAATCACCGACGAATGGCCAAACACTTGATCGTCGGGTGAAATGATCTTTTGTGTTGCACAAAAAAATTATCATTCACGACAACCATGATGCGTTTTGGGTAAAAAGAATCTGTACAAATATGAAAAGAGTCTTAAAGTAATGAAAATAAGAAGAGGGAAAACTATAACACAGCCTGTGACTATCATACCTGCTGCATCATATCCAGCTCAGAGTACTCTGCAAATTCTTCCATCCGACGCAAAAGTTTCTCCAGTTCCAGCATAAGCGTCTCTCTTTTCCCAGCAGCTCGCCCTCTCCTTTACGCTTGGCGTTTTCAATCAGCTTTTAGAAAGGAACAGTTATCAAAAAACGCTCCCAGAGCGCCCCGTTTAATTACCTGGACACTGCAGGGGGCTGCTGCTTCATTGGAGCTGGCACCCGAGACCCCATTTTCAGAAATGAGCCCACATACCTGGCCATTTTCATCAAACACTGGGTTGATATTTTTTGGCCACAGTAACACTGTTGAGTTCAGGATGATATCTTCAGATACAAATAAATGAACGTCTAGAAGATAATTCATCCTCCGCTGACACTCCTAAAATGAAACAAATGAAACTCACTATGTATTAATGTATCTAGCATCTACAATCACAGGGGTTGCACCAATTATATTTTTTCCAAAAACTTAGGTTATAAAATTATACTGATGCTCCACAACTCCAGTTCCCTCCATCGGTTTGTGTTCTTCCTGCTCTATGTGGACATGTGATTTCTGTAGCCAATCACTGGCTGCAGCAGGTTACCACCGTAGTCACTGATAGGCTGCAGCAATCACATGATCATGTTGGGGATCTGATCACTGAAACCTGGAGGGGGACTGGTAAGTATAGCTAGTATGACATGACCTATATATGGAAAAATACATATTAACCAGGACACAAGAAATATCGGAATAATCCTATATATTATGTTTTACACTAATTATACCCAGGGACGTAAGTACAGCATTGATGCAGTAATTGATGCAAAAGGAGCCCCGACCAAGTATTGAGGGCATTTACTGAACATACATTTCAGATTTTAAAAACATTTTTCAAGCTGTTATAAAGTATTCTAATTTACTGAGATAATGACTTTGTGTTTCCATTGGCTGTAAGCCATAATCATCAACATTAACAGAAATAAACACTTGAAATATATCACTCTTTTTGTAATGACTCTATATGATATAGGAGTTTCACTTTTTGTACTGAAAACTGAAATAAATTAACTTTTTGATGATATTCTAATTTAGTGAGATGCACCTGTATATTATATACTGGAATGTGATGATATTTTATGGTATCATAAGTAAAGTAATGTGAGATTCTTAACTTTTACTGTAGCATCAGCATCTATAACTCACTGTATGAAATCATAGCAGAAGTAGCACTTGACCTCGACCCCAAGGGCCCCTGAACAGCACATGGCAGGTAGAGGCCCATTACAGATTATTTTTTTCTATTGTGAAACCTCCTTGAATCCAGGATTTTACTCACTCTTCATTCTCCAATCTGTGATTTGTCACCAGTCTATCTAGTAATATATTTGCAAAACTTTTTGCTTTGTCAGCCAGGCCTTGCTTTAAGTCATCGCAGTCGAGGTGTACCATGGTGAAGTAAGCGCGGGTGGGCAGTCCCATGATATCTCTGGCCAGGGTATGAAATTCTTCTATAAACTGGAATACAAATATAAATCAGTCTCGTTTACCCTTGAGATTTCTGATTTGACCCTCAATTATTATCGGACACGTTGCACCCCTCGCTCTGTAGGACTTAGGACAGTATTGATTCTAATGGGAATTGTAAGAAAATGATTCCTGCAACTTAGTCCTCGTTGCTGCGTCCACCCGACTACAGCTGTGATCAGCTTATTGTCAAGGGACCCTTCAAACGAGCCAAAGGGGGTCCCCGTATAGTGAACCTGTCAGGTCCTTCAGGCATGCCAAATTCCTGCATTGACATCCACGGTATATATCTGGCAAAAATGTTTCTACCTTAAAAAAACTAAACTTTTTATGTGCCGGCCGTCATATGCAAATTAGGCATGTGAAATTAAGTATTATACACCTGTCTTGGGTATTCAAGCTCTGCTTCCTTCACTTCGGTCTGCTGCCCCGTGTTGTGCTCCACGTCAGGTTTTACAGGTTGTCCTGTGCAGCTCAGTGACATAATCTCCTAAATCCTATTTATGGACCATTAGGACACACACCTGGGTCTTAGGATTGAGTTTTTAGACTTTTGTTTGGTGTGCTCCACCTTCTGCGTTAACTTTCTTCCATTCCTACTGGGTTACGCTACATCCATCCTGCAGCTCCCAAGATTCCTGAGTGCCAATTCCTTGCTGCTCATGTGCTTTCCTGCTTGCCACACCAACACCCGGGGTCCGTGTGCCCACCCGGACCCGAGGCTTAGAAGATCCACCTCGCCAGGTGAGACTAAGATGCCATGATTTGGGTGTGATCACAGCATCTGAGGTCGGATTTGTTTGTGGGAAGTGACGTCCCGCTGGACTAGTCCTAGATAACTTGCATATGATGAACGGCGCATAAGCAGTCAATTTTTACTAGAAACATCAAAGCCAGTGTTGCTGTGCAGGGATGAGTTAATTTAACATAATGACGGTCGAGATAATGTGCAAGAAGGTCCAATATGTAAAAAAAAAAAAAAACACATTATGATCACACATACGTACCTCTGTGTATTCATCAAAACTGTGCTCCTCGGATAAGAAAGTTTCTACTTTCTCCGCGGCTGAACCATCCACCAGCCAGCTGAAGCTTTCAACTATCAAATAATATAACACAGAATTTATAGTTGTATCTAGACTCATCTTAATGTCGGGCGGAGAAAACTTTCAAAGAGGATTATACAGCTGATCGGACATGGATTTTTGAAAGCGAGTTCTCTGGCTTCATCAGGTCTAAGAAATCAATTTGATAATCTACATTTATATGGTGAAATCTAGAGACAGATCCTCTTTGAAGTGCTTGTTAGACCAATGATATATAGTATTTCTGCATGATAATGTCTGATAGATGAGGATCACACCTCTGGGAACCCCTAACACTGAGTTCAATGGCTTTTGGAAAGGTATCAGGATCAAAGCGTCCACAGGAAGATCACGCTGCAAGCGCCGGCAGGAGATTTCTGATTGTGATTGTTCCATCCCTTTAATACTAGATTTACGTCCAGCTTCCCATATGTTCCATCCCTTTAATACTTACGATTCACGTGCAGCTTACTGTATGTACCATTCTTTTAATTATTCACGGCCAGCTTACCATATGTACCATCCCTTTAATGATTCGCGGCCAGCTTACCATATGTACCATCCTTTTAATGACTCACATCCTGCTTTACTTATGTACCATCCCTTTAATGACTCATGTCCAGCTTACCGTATGTACCATCCCTTTAATGACTCACGTCCAGCTTACCATATGTACCATCCCTTTAATGATTCACGTCCAGCTTACCGTATGTATCATCCTTTTAATGATTCACGTCCCGCTTACCGTAGGTTTGGAAATGCCTGAATGGCTGGTGTAGATTGTGGCTGACGGCCTCCTTCAGCTTCAGCGCGGCAGAATCAAAGATGTAATCAGGGAGTTTGGCCTCGATGATCTGAACCGTGTTACTACCAGAAAGCCACGGCTGCACCGTCTGAATGTTCTGGACAAAGAAGAACGTTCTATAAAGTGACATGAATACTGCAGAAGTCTCTAATATAAACCCCCTGAACATCCACCTATTTTGATATAAATAAATCAAAAACTCCATTCAATTCTCCATATCCTCAGCATAGACATGGAATAAAAGCTGCCATATTGTGTATCCTCAGTGGCCACTAAAGGGAGCTTAAAGGGCATCTGTCACCCCAAAAATTCAGATTTAACCACTTATACATTTAAACCGCACCTGTCAGCAGGATTGAGCTCAGTAAAACACATACATTGTTAGGTGGGTGCCACTACACTGATTAAAATGATACCTTAGTTGATTAAATCCGTCCTGTGGTTCTTGTGTAACCTTTACTTTCAGTTTGGAGATAATGATATGCTCGCGCTCTGGGGCGGCCTGTGGGGGGCGCTCTATCTGGTGCTCTGCTTACATATTCATCTGTATGCTCTTATGACAGCTTACTGTGCCTTCACTGACCTGCCTCCTATTTTACATAATGCATCTAGTAGTGCGGGGCTAGGTAAAATAGGAGGCAGGTCAGTGGACGATCAGTGAGCTGTCATAAGAGCATACACATGAATATGTAAGCAGAGCACCAGATAGAGTGCCCCCACACGCCGCCCTGGAGCATAAGCGTATCATTATTTCCAAACTGAAAGTAAAGATTACACAAGAACCACAGGACGAGTTTCATCAACTAAGGTATCATTTTACTCTGTGTAATGTCGCCCTCCTGACAGTGTATGTGGTTTACTGAGCACACTCCTGCTGACAGGTGCACTTTAATAGGGGACTGGAGTGGAGAGCCATCCCTTCATGGGGGCCCACCGGAGGATTCTCCAGTTCTCCTGTTGGCCAGTCCGAGCCTGTAAAAGTGTTCATGCTATCCAACTCTTCTACTTATAATTCTCATATATTTTTGCAATGAGTATTACAAAGTCAATATACTCGTTATCCTATCCCTGCATGGAGGCCCACCGGAGGATACTGCTGCGGACGCTCATATACTAGGTGACAGCCAATAGCAATTGTAAATCAGCCAGTACAATATTTTTTTTGCTGTGATATTCCAAAATGGTGGCAGCAAATTTCCAATTTTTTTTACTGCAGTTTTTACCTGTGAGCCACACATGTACCTACTATAAAAAGTAAGTTGTCAGCATTGAAAAAAAAATCCTGATACCTGAAGGGTCTTGGACATCCGAGTTAATATAAATAGTACAACTTCTTCTACGTCCTGGAAGCTTGGATAGAAATCCATTTTTTTTAATTCAAATGTAAGTTGCAATTTGAAGATTGGTAAAAATTGCACGTCTATCAGGTCAAATAAACGGACAAAAGTTTCTACAGTTTTCTGCAGAAGGTCTCTCACCTGTGGGGGGAGAAATCAGCAAGTATATATTAGTGTTTATAAGGAGAAAAAATACATGACTACGAGAGTGGTGCAGAAAATAGGGAGACGGACTGGGCCATAAGAGAAGAAAGCTGAGTGACAACATTTACTGTGGGTGGGAAATCCTTAATCCCTTCAGGACCGGATCATTTTTTGTTTTGCATTTTTTCCTTTCCGTCTTCAAAAAGCCATACATTTTTCATTTTTCCATTGATATAGCTGCAAGAGGCTATGTAATGTGCTGTAGCTTAAACCCTTCCCAACATATGACATATTGTTATGTCATGTTCCTGTAGATGTGCAAAATTTGGACCTGGGCCCCCACCAGCATATTGGTCAGATGTATGGGCCCTTGTAGCGTTCCAGATCCGATAATGATGCGCGTGTTCGCCCCTGCCTTGGATGTTTCCCATCGTAGTCCCATCCTATAATAATGTCTCTCATTCTAGGCCCCTTCCTGGTATAATGTTCACCATCCTGCGCCCCTTCCTGTTATAATATCCCCTATCCTGGGCCTCTTCCTGTTATAATATCCACTTTCTGTGTATAATACCCCCCATCCTGAGCCCCTTTCAGCAATAACGTCCCAATCCTGGGCTCCTTCCTGGTATAATGTCCTTGGTCTTGGGCCTCTTACTGTAATAATGTCCCCCATCCTGGCCCCTTCCTGTAACAATGTCCCCCATCCTGGTATAATGTTCCACATCCTATAACAATGTCCCCCATCCTGGTACAATGCCCCCCATCCTAGGCCCAATTCTAGTATAATGACCTCCATCCTTGTGCCCTTCCTGGTGTAATGTCCTTCATCCTGGTCCATGCCATGGTATAATGACCCCCATTCTGGTTTAATGCTCCCTATCCTGGGCCGCTTCCTTGTACAATGCCCCCCCATCCTGAACCCCTGCCTTGTATAATGCTCCCCATCCTAAGCCCCTTCCTTGTAAAATGCTCTCCATCATGCGCCCCTTCCTTGTATAATGCTCCCCATCATGCGCCCCTTCCTTGTATAGTGCTCCCCATCCTGCGCCCCTTCCTTGTGTAATGCTCCCCATCCTGCGCCCCTTCCTTGTATAATGCTCCCCATGTTACGCCCCTTCCTTGTGTAATGCTCCCCATCCTGTGCCCCTTCCTTGTATAGTGCTCCCCATCCTGCGCCCCTTCCTTGTGTAATGCTCCCCATCCTGCGCCCCTTCCTTGTATAATGCTCCCTATGTTACGCCCCTTCCTTGTGTAATGCTCCCCATACAGCGCCCCTTCCCTGTATAATGCTCCCCATCCTGTGCCCCGTCCTTGTATAGTGCTCCCCATCCTGCGCCCCTTCCTTGTGTAATGCTCCCCACCTTGCACCCTTCCTTGTATAATGCTCCCCATCTTACGCCCCTTCCTTGTGTAATGCTCCCCATACTGCGCTCCTTCCTTGTGTAATGCTCCTCATCCTAGGCTACTTCCTTGTATAATGTTCCCCATCCTGGGACCCTTCCTTGTCTAATTTCCCCCATCCTGGGCACCTTCCTTGTATTATGCTCCCCATCCTGGGACCCTTCCTTGTCTAATTCCCCCCATCCTGGGCCCTTTCCTTGTATAATGCTCCCCATCCTGGGCCCCTTCATTATATAATGCGCCCCATCCTGGGCCCCTTCCTTGTCTAATTCTCCCCACCCTAAGCCCCTTCCTTGTATAATGCTCCACATCCTTGGCCCTTTCCTAGTATAATGTTCTGTCGTTCTTTTCCAATACATTAAATAAACAAAAATAAATGATTCTTCTTACCTTCCTCCGCTCCCACGACATGCGGCGCCTTCTTCTGTAGCTGATTTCAGTGTGCCGGTACAGGCAGCGCATGACGTCACTTCCATGCGTCGCTCGTGACTGGCACGCCGACATCAGCTACCGGCCTTTGGCTGGCGGCATGCATTGCAGCTCAGGGACCCGGCATGTTCCTGCGCAGCAATATACTTCAGCCGGATGTGCGTCCTCAGACTGTGGAAGTGCCATAAATATATGAGATGGGAATACCACTCTGACTCTATGTTTGATCCAGAGATACAATAATGAACATGAATCCTTATATATCACGGATCTCGCAGCCGCCTTTAACTGGTTGGACATAAGTGTCGAGACGCAGTTATAAAAGGAATCCAATTTGTCCGCATTAATCAACTGCAGGGCATCTTGATTGGCAAATAGATTGATCACTTTGGGGTACCAAGTGTTCAGCAACTTTTCTTCTGTCTTGGCACAAGCCAAGGATCCGCTGTTCCTCAGGGATTCACATTCTACAGGACCCCTGGACCTGACAAAGATTAAAGCACTTTATCATATTAAACCTGACAGGGCACACCTGTGAAGTGAAGACCATTTCCGGTGACTACCTCTAGAAGCTCATCAAGAGAACGCCAAGAGTGTGCAAAGCAGTCATCAAAGCAAAAGGTGGCTACTTTGAAGAACCTAGAATATAAGACATATTTTCAGTTGTTTCACACTTTTTTGTTAAGTATATAATTCCACATGTGTTAATTCATAGTTTTGATGCCTTCAGTGTGAATGAAACTACAGAAAAATCTTTAAATGAGAAGGTGTGTCCAAACATTTATCCTGGGGATGGGTTATCAATATCAGATCGGTGGGCTCCGACACCCGGCACCGGCTCTACCCATCAGCTGATTGCAGCGCTCAAGTGTAAATAGTGTTAAGATTGAACATCACCGCTCCATTCACTGTACTGTGGGTCCTGCAAGTCAGCTAATATTCATGTAATAGGAGCTGATCTGCAGCACCAGGGAGCGGCCACTACACAGTGACCAGATCAGTGATGTTCAGCTCCTCCACACTGTTTACATCTGACCTCTGCCGAAGCTGCAAACAGCTGAGTAGTGGGGGTGCCACGTGCCGGACCCCCACAAATCTAATATTAATGAGCTAACCAGGGGATAGGCCATCATTATGTTTGTCCTGGAAATTCCCTTTAAGGTCCACCTGCACATACTATGTATATTATATATATATATATATATATATATATATATATATATATATATATATATATATATATATGTATATGGCCAAGAGTAGGAAGGGGTTAATCACAGGCTCATAAAAAAAACAAAAAAACACAAATATTGGTTCTATCTTTTACACATTTGGGGTAGCCCTTAAGAGGGCCGTTGGGTCAAAGAGAGAGAGAAGAGAGAGGGGAGGGAGAGATACCGGGAGATACCAAGAGAGAGAAAAAAAAGAGAGACCCAACCAGTGCAAGGCTAAGCCGGGCAGGCGGCAGCGGCTATTTATACCCACTGCTGATCTCTGATTGGTGGAAAATCTGGGTGTGGCTGCTCTCTGATTGGTGGAAAATCTGTGTGTGGCTGCTCTGTGATTGGTCAGCATTATGACCTCACAGTGGCGATGACTCATACCTCCTGGGTGGTTCTTCTGGACGGTTCTGTTTTCTGACTGGTGGAAATTCTAATCAGCATTATGACCTCACAGTGGCCGTGACTCATGTTTCATGGACTGTTCTATCTGGGTGACCTGAAACATGCTGATCACTGATTGGTGGAAATTCATGCCATCTTCATGACATCACAATCAGCATGTTATTACTGCTGAGATGTTCAGTTTTTTCCGAAATTTCCTACGTTTTGTCCTAATTTATTAGCACATATATACCACTCATTCCTACAATAAAAGGATCAGGAAACCACTCTGAAATCAATATCCTACAATTTACCCCAACAGCAAAAAAACAACTATACACAAAATACCAAAAGATATATCAGATTATTAATGAGCAAATAAAAGACACTATCACATAAAAATAATTTTTAGAAAGGTGTAGAAAAAATGCTGTAAAGTAAGAACGCTTCAAAAATAGAAATGTTAATGATTTATTTAATCAATTAACAAAATACAAGCGAATGAACAAACGAAAAATCTAGATACAATCAATATTTGGTGTGACCAACTTTTCACTTTAAAACAGCATCAATTCTTTTAGGTACACCTGCACAAAGTCAGGGATTTTTTAATAATACAGTCAGGTGTCTGGTCATACACCATGGCAAGACTGAGCAAGAATACACAAGGAAGTTATACTACATCAGCAAGGTCTCTAAGGCACAAATTTCAAAGCAGATTGAGGGTTCAAGATGTGTCATTCAAGCACTTATGAAGAAGCACAAGAAAATGTGCAACGTTGAGGTCAGTAGATGCAGTGGTCGGCCAAGGAAACTTAGTGCAGCAGATGTATGACACATTATGGTTACTTTCCTTCAAAAGCGGAAGATGTCCAGCAGTGCCATCAGCTCAGAACTGGCAGCAACCAGTGGGACTCAGCTTCACTCATCTACTGTTCAGTGAAGACTGGCCAGAAGTGGTCTTCATAGCAGAATTGTGGCGAAAAAGCCATATCTTCCACATCAAAACAAGGCCAAGTGACTCAACTATGCATTAAAACAGAGGAACCAGGGTGTAGAAAATTGGCAGGATGTGCTCTGGACGGTTGAGTTAAAATATGAAAAATGTTGTTATTACAGAAGAGATTTTGTTCACTGAAGGGCTGGAGAGCAGTACAATAATGAGTGTCTGTGGGCAATAGTGATGCATAAGCACGGTGGAGGGTCCGGTAAGTTTGGGGCTGCATTTCAGCAAATGGAGGTGGAAATTGGGTCAGAATTATTGGTCCCCTCAATGCTGAGATATAGAGGCAGATACTTATCCATTATGCAATATCATCAGGGAGGTGTCTGATTGGATCCAAATGTTTTCTTCAGCAGAACAACAACCCCAAACGTACAGCCAATGTCATTAAGAATTATCTTCAATGTAAAGAACAAGGAGTCCTGGAAATAATCTGGTCCCAACCAGTGGAGTAACTAGAGTCTGATAGGCCCCCACCTGCATGTTGGTCAGATGTATGGGCCCTTGTAGCGTTCTGGATCCTATAAAGATATATGTGTTCTCTCCCTATGTAGTAATGTCCCCCATCCTGGCTCCTTCTTGTAATAATCTCCCACATGCTGGGCCTTATGCTATAACCTTTTCCCCCACCTGTGCCCCTGTCTGGTAATGTCCCCATTCTGGCATCATTTCCTTCATTCTGGTTTAATGTCCCCATCCTGGTATGGTGTCCCCATTCTGATAAAATGTCCCCATTTTGGTATAATGTCTCTAACCTGGTATAATATCCCCCATGATGGTGTAATGCTCCCAATTCTGCTATAATGTCCCCAAAGCTGGTATAATGCCCCACATCCTGGTATAGTATCTCCAGTTCTGGCATAATGTCCCCCATGCTGCTATAATATCCCCCATACTGGTATAATATCATCATTGTGATATAAGGTTCCCCATCCTGGTATAACATCATCATTGTGATATGTAGCACCCTGAGGATTCGGCTGCTACAGGGGTATTGCACCTCAACCCAGAGGTGTGATATTCCACTCCCGGGTAAGGATGGAGTGTGGAACTGAGCTCGGTAGGCTGCATGCACTACACACATCCCATTTCCGAGGAACTCCCACTTAGAAATGTGCAGGTACGACCGAGTCTGTTCCTGGCTGGAGTGGGAGGGGGGTGGTACATCCCAAGTAGTGTAGGGGCAGATAGGGGGAGCAGCCTGGGTAAAGATAGGAGCTCATTGGGTGCTGGTCACCTGAGCTCACACATAGAGGGTGTATATAAGGTGGGCACCAACTAAGATCAGGGTCAGATGCAGAGAAAGTCAGCGAGCAGAGGAGAAGAGAGACCCAGAGTGAGAGAGGAGAAGAGGGAGAGACCCAGAGGGGGAAGCAGAAAAGAGGACTCCAAGAACCCAAATTAAATCCCCGGGTGAAGAGTCGGCACAGGGTACCGGATCCCAAACTGGCGGGGGCAGAAAACACACCCTAGCCAGAGACCGGAGGCCGTGGGCAGCATCTGCCACGGCCACCCATCACATCCACCCCGAAGGCACACCACATGAAGGGTCAGGGAACCCAAGGCCAAGGGTGTCCCAACAGAAGGCCCGAGGGAGCTGGACCTAGGTGGATCACTGGTGGGGACGGCCAGAGAACGGGACAGAAGGAGAGCTCAGGGCCACGCTCCGGACTTGTTTGGGGGTTGGCTGGATCCAGGACCTGGTGGACGCAGCACGGCTCGGGTGGTCACTCGAAGCTGGAGTGACCAGTACAACATCTGCAGTAAGTAAACACCCTTAACTGCACAACCCGACTCTGTCTTCATTGCCGTCTGCACTGCACCACCACAACCCCCATCCTCTGCACCTGTCCCCCCTGAGGCTATACCCCTCCCGTTGGGGGTTATCCCACCAAGCTGCGCACCCACCATCAGCCTCAGCGGACCCTGCTGCAGCGGCGGCCACAGTGACCGCATCACAACGGGTGGCGTAGTCGACACAAAAGAACTCTTAATAACATCTGTAGGACTGCCACATAACACTGAGCTTGACGCCCTGGGCACGGGCCGGGTCACAGCCGCTCGGAGACTACAACCCCCCATCTGATCCGGTGCCGGGTATTCCCCTCAAAAAGGAATATGTCCCAGGGGGCGCGTCAGATATAATGTCCCCATTCTGATATAGTGTCACCCCTCCAGGTATGGTGAACCTCATTCTGGTATAGTGTCCCTTATTCTGGTATAATGTCCCCAATTCTGGTATAATTTCCCCATTCTGATATAATGTCCCCATTCTGATTTAATGTCCCCGTTCCTGGTATATTGTCCCCATTCTGATATATTGTCCCCATTCTGATATAGTGTCCTTCATCTTGGTAAAACGTCCCCATACTAGTATAGTGTCCCCATTCTGGTATAATGTCCCCATCCTGGTATAATGACCATCATACTGGTTTAATGTCCCTCGCCCTGGTTTAATGTCCCCCATCCTGGTACAATGCACTCCATTCTGTAACAGTGTCTCACATTCTGGCATAATGACCTAATTCTGATATAATGTCCCCATTCTGGTATAATGTACCCATTCTGGCATAATGTCCCCCATCCTGGTATGGTATCTACTGAGCTGCCATCCTGGGGATGGGTTATCAATATCAGATCGGTGGGCTCCGAAACGCGGCACTGGCTCTACCCATCAGTTGTTTGCAACGCTCAGATGTAAATAGTTTGAAGATCTGAACATCACTGCTCCATTCACTGTACTGTGGGTCCTGCAAGTCAGCAAATATTCACGTAATAGGAGCTGATCTGCAGCACCAGGTAGCAGCCACTACACAGTGACCAGAGCTGTGATGTTCAGCTCCTCAACAATGTTTACATCTGACCTCTGCCAGAGTTTCAAACAACTGAGTAGTGGAGGTGCCACGTGCCAGACCCCCACAAATCTGATATTAATGAGCTAACCAGGGGATAGGCCATCAATATGTTTGTCCTGGAAATTCCCTTTAAGGCCCACCTGCACATACTATGTATATAATATATATATATATGGCAAAGAGTGGGAAAGGGTTAATCACAGGCTCATAAAACGGACAAACAACACAAATATTGGTTCTATCTTTTACACATTTGGGGTAGCCCTTAAGAGGGCCGTTGGGTCAAAAAGAGAGAGAGAGAGAAGGGAGGGAGAGATACCGGGAGATACCAAGAGAGAGAAAAAAAGAGAGACCCAACCAGTGCAAGGCTAAGCCGGGCAGGCGGCAGCGGCTATTTATACCCACTGCTGACCTCTGATTGGTGGAAAATCTGGGTGTGGCTGCTCTCTGATTGGTGGAAAATCTGTGTCTGGCTGCTCTGTGATTGGTCAGCATTATGACCTCACAGTGGCGATGACTCATACCTCCTGGGTGGTTCTTCTGGGCGGTTCTGTTTTCTGACTGGTGGAAATTCTAATCAGCATTATGACCTCACAGTGGCCGTGACTCATGTTTCATGGACTGTTCTATCTGGGTGACCTGAAACATGCTGATCTCTGATTGGTGGAAATTCAAGTCATCTTCATGACATCACAATCAGCATGTTATTACTGCTGAGATGTTCAGTTTCTTCCTAAATTTCCTACGTTTTGTCCTAATTTATTAGCACATATATACCACTCATTCCTACAATCAAAGGATCAGGAAACCACTCTGAAATCAATATCCTACAATTTACCCCAACAGCAAAAAAACAACTATACACAAAATACCAAAAGATATATCAGATTATTAATGAGCAAATAAAAGACACAATCACATAAAAATAATTTTTAGAAAGGTGTAGAAAAAATGCTGTAAAGTAAGAATGCTTCAAAAATAGAAATGTTAATGATTTATTTAATCAATTAACAAAATACAAGCGAATGAACAAACGAAAAATCTAGATCCAATCAATATTTGGTGTGACCAACTTTTCACTTTAAAACAGCATCAATTCTTCTAGGTACACCTGCGCAAAGTCAGGGATTTTGTAATAATACAGTCAGGTATCTGATCATACACCATGGCAAGAACGAGCAAGAATACACAAGGAAGTTATACTACATCAGCAAGGTCTCTAAGGCACAAATTGCAAAGCAGATTGAGGGTTCAAGATGTGTCATTCAAGCACTTATGAAGAAGCACAAGCAAATGTGCAACGTTGAGGTCAGTAGATGCAGTGGTCGGCCAAGGAAACTTAGTGCAGCAGATGTATGACACATTATGGTTACTTTCCTTCAAAAGCGGAAGATGTCCAGCAGTGCCATCAGCTCAGAACTGGCATCAACCAGTGGGACTCAGCTTCACTCATCTACTGTTCAGAGAAGACTGGCCAGAAGTGGTCTTCATAGCAGTATTGTGGCGAAAACGCCATATCTTCCACATCAAAACAAGGCCAAGTGACTCAACTATGCATTAAAACAGAGGAACCAGGGTGTAGAAAATTGGCAGGATGTGCTCTGGACGGTTGAGTCAAAATATGAAAAATGTTGTTATTACAGAAGAGATTTTGTTCACTGAAGGGCTGGAGAGCAGTACAATAATGAGTGTCTGTGGGCAATAGTGATGCATAAGCACGGTGGAGGGTCCGTTAAGTTTGGGGCTGCATTTCAGCAAATGGAGGTGGAAATTGGGTCAGAATTATTGGTCCCCTCAATGCTGAGATATAGAGGCAGATACTTATCCATCATGCAATATCATCAGGGAGGTGTCTGATTGGATCCAAATGTTTTCTTCAGCAGAACAACAACCCCAAACGTACAGCCAATGTCATTAAGAATTATCTTCAATGTAAAGAACAAGGAGTCCTGGAAATGATCTGGTCCCAACCAGTGGAGTAACTAGAGTCTGATAGGCCCCCACCTGCATGTTGGTCAGATGTATGGGCCCTTGTAGCGTTCTGGATCCTATAAAGATATATGTGTTCTCTCCCTATGTAGCAATGTCCCCCATCCTGGCTCCTTCTTGTAATAATCTCCCACATGCTGGGCCTTATGCTATAACATTTTCCCCCACCAGTGCCCCTGTCTGGTAATGTCCCCAATCTGGCATCATTTCCTTCATTCTGGTTTAATGTCCCCATCTTGGTATAGTGTCCCCATTCTGATAAAATGTCCCCATTTTGGTATAATGTCTCTAACCTTGTATAATATCCCCCATGCTGGTGAAATGCTTCCAATTCTGCTATAATGTCCCCAAAGCTGGTATAATGCCCCACATCCTGGTATAGTATCTCCAGTTCTGGCATAATGTCCCCCATGCTGCTGTAATATCCCCCATACTGGTATAATATCATCATTGTGATATAATGTCCCCCATCCTGGTATAACATCATCATTGTGATATAATGTCCCCATTCTGATATAGTGTCACCCATCCGGGTATGGTGTACCCCATTCTGGTATAGTGTCCCTTATTCTGGTATAATGTCCCCAATTCTGGTATAATTTCCCCATTCTGATATAATGTCCCTATTCTGAATTAATGTCCCCCTTCCTGGTATATTGTCCCCATTCTGATATATTGTCCCCATTGTGATATAGTGTCCTTCATCTTGGTAAAATGTCCCCATACTAGTATAGTGTTCCCATTCTGGTATAATGTCCCCATCCTGGTATAATGTCCCCCCATCCTGGTTTAATGACCATCAAACTGGTTTAATGTCCCTCGCCCTGGTTTAATGTCCCCCATCCTGCTACAATGCACTCCATTCTGTTACAGTGTCTCACATTCTGACATAATGACCTAATTCTGATATAATGTCCCCATTCTGGTATAATGTACCCATTCTGGCATAATGTCCCCCATCCTGGTATGGTATCTACTGAGCTGCCATCCTGGGGATGGGTTATCAATATCAGATCGGTGGGCTCCGACACGCGGCACTGGCTCTACCCATCAGTTGTTTGCAATGCTCAGATGTAAATAGTTTGAAGATCTGAACATCACTGCTCCATTCACTGTACTGTGGGTCCTGCAAGTCAGCTAATATTCATATAATAGGAGCTGATCTGCAGCACCAGGTAGCAGCCACTACACAGTGACCAGAGCTGTGATGTTCAGCTCCTCAACAATGTTTACATCTGACCTCTGCCAGAGTTTCAAACAACTGAGTAGTGGAGGTGCCACGTGCCGGACCCCCACAAATCTGATATTAATGAGCTAACCACGGGATAGGCCATCAATATGTTTATCCTGGAAATTCCCTTTAAGGCCCACCTGCACATACTATGAGTATAATATATATATATATGGCAAAGAGTGGGAAGGGGTTAATCACAGGCTCATAAAACGGACAAACAACAAAAATATTGGTTCTATCTTTTACACATTTGGGGTAGCCCTTAAGAGGGCCGTTGGGTCAAAGAGAGAGAGAGAGAGAAGAGAGAGGGGAGGGAGAGATACCGGGAGATACCAAGAGAGAGAAAAAAAGAGAGACCCAACCAGTGCAAGGCTAAGCCGGGCAGGCGGCAGCGGCTATTTATACCCACTGCTGATCTCTGATTGCTGGAAAATCTGGGTGTGGCTGTTCTCTGATTGGTGGAAAATCTGGGTGTGGCTGCTCTGTGATTGGTCAGCATCATGACCTCACAGTGGCGATGTCTCATATCTCCTGGGTGGTTCTTCTGGGCGGTTCTGTTTTCTGACTGGTGGAAATTCTAATCAGCATTATGACCTCACAGTGGCCGTGACTCATGTTTCATGTACAGTTCTATCTGGGTGACCTGAAACATGCTGATCTCTGATTGGTGGAAATTCATGTCATCTTCATGACATCACAATCAGCATGTTATTACTGCTGAGATGTTCAGTTTCTTCCTAAATTTCATACGTTTTGTCCTAATTTATTAGCACATATATACCACTCATTCCTACAATCAAAGGATCAGGAAAACACTCTGAAATCAATATCCTACAATTTACCCCAACAGCAAAAAAACAACTATACACAAAATACCAAAAGATATATCAGATTATTAATGAGCAAATAAAAGACACTATCGCATAAAAATAATTTTTAGAAAGGTGTAGAAAAAATGCTGTAAAGTAAGAACGCTTCAAAAATAGAAATGTTAATGATTTATTTAATCAATTAACAAAATACAAGTGTATGAACAAACGAAAAATCTAGATCCAATCAATATTTGGTGTGACCAACTTTTCACTTTAAAACAGCATCAATTCTTCTAGGCAACCTGCGCAAAGTCAGGGATTTTGTAATAATACAGTCAGGTGTCTGGTCATACACCATGGCAAGACGGAGCAAGCATACACAAGGAAGTTATACTACATCAGCAAGGTCTCTAAGGCACAAATTTCAAAGCAGATTGAGGGTTCAAGATGTGTCATTCAAGCACTTATGAAGAAGCACAAGAAAATGTGCAACGTTGAGGTCAGTAGATGCAGTGGTCGGCCAAGGAAACTTAGTGCAGCAGATGTATGACACATTATGGTTACTTTCCTTCAAAAGCGGAAGATGTCCAGCAGTGCCATCAGCTCAGAACTGGCAGCAACCAGTGGGACTCAGCTTCACTCATCTACTGTTCAGAGAAGACTGGCCAGAAGTGGTCTTCATAGCAGAATTGTGGCGAAAAAGCCATATCTTCCACATCAAAACAAGGCCAAGTGACTCAACTATGCATTAAAACAGAGGAACCAGGGTGTAGAAAATTGGCAGGATGTGCTCTGGACGGTTGAGTCAAAATATGAAAAATGTTGTTATTACAGAAGAGATTTTGTTCACTGAAGGGCTGGAGAGCAGTACAATAATGAGTGTCTGTGGGCAATAGTGATGCATAAGCACGGTGGAGGGTCCGGTAAGTTTGGGGCTGCATTTCAGCAAATGGAGGTGGAAATTGGGTCAGAATTATTGGTTCCCTCAATGCTGAGATACAGAGGCAGATACTTATTCATCTTGCAATATCATCAGGGAGGAGTCTGATTGGATCCAAATGTTTTCTTCAGCAGAACAACAACCCCAAACGTACAGCCAATGTCATTAAGAATTATCTTCAATGTAAAGAACAAGGAGTCCTGGAAATGATCTGGTCCCAACCAGTGGAGTAACTAGAGTCTGATAGGGCCCCACCTGCATGTTGGTCAGATGTATGGGCCCTTGTAGCGTTCTGGATCCTATAAAGATACAGTATATGTGTTCTCTCCCTATGTAGTAATGTCCCCCATCCTGGCTCCTTCTTGTAATAATCTCCCACATGCTGGGCCTTATGCTATAACATTTTCCCCCACCTGTGCCCCTGTCTGGTAATGTCCCCATTCTGGCATCATTTCCTTCATTCTGGTTTAATGTCCCCATCCTGGTATAGTGTCCCCATTCTGATAAAATGTCCCCATTTTGGTATAATGTCTCTAACCTGGTATAATATCCCCCATGATGGTGTAATGCTCCCAATTCTGCTATAATGTCCCCAAAGCTGGTATAATGCCCCACATCCTGGTATAGTATCTCCAGTTCTGGCATAATGTCCCCCATGCTGCTATAATATCCCCCATACTGGTATAATATCATCATTGTGATATAATGTTCTCCATCCTGGTATAACATCATCATTGTGATATAATGTCCCCATTCTGATATAGTGTCACCCCTCCGGGTATGGTGAACCTCATTCTGGTATAGTGGCCCTTATTCTGGTATAATGTCCAAAATTCTGGTATAATTTCCCCATTCTGATATAATGTCCCCATTCTGATTTAATGTCCCCGTTCCTGGTATATTGTCCCCATTCTGATATATTGTCCCCATTCTGATATAGTGTCCTTCATCTTGGTAAAACGTTCCCATACTAGTATAGTGTCCCCATTCTGGTATAATGTCCCCATCCTGGTATAATCACCATCATACTGGTTTAATGTCCCTCGCCCTGGTTTAATGTCCCCCATCCTGGTACAATGCACTCCATTCTGTTACAGTGTCTCACATTCTGGCATAATGACCTAATTCTGATATAATGTCCCCATTCTGGTATAATGTACCGATTCTGGCATAATATCCCCCATCCTGGTATGGTATCTACTGAGCTGCCATCCTGGGGATGGGTTATCAATATCAGATCGGTGGGCTCCGACACGCGGCACTGGCTCTACCCATCAGTTGTTTGCAACGCTCAGATGTAAATAGTTTGAAGATCTGAACATCACTGCTCAATTCACTGTACTGTGGGTCCTGCAAGTCAGCAAATATTCACGTAATAGGAGCTGATCTGCAGCACCAGGTAGCAGCCACTACACAGTGACCAGAACTGTGATGTTCAGCTCCTCAACAATGTTTACATCAGACCTCTGCCAGAGTTTCAAACAACTGAGTAGTGGAGGTGCCACGTGCCGGACCCCCACAAATCTAATATTAATGAGCTAACCAGGGGATAGGCCATCAATATATTTGTCCTGGAAATTCCCTTTAAGGCCCACCTGCACATACTATGTATATAATATATATATATATGGCAAAGAGTGGGAAAGGGTTAATCACAGGCTCATAAAACGGACAAACAACACAAATATTGGTTCTATCTTTTACACATTTGGGGTAGCCCTTAAGAGGGCCGTTGGGTGAAAAAGAGAGAGAGAGAGAAGAGAGAAGGGAGGGAGAGATACCGGGAGATACCAAGAGAGAGAAAAAAAGAGAGACCCAACCAGTGCAAGGCTAAGCCGGGCAGGCGGCAGCGGCTATTTATACCCACTGCTGACCTCTGATTGGTGGAAAATCTGGGTGTGGCTGCTCTCTGATTGGTGGAAAATCTGTGTGTGGCTGCTCTGTGATTGGTCAGCATTATGACCTCACAGTGGCGATGACTCATACCTCCTGGGTGGTTCTTCTGGGTGGCTCTGTTTTCTGACTGGTGGAAATTCTAATCAGCATTATGACCTCACAGTGGCCGCGACTCATGTTTCATGAACTGTTCTATCTGGGTGACCTGAAACATGCTGATCTCTGATTGGTGGAAATTCAAGTCATCTTCATGACATCACAATCAGCATGTTATTACTGCTGAGATGTTCAGTTTTTTCCTAAATTTCCTATGTTTTGTCCTAATTTATTAGCACATATATACCACTCATTCCTACAATCAAAGGATCAGGAAACCACTCTGAAATCAATATCCTACAATTTACCCGAACAGCAAAAAAACAACTATACACAAAATACCAAAAGATATATCAGATTATTAATGAGCAAATAAAAGACACAATCACATAAAAATAATTTTTAGAAAGGTGTAGAAAAAATGCTGTGAAGTAAGAACGCTTCAAATATAGAAATGTTAATAATTTATTTAATCAATTAACAAAATACAAAGTGAATGAACAAACGAAAAATCTAGATCCAATTAATATTTGGTGTGACCAACTTTTCACTTTAAAACAGCATCAATTATTCCAGGTACACCTGCGCAAAGTCAGGGATTTTGTAATAATACAGTCAGGTGTCTGGTCATACACCATAGCAAGACTGAGCAAGAATACACAAGGAAGTTATACTACATCAGCAAGGTCTCTAAGGCACACATTTCAAAGCAGATTGAGGGGTCAAGATGTGTCATTCAAGCACTTATGAAGAAGCACAAGAAATTGTGCAACGTTGAGGTCAGTAGGTGCAGTGGTCGGCCAAGGAAACTTAGTGCAGCAGATGTATGACACATTATGGTTACTTTCCTTCAAAAGCGGAAGATGTCCAGCAGTGCCATCAGCTCAGAACTGGCAGCAACCAGTGGGACTCAGCTTCACTCATCTACTGTTCAGAGAAGACTGGCCAGAAGTTCTCTTCATAGCAGAATTGTGGTGAAAAAGCCATATCTTCCACATCAAAACAAGGCCAAGTGACTCAACTATGCATTAAAACAGAGGAACCAGGGTGTAGAAAATTGGCAGGATGTGCTCTGGACGGTTGAGTCAAAATATGAAAAATGTTATTACAGAAGAGATTTTGTTCACTAAAGGACTGGAGAGCAGTACAATAATGAGTGTCTGTGGGCAATAGTGATCCATAAGCACGGTGGAGGGTCCTGTAAGTTTGGGGCTGCATTTCAGCAAATGGAAGTGGGAATTGGGTTAGAATTATTGGTTCCCTCAATGCTGAGATATAGAGGCAGATACTTATCCATCATGCAATATCATCAGGGAGGTGTCTGATTGGATCCAAATGTTTTCTTCAGCAGAACAACAACCCCAAACGTACACCCAATGTCATTAAGAATTATCTTCAATGTAAAGAACAAGGAGTCCTGGAAATGATATGGTCCCACCCAGTGGAGTAACTAGAGTCTGATAGGCCCCCACCTGCATGTTGGTCAGATGTATGGGCCCTTGTAGCGTTCTGGATCCTATAAAGATACAGTATATGTGTTCTCTCCCTATGTAGCAATGTCCCCCATCCTGGCTCCTTCTTGTAATAATCTCCCACATGCTGGGCCTTATGCTATAACATTTTCCCCCACCTGTGCCCCTGTCTGGTAATGTCCCCATTCTGGCATCATTTCCTTCATTCTGGTTTAATATCCCCATCCTGGTATAGTGTCCCCATTCTGATATAATGTCCCAATTTTGGTATAATGTCTCTAACTTGGTATAATATCCCCATGCTGGTGTAATGCTCCCAATTCTGCTATATTGTCCCCAAAGCTGGTATAATGCCCCACATCCTGGTATAGTATCTCCAGTTCTGGCATTATGTCCCCCATGTTGCTATAATATACCCCATACTGGTATAATATCATCGTTGTGATATAATGTCCCCCATCCTGGTATAACCTCGTCATTGTGATATAATGTCCCCATTCTGATATAGTGTCACCCATCCGGGTATGGTGTACCCCATTCTGGTATAGTGTCCCTTATTCTGGTATAATGTCCCCAATTCTGGTATAATTTCCCCATTCTGATATAATGTCCCCATTCTGATTTAATGTCCCCCTTCCTGGTATGTTGTCCCCCTTCCGATATATTGTCCCCATTCTGATATAGTGTCCTTCATCTTGGTAAAATGTCCCCATACTAGAATAGTGTCCCCATTCTGGTATAATGTCCCCATCCTGGTATAATGCCCCCCATCCTGGTTTAATGACCATCATACTGGTTTAATGTCCCTCGCCCTGGTTTAATGTCCCCCATCCTGGTACAATGCACTCCATTCTGTTACAGTGTCTCACATTCTGGCATAATGACCTAATTCTGATACAATGTCCCCATTCTGGTATAATGTACCCATTCTGGCATAATGTCCCCCATCCTGGTATGGTATCTACTGAGCTGCCATCCTGGGGATGGGTTATCAATATCAGATCGGTGGGCTCAGACACGCGGCACTGGCTCTACCCATCACTTGTTTGCAACGCTCAGATGTAAATAGTTTGAAGATCTGAACATCACTGCTCCATTCACTGTACTGTGGGTCCTGCAAGTCATCTAATATTCATGTAATAGGAGCTGATCTGCAGCACCAGGTAGCAGCCACTACACAGTGACCAGAGCTGTGATGTTCAGCTCCACAACAATGTTTACATCTGACCTCTGCCAGAGTTTCAAACAACTGAGTAGTTGAGGTGCCACGTGCCGTACCCCCACAAATCTGATATTAATGAGCTAACCAGGGGATAGGCCATCAATATGTTTGTCCTGGAAATTCCCTTTAAGGCCCACCTGCACATGCTACGTATATAATCTGTGTATATGGCAAAGAGTGGGAAGGGGTTAATCACAGGCTCATAAAACGGACAAACAACACAAATATTGGTTCTATCTTTTACACATTTGGGGTAGCCCTTAAGAGGGCCGTTGGGTCAAAGAGAGAGAGAGAGAGAGAAGAGAGAGGGGAGGGAGAGATACCGGGAGATACCAAGAGAGAGAAAAAAAGAGAGACCCAACCAGTGCAAGGCTAAGCCGGGCAGGTGGTAGCGGCTATTTATACCCACTGCTGATCTCTGATTGGTGGAAAATCTGGGTGTGGCTGCTCTCTGATTGGTGGAAAATCTGGGTGTGGCTGCTCTGTGATTGGTCAGCAATATGACCTCACAGTGGCGATGACTCATACCTCCTGGGTGGTTCTTCTGGGCGGTTCTGTTTTCTGACTGGTGGAAATTCTAATCAGCATTATGACCTCACAGTGGCCGTGACTCATGCTTCATGGACTGTTCTATCTGGGTGACCTGAAACATGCTGATCTCCGATTGGTGGAAATTCAAGTCATCTTCATGACATCACAATCAGCATGTTATTACTGCTGAGATGTTCAGTTTTTTCCTAAATTTCCTATGTTTTGTCCTAATTTATTAGCACATACAGTACAGACCAAAAGTTTGGACACATCTTCTCATTTAATGATTTTTCTGTATTTTCATGACTATGAAAATTGTACATTCACACTGAAGGCATCAAAAGTATGAATTAACACATGTGGAATTAGATACTTAACAGAAAAGTGTGAAACAACTGAACATATGTCTTATATTCTAGGTTCTTCAAAGTAGCCACCTTTTGCTTTGATGACTGTTTTGCACACTCTTGGCCTTCTCTTGATGAGCTTCAAGAGGCAGTCACCGGAAATGGTCTTCCAACAATCTTGAAGGAGTTCCCAGATATGCTTAGCATTTGTTGGCCCTTTTGCCTTCACTCTGCAGTCCAGCTCATCCCAAACCATCTCGATTGGGTTCAGTTCTGGTGACTGTGGAGGCCAGGTCATCTGGCGTATCACCCCATCACTCTCCTTCTTGGTCAAATAGCCCTTACACAGCCTGGAGGTGTGTTTGCGGTAATTGTCCTGTTGAAAAATAAATGATGGTCCAACTAAACGCAAACCGGATGGAATAGCATGCTGCTGCAAGATGCTGTGGTAGCCATGCTGGTTCAGTATGCCTTCAATTTTTAATAAATACCCAACAGTGTCACCAGCAAAGCACCCCCACACCATCACACCTCCTCCTCCATGCTTCAAGGTGGGAACCAGGCATGTAGAGTCCATCCGTTCATTTTTTCTGCGTCGCACAAAGACACGGTGGTTGCAACTAAAGATCTCAAATTTGTATTCGTCAGACCAAAGCACAGATTTCCACTGGTCTAATGTCCATTCCTTGTGTTCTTTAGCCCAAACAAGTCTCTTCTGCTTGTTGCCTGTCCTTAGCAGTGGTTTCCTAGCAGCTATTTTACCATGAAGGCCTGCTGCACTAAGTCTCCTCTTAACAGTTGTTGAAGAGATGTGTCTGCTGCTAGAACTCTGTGTGGCGTTGAATTGGTCTCTCATCTGAGCTGCTGTTAACCTGCGATTTCTGAGGCTGGTGACACGGATAAACTTATCCTCAGAAGCAGAGATGACACTTGGTCTTCCTTTTCTGGTGCGGTCCTCATGTGAGCCAGTTTCTTTGTAGCGCTTGATGGTTTTTGCAACTGAACTTGGGGACACATTCAAAGTTTTCCCAATTTTTCGCACTGACTGACCTTTATTTCTTAAAGTAAAGATGGCCACTCATTTTTCTTTACTTAGCTGCTTTTTTCTTGCCATAATACAAATTCTAACAGTCTATTCAGTAGGACTATCAGCTGTGTATCCACCAGACTTCTGCACAACACAACTGATGGTCCCAACCCCATTTATAAGGCAAGAAATCCCACTTATTAAACCTGACAGGGCACACCTGTGAAGTGAAAACCATTTCTGGTGTCTACCTCTTGAAGCTCATCAAGAGAATGCCAAGAGTGTGCAAAGCAGTCATCAAAGCAAAGGGTGGCTACTTTGAAGAACCTAGAATATAAGACATATTTTCAGTTGTTTCACACTTTTTTGTTATGTATATAATTCCACATGTGTTAATTCATAGTTTTGATGCCTTCAGTGTGAATGTACAATTTTCATACTCATGAAAATACAGAAAAATCTTTAAATGAGAAGGTGTGTCCAAACTTTTGGTCTGTACTGTATATACCACTCATTCCTACAATCAAAGGATCAGGAAACCACTTTGAAATCAATATCCTACAATTTGCCCCAACAGCAAAAAAACAACTATACACAAAATACCAAAAGATATATCAGATTATTAATGAGCAAATAAAAGACACTATCACATAAAAATAATTTTTAGAAAGGTGTAGAAAAAATGCTGTAAAGTAAGAACGCTTCAAAAATAGAAATGTTAATGATTTATTTAATCAATTAACAAAATACAAAGTGAATGAACAAACGAAAAATCTAGATCCAATTAATATTTGGTGTGACCAACTTTTCACTTTAAAACAGCATCAATTATTCCAGGTACACCTGCGCAAAGTCAGGGATTTTGTAATAATACAGTCAGGTGTCTGGTCATACACCATGGCAAGACTGAGCAAGAATACACAAGGAAGTTATACTACATCAGCAAGGTCTCTAAGGCACAAATTTCAAAGCAGATTGAGGGTTCAAGATGTGTCATTCAAGCACTTATGAAGAAGCACAAGAAATTGTGCAACGTTGAGGTCAGTAGATGCAGTGGTCGGCCATGGAAACTTAGTGCAGCAGATGTATGACACATTATGGTTACTTTCTGTAGCGCCGGCGTCCCTGCCCTCTGCTAGGCAGGGACGCTGTTCCCCTCACCTCTCTGCTCCGTGGCCGGCGTCCTCCTCCCGCTCTGCTGGCAGTGCGCGCTCCTTCCCGGCCACTGTGCTTAGGGGGCGCGCGCGCGCTCTCCCTCCCTCTTAAAGGGGCCGCGCGCGCCGTCCTAAGGAGTCCCCGGCCAATGGCCGGAGGACTTCACCATATATTAGGCACCTCCTCCAAAATGGAGGTGCCCGAGCAATGTTGTTGCACTGTTCACTACTCTGCTTCAGCCCTCAGGTCCCGTTGCCAGTTACCTGCCAGATACCTGCCAGATTCCTGCCAGCTTGCTGTCTTATTCCTGCCTGATATTCTGCTACCTGCCTGCTAGTCTGAGGTCCGACGGTCTGCCTTACTACTCCTGTCAGTCTGTCTAAGGACCAGCTTGCCCGCTCACCTGGGAGCGCACATCAACTACCTGCCTGCTTGCCTGAGGTCCGACGGTCTGCCTTCCAACTCTTGTCAGTCTGTCTATGGACCAGCTTGCCCGCTCACCTGGGAGCGCACATCTGCTACCTGCCTGCTAGCCTACCTGGAGGCTCTGCCGTCACGTGCTGTGACCACCTGCCTGTCCAGTGACTCCTGCCCGCTCACCTGGGAGCGCTCATCTGCTGCCTGTCTGCTAGCCTACCTGGAGGCTCTGCCGTCACGTGCTGTGACCACCCGCCTGTCCAGAGACTTCTGCCCGCTCACCTGGGAGCGCTCATCTGCCGCCTGTCTGTTGGTCTTCCTGGAGGCTCCGCCGTCACATGCTGTGACCACCCGTTTATCCAGAGACTCTCGCCTGCTCACCTGGGAGCTCACATCTACCATCAGCCGCCACAGGTCGTACCAACCCTTTACCCAGAGACTGCCCCGGTCACTTGCCGTGACCATCTGCCCGTTCACCCAGAGACTGCCCCGGTCACTTGCCGTGACCATCTGCCCGTTCACCCAGAGACTGCCCCGGTCACTTGCCGTGACCATCTGCCCGTTCATCCAGAGACTGCCCCGGTCACTTGCCGTGACCTCCTGCCCGTTCTTCTAGAGACTGTCCCGGTCACCTGCTGTGACTGCCTGCCTGGTCGCCACCCGCTCCCTTACAAGGACCGCCCCCTTGTATAGTAGCTCAGAGGTTCCGCCTCCCAGACCCGTTACAGTTTGCTCGGGCCATGGAACCCAGTGGCACCCAAGCTCCCTCGCTCTCGGACCTGTGTCATGAACTGTCCCGTCAGAGGTCCCAACTGGAGTCCATCCTGGGTCACCTGCGGAATGTCAATTCTCGCCTGGACACTCTGACTGCTCCGCCAGCAACCTCCGCCAGTGCCATGACTCGCAATCCGGCAGCTCCGCTGTCCACTAATACCATGGTATCCTACCCCGGACCCCGGCTTTCTGCACCTCCTCGCTTCGGAGGCGACTCCGCCCAGGCTCGGGGCTTCATAAATCAGTGCACCCTGCAATTTGAACTCCTGTCCCACCAGTTTAACTCCGACCGGGCCAAAATTGCCTTCATCATGTCCCATCTCACCGGGGAGGCCCTGGCCTGGCTAAATCCTCTATGGGAGAGAGGAGACCCCCTGGTGTCCGACTTGCCTGCCTTTCTCATGGCTTTCCGGAAAGTCTTCGACGAACCCGGACGGAAGACCTCATCCGCATCATCACTGCTACGCCTCCGTCAGGGAAGTCTCACCGTGGGCCAATATGCCATACGGTTCCGTACCCTTGCCTCGGAGCTGGCCTGGGATAACGACGCTCTGGTATCCGTCTTCTGGGAGGGTCTGTCCGGCCGTATTAAAGATGAACTTGCCGGTCGGGACATTCCTACCACTCTCGATGACCTAATAACTCTTGCCACCCGGATTGACCTACGGTTCCAGGAGCGTGCCAAAGAGGTCACCCGTGAGAGGAGGTTTCCACGTCTAGCTCCTGCTTTTCAGAAATCCGTCTCTCCCCAGGTACACTCTCCTGAGCCTATGCAGGTCGACCAGACCAAGATGGTCAAAACCCGTCAGGACTTACGCCGTGCCGAGGGGAGCTGCTTCTACTGTGGCAGTAAGGAGCACCGGATCCGTGCCTGCCCGGAGAGGTCGGGAAACGCCTGTGTCTAGGTTCGCTCAGAGAGGTCGACCTAGACAAGAATAAATCCTCTCCATCTCTGCTGCTGTCAGTCTCAATTGTCTGCGGGGAGAACCGTTATTTCGAACTAGCCCAACTTGACTCTGGAGCAGCCGGGAATCTTATTTCACAGTCCCTGGTAGAGAAATACCGCATCCCCACCAAACCTCTGGCTGTACCCTTGTCTGTTGCTGCCGTGGATGGGGGTCTCTTACCACGTCCCATCCAACTCATCACCGAATCCATTACTCTGCAGGTGGGAATGCTGCATTCTGAGAGTATCTCCTTTCATGTTCTGCCTGGACTCTCTCACGCCCTCTTGCTAGGTCTACCTTGGCTCCAGAGACATGCACCCGTGCTTGACTGGCAGACCGGAGAAGTCCTTCGCTGGGGACAGGACTGCCATAAGACCTGTCTGGTTCCCGTCCATCCCGTCCGTCCTTCTCCTACCCCAGCTAATCTACCTGGACTTCCGATTCCCTATTGGTCTTATGTGACCTCCTGCCCGTTCTTCTAGAGACTGTCCCGGTCACCTGCTGTGACTGCCTGCCTGGTCGACACCCGCTCCCTTACAAGGACCGCCCCCTTGTATAGTAGCTCAGAGGTTCCGCCTCCCAGACCCGTTACACTTTCCTTCAAAAGCGGAAGATGTCCAGCAGTGCCATCAGCTCAGAACTGGCAGCAACCAGTGGGACTCAGCTTCACTCATCTACTGTTCAGAGAAGACTGGCCAGAAGTTCTCTTCATAGCAGAATTGTGGTGAAAAAGCCATATCTTCCACATCAAAACAAGGCCAAGTGACTCAACTATGCATTAAAACAGAGGAACCAGGGTGTAGAAAATTGGCAGGATGTACTCTGGTCGGTTGAGTCAAAATATGAAAAATGTTGTTATTACAGAAGAGATTTTGTTCACTAAAGGGCTGGAGAGCAGTACAATAATGAGTGTCTGTGGGCAATAGTGATCCATAAGCACGGTGGAGGGTCCTGTAAGTTTGGGGCTGCATTTCAGCAAATGGAAGTGGGAATTGGGTTAGAATTATTGGTTCCCTCAATGCTGAGATATAGAGGCAGATACTTATCCATCATGCAATACCATCAAGGAGGTGTCTGATTGGATCCAAATGTTTTCTTCAGCAGAACAACAACCCCAAACGTACAGCCAATGTCATTAAGAATTATCTTCAATGTAAAGAACAAGGAGTCCTGGAAATGATATGGTCCCACCCAGTGGAGTAACTAGAGTCTGATAGGCCCCCACCTGCATGTTGGTCAGATGTATGGGCCCTTGTAGCGTTCTGGATCCTATAAAGATACAGTATATGTGTTCTCTCCCTATGTAGCAATGTCCCCCATCCTGGCTCCTTCTTGTAATAATCTCCCACATGCTGGGCCTTATGCTATAACATTTTCCCCCACCTGTGCCCCTGTCTGGTAATGTCCCCATTCTGGCATCATTTCCTTCATTCTGGTTTAATGTCCCCATCCTGGTATAGTGTCCCCATTCTGATATAATGTCCCCATTTTGGTATAATGTCTCTAACCTGGTATAAAATCCCCATGCTGGTGTAATGCTCCCAATTCTGCTATAATGTCCCCAAAGCTGGTATAATGCCCCACATCCTGGTATAGTATCTCCAGTTCTGGCATAATGTCCCCCATGTTGCTATAATATACCCCATACTGGTATAATATCATCATTGTGATATAATGTTCCCCATCCTGGTATAACATCATCATTGTGATATAATGTCCCCATTCTGATATAGTGTCACCCATCCGGGTATGGTGTACCCCATTCTGGTATAGTGTCCCTTATTCAGGTATAATGTCCCCAATTCTGGTATAATTTCCCCATTCTGATATAATGTCCCCATTCTGATTTAATGTCCCCCTTCCTGGTATGTTATCCCCCTTCCGATATATTGTCCCCATTCTGATATAGTGTCCTTCATCTTGGTAAAATGTTCCCATACTAGAATAGTGTCCCCATTCTGGTATAATGTCCCCATCCTGGTATAATGTCCCCCCATCCTGGTTTAATGACCATCATACTGGTTTAATGTCCCTCGCCCTGATTTAATGTCCCCCATCCTGGTACAATGCACTCCATTCTGTTACAGTGTCTCACATTCTGGCATAATGACCTAATTCTGATACAATGTCCCCATTCTGGTATAATGTACCCATTCTGGCATAATGTCCCCCATCCTGGTATGGTATCTACTGAGCTGCCATCCTGGGGATGGGTTATCAATATCAGATCGGTGGGCTCCGACACGCGGCACTGGCTCTACCCATCACTTGTTTACAACGCTCAGATGTAAATAGTTTGAAGATCTGAACATCACTGCTCCATTCACTGTACTGTGGGTCCTGCAAGTCAGCTAATATTCATGTAATAGGAGCTGATCTGCAGCACCAGGTAGCAGCCACTACACAGTGACCAGAGCTGTGATGTTCAGCTCCACAACAATGTTTACATCTGACCTCTGCCAGAGTTTCAAACAACTGAGTAGTTGAGGTGCCACGTGCCGGACCCCCACAAATCTGATATTAATGAGCTAACCAGGGGATAGGTCATCAATATGTTTGTCCTGGAAATTCCGTTTAAGGCCCACCTGCACATGCTACGTATATAATATATATATATATGGCAAAGAGTGGGAAGGGGTTAATCACAGGCTCATAAAACGGACAAACAACACAAATATTGGTTCTATCTTTTACACATTTGGGGTAGCCCTTAAGAGGGCCGTTGGGTCAAAGAGAGAGAGAGAGAAGAGAGAGGGGAGGGAGAGATACCGGGAGATACCAAGAGAGAGAAAAAAAGAGAGACCCAACCAGTGCAAGGCTAAGCCGGGCAGGTGGTAGCGGCTATTTATACCCACTGCTGATCTCTGATTGGTGGAAAATCTGGGTGTGGCTGCTCTCTGATTGGTGGAAAATCTGGGTGTGGCTGCTCTGTGATTGGTCAGCATTATGACCTCACAGTGGCGATGACTCATACCTCCTGGGTGGTTCTTCTGGGCGGTTCTGTTTTCTGACTGGTGGAAATTCTAATCAGCATTATGACCTCACAGTGGCCGTGACTCATGTTTCATGGACTGTTCTATCTGGGTGACCTGAAACATGCTGATCTCTGATTGGTGGAAATTCAAGTCATCTTCATGACATCACAATCAGCATGTTATTACTGCTGAGATGTTCAGTTTTTTCCTAAATTTCCTATGTTTTGTCCTAATTTATTAGCACATATATACCACTCATTCCTACAATCAAAGGATCAGGAAACCACTCTGAAATCAATATCCTACAATTTACCCCAACAGCAAAAAAACAATTATACACAAAATACCAAAAGATATATCAGATTATTAATGAGCAAATAAAAGACACTATCACATAAAAATAATTTTTAGAAAGGTGCAGAAAAAATGCTGTAAAGTAAGAACGCTTCAAAAATAGAAATGTTAATGATTTATTTAATCAATTAACAAAATACAAAGTGAATGAACAAACGAAAAATCTAGATCCAATTAATATTTTGTGTGACCAACTTTTCACTTTAAAACAGCATCAATTATTCCAGGTACACCTGCGCAAAGTCAGGGATTTTGTAATAATACAGTCAGGTGTCTGGTCATACACCATGGCAAGACTGAGCAAGAATACACAAGGAAGTTATACTACCTCAGCAAGGTCTCTAAGGCACAAATGTCAATGCAGATTGAGGGTTCAAGATGTGTCATTCAAGCACTTATGAAGAAGCACAAGAAAATGTGCAACGTTGAGGTCAGTAGATGCAGTGGTCGGCCAATGAAACTTAGTGCAGCAGATGTATGACACATTATGGTTACTTTCCTTCAAAAGAGGAAGATGTCCAACAGTGCCATCAGCTCAGAACTGGCAGCAACCAGTGGGACTCAGCTTCACTCATCTACTGTTCAGAGAAGACTGGCCAGAAGTTCTCTTCATAGCAGAATTGTGGTGAAAAAGCCATATCTTCCACATCAAAACAAGGCCAAGTGACTCAACTATACATTGAAACAGAGGAACCATGGTGTAGAAAATTGGCAGGATGTGCTCTGGACGGTTGAGTCCAAATATGAAAAATGTTGTTATTACAGAAAAGATTTTGTTCACTAAAGGGCTGGAGAGCAGTACAATAATGAGTGTCTGTGGGCAATAGTGATCCATAAGCACGGTGGAGGGTCCTGTAAGTTTGGGGCTGCATTTCAGCAAATGGAAGTGGGAATTGGGTTAGAATTATTGGTTCCCTCAATGCTGAGATATAGAGGCAGATACTTATCCATCATGCAATATCATCAGGGAGGTGTCTGATTGGATCCAAATGTTTTCTTCAGCAGAACAACAACCCCAAACGTACAGCAAATGTCATTAAGAATTATCTTCAATGTAAAGAACAAGGAGTCCTGGAAATGATATGGTCCCACCCAGTGGAGTAATTGGAGTCTCATAGGCCCCCACCTGCATGTTGTTCAGATGTATGGGCCCTTGTAGCGTTCTGGATCCTATAAAGATACAGTATATGTGTTCTCTCCCTATGTAGCAATGTCCCCCATCCTGGCTCCTTCTTGTAATAATCTCCCACATGCTGGGCCTTATGCTATAACATTTTCCCCCACCTGTGCCCCTGTCTGGTAATGTCCCCATTCTGGCATCATTTCCTTCATTCTGGTTTAATGTCCCCATCCTGGTATAGTGTCCCCATTCTGATATAATGTCCCCATTTTGGTATAATGTCTCTAACCTGGTATAATATCCCCATGCTGGTGTAATGCTCCCAATTCTGCTATAATGTCCCCAAAGCTGGTATAATGCCCCACAACCTGGTATAGTATCTCCAGTTCTGGCATTATGTCCCCCATGTTGCTATAATATACCCCATACTGGTATAATATCATCCTTGTGATATAATGTCCCCCATCCTGGTATAACATCATCATTGTGATATAATGTCCCCATTCTGATATAGTGTCACCCATCCGGGTATGGTGTACCCCATTCTGGTATAGTGTCCCTTATTCTGGTATAATTTCCCCAATTCTGGTATAATTTCCTCATTCTGATATAATGTCCCCATTCTGATTTAAAGTCCCCCTTCCTGGTATGTTGTCCCCCTTCCGATATATTGTCCCCATTCTGATATAGTGTCCTTCATCTTGGTAAAATGTCCCCATACTAGAATAGCGTCCCCATTCTGGTATAATGTCCCCATCCTGGTATAATGCCCCCCATCCTGGTTTAATGACCATCATACTGGTTTAATGTCCCTCGCCCTGGTTTAATGTCCCCCATCCTGGTACAATGCACTCCATTCTGTTACAGTGTCTCACATTCTGGCATAATTACCTAATTCTGATACAATGTCCCCATTCTGGTATAATGTACCCATTCTGGCATAATGTCCCCATCCTGGTATGGTATCTACTGAGCTGCCATCCTGGGGATGGGTTATCAATATCAGATCGGTGGGCTCCGACACGCGGCACTGGCTCTACCCCTCACTTGTTTGCAACGCTCAGATGTAAATAGTTTGAAGATCTGAACATCACTGCTCCATTCACTGTACTGTGGGTCCTGCAAGTCAGCTAATATTCATGTAATAGGAGCTGATCTGCAGCACCAGGTAGCAGCCACTACACAGTGACCAGAGCTGTGATGTTGAGCTCCACAACAATGTTTACATCTGACCTCTGCCAGAGTTTCAAACAACTGAGTAGTTGAGGTGCCACGTGCCGTACATCCACAAATCTGATATTAATGAGCTAACCAGGGGATAGGCCATCAATATGGTTGTCCTGGAAATTCCATTTAAGGCCCAACTGCACATATTACGTATATAATATATATATATGGCAAAGAGTGGGAAGGGGTTAATCACAGGCTCATAAAACGGACAAACAACACAAATATTGGTTCTATTTTTTACACATTTGGGGTAGCCCTTAAGAGGGCCGTTGGGTCAAAGAGAGAAAGAGAAGAGAGAGGGGAGGGAGAGATACCGGGAGATAACAAGAGAGAGAAAAAAAGAGAGACCCAACCAGTGCAAGGCTAAGCCGGGCAGGTGGTAGCAGCTATTTATACCCACTGCTGATATCTGATTGGTGGAAAATCTGGGTGTGGCTGCTCTCTGATTGGTGGAAAATCTGGGTGTGGCTGCTCTGTGATTGGTCAGCATTATGACCTCACAGTGGCGATGACTCATACCTCCTGGTTGGTTCTTCTGGGCGGTTCTGTTTTCTGACTGGTGGAAATTCTAATCAGCATTATGACCTCACAGTGGCCGTGACTCATGTTTCATGGACTGTTCTATCTGGGTGACCTGAAACATGCTGATCTCTGATTGGTGGAAATTCAAGTCATCTTCATGACATCACAATCAGCATGTTATTACTGCTGAGATGTTCAGTTTTTTCCTAAATTTCCTATGTTTTGTCCTAATTTATTAGCACATATATACCACTCATTCCTACAATCAAAGGATCAGGAAACCACGCTGAAATCAATATCCTACAATTTACCCCAACAGCAAAAAAACAACTATACACAAAATACCAAAAGATATATCAGATTATTAATGAGCAAATAAAAGACACTATCACATAAAAATAATTTTCAGAAAGGTGTAGAAAAAATGCTGTAAAGTAAGAACGCTTCAAAAATAGAAATGTTAATGATTTATTTAATCAATTAACAAAATAAAAAGTGAATGAACAAACGAAAAATCTAGATCCAATTAATATTTGGTGTGACCAATTTTTCACTTTAAAACAGCATCAATTATTCCAGGTACACCTGCGCAAAGTCAGGGATTTTGTAATAATACAGTCAGGTGTCTGGTCATATACCATGGCAAGACTGAGCAAGAATACACAAGGAAGTTATACTACATCAGCAAGGTCTCTAAGGCACAAATTTCAAAGCAGATTGAGGGTTCAAGATGTGTCATTCAAGCACTTATGAAGAAGCACAAGAAATTGTGCAACGTTGAGGTCAGTAGATGCAGTGGTCGGCCAAGGAAACTTAGTGCAGCAGATGTATGACACATTATGGTTACTTTCCTTCAAAAGCGGAAGATGTCCAGCAGTGCCATCAGCTCAGAACTGGCAGCAACCAGTGGGACTCAGCTTCACTCATCTACTGTTCAGAGAAGACTGGCCAGAAGTTCTCTTCATAGCAGAATTGTGGTGAAAAAGCCATATCTTCCACATCAAAACAAGGCCAAATGACTCAACTATGCATTAAAACAGAGGAAACAGGGTGTAGAAAATTGGCAGGATGTGCTCTGGACGGTTGAGTCAAAATATGAAAAATGTTGTTATTACAGTGGAGATTTTGTTCACTAAAGGGCTGGAGAGCAGTACAATAATGAGTGTCTGTGGGCAATAGTGATCCATAAGCACGGTGGAGGGTCCTGTAAGTTTGGGGCTGCATTTCAGCAAATGGAAGTGGGAATTGGGTTAGAATTATTGGTTCCCTCAATGCTGAGATATAGAGGCAGATACTTATCCATCATGCAGTATCATCAGGGAGGTGTCTGATTGGATCCAAATGGTTTCTTCAGCAGAGCAACAACCCCAAACGTACAGCCAATGTCATTAAGAATTATCTTCAATGTAAAGGAGTCCTGGAAATGATATGGTCCCACCAGTGGAGTAATTTGAGTCTCATAGGCCCCAACCTGCATGTTGGTCAGATGTATGGGCCCTTGTAGCGTTCTGGATCCTATAAAGATATATGTGTTCTCTCCCTATGTAGCAATGTCCCCCATCCTGGCTCCTTCTTGTAATAATCTCCCACATGCTGGGCCTTATGCTATAACATTTTCCCCCACCTGTGCCCCTGTCTGGTAATGTCCCCATTCTGGCATCATTTCCTTCATTCTGATTTAATGTCCCCATCCTGATATAGTGTCCCCATTCTGTATAATGTCCCCATTTTGGTATAATGTCTCTAACCTGGTATAATATCCCCATGCTGGTGTAATGCTCCCAATTCTGCTATCATGTCCCCAAAGCTGGTATAATGCCCCACATCCTGGTATAGTATCTCCAGTTCTGGCATTATGCCCCCCATGTTGCTATAATATACCCCATACTGGTATAATATCATCGTTGTGATATAATGTCCCCTATCCTGGTATAACATCATCATTGTGATATAATGTCCCCATTCTGATATAGTGTCACCCATCCGGGTATGGTGTACCCCATTCTGGTATAGTGTCCCTTATTCTGGTATAATGTCCCCAATTGTGGTATAATTTCCACATTCTGATATAATGTCCCCATTCTGATTTAATGTCCCCCTTCCTGGTATGTTGTCCCCCTTCCGATATATTGTCCCCATTCTGATATAGTGTCCTTCATCTTGGTAAAATGTCCCCATACTAGAATAGTGTCCCCATTCTGGTATAATGTCCCCATCCTGGTATAATGCCCCCCATCCTGGTTTAATGACCATCATACTGGTTTAATGTCTCTCGCCCTGGTTTAATGTCCCCCATCCTGGTACGATGCACTCCATTCTGTTAGTGTCTCAGATTCTGGCATAATGACCTAATTCTGATACAATGTCCCCATTCTGGTATAATGTACCCATTCTGGCATAATGTCCCCCATCCTGGTATGGTATCTACTGAGCTGCCATCCTGGGGATGGGTTATCAATATCAGATCGGTGGGCTCCGACACGCGGCACTGGCTCTACCCATCACTTGTTTGCAACGCTCAGATGTAAATAGTTTGAAGATCTGAACATCACTGCTCCATTCAGTGTACTGTGGGTCCTGCAAGTCAGCTAATATTCATGTAATAGGGGCTGATCTGCAGCACCAGGTAGCAGCCACTACACAGTGACCAGAGCTGTGATGTTCAGCTCCACAACAATGTTTACGTCTGACCTCTGCCAGAGTTTCAAACAACTGAGTAGTTGAGGTGCCACGTGCCGGACCCCCACAAATCTGATATTAATGAGCTAACCAGGGGATAGACCATCAATATGTTTGTCCTGGAAATTCCGTTTAAGGCCGACCTGCAAATACTACGTATATAATATATATATATGGCAAAGAGTGAGAAGGGGTTAATCACAGGCTCATAAAACGGACAAACAACACAAATATTGGTTCTATCTTTTACACATATGGGGTAGCCCTTAAGAGGGCCGTTGGGTCAAAGAGAGAGAGAGAGAAGAGAGAGGGGAGGGAGAGATACCGGGAGATAACAAGAGAGAGAAAAAAAAGAGAGACCCAACCAGTGCAAGGCTAAGTCGGGCAGGTGGTAGCGGCTATTTATACCCACTGCTGATCTCTGATTGGTGGAAAATCTGGGTGTGGCTGCTCTCTGATTGGTGGAAAATCTGGGTGTGGCTGCTCTGTGATTGGTCAGCATTATGACCTCACAGTGGCGATGACTCATACCTCCTGGGTGGTTCTTCTGGGCGGTTCTGTTTTCTGACTGGTGGAAATTCTAATCAGCATTATGACCTCACAGTGGCCGTGACTCAGGTTTCATGGACTGTTCTATCTGGGTGACCTGAAACATGCTGATCTCTGATTGGTGGAAATTCAAGTCATCTTCTTGACATCACAATCAGCATGTTATTACTGCTGAGATGTTCAGTTTTTTCCTAAATTTCCTATGTTTTGTCCTAATTTATTAGCACATATATACCACTCATTCCTACAATCAAAGGATCAGGAAACCACTCTGAAATCAATATCCTACAATTTACCCCAACAGCAAAAAAACAACTATACACAAAATACCAAAAGATATATCAGATTATTAATGAGCAAATAAAAGACACAATCACATAAAAATAATTTTTAGAAAGGTGTAGAAAAAATGCTGTAAAGTAAGAACGCTTCAAAAATAGAAATGTTAATGATTTATTTAATCAATTAACAAAATACAAAGTGAATGAACAAACGAAAAATCTAGATCCAACTAATATTTGGTGTGACCAACTTTTCACTTTAAAACAGCATCAATTATTCCAGGTACACCTGCGCAAAGTCAGGGATTTTGTAATAATACAGTCAGGTGTCTGGTCATACACCATGGCAAGACTGAGCAAGAATACACAAGGAAGTTATACTACATCAGCAAGGTCTCTAAGGCACAAATTTCACAGCAGGTTGAGGGTTCAAGATGTGTCATTCAAGCACTTATGAAGAAGCACAAGAAATTGTGCAACGTTGAGGTCAGTAGATGCAGTGGTCGGCCAAGGAAACTTAGTGCAGCAGATGTATGACACATTATGGTTACTTTCCTTCAAAAGCGGAAGATGTCCAGCAGTGCCATCAGCTCAGAACTGGCAGCAACCAGTGGGACTCAGCTTCACTCATCTACTGTTCAGAGAAGACTGGCCAGAAGTTCTCTTCATAGCAGAATTGTGGTGAAAAACCATATGTTCCTCATCAAAACAAGGCCAAGTGACTCAACTATGCATTAAAACAGAGGAACCAGGGTGTAGAAAATTGGCAGGATGTGCTCTGGACGGTTGAGTCAAAATATGAAAAATGTTGTTATTACAGAAGAGATTTTGTTCACTAAAGGGCTGGAGAGCAGTACAATAATGAGTGTCTGTGGGCAATAGTGATCCATAAGCACGGTAGAGGGTCCTGTAAGTTTGGGGCTGAATTTCATCAAATGGAAGTGGGAATTGGGTTAGAATTATTGGTTCCCTCAATGCTGAGATATAGAGGCAGATACTTATCCATCATGCAATACCATCAGGGAGGTGTCTGATTGGATCCAAATGTTTTCTTCAGCAGAACAACAACCCCAAACGTACAGCCAATGTCATTAAGAATTATTTTCAATGTAAAGAACAAGGAGTCCTAGAAATGATATGGTCCCACCCAGTAGAGTAACTAGAGTCTGATAGGCCCCCACCTGCATGTTGGTCAGATGTATGGGCCCTTGTAGCGCTCTGGATCCTATAAAGATACAGTATATGTGTTCTCTCCCTATGTAGCAATGTCCCCCATCCTGGCTCCTTCTTGTAATAATCTCCCACATGCTGGGCCTTATGCTATAACATTTTCCCCCACCTGTGCCCCTGTCTGGTAATGTCCCCATTCTGGCATCATTTCCTTCATTCTGGTTTAATGTCCCCATCCTGGTATAGTGTCCCCATTCTGATATAATGTCCCCATTTTGACCAGAGCTGTGATGTTCAGCTCCACAACAATGTTTACATCTGACCTCTGCCAGAGTTTCAAACAACTGAGTAGTTGAGGTGCCACGTGCCGGACCCCCACAAATCTGATATTAATGAGCTAACCAGGGGATAGGCCATCAATATGTTTGTCCTGGAAATTTCGTTTAAGGCCCACCTGCACATACTACGTATATAATATATATATATGGCAAAGAGTGGGAAGGGGTTAATCACAGGCTCATAAAACGGACAAACAGTACAAATATTGGTTCTATCTTTTACACATTTGGGGTAGCCCTTAAGAGGGCCGTTGGGTCAAAGAGAGAGAGAGAGAGAAGAGAGAGAGAAGAGAGAGGGGAGGGAGAGATACCGGGAGATACCAAGAGAGAGAAAAAAAGAGAGACCCAACCAGTGCAAGGCTAAGCCGGGCAGGTGGTAGCGGCTATTTATACCCACTGCTGATCTCTGATTGGTGGAAAATCTGGGTGTGGCTGCTCTCTGATTGGTGGAAAATCTGCGTGTGGCTGCTCTGTGATTGGTCAGCATTATGACCTCACAGTGGCGATGACTCATACCTCCTGGGTGGTTCTTCTGGGCGGTTCTGTTTTCTGACTGGTGGAAATTCTAATCAGCATTATGACCTCACAGTGGCCGTGACTCATGTTTCATGGACTGTTCTATCTGGGTGACCTGAAACATGCTGATCTCTGATTGGTGGAAATTCAAGTCATCTTCATGACATCACAATCAGCATGTTATTACTGCTGAGATGTTCAGTTTTTTTCCTAAATTTCCTATGTTTTGTCCTAATTTATTACCACATATATACCACTCATTCCTACAATCAAAGGATCAGGAAACCACTCTGAAATCAATATCCTACAATTTACCCCAACAGCAAAAAAACAACTATACACAAAATACCAAAAGATATATCAGATTTTTAATGAGCAAATAAAAGACACAATCACATAAAAATAATTTTTAGAAAGGTGTAGAAAAAATGCTGTAAAGTAAGAACGCTTCAAAAATAGAAATGTTAATGATTTATTTAATCAATTAACAAAATACAAAGTGAATGAACAAACGAAAAATCTAGATCCAATTAATATTTGGTGTGACCAACTTTTCACTTTAAAACAGCATCAATTATTCCAGGTACACCTGTGCAAAGTCAGGGATTTTGTAATAATACAGTCAGGTGTCTGGTCATACACCATGGCAAGACTGAGCAAGAATACACAAGGAAGTTATACTACATCAGCAAGGTCTCTAAGGCACAAATTTCAAAGCAGATTGAGGGTTCAAGATGTGTCATTCAAGCACTTATGAAGAAGCACAAGAAATTGTGCAACGTTGAGGTCAGTAGATGCAGTGGTCGGCCAAGGAAACTTAGTGCAGCAGATGTATGACACATTATGGTTACTTTCCTTCAAAAGCGGAAGATGTCCAGCAGTGCCATCAGCTCAGAACTGGCAGCAACCAGTGGGACTCAGCTTCACTCATCTACTGTTCAGAGAAGACTGGCGAGAAGTTCTCTTCATAGCAGAATTGTGGTGAAAAATGTAACGGGTCTGGGAGGTGGAACCTCTGTGCAACTATACAAGGGGGCAGTCCATGTAAGGAAGCGGGTGGCTCCCAGGGAAGACGGGCAGGTAGTCATGGCAAGTGACAGGGACAGTCTCTGGGTAGAGGGGCAGGTAGTCACGGCAAGTGACAGGGACAGTCTCTGGGTAAAAGGACGGGTACTCACGGCAAGTGACAGGGACAGTCTCTGGGTAGAAGGACAGCAGGCAGGTGGCTGGTGAGCGCTCCCAGGTGAGCGGGCGAGAGTCCCTGGACGGGCAGGTGGTCACGGCAAGTGACGGCAGAGCCTCCAGGTAGGCTAGCAGACAGGTAGCAGGTGAGCGCTCCCAGGTGAGCAGGCGAGAGTCTCTGGACAGGCAGGTGGTCACGGCAAGTGACGGCGGAGCCTCCAGGTAGGCTGGCAGGCAGGTAGCAGATGAGCGCTCCCAGGTGAGCGAGCAGGCTGGTCCATAGACAGACTGACAGGTGTAGGAAAGCAGACCGTCGGACCGCAGGCTTGCAAGCAGGTAAACGGATATCAGGCAGGTATCAAGCAGGAATCAGGCAGGTAACTGGCAGGTAACAGGCAGGAATCCGGCAGGTGACTGGCAGGTAACAAGCAGGAATCTGGCAGGTGACTGGCTGGTAACTGTAGCATCGGCGTCTCTGCCCCGTTCTAGGCAGAGACGCCGTCCCTCTCACCTCCCCGCTCCTGGCGCGGCGTCCTCCAGCGCTGCTCTCCCCGCTGCTTCCGGCACGCGCTCCTTCCCCGGCAGTGTGCTTAGGGCGCGCGCGCGCTCCCCCTCTCTTAAAGGGACCGCGCGCGCCGTCCTAAGGAGTCCCCGGCCAATTGCCGGAGGACCTCCCATATAAAAGGCACCTCCTCCAAAATGGAGGTGCCCGATCAATGTTGTAGCACTGTTCACTACTCTGCTTCAGCCCTCAGGTCCCGTTGCCAGTTACCTGCCAGATTCCTGCCAGTCTGCTGTCTAATTCCTGCCTGATATCCTGCTACCTGCCTGCTAGCCTGAGGTCCGACGGTCTGCCTTACTACTCCTGTCAGTCTGTCTAAGGACCAGCTTGCCCGCTCACCTGGGAGCGCACATCAACTACCTGCCTGCTTGCCTGAGGTCCGACGGTCTGCCTTCCAACTCTTGTCAGTCTGTCTATGGACCAGCTTGCCCGCTCACCTGGGAGCGCACATCTGCTACCTGTCTGCTAGCCTACCTGGAGGCTCTGCCGTCACGTGCTGTGACCACCTGCCTGTCCAGTGACTCCTGCCCGCTCACCTGGGAGCGCTCATCTGCCGCCTGTCTGTTGGTCTTCCTGGAGGCTCCGCCGTCACATGCTGTGACCACCCGTTTATCCAGAGACTCTCGCCTGCTCACCTGGGAGCTCACGTCTACCATCAGCCGCCACAGGTCGTACCAACCCTTTACCCAGAGACTGCCCCGGTCACTTGCCGTGACCATCTGCCTGTTCACCCAGAGACTGCCCCGGTCACTTGCCGTGACCATCTGCCCGTTCACCCAGAGACTGCCCCGGTCACTTGCCGTGACCATCTGCCCGTTCATCCAGAGACTGCCCCGGTCACTTGCCGTGACCTCCTGCCCGTTCTTCTAGAGACTGTCCCGGTCACCTGCTGTGACTGCCTGACTGGTCGCCACCCGCTCCCTTACAAGGACCGCCCCCTTGTATAGTAGCCCAGAGGTTCCGCCTCCCAGACCCGTTACAGTAACTGGTAACGGGACCTGAGGGCTGAAGCAGAGTGAAGGCTTTGCAACAACATTGCTCGGGCACCTCCATTTTGGAGGAGGTGCCTTAAATATGGGAGGTCCTCCGGCAATTGGCCGGGGTCTCCTTAGGACGGCGCGCGCGGTCCCTTTAAGAGAGGGGGAGCGCGCGCGCACCCTAAGCACACTGCCGGGGAAGGAGCTCGTGCCGGAAGCAGCGGGGAGAGAAGCGCTGGAGGACGCCGCGCCAGGAGCGGGGAGGTGAGAGGGACGGCGTCTCTGCCTAGTACGGGGCAGAGACGCCGATGCTACAGTACCCCCCCCTTTAGGCCCCCTCTTTTTTTGGCCAGAAAGAAATTTTTCAAGGAGAAGCGGGGCGTAGATGTTCTCCCTGGGTTCCCAAGTTCTCTCCTCAGGACCAAACCCCTTCCAATCTACCAGAAAAAAGGTCTTTCCTCTAACCCTCTTGGAGGCCAGAATACTCTCTACCTCAAAGACGTCATCAGCGGAAACCGGAGCAGGAGGGGCACCTGGATTATTGGAAAAAGAGTTAAAGACAACGGGTTTGAGGAGAGATACGTGGAAGGAGTTGGGAATCCGTAGGGTGGCCGGGAGTTTTAATTTGTAGGCCACAGGGTTAATTTGCCTGAGGACTTCGAAGGGACCGATGAATCGAGGGCCCAACTTGAAGGAGGGTACTTTGAGCCGCACATGTTTGGACGAGAGCCAAACCTTGTCTCCCGGACGGAATTGAGGCGGATCCAGACGTCTCTTATCAGCATATCTCTTCATCCGCTCAGAGGACAGAAGAAGAGCGGACCTGGTACTCTCCCAAATAGTAGAAAATTCGCTGACAAGAGACTCCGCAGCAGGGTTGTCCACAGAAACGGAGACAGGGAGCGGAATCCGGAGGTGCTGGCCATAGACAATAAAGAACGGGGACTTGGAAGAGGATTCGCTCTCGTGGTTATTATAAGAGAACTCGGCCCAAGGAAGGAGGTCCACCCATTCAGAATGGTGGTCATTAACAAAGTGCCGGAGATAGCTGGTAAGGATCTGATTGATCCGCTCCACTTGACCATTGGACTGAGGGTGGTAAGCGGAGGCGGAGGAGAAGTCCAGGGTGACGTCCAGCAGTTTACATGTGGCTCTCCAGAAGCGTGAGGTAAACTGAACCCCTCGATCCGACACGATGTGGAGGGGTAGGCCATGGAGACGGAAGATATGGCGAATAAAGTCCTTAGCCAGCTCAGGTGCAGACGGAAGACCAGGCAGGGGAATGAAGTGGGCCATTTTAGAGAAGCGGTCCGTGACCACCCAAATGACAGTACACCCGGCAGAGACAGGAAGATCGGTAATGAAGTCCATAGCGATGTGTTGCCACGGGGCAACAGGTATGGGAAGCGGCAGGAGATGACCAGCTGGTAAGTGTCTGGAAATTTTGTTGCGGCCACAAGATGAACAGGCAGAGACGAAAGTCTACCACATCCTTACGCAGGGTAGACCACCAGTAATGCCGGGAAATGAGTAGGAAGGTCTTCTTTTGGCCGGCATGGCCAGCTAGTTTAGAAGAATGACCCCAGCGAAGAACCCTCTCACGGTCTGGAGGTGCCACGAACGTCTTGCCGGGTGGAAGACGAGTCAAATCCAAGGGGGCCACATTCATCACCTTGGAGGGGTCGATAATGTGCATAGGCTCCTCCTCTTGGTCGGAGGACAGGAAGGATCGGGACAAGGCATCTGTGTCACCCTGACCTGGATGCCACAAGTGTAATTAAAGCTGTGTCTGAGAGCAAGGGGGAGGTTCTCTAGTCAGGGGAACATTAGCATGCAATGCCTCCTGTCTCAGGCCAGTAGGGGGAGCTGGCTGCCCCTATAAAAAGCTGGTACTGAGGGCAGGGTTAGAGAGAACTGGACGACCTGCCTCAGCACTGAGAGGTGTCCCAGAGCAGGGACAGAAAGTTGCACTGCACCTAAGAGGAAGTGTGGCAGGAGGAGAGCCACAAGCCAGAGACAAGAGGCGCAGAGAGCCTGTCTTGGCAGAGAAAAGACTTAATTTTACCAGACTTTGGTGTCTGAGGCTGGAAGGATTCCACATCCCCCAGCAGAGAACCAGTCCGCAAGGGACTGTACATTCCTTGGCCTAAGAAGCCTGGAGGCCCTGCCACAACCGAAGGGACCAGTAAAGCCGTACAAGGCTGGGAGCAGAAAGGAACCCACGTCGCAGGCCATACAGGCGAGAAAACACGAAAAGCTCGGAAACGTGGGCTGTTACCCTATAAGAAGGAGATAGCCAGAAGGAGCGCAGAAAGCACGGTAGGCCTACACCCTCACCCTGTCCAGGGCCAATTTCCCCGTTGCTCTCAGACATCCAGGTCCCCTCCTAGCCGGGACTGTTTATGGGTCAGTTTACCTGTTTCAGTAAAGACCCTGGACTGCAACTTGTTGTCTGTGTGCTCCTTGCTCCTCCAGCACTATCAGCACCGGGACTCTCACTACCATCACTCCCAACATCCACTACACTGCCCTGGGGCCGCACTCTTCCCGTGGGGAGTCACACCATCCCAGCTGCACATATCATCAGCCCCAGCGGTCTGCATGCAGCGGCGGTTCCTAATAACCGCAATCCACGGGTGGCGTAGTCGGACATAATCAACAACACATAACGGACTACCACTGGCCTGACCACCCTGAGCCACGGAACCGGGTTGCCACTACTACTCCCATCGTTCCCCCTATTGCCCGGATCCAAGTGCCCCACGGCCCAGGGGGCGAGTCAGCTTTGGCGTAGTCGGCAGGATTTCGTGCCCGCAACCACCGGGTACTGCGTGCCTGAAAAAGACTTTTGTAACTTACCTGTGGCAAAGTTTCCCGCCGTCCGGAGTCGTTTCCCGCCATTCGGAGCCGATTCCCGCCATCAGACGCCATCTTGGACCGTTTCCCGCCGTCTTCTGCCGTCTTCCCGCCATCTGCAGCTGTTTCCCGCCATCGGACGCCATCTCCAGGACGCCGCGCGGGAAGAAGAGGGGCGTGGACGTCAAAACCGCGCGAGATCCGAAGCTCCGCCCCACGCACCGACGCTGCGCAAGGTCCTGGAAGGGAGAGAGAGCGACGCTGACATCATTAGGACGCGACGCCAGGTCCTCGTCCAGAGCAGCAGCAGCGGAGCCGCGGCCTACAGAAGAGGATCGTCGGAAGGTAGGCCACGCTTGACTAGGGGGGAGGAAGATGTCGGACACAGAGGCGCCCACTACCACTAACGCAGCTGCAGCAGCGGTGATGCCCTTTTCCCTGCCCTACATCCCTGGAGCGGCCTGGCTGCCCAAATACTCAGGGGAGCCCCATGCCCTAACTGACTTCAAGGAAAGGCTATACAGTTTGTTCCACGTTTACCCCCTGACAGAGGAACAGAAGGTCAGCATACTAACAGGGCAGTTAACTGGCACTGCCCAAAGGGAGGTAAAATCATGGCCCACTGAGGAGAAAAGGACTGTGAAGGGTATTCTGGCCCGGCTGCGGGGTACCTTTGACACACGTACCTCCGCTGAGATTAAAATGAGGTTCTATGGATGTAGGCAGCGGTCACAGGACAGCATCAGAGACTATGCCCTAAATCTGCAGGAAGCCTTGAGGGCTATTCAACAAACTGACCCTGGCAGTGTGCAGGAAACGGATAAACTGCTAACAGAACAATTCATAGAGGGTCTGCTGTCTAGCGCCCACAGGGCCCAACTGCGCCTCATGTTCTTTCAGAACTCCGACCTGACCTTTGCCCAATTTAAGGACAGGGCCATAAGGGTGCTCCGTGAATCTGCAACCAGTGGCGCTATAAACCCCCGGCGCCCTGCTATCACTTATCACCAGGAGGCGGCGCCCTCCTCTATGGACTCCGTGGAGGCTGATGCACAGGCCCTGAACCAAGCCCCGTCGAAAGATCTGCACCACCAAGTCCAGGAGCAAACCAGGAGCGTCGTGGCGTTGACCAGGACCGTCCAGGCGTTGCAAGTGGACCCGTCAAGACCCATCGAGCTGGCTTCAAGTCCGGAGGATGTCCCGTGGCATCGACAGAGGAGGAAACCGTCGTTCCGAGGGAGGCCCACAGACCGCTACGCAGAGGATGGACAGCCCATTTGCCGTCGATGCAACCAGCCCGGACACCTTTCCAGGTACTGTAATTTAAACGGGTCCAACCTGGGGCAGAGGGCCGACCCCCAGGCATAAGATCACCAGGCCCTTATAATTGGCGTGATAAGTACGTTGGGGGGGGCCCGGTTTTACCCGTGGTGCTGGACGGTATCCCCATGAGCGCCTTGCTGGATACTGGGTCGCAAGTAACCACAATCCCTTATGTACTTTTTAAGCAGTATTGGACTGATGCTGATATCACACGGTATCCAGACAGTAACTTGAGCATCATCGCCAGTAATGGCTTACCCGTGCCGCAGATGGGGTTCAAGGAGATGACCATTAAAATTGGTAAAGTTGAACTGCCGGCACAGGGAGTGATTATTGTGGACATTGACCGTCATGAAAGTCACCCTAAAATAACTGTGGGTACTAACATAATTGAAAATTGTCTTTCAGAGGTAATTGTAATTCTACAACAGGTGGCGGTGAATGCTAGTTCCAGCCAACAGAGAGTCCTCAACAAGGAGATAAAAGCCCTGATGAGACGGCAGCAGGTAGAACTGTCTGGTGGTGAGATCGGTAGCGTAAGACAGAGTGACCCATTCCCCATTTCCATGCCTCCCAAAAGTGAAATGATGATCTGGTGTCGGACTGCAATCGGGTTGAGAGGTAGAGACTACCAAGCCATGGTAGAACCCGTGTACTCAGACAGCAGGCCCACCATTTTGACAGCCCGGGGGGTGGTTGATGTCCGTCATGGGAGGGTGCCCGTCCGCATCCTCAACATTGGGGAGAGGGAGGTACACTTACCCAGGTACGCTACACTTGCCAAACTGTTTGTTGTCAAACACAAATCTATCAGGGCCGTGGAACCCTTGCCCCCATCTCCACAGGCGGAGGGTAATGGCTCCCAGAAACAAAAGGAGGACTGGTGCCAGAAACTCCACGTGGGTGCTGACTCCACTCCCCTGCACCAAAAACAAGGAGTCTACCGGGTGGTACAGGAGTACGAGAGAGTCTTTAGTAAGCACCCGCTAGACTTCGGCAGAGTAAAGGGGATAGAACACCACATCCCCACAGGGAGCCACCCACCAATAAAAGAAAGACACAGACCTGTACCCCCTGCACATTATCAGAACGCCAAGGGTAGGCTAAGAGAGATGAAAGAAGCTGGGGTTATTAGAGACAGCTGTAGCCCCTGGGCAGCCCCCTTGGTTCTGGTGAAAAAGAAAGACGGCACCATGAGAATGTGCGTGGACTATAGACAAATCAACCGTATCACCCACAAAGACGCATATCCGTTGCCTAGAATAGAGGAGTCTTTAGCCGCACTAAAATCTGCTAACTTCTTTTCTACTTTGGACCTTACTAGCGGGTACTGGCAGGTTCCTGTGGCAGAGGCTGACAAGGAGAAGACCGCCTTCACCACCCCGATGGGACTGAGTGAGTTCAACTGTATGCCCTTCGGGCTCTGCAACGCACCAGGGACCTTCCAGCGGCTGATGGAATGCTGTCTAGGGCACCAAAACTTCGAGACGGTTCTCCTTTACCTGGACGACGCGATCGTCTATTCGAAGACCTACGAGGACCATCTAAAGCACCTGGCCGAGGTGTTCGAAGCCCTGGCAGGCTATGGCCTGAAGGTGAAACCATCGAAGTGTCACCTGCTGAAACCAAAGGTCCAGTACCTAGGGCACGTGGTAAGCGCGGAAGGAGTGGCCCCCGACCCTGACAAGGTCACGGCAATCAAGAGCTGGCCAAGCCCCTCGAACATCAAAGAGGTGAGACAGTTTCTCGGGTTGGTAGGCTACTACCGAAGGTTCATCCCCGGGTTCACTAAGATGGCAGTTCGTATGCAGGACCTCCTGATCGGACAGTCTAAGTCCCGAAGTCAAAAGCCACCCTTCAAGTGGGATAAACCGGAAGAGGAGTCCTTCCGCCAGCTAAAGATGGCCCTCACAGGGGACGAGATCCTGGCCTACCCTGATTATGGCCAGCCTTTCATTCTCCACACAGATGCCAGTAATGTGGGACTGGGAGCCGTACTGTCCCAAAACCAACAGGGCAGAGAACGGGTGATCGCATACGCCAGCCGGAAGCTGAGGCCCACCGAGAGGAACCCGGAGAATTACAGCTCCTTCAAGCTAGAATTCTTGGTGGTGGTGTGGGCCGTGACGGAACGCTTCAAGCATTACCTGGCCTCCGCAAAGTTCACCGTGTACACGGACAACAACCCGTTGACACACCTGAACAATGCAAGACTGGGTGCCCTGGAACAGCGGTGGATGGCCCGTCTCTCCAACTATGACTTCGTGATCAAGTACCGGGCAGGCAAAACCAACGCCAACGCGGACGCCCTATCAAGGATGCCTCACTTACCTGAAGGTGACAAAGACCCAGAAGAGCTGGAGGAGGTAGAACTCCCTGCGTTTCACCGGTATGGAGCCTCTCAACACTCTCACCGCGTGAAGGAGGAGGATCTAACAACTGTGATGATGAATCCCCTACCTCACCACAGCTGGGCCGAGACCCAAGATAGTGACCCTGCAGTCCGCCTGGTGAAAGATCTGCCGACCCGGGAAGACGCCCGCCTAGATCCAGATGCCCCAGAGGAAGCCAAGCAGCTATGGAAAGAGAAGAGCAAGCTGTTCCTCTACGAAGGCAAGTTGTGCAGAAGGATTGTCAACCACCGGACGCACGAGCTGACCTGGCAAGTCGTGGTTCCAAGGCGGGATGCAGCTATGGTCCTGGGAGCTTACCATGACAGAGCGGGACACTTCGGTTGGAAGAAACTGGAGGTCCTACTAAGAGGAAGGTTCTTTTGGGTCGGCATGAGAGGAGCTGTGGAAAAATGGTGCAGAGACTGTGGCCCTTGTCACCTAAGGAGGAAGGACCGTACCAGCCAGAAGACACCCTTGAGGCCCATCGTCACCACGCAGCCTCTTGAGCTGGTAGCTCTGGACCACGTCAAATTGGCTCCAAGCCGGTCTGGATACATCTATGCCCTGACAATCGTGGACCACTATTCCCGTTTTCTAGTGGTGGTCCCGGTAAAGGACTTGACAGCCCAAACAGCGGCCAGAGCCTTCCAACAATACTTCTGCCGTCCTCACGGTATCCGGAACAGGTCCTGACAGACCAGGGTCCAGCGTTCGAAGCTGAAATCTTCCAGGAGTTCTGCAACCTCTATGGCTGTAAGAAGATTCGGACAACGCCTTACCACCCCCAAACCAACGGGATGTGTGAGAAGATGAACAATATAGTCATTGATCTCCTGAAGATGTTGCCCCTGGAGGAACGCAGCCTGTGGCCAGAAAAATTGCCGGACCTGGTAGACATGTACAACAATATCCCGGTGAATGCTACAAACTGCACCCCGGCTTACCTGATGCGAGTTAGACCAGGTAAGCTGCCCGTAGACCTGGAGATGGGAGTCCTAATACCTGAGGACACCTCCCCGGATGCGGACTGGGATACGGAAAGGCAACTGCAGTACAAGAAGGTACAGGAGAGTGTGGAGAAGAGCCTGGCCCAGGTGAGAGAGAAGCAAGAAAGACTCTTCAATCAACACGCCCCTGCTGGTCCCCTAGAACCTGGTGAGCAAGTCCTAAAGCGAAAAAGAAGGCTACATAAGTTGGACGACCAGTGGGAAAGGGAACCCTACACCGTACTGCAGTCTGACCACGACAACCCAAAGGTGTGCGTAATCACCAAGGACGGAGGAGAAACCACTAGTGTCGTCTCCAGAGACCACCTCAAAAGATGCCCCGAGCAACTCCGTAGTGCAGAAGAAGATCAGAGTGACCTTGAACCCGCAGAGGACAAGGAAGAAATGATCAGCACCGTTCTCGGAGAGTTCCCTCAGTCCTGGACTCGCATAAATGATGCCATAGTGGTACCTGTCCTGCATTTCCTGCAACCGGCCCAGCAACAACCAACACCAGAGCTGGAAGGTGAAGAGGAGCAAGCGGTTCCAGAGGCAGAAGAGCCTGTTCCAGCAGCCCAGGAGAGCCAACCCTCTGCTGACAGTGAGCCTGCCATGCCTGCGGTAAGCCAAAGGACCCGCAGACAGCTGCCTGCCCTACCTGTACACCCAGCTGGTAGCTGTACCCCTAACGCTAGTGGGGAAAGCCAGGTTGGTCCACCACCAGACAGTGAGCTACGTAGGTCAACCAGGAGCACAAAGGGACAGATACCCGCTCGCTGGAGAATATAGAGTGTACTAAGATTGTAAATAACCCTGTTGCCAAATGTTGAAATGTTTGCCAAGTTACCTGCATGTTTATTAATAGTGTGTTTCAGTTTCTTGCAGCTACCGTAAGGACTCACAGGTTATGGACTTTTTATAACCGGGACCTTGTATGGACTGCATTCTGAGCATAACCCAGGAATGAACTAAGACTGTGAAGGACTTGGGGTAGAACAGACCCCCACCTGGTTAAGGCTCCCGTTGTTTTGGTGATATGGACACCCGGTCACAGGCCACACTGTGACCTAAAGAACTCAATTTGTGCGTCGTTTGTCCATTAATGTTTTATAGTCATGTATATTATCCTTGTTTACTGTTTACTCCCGGCGTACTAAATTTCACTAGGGGGGAATGTGTCACCCTGACCTGGATGCCTGGATGAGAGCAAGGGGGAGGTTCTCTAGTCAGGGGAACATTAGCATGCAATGCCTCCTGTCTCAGGCCAGTCGGGGGAGCTGGCTGCCCTTATAAAAAGCTGGTACTGAGGGCAGGGTTAGAGAGAACTGGACGACCTGCCTCAGCACTGAGAGGTGTCCCAGAGCAGGGACAGAAAGTTGCACTGCACCTAAGAGGAAGTGTGGCAGGAGGAGAGCCACAAGCCAGAGACAAGAGGCGCAGAGAGCCTGTCTTGGCAGAGAAAAGACTTAATTTTACCAGACTTTGGTGTTTGAGGCTGGAAGGATTCCACATCCCCCAGCAGAGAACCAGTCCGCAAGGGACTGTACATTCCTTGGCCTAAGAAGCCTGGAGGCCCTGCCACAACCGAAGGGACCAGTAAAGCCGTACAAGGCTGGGAGCAGAAAGGAACCCACGTCGCAGGCCATACAGGCGAGAAAACACGGAAAGCTCGGAAACGTGGGCTGTTACCCTATAAGAAGGAGATAGCCAGAAGGAGCGCAGAAAGCACGGTAGGCCTACACCCTCACCCTGACCAGGGCCAATTTCCCCGTTGCTCTCAGACATCCAGGTCCCCTCCTAGCCGGGACTGTTTATGGGTCAGTTTACCTGTTTCAGTAAAGACCCTGGACTGCAACTTGTTGTCTGTGTGCTCCTTGCTCCTCCAGCACTATCAGCACCGGGACTCTCACTACCATCACTCCTAACATCCACTACACTGCCCTGGGGCCGCACTCTTCCCGTGGGGAGTCACACCATCCCAGCTGCACATATCATCAGCCCCAGCGGTCTGCATGCAGCGGCGGTTCCTAATAACCGCAATCCATGGGTGGCGTAGTCGGACATAATCAACAACACATAACGGACTACCACTGGCCTGACCACCTTGAGCCACGGAACCGGGTTGCCACTACTACTCCAATCGTTCCCCCTATTGCCCGGATCCGAGTGCCCCACGGCCCAGGGGGCGAGTCACATCAGCTTTGACATTTTTGTCCGCCGGGCGGAAATGAAGGATGAAATCGAAGCGGGCAAAGAACAAAGACCACCGGGCTTGACGTGGATTAAGTCTCGGGGCATTTTGGAGATATGCCAGGTTCTTGTGATCCGTATAGATGATCACCGGGTATAGAGCCCCTTCAAGCAGGTAACGCCACTCCTCCAGCGCCAATTTAACGGCAAGCAGTTCTCGGTCTCCTATGGAGTAATTGCGCTCAGAGGAGGAGAAGATTTTAGAGAAAAAGCCGCAGGTTACCATTCTCCCGGAGGAAGACTTCTGGGTGAGCACCGCTCCGGCTCCAGAGGAGGAGGCATCAACCACCAGGTAGAACTGTTTGTTGCAGTACGGACGGTGCAGCACAGGGGCACAGGAGAAGGCTTGTTTCAGGGAAAGGAAGGCCTCCTCAGCTTCGGATGACCATACCTTGGGATTTGCTCCCTTACAGGTGAGCGCAGATATGGGCGCAGTCCGTGACGAGAAGTGAGGAATGAAGAGACGATAGTAATTAGCGAAGCCCAGGAATCGCTGTATCGCCTTCAAGCCCTCCGGACGGGGCCACTTTAGGACAGCAGAGAGCTTCTCGGGATCCATTCGCAAGCCTGTCTGGGAGATAACATAGCCCAAGAAAGGAAGAGAGGTCTGCTCAAAAAGGCACTTCTCGTATTTAACATAGAGGTGGTTCTGCCTGAGCCTAAGCAGGACCTGACGAACATCCCTCCGGTGTGTGGGAAGATCCGGAGAGAAGACCAAGATGTCGTCCAGGTATACCACCACACAGGAGTAAAGAAGGTCACGGAAGATGTCGTTGACCAGTTCTTGGAAGACGGCGGGAGCATTGCAGAGACCGAAGGGCATCACACGGTACTCATAGTGTCCGTCCCGGGTATTAAATGCTGTTTTCCACTCGTCTCCCTGACGGATACGGACCAGGTTATAAGCTCCACGTAGATCCAGCTTGGAGAAGATCCTGGCGCCTTTAAGACGATCAAATAACTCAGAGATGAGCGGAAGGGGGTATTTATTTTTAACCGTGATCTGATTGAGTCCTCTATAGTCAATACAGGGGCGTAGCGAGCCGTCTTTCTTTTTGACAAAGAAGAATCCGGCTCCAGCCGGGGAGGTAGATTTCCGGATAAATCCCCTAGCCAGATTCTCTTCAATGTACTCAGACATGGCCCGGGTCTCGGCTGCAGACAACGGGTAGATACGCCCACGGGGAGGAGTGGTGCCAGGTACCAGGTCGATCGGGCAGTCATATGGCCTATGGGGTGGCAACGTCTCTGCTTCCTTCTTACCGAAGACGTCCGCATAGGGCCAGTAAGGAGCCGGGAGACCTGGTAAATTAGCTGGAGTAGGCGGAGGGCGAACTGGGCGGACCGGAACCAGGCAGGTCCTATGGCAGTCTGGACCCCATCGGAGTACTTCACCGGATCGCCAGTTCAATACGGGTTCGTGTGTCTGGAGCCAAGGTAGACCTAGCAACAGGGAGTGAGAAAGTCCGGACAACACATGGAATGAGATTTCCTCAGAGTGCAGCATTCCCACCTGCAGGGTTATGGGTTCAGTGACGAGCAGGATGGTCTCCGAGAGAAGTCTTCCATCCACGGAGGCGACTGATACTGGTTCAGCCAGGGACTTGGTGGGAATACGGTATCTCTCTACCAGAGACTGGGAGATGAGGTTTCCAGCAGCTCCAGAATCCAGGTGGGCAAGTTCAAAGTGACGGTTTTCTCCCCAAGCAATAGAGACCGGTAAAGTCAGAGACAGAGAGGGCTTACTTTTGTCTAGGACGACCTCTCCGAGCGGTCCTAGACACTGGCGTTTCCCGGCTTCTCCGGGCAGGAACGGATGAAGTGCTCCATACTGCCACAATAGAAACAGCTTCCCTCGGCTCGGCGAGATTCTTGGCGAGATTTGACCATCTTGGTCTGGTCGATCTGCATAGGTTCAGGCGAGGGCACCCGCGGAGTGACTGATTGAGAGGCAGGTCTCAGGGAAGTAGGAGCAGAGCAAGAAAAGTCTTTCTCCCAGGTAGTCTCTTTGGCACGTTCTTGGAACGGGTAGCTAGTGACACCAGGTCATCCAGAGTGGTAGGAATGTCCCGACCAGCTAACTCGTCCTTAATCCGACCGGAAAGACCCTCCCAGAAGACGGACACCAGAGCCTTATTTTCCCAGTCAAGCTCAGAAGCGAGGGTGCGGAACCGTATGGCATATTGGCCCACGGTGAGACTCCCTTGGCGGAGACGTAGCAGTGAGGAGGCAGAAGAGGTTTTCCGTCCAGGTTCATCGAAGACTTTCCGGAAAGCAGCGAGGAAAGACGGCAGGTCGGACACCAGGGGATCCCCTCTCTCCCACAGGGGATTTAGCCATGCCAGTGCCTCCCCAGTAAGATGGGACATGATGAAGGCCACCTTGGCTCGGTCGGAGATGAACTGGTATGCCAATAGCTCAAAGTGCAGGGTGCACTGGTTTATGAAACCCCGAGCTAAAGTAGGTTCGCCGGCAAAGCGTGGAGGTGTCAGAAGCCGAGGTCCATAGTCGGGTACCATGAAGGGACTGGATTGCGGTACCGCAGGAATGGGCACGGCTGGACCAGAGGTAGACATAGACAAGTCACACAATGCGCCTAGACGAGAGTTAACGGACCGTAGATAGGACAGTACCACCTCCTGCAGAGTTTTCTGACGTAAGACTTCCTGGTGCAGATCGGAGATCTGGGAGCCACCGGGTTCCATGGCCCGAGCAAACTGTAACGGGTCTGGGAGGTGGAACGTCTGTGCAACTATACAAGGGGGCAGTCCATGTAAGGAAGCGGGTGGCTCCCAGGGAAGACGGGCAGGTAGTCACGGCAAGTGACAGGGACAGTCTCTGGGTAGAGGGGCAGGTAGTCACGGCAAGTGACAGGGACAGTCTCTGGGTAAAAGGATGGGTACTCACGGCAAGTGACAGGGACAGTCTCTGGGTAGAAGGACAGCAGGCAGGTGGCTGGTGAGCGCTCCCAGGTGAGCGGGCGAGAGTCTCTGGACGGGCAGGTGGTCACGGCAAGTGACGGCAGAGCCTCCAGGTAGGCTAGCAGACAGGTAGCAGGTGAGCGCTCCCAGGTGAGCAGGCGAGAGTCTCTGGACAGGCAGGTGGTCAGGGCAAGTGACGGCGGAGCCTCCAGGTAGGCTAGCAGGCAGGTAGCAGATGAGCGCTCCCAGGTGAGCGAGCAGGCTGGTCCATAGACAGACTGACAGGTGTAGGAAAGCAGACCGTCGGACCGCAGGCTTGCAAGCAGGTAAACGGATATCAGGCAGGTATCAAGCAGGAATCAGGCAGGTAACTGGCAGGTAACAGGCAGGAATCCGGCAGGTGACTGGCAGGTAACAAGCAGGAATCTGGCAGGTGATTGGCTGGTAACTGGTAATGGGACCTGAGGGCTGAAGCAGAGTGAAGGCTTTGCAACAACATTGCTCGGGCACCTCCATTTTGGAGGAGGTGCCTTAAATATGGGAGGTCCTCCGGCAATTGGCCGGGGACTCCTTAGGACGGCGCGCGCGGTCCCTTCAAGAGAGGGGGAGCGCGCGCGCGCGCGCCCTAAGCACACTGCCGGGGAAGGAGCGCGTGCCGGAAGCAGCGGGGAGAGAAGCGCTGGAGGACGCCGCGCCAGGAGCGGGGAGGTGAGAGGGACGGCGTCTCTGCCTAGTACGGGGCAGAGACGCCGATGCTACAAAAAAGTCATATGTTCCACATCAAAACAAGGCCAAGTGACTCAACTATGCATTAAAACAGAGGAACCAGGGTGTAGAAAATTGGCAGGATGTGCTCTGGACGGTTGAGTCAAAATATGAAAAATGTTGTTATTACAGAAGAGATTTTGTTCACTAAAGGGCTGGAGAGCAGTACAATAATGAGTGTCTGTGGGCAATAGTGATCCATAAGCACGGTGGAGGGTCCTGTAAGTTTGGGGCTGCATTTCAGCAAATGGAAGTGGGAATTGGGTTAGAATTATTGGTTCCCTCAATGCTGAGATATAGAGGCAGATACTTATCCATCATGCAATATCATCAGGGAGGTGTCTGATTGGATCCAAATGATTTCTTCAGCAGAACAACAACCCCAAACGTACAGCCAATGTCATTAAGAATTATCTTCAATGTAAAGAACAAGGAGTCCTGGAAATGATATGGTCCCACCCAGTGGAGTAACTAGAGTCTGATAGGCCCCCACCTGCATGTTGGTCAGATGTATGGGCCCTTGTAGCGTTCTGGATCCTATAAAGATACAGTATATGTGTTCTCTCCCTATGTAGCAATGTCCCCCATCCTGGCTCCTTCTTGTAATAATCTCCCACATGCTGGGCCTTATGCTATAACATTTTCCCCCACCTGTGCCCCTGTCTGGTAATGTCCCCATTCTGGCATCATTTCCTTCATTCTGGTTTAATGTCCCCATCCTGGTATAGTGTCCCCATTCTGATATAATGTCCCCATTTTGGTATAATGTCTCTAACCTGGTATAATATCCCCATGCTGGTGTAATGCTCCCAATTCTGCTATAATGTCCCCAAAGCAGGTATAATGCCCCACATCCTGGTATAGTATCTCCAGTTCTGGCATTATGTCCCCCATGTTGCTATAATATACCCCATACTGGTATAATATCATCGTTGTGATATAATGTCCCCCATCCTGGTATAACATCATCATTGTGATATAATGTCCCCATTCTGATATAGTGTCACCCATCCGGGTATGGTGTACCCCATTATGGTATAGTGTCCCTTATTCTGGTATAATGTCCCCAATTCTGGTATAATTTCCCCATTCTGATATAATGTCCCCATTCTGATTTAATGTCCCCCTTCCTGGTATGTTGTCCCCCTTCCGATATATTGTCCCCATTCTGATATAGTGTCCTTCATCTTGGTAAAATGTCCCCATACTAGAATAGTGTCCCCATTCTGGTATAATGTCCCCATCCTGGTATAATGCCCCCCATCCTGGTTTAATGACCATCATACTGGTTTAATGTCCCTCGCCCTGGTTTAATGTCCCTCATCCTGGTACAATGCACTCATTCTGGCATAATGACCTAATTCTGATACAATGTCCCCATTCTGGTATAATGTACCCATTCTGGCATAATGTCCCCATCCTGGTATGGTATCTACTGAGCTGCCATCCTGGGGATGGGTTATCAATATCAGATCGGTGGGCTCCGACACGCGGCACTGGCTCTACCCATCACTTGTTTGCAGCGCTCAGATGTAAATAGTTTGAATATCTGAACATCACTGCTCCATTCACTGTACTGTGGGTCCTGCAAGTCAGCTAATATTCATGTAATAGGAGCTGATCTGCAGCACCAGGTAGCAGCCACTACACAGTGACCAGAGCTGTGATGTTCAGCTCCACAACAATGTTTACATCTGACCTCTGCCAGAGTTTCAAACAACTGAGTAGTTGAGGTGCCACGTGCCGGACCCCCACAAATCTGATATTAATGAGCTAACCAGGGGATAGGCCATCAATATGTTTGTCCTGGAAGTTCCGTTTAAGGCCCACCTGCACATACTACGTATATAATATATATATATGGCAAAGAGTGGGAAGGCGTTAATCACAGGCTCATAAAACGGACAAACAACACAAATATTGGTTCTATCTTTTACACATTTGGGGTAGCCCTTAAGAGGGCCGTTGGGTCAAAGAGAGAGAGAGAAGAGAGAGGGGAGGGAGAGATACCGGGAGATACCAAGAGAGAGATAAAAAGAGAGACCCAACCAGTGCAAGGCTAAGCCGGGCAGGTGGTAGCGACTATTTCTACCCACTGCTGATTTCTGATTGGTGGAAAATCTGGGTGTGGCTGCTCTCTGATTGGTGGAAAATCTGGGTGTGGCTGTGTAGCACCCCGAGGGCTCAGCTGCTACAGGGGTATTGCACCTCAGACCAGAGGTGTGATATTCCACTCCCGGGTAAGGATGGAGTGTGGACCAGGACTCGTTTAGCTGCATGCACCACACACACCCCATTTCCGAGGGACAGCTCAACGGTGCTCCCACAGAGGTGCAGGCACGACAGCTTCTGTTCCTGGCTGGAGTGGGGCGGGGAAAGGGAAACCCAGTGGTGTAGGAGCAGAAAGGGGTGGGTCTCTGGGCATAGGCAGGAGCCCATTGGTTGCAAGTCACCTGGGCTCGGGTGTCAGAAGGAGGTATAAAAGGTGGGCACCATCTTAGATCAGGGTTCAGTTCAGTGGAGACAGTCTGAGAAGAAGACAGGAAGAAGAGCCCCTGCATGGGCTCTGCTCTGCAGGCAGGCCTTGTCAGGAGGCTGGAGCCTGAGAGAGAGAGAGAAGAAGGAACAGAAAGGAAAGTAGGAAAGGAACTGGAACAGAGGAGAAAGGAAGCAAGGAACACAGAGAAAGGCCCAGAGACACGAGGACAGAAGGAACCCCATATGCCCAGAGGAGATACAGGGTGAAGGGTTGGCAGAACAGGGTACCGGAACCCAAATTGGTGGAGGCAACAGATTCCTCAGCCAAAGACCGGAGGTTGTTAACACATCTTGGTGCGACCCCTCACTACATCCACCAGAAAGGCATACCGTATAGGGTCAGGGAAACCGGAGAGAGGTTTCGCCAACAGAAGGCCCGAGGAAACTGGACAAAGGTGGGTCACTGGTGGGGACGGCCAGAGAAAGGAAAGAGAAGGGAGCTCTGAACCACACTCTGGAATTGCCTGGGAGTTGACCGAGTCCCTCACCTGGTGGACGCAGCACGATTCGGGCGGTCCTAACTGCGCACAAGTGACCTGATAAAGAACTGTGAGTAAAGCATTGAAAACTGCAACTGCACGTCTCTGAGGTTCCTCGCCGCACCAGCACCATCAGTACTGGGACACTCACACCATCACCACCATCATCCACATTAGCTGCCCTGAGGCAATACTTCCCCCGTGGGGAGTCATCCCATACTCAGCTGTGCAAACAACATCAGCCTCAGCGGTCGGCAGCGCAGCGGCGGTCCCCACTGACCGCAATCCACGGGTGGCGTAGTCGGACATTGTTAGTACTTAAGACTGCCACTGGTTTGACCACCCTGGGCACGGACCGGGTCACCGCCACACGGAGACTACAACCCCCAGCATCCTACAACAGGCCCGGTTCCGAGTTCCCCTGCACAGCACAGGCCCAGGGGGCGCGTCAGCTGCTCTGTGATTGGTCAGCATTATGACCTCACAGTGGCGATGACTCATACCTCCTGGGTGGTTCTTTTGGGCGGTTCTGTTTTCTGACTGGTGGAAATTCTAATCAGCATTATGACCTCACAGTGGCCGTGACTCATGTTTCATGGACTGTTCTATCTGGGTGACCTGAAACATGCTGATCTCTGATTGGTGGAAATTCAAGTCATCTTCATGACATCACAATCAGCATGTTATTACTGCTGAGATGTTCAGTTTTTTCCTAAATTTCCTGTTTTGTCCTAATTTATTAGCACATATATACCACTCATTCCTACAATCAAAGGATCAGGAAACCACTCTGAAATCAATATCCTACAATTTACCCCAACAGCAAAAAAACAACTATACACAAAATACCAAAAGATATATCATATTATGAATGAGCAAATAAAAGACACTATCACATAAAAATAATTTTTAGAAAGGTGTAGAAAAAATGCTGTAAAGTAAGAACGCTTCAAAAATAGAAATGTTAATGATTTATTTAATCAATTAACAAAATACAAAGTGAATGAACAAACGAAAAATCTAGATCCAATCAATATTTGGTGTGACCAACTTTTCACTTTAAAACAGCATCAATTATTCCAGGTACACCTGCGCAAAGTCAGGGATTTTGTAATAATACAGTCAGGTGTCTGGTCATACACCATGGCAAGACTGAGCAAGAATACACAAGGAAGTTATACTACATCAGCAAGGTCTCTAAGGCACAAATTTCAAAGCAGATTGAGGGTTCAAGATGTGTCATTCAAGCACTTATGAAGAAGCACAAGAAATTGTGCAACGTTGAGGTCAGTAGATGCAGTGGTCGGCCAAGGAAACTTAGTGCAGCAGATGTATGACACATTATGGTTACTTTCCTTCAAAAGCGGAAGATGTCCAGCAGTGCCATCAGCTCAGAACTGGCAGCAACCAGTGGGACTCAGCTTCACTCATCTACTGTTCAGAGAAGACTGGCCAGAAGTTCTCTTCATAGCAGAATTGTGGCGAAAAAGCCATATGTTCCACATCAAAACAAGGCCAAGTGACTCAACTATGCATTAAAACAGAGGAACCAGGGTGTAGAAAATTGGCAGGATGTGCTCTGGACGGTTGAGTCAAAATATGAAAAATGTTGTTATTACAGAAGAGATTTTGTTCACTAAAGGGCTGGAGGGCAGTACAATAATGAGTGTCTGTGGGCAATAGTGATCCATAAGCACGGTGGAGGGTCCTGTAAGTTTGGGGCTGCATTTCAGCAAATGGAAGTGGGAATTGGGTTAGAATTATTGGTTCCCTCAATGCTGAGATATAGAGGCAGATACTTATCCATCATGCAATATCATCAGGGAGGTGTCTGATTGGATCCAAATGTTTTCTTCAGCAGAACAACAACCCCAAACGTACAGCCAATGTCATTAAGAATTATCTTCAATGTAAAGAACAAGGAGTCCTGGAAATGATCTGGTCCCACCCAGTGGAGTAACTAGAGTCTGATAGGCCCCCACCTGCATGTTGGTCAGATGTATGGGCCCTTGTAGCATTCTGGATCCTATAAAGATACAGTATATGTGTTCTCTCCCTATGTAGCAATGTCCCCCATCCTGGCTCCTTCTTGTAATAATCTCCCACATGCTGGGCCTTATGCTATAACATTTTCCCCCACCTGTGCCCCTGTCTGGTAATGTCCCCATTCTGGCATCATTTCCTTCATTCTGGTTTAATGTCCCCATCCTGGTATAGTGTCCCCATTCTGATATAATGTCCCCATTTTGGTATAATGTCTCTAACCTGGTATAATATCCCCATGCTGGTGTAATGCTCCCAATTCTGCTATAATGTCCCCAAAGCTGGTATAATGCCCCACATGCTGGTATAGTATCTCCAGTTCTGGCATTATGTCCCCCATGTTGCTATAATATACCCCATACTGGTATAATATCATCGTTGTGATATAATGTCCCCCATCCTGGTATAACATCATCATTGTGATATAATGTCCCCATTCTGATATAGTGTCACCCATCCGGGTATGGTGTACCCCATTCTGGTATAGTGTCCCTTATTCTGGTATAATGTCCCCAATTCTGGTATAATTTCCCCATTCTGATATAATGTCCCCATTCTGATTTAAAGTCCCCCTTCCTGGTATGTTGTCCCCCTTCCGATATATTGTCCCCATTCTGATATAGTGTCCTTCATCTTGGTAAAATGTCCCCATACTAGAATAGTGTCCCCATTCTGGTATAATGTCCCCATCCTGGTATAATGCCCCCCATCCTGGTTTAATGACCATCATACTGGTTTAATGTCCCCCATCCTGGTACAATGCACTCCATTCTGTTACAGTGTCTCACATTCTGGCATAATGACCTAATTCTGATACAATGTCCCCATTCTGGTATAATGTACCCATTCTGGCATAATGTCCCCCATCCTGGTATGGTATCTACTGAGCTGCCATCCTGGGGATGGGTTATCAATATCAGATCGGTGGGCTCCGACACGCGGCACTGGCTCTACCCATCACTTGTTTGCAACGCTCAGATGTAAATAGTTTGAAGATCTGAACATCACTGCTCCATTCACTGTACTGTGGGTCCTGCAAGTCAGCTAATATTCATGTAATAGGAGCTGATCTGCAGCACCAGGTAGCAGCCACTACACAGTGACCAGAGCTGTGATGTTCAGCTCCACAACAATGTTTACATCTGACCTCTGCCAGAGTTTCAAACAACTGAGTAGTTGAGGTGCCACGTGCCGGACCCCCACAAATCTGATATTAATGAGCTAACCAGGGGATAGGCCATCAATATGTTTGTCCTGGAAATTCTGTTTAAGGCCCACCTGCACATACTACGTATATAATATATATATATATGGCAAAGAGTGGGAAGGGGTTAATCACAGGCTCATAAAACGGACAAACAACACAAATATTGGTTCTATCTTTTACACATTTGGGGTAGCCCTTAAGACGGCCGTTGGGTCAAAGAGAGAGAGAGAGAAGAGAGAGGGGAGGGAGAGATACCGGGAGATACCAAGAGAGAGAAAAAAAGAGAGACCCAACCAGTGCAAGGCTAAGCCGGGCAGGTGGTAGCGGCTATTTATACCCACTGCTGATCTCTGATTGGTGGAAAATCTGGGTGTGGCTGCTCTCTGATTGGTGGAAAATCTGGGTGTGGCTGCTCTGTTATTGGTCAGCATTATGACCTCACAGTGGCGATGACTCATACCTCCTGGGTGGTTCTTCTGGGCGGTTCTGTTTTCTGACTGGTGGAAATTCTAATCAGCATTATGACCTCACAGTGGCCGTGACTCATGTTTCATGGACTGTTCTATCTGGGTGACCTGAAACATGCTGATCTCTGATTGGTGGAAATTCAAGTCATCTTCATGACATCACAATCAGCATGTTATTACTGCTGAGATGTTCAGTTTTTTCCTAAATTTATTATGTTTTGTCCTAATTTATTAGCACATATATACCACTCATTCCTACAATCAAAGGATCAGGAAACCACTCTGAAATCAATATCCTACAATTTACCCCAACAGCAAAAAAACAACTATACACAAAATACCAAAAGATATATCAGATTATTAATGAGCAAATAAAAGACACTATCACATAAAAATAATTTTTAGAAAGGTGTAGAAAAAATGCTGTAAAGTAAGAACGCTTCAAAAATAGAAATGTTAATGATTTATTTAATCAATTAACAAAATACAAAGTGAATGAACAAACGAAAAATCTAGATCCAATTAATATTTGGTGTGACCAACTTTTCACTTTAAAACAGCATCAATTATTCCAGGTACACCTGCGCAAAGTCAGGGATTTTGTAATAATACAGTCAGGTGTCTGGTCATACACCATGGCAAGACTGAGCAAGAATACACAAGGAAGTTATACTACATCAGCAAGGTCTCTAAGGCACAAATTTCACAGCAGATTGAGGGTTCAAGATGTGTCATTCAAGCACTTATGAAGAAGCACAAGAAAATGTGCAACGTTGAGGTCAGTAGATGCAGTGATAAGCCAAGGAAACTTAGTGCAGCAGATGTATGACACATTATGGTTACTTTCCTTCAAAAGCGGAAGATGTCCAGCAGTGCCATCAGCTCAGAACTGGCAGCAACCAGTGGGACTCAGCTTCACTCATCTACTGTTCAGAGAAAACTGGCCAGAATTGTGGTGAAAAAGCCATATCTCCCACATCAAAACAAGGTATATAGACAAGTCCCCCCCACACAGCATACAGTATATAGACAAGTCCCCCCCACACAGCATACAGTATATAGACAAGTCCCCCACACACAGCATACAGTATATAGACAAGTCCCCCACACACAGCATACGGTATATAGACAAGTCCCCCACACACAGCATACGGTATATAGACAAGTCCCCCACACACAGCATAAGGTATATAGACAAGTCCCCCGCACACAGCATACGGTATATAGACAAGTCCCCCACACACAGCATACGGTATATAGACAAGTCCCCCACACACAGCATACGGTATATAGACAAGTCCCCCAAACAGCATACGGTTTATAGACAAGTCCCCCCCACACAGCATACGGTATATAGACAAGTCCCCCACATACGGCATACGGTATACAGACAAGTCCCCCACACACGGCATACGGTATATAGACAAGTCCCCCACACACTGCATACGGTATATAGACAAGTCCCCCACACACAGCATACGGTATATACACAAGTCCCCCACACACAGCATATGGTATATAGACAAGTCCCCCACACACAGCATGCCGTATATAGACAAGTCCCCCACACACAGCATACGGTATATAAATAAGTCCCCCACACACAGCATACGGTATATAGACAAGTCTCCCACACACAGCATACGGTATATAGACAAGTCCCCCACACACAGCATACGGTATATAGACAAGCCCCCCCACACACACACACAGCATACGGTATATAGACAAGTCCACCACACACAGTATACAGTATATAGACAAGTCCCCCCCACACAGCATACAGTATATAGACAAGTCCCCACACACAGCATACGGTATATAGACAAGTCCCCCACACACAGCATACAGTATATAGACAAGTCCCCAAACACAGCATACGGTATATAGACAAGTCCCCCACACACAGCATACGGTATATAGACAAGTCCCCCCCACACAGCATATGGTATATAGACAAGTCCCCCACACACAGCATACAGTATATAGACAAGTCAAACCACACACAGCATACAGTATATAGACAAGTCCCCCTCACACAGCATATAGTATATAGACAAGTCCCCCACACACAGCATACGGTATATAGACAAGTCCCCCACACACAGCATACGGTATATAGACAAGTCCCCCCCACACACAGCATACAGTATATAGACAAGTCCCCCACACACAGCATATGGTATATAGACAAGTCCCCCACACACAGCATATGGTATATAGACAAGTCCCCCACATACAGCATATGGTATATAGACAAGTCCCCCACACACAGCATATGGTATACAGACAAGTCCCCCACACACAGCATACAGTATATAGACAAGTCCCCCACACGCAGCATATGGTATATAGACAAGTCCCCCACACACAGTATATGGTATATAGACAAGTCCCCCACACACAGCATACAGTATATAGACAAGTCCCCCATACATAGCATACAGTATACAGACAAGTCCCCCACACACAGTATATGGTATATAGACAAGTCCCCACACACAGCATACGGTATATAGACAAGTCCCCCACACACAGCATACGGTATATAGACAAGTCCCCCACACACAGCATACGGTATATAGACAAGTCCCCCACACACAGCATACAGTATATAGACAAGTCCCCCACACACAGCATACGGTATATAGACAAGTCCCCCACACACAACATACAGTATATAGGCAAGTCCCCCACACACAACATACAGTATATAGACAAGTCCCCCATACACAGCATACAGTATATAGACAAGTCCCCCACACACAGCATACGGTATATAGACAAGTCCCCCACACACAGCATACGGTATATAGACAAGTCCCCCACACACAGCATACGGTATATAGACAAGTCCCCCACACACAGCATACGGTATATAGACAAGCCCCCCCACACACACACACAGCATACGGTATATAGACAAGTCCACCACACACAGTATACAGTATATAGACAAGTCCCCCCCACACAGCATACAGTATATAGACAAGTCCCCACACACAGCATACGGTATATAGACAAGTCCCCCACACACAGCATACAGTATATAGACAAGTCCCCAAACACAGCATACGGTATATAGACAAGTCCCCCACACACAGCATATGGTATATAGACAAGTCCCCCACACACAGCATACAGTATATAGACAAGTCCCCAAACACAGCATACAGTATATAGACAAGTCCCCCACACACAGCATATGGTATATAGACAAGTCCCCCACACACAGCATACGGTATATAGACAAGTCCCCCACACACAGCATACAGTATATAGACAAGTCCCCCACACACAGCATACAGTATATAGACAAGTCCCCCATACACAGCATACAGTATACAGACAAGTCCCCCACACACAGCATATGGTATATAGACAAGTCCCCACACACAGCATACGGTATATAGACAAGTCCCCCACACACAGCATACGGTATATAGACAAGTCCCCCACACACAGCATACGGTATATAGACAAGTCCCCCACACACAGCATACAGTATATAGACAAGTCCCCCACACACAGCATAAGGTATATAGACAAGTCCCCCACACACAACATACAGTATATAGGCAAGTCCCCCACACACAACATACAGTATATAGACAAGTCCCCCATACACAGCATACAGTATATAGACAAGTCCCCCACACACAGCATACGGTATATAGACAAGTCCCCCACACACAGCATACAGTATATAGACAAGTCCCCCACACACAGCATACAGTATATAGACAAGTCCCCCATACACAGCATACAGTATACAGACAAGTCCCCCACACACAGCATATGGTATATAGACAAGTCCCCACACACAGCATACGGTATATAGACAAGTCCCCCACACACAGCATACGGTATATAGACAAGTCCCCCACACACAGCATACGGTATATAGACAAGTCCCCCACACACAGCATACAGTATATAGACAAGTCCCCCACACACAGCATAAGGTATATAGACAAGTCCCCCACACACAACATACAGTATATAGGCAAGTCCCCCACACACAACATACAGTATATAGACAAGTCCCCCATACACAGCATACAGTATATAGACAAGTCCCCCACACACAGCATACGGTATATAGACAAGTCCCCCACACACAGCATACGGTATATAGACAAGTCCCCCACACACAGCATACGGTATATAGACAAGTCCCCCACACACAGCATACGGTATATAGACAAGCCCCCCCCCACACACACACAGCATACGGTATATAGACAAGTCCACCACACACAGTATACAGTATATAGACAAGTCCCCCCCACACAGCATACAGTATATAGACAAGTCCCCACACACAGCATACGGTATATAGACAAGTCCCCCACACACAGCATACAGTATATAGACAAGTCCCCAAACACAGCATACGGTATATAGACAATTCCCCCACACACAGCATATGGTATATAGACAAGTCCCCCACACACAGCATACAGTATATAGACAAGTCAAACCACACACAGCATACAGTATATAGACAAGTCCCCCTCACACAGCATATGGTATATAGACAAGTCCCCCACACACAGCATACGGTATATAGACAAGTCCCCCACACACAGCATACGGTATATAGACAAGTCCCCCCCACACACAGCATACAGTATATAGACAAGTCCCCCATACACAGCATACGGTATATAGACAAGTCCCCCCACGCAGCATACGGTATATAGACAAGTTACCCACACACAGCATACGGTATATAGACAAGTCCCCCATACACAGCATACGGTATATAGACAAGTCCCCCACACACAGCATACAGTATATAGACAAGTCACCCACACACAGCATATGGTATATAGACAAGTCCCCCACACACAGCATACAGTATATAGACAAGTCCCCCACACACAGCATACGGTATATAGACAAGTCCCCCACACACAGCATACAGTATATAGACAAGTCCCCCACACACAGCATATGGTATATAGACAAGTCCCCCACACACAGCATATGGTATATAGACAAGTCCCCCACACACAGCATATGGTATATAGACAAGTCCCCCACACACAGCATACGGTATATAGACAAGTCCCCCACACACAGCATACAGTATATAGACAAGTCCCCCACACGCAGCATATGGTATATAGACAAGTCCCCCACACACAGCATATGGTATATAGACAATTCCCCCACACACAGCATACAGTATATAGACAAGTCCCCCATACACAGCATACAGTATACAGACAAGTCCCCCATACACAGCATACAGTATATAGACAAGTCCCCCACACACAGCATACAGTATATAGACAAGTTCCCCACACACAGCATACGGTATATAGACAAGTCCCCCACACACAGCATACGGTATATAGACAAGTCCCCCACACACAGCATACGGTATATAGACAAGTCCCCCACACACAGCATACGGTATACAGACAAGTCCCCCACACACAACATACAGTATATAGACAAGTCCCCCATACACAGCATACAGTATATAGACAAGTCCCCCACACACAGCATACGGTATATAGACAAGTCCCCCACACACAGCATACGGTATATAGACAAGTCCCCCACACACAGCATACAGTATATAGACAGTCCCCTATACACAGCATACAGTATATAGACAAGTCCCCCACACACAGCATACAGTATATAGACAAGTCCCCCACACACAGCATACAGTATATAGGCAAGTCCCCCACACACAGCATACAGTATATAGGCAAGTCCCCCACACACAGCATACAGTATATAGACAAGTCCCCCACACACAGCATACGGTATATAGACAAGTCCCCCACACACAGCATACAGTATATAGGCAAGTCCCCCACACACAGCATACAGTATATAGACAAGTCCCCCACACACAGCATACAGTATATAGGCAAGTCCCCCACACACAGCATACAGTATATAGACAAGTCCCCCACACACAGCATACAGTATATAGGCAAGTCCCCCACACACAGCATACAGTATATAGACAAGTCCCCCACACACAGCATACAGTATATAGACAAGTCCCCCACACACAGCATACAGTATATAGGCAAGTCCCCCACACACAGCATACAGTATATAGACAAGTCCCCCACACACAGCATACAGTATATAGGCAAGTCCCCCACACACAGCATACAGTATATAGACAAGTCCCCCACACACAGCATACTGTTATGTTCTGCTACCAAAGCTAAGGAAAGAGAGGAGATCTGTCCCTACTATAAGACTCAGCTGAATCCCTACGATGTAACAGGGAACCTGATCCTGCGATCAGACCTGCTAAAGTCCTAATCTAGTCTGTACGGAGACCTATAGATTTGGGGAGGGAATCCCTACAAGTACTAAGGACTGGGAGGAATATGGGACACCTCCTAACAGAAATAGCAGCAGACAGACGAACAAACAAAATAGATAGAACCTAGAGGTCCGTAGACCAAGCAAACTAACAGAGTTAGATACAGAGCACAGGCTAACTAGAAAGTAGATATACAATGAAGTCCAGCAAAGCCAGAAGGGCGGAGCAGGATTAAATAGGCCAACAAGGTCATGTGACCAGCAAAGGAAAAAAAACCTAACAGCAAGGTTCTAACAGTACCCCCCCTTCTAAGAGGATCCTCCGGATCCCCTAGGACCAGGCTTATCAGGAAATCTCCTGTGAAACGCTCTGATAAGTCTGGACGCGGAAACATCATCTGACCTCACCCAAGAGTTATCCTCGGGTCCGAAACCTTTCCAGGCCACAAGATACTGCAAACTACCTCTATACCGTCTAGAGTCAAGGATGCGAGAAATTTCATATTCCCCGTCCTCCACCACCGGAGGAACAGAGGCAGAGGCGTCACCATCCGACACAACAGCTTTTTTTAACAGAGAGACATGAAAGACCGGATTAATTCTCCAGGAGGTAGGAACCTCCAACCTAACAGCAGATTGGTTGACAACCTGAAGCACCTTAAAGGGCCCTACAAACTTGGGACCCAATTTCTTAGAAGGAATCCTCAACCGCAGATTCCTAGAGGACAACCAAACCATGTCACCAACAGCGAACAAAACCTCCTGTCGTTTCCTATCAAAGTAGTCTTTAGATTTTCTGTTGGCCTCCTGAAGATTACCACGCACATCCGTCCAAACTCTTTCCAAATCACCGGAAAAATTCTCCTCCTCAGGCACGGCAGATCCCAACTTGGAGAACGACCCAAACGACGGATGTCTCCCAGAACAACAAAAAAAAGGCGAACAACCAGCAGAAGAAGATGTATGATTGTTCAGAGCAAATTCGGCAAGTGGCAGAAACTCAGACCACCCCTCTTGATTGTCTGCCACAAAACAACGCAAGAACTGCTCAACATCCTGGTTTTTCCTTTCTGTCTGGCCATTAGATTCAGGATGATATCCGGACGAAAACGACAAATGAATTCCCAACCTGTCACAAAAGGCACGCCAAAAACGAGCCACGAACTGAGGACCCCTATCAGAAACAATGTCAGTAGGAACGCCATGAAGTCTGACAATTTCCTTGACAAAGGCCTTAGCGAGAGTTTTAGTGCAGGGCAGTTTGACGAAGGGAACCAAGTGACACATCTTGCTAAAACGGTCCACGACCACCCAGATGACAGTAAAACCCTCAGAGGGGGGAAGGTCAGTTATAAAGTCCATAGCCAAATGTGTCCAAGGAGCACTGGGGACCTCCAAAGGACAAAGCAACCCCGCAGCAGGAGTATGTGAGGACTTAGATCTAGCACATATAGTACATTGGCGCACCCACTTAATGACTTCCTTCTGCCATCCAGGCCACCAAAAACTGCGACCCACCAGTCTCTTGGTCTCAGAGATTCCGGGATGACCTGCCAACCGAGATTCGTGACACTCAACAAACAAATCTCTCCTAAAGGTCCCAGGCACAAACAACCTCCCATGAGGAGTGTTAGATGGGGCATTCTCCTGAGCTTTAAGAATCTCATCTTCCAAAACGGAGTCTAAAGCAGCTATCACAACACCTTCTTGTAAAATGTTTTCCTCTTTCTCAGCACCGACTATGGGAGAAAAACTGCGAGACAAGGCATCCGCCTTAACATTCTTAGTACCAGGGATGTAAGTAACGGAGAAATTAAACCGCGAGAAAAACAGTGCCCACCTAGCCTGACGGGCATTCAGGCGCTTGGCAGCGTCAAGATATATCAGATTTTTATGATCCGTAAGAACCTGAACGGGAAATTCCGCACCTTCCAAGAAGTGGCGCCAGTGTTCAAATGCGAGTTTAATAGCCAATAATTCCCGATTACCAATATCGTAATTCAATTCAGTCTCCGAAAATTTTTTTGAAAAAAATGCACAGGGATGTAATCCATCCCCGTTATCCTGAGACAATACTGCGCCAACCCCCACAGAGGAAGCATCAACCTCAACCAAAAACGGCCTAGTAACATCAGGCTGCATAAGGATGGGAGCAGAGGTGAACCTCTCCTTGAGATACACAAAAGCTTCAATGGCCTCAGAAGACCACTGAACCGCATCAGCACCTTTCCTGGTGAGATCAGTCAGAGGTTTGACAATACTAGAAAAATTTTTTATGAATTTTCTATAGTAATTGGCGAAACCCAAAAACCTCTGTATTGATTTCAAACCAATAGGCCTAGGCCATTCCTGCACAGCCTGAACCTTAACCGGATCCATCTCAAAACCTTTGCTGGAGATAATGTAGCCCAAAAAACTAATTCTCTGTACAGCGAACTCACATTTCTCCAGCTTAGCAAAAAGCGAATTGTCCATTAATAACTGTAATACCTCACGCACGCTCCGCCAATGAGACTCCAGATCTGGCGAATAAATCAAAATGTCATCCAAATACACAACCACATTTTTACCGATCAAAGGTCTAAGGATGTCATTAATCAGATTCTGAAAAAATGCAGGAGCATTAGTAAGACCAAAAGGCATAACCAGATTCTCAAAATGACCCACAGGAGTGTTAAAAGCAGTCTTCCATTCATCACCCTCCTTCATGCGCAACAGATTGTATGCCCCCTTAAGGTCAATTTTAGAGAACCACTTGGCCCCCAATAACTGGTTAAACAGATCAGGAATCAATGGCAGTGGGTAAGGATTGCGTACCGTAATTTTGTTAATCTCACGAAAATCCAGACAAGGACGTAAACCGCCGTCCTTTTTTTTTACAAAAAAAAATCCAACCGCCACAGGAGACTTAGAGGGCCTAATGTGACCGGCGGCCAAACTTGTCTGTATGTATTCCTCCAAAGCCTTCCTCTCAGGAATAGTAAGGTTAAATAAACGACTTTTAGGAAGAGCCGCTCCAGGGACAAATTCAATAGAACAATCATAGTCTCTATGGGGAGGCAAAACCTGCGATTCTTTCTCAGAAAAAACTCTCCAAAAATCCTGAATAGGAACAGGCAATTCTCCCCTATCCAAAGCTGCAATACGCCCGTTACAACACTTGTCATAACATTTATGGCTCCAGGATTTAATTTCACTGGTAGACCAATCCAGTACAGGATTGTGAAATTTTAACCAGGGCAAACCCAATATTACTGGAGAAGGCAAGTTATTCAACACTACCAAATCCAATTTCTCATGGTGAACACCATTAATAGTGAGAGGAAATTCACTGACCTTGAGAGTAATATTCTTCAAAGGGGAACCATCCACAGAAACCACAGCAATGGGGGATGATAAAGGTTCAGGTTTTAAATTGAGTTTTTCCACGAATCCCCCATCAATAACATTCAGTGTAGACCCGCAATCAACAAACACCCGAAATTCCATTAATTTTTCCTGAGCAATCGTGGAAGCAGCTAAAAATATACCCTTGGAATTTAAACAGGCAATACGGGCGTGACTGACCATTTTTTTTTCTTTCTTCATACGAAGCTCACAGCCTTTAATCAAATGACCAGATTTTCCACAATAGAAACACAAGCCTTCTGAAAAACGACGGTGTTTTTCTTGAGAGCGAGGTGCCACCGATCCAATCTCCATCGGTTCACCACTGTTAGTACACACATTATCATAACCAGAAACTGACATAGCAGAGGATTTGCTCTCATTAACCCTAGCACGCAGTCTTCTGTCCACCCGTATAGCTAATTGCATAGCCTGTTGCAAATCCTCAGGTGTAGGATAAGCAATTAGCAGGTCTTTAACCTTTTCACTGAGCCCAGCAAGAAATAGACTTTTCAGAGCAGAATCGTTCCACCCTGTTTGAGTGGACCAACGACGAAAATGTGTACAATATTTTTCCATATTACCTGATCCTTGTTTTAAACGTCTCAACTCAGTCTCAGCTGATGCCACACGGTCAGGATCATCATATAATAGTCCTAAAGCAGAAAAAAAACTATCCACTGATCTGAAGCATGTATCACTAGGTTGCAAAGAAAAGGCCCACTCCTGAGGCTCTTTGCGCAAAAGTGACATTATGAACCCTACGCGCTGGGATTCATCCCCAGAGGACTTGGGTCTCAAACGAAAATACAATAAGCAAGCATTTTTAAATGAAAAAAATTCTCGATGTTCACCAAAAAATAAATCCGGCAAACATACCTTAGGCTCCAAGAAATATGCTCCAGGACAGTTACTCACGTGCTGACGGAGCTCGGCCACTTCCAGAGAGAGTCCCTGCAGGTGTTTAGCCAAATCCTGAACCGACACCATGATGGAACAAAAAAAAATCTTTCCTTAGAGAATTTACAGGCTGGACTTACTGTTATGTTCTGCTACCAAAGCTAAGGAAAGAGAGGAGATCTGTCCCTACTATAAGACTCAGCTGAATCCCTACGATGTAACAGGGAACCTGATCCTGCGATCAGACCTGCTAAAGTCCTAATCTAGTCTGTACGGAGACCTATAGATTTGGGGAGGGAATCCCTACAAGTACTAAGGACTGGGAGGAATATGGGACACCTCCTAACAGAAATAGCAGCAGACAGACGAACAAACAAAATAGATAGAACCTAGAGGTCCGTAGACCAAGCAAACTAACAGAGTTAGATACAGAGCACAGGCTAACTAGAAAGTAGATATACAATGAAGTCCAGCAAAGCCAGAAGGGCGGAGCAGGATTAAATAGGCCAACAAGGTCATGTGACCAGCAAAGGAAAAAAAACCTAACAGCAAGGTTCTAACACATACAGTATATAGACAAGTCCCCCACACACAGCATACAGTATATAGGCAAGTCCCCCACACACAGCATACGGTATATAGACAAGTCCCTCACACACAACATACAGTATATAGACAAGTCCCCCACACACAGCATACGGTATATAGACAAGTCCCCCACACACAGCATACAGTATATAGACAAGTCCCCCACACACAGCATACAGTATATAGGCAAGTCCCCCACACACAGCATACGGTATATAGACAAGTCCCCCACACACAACATACAGTATATAGACAAGTCCCCCACACACAGCATACAGTATATAGACAAGTCCCCCACACACAACATACAGTATATAGACAAGTCCCCCCCACATAGCATACGGTATATAGACAAGTCCCCCACACACAGCATAAAGTATATAGACAAGTCCCCCACACACAGCATACGGTATATAGACAAGTCCCCCACACACAGCATACGGTATATAGACAAGTCCCCCACACACAGCATACGGTATATAGACAAGTCCCCCACACACAGCATACGGTATATAGACAAGTCCCCCACACACAGCATACGGTATATAGACAAGTCCCCCATACAGCATACGGTATATAGACAAGTCCCCCATACAGCATACAGTATATAGACAAGTCCCCCACACACAGCATACGGTATATAGACAAGTCCCCCACACACAGCATACGGTATATAGACAAGTCCCCCACACACAGCATACGGTATATAGACAAGTCCCCCACACAGCATACGGTATATAGACAAGTCCCCCACACACAGCATACGGTATATAGACAAGTCCCCCACACACAGCATACAGTATATAGACAAGTCCCTCACACACAGCATACAGTATATAGACAAGTACCCCACACAGCATACGGTATATAGACAAGTCCCCCACACACAGCATACAATATATAGACAAGTCCCCCACACACAGCATACGGTATATAGACAAGTCCCCCACACAGCATACGGTATATAGACAAGTCCCCCACACACAGCATACGGTATATAGACAAGTCCCCCACACACAGCATACAGTATATAGACAAGTCCCTCACACACAGCATACAGTATATAGACAAGTCCTCCACACACAGCATACAATATATAGACAAGTCCCCCACACACAGCATACGGTATATAGACAAGTCCCCCACACACAGCATACGGTATATAGACAAGTCCCCCACACACAGCATACGGTATATAGACAAGTCCCCCACACACAGCATACGGTATATAGACAAGTCCCCCACACACAGCATACGGTATATAGACAAGTCCCCCACACAGCATACGGTATATAGACAAGTCCCCCACACACAGCATACGGTATATAGACAAGTCCCCCACACACAGCATACAGTATATAGACAAGTCCCTCACACACAGCATACAGTATATAGACAAGTACCCCACACAGCATACGGTATATAGACAAGTCCCCCACACACAGCATACAATATATAGACAAGTCCCCCACACACAGCATACGGTATATAGACAAGTCCCCCACACAGCATACGGTATATAGACAAGTCCCCCACACACAGCATACGGTATATAGACAAGTCCCCCACACACAGCATACAGTATATAGACAAGTCCCCCACACACAGCATACAGTATATAGACAAGTCCCCCACACACAGCATACAGTATATAGACAAGTCCCCCACACAGCATACAGTATATAGACAAGTCCCCCACACACAGCATACAGTATATAGACAAGTCCCCCACACAGCATACAGTATATAGACAAGTCCCCCACACACAGCATACAGTATATAGACAAGTCCCCCACACACAGCATACAGTATATAGACAAGTCCCTCACACACATCATACAGTATATAGACAAGTCCTCCACACACAGCATACAATATATAGACAAGTCCCCCACACACAGCATACGGTATATAGACAAGTCCCCCACACACAGCATACGGTATATAGACAAGTCCCCCACACACAGCATACGGTATATAGACAAGTCCCCCACACACAGCATACGGTATATAGACAAGTCCCCCACACACAGCATACGGTATATAGACAAGTCCCCCACACAGCATACGGTATATAGACAAGTCCCCCACACACAGCATACGGTATATAGACAAGTCCCCCACACACAGCATACAGTATATAGACAAGTCCCTCACACACAGCATACAGTATATAGACAAGTACCCCACACAGCATACGGTATATAGACAAGTCCCCCACACACAGCATACAATATATAGACAAGTCCCCCACACACAGCATACGGTATATAGACAAGTCCCCCACACAGCATACGGTATATAGACAAGTCCCCCACACACAGCATACGGTATATAGACAAGTCCCCCACACACAGCATACAGTATATAGACAAGTCCCCCACACACAGCATACAGTATATAGACAAGTCCCCCACACACAGCATACAGTATATAGACAAGTCCCCCACACAGCATACAGTATATAGACAAGTCCCCCACACACAGCATACAGTATATAGACAAGTCCCCCACACAGCATACAGTATATAGACAAGTCCCCCACACACAGCATACAGTATATAGACAAGTCCCCCACACACAGCATACAGTATATAGACAAGTCCCCCACACAGCATACAGTATATAGACAAGTCCCCCACACACAGCATACAGTATATAGACAAGTCCCCCACACAGGATACAGTATATAGACAAGTCCCCCACACAGCATACGGTATATAGACAAGTCCCCACACACAGCATACAGTATATAGACAAGTCCCCCACACACAGCATACAGTATATAGACAAGTCCCCCACACACAGCATACGGTATATAGACAAGTCCCCCACACACAGCATACGGTATATAGACAAGTCCCCCACACACAGCATACAGTATATAGACAAGTCCCCCACACACAGCATACGGTATATAGACAAGTCCTCCACACACAGCATACGGTATATAGACAAGTCCCCCACACACAGCATACGGTATATAGACAAGTCCCCCACACACAGCATACGGTATATAGACAAGTCCCCCACACACAGCATACGGTATATAGACAAGTCCCCCACACACAGCATACGGTATATAGACAAGTCCCCCACACACAGCATACGGTATATAGACAAGTCCCCCCCCTCCACACACACACAGCATACGGTATATAGACAAGTCCCCCACACACAGCATACGGTATATAGACAAGTCCCCCACACACAGCATACAGTATATAGACAAGTCCCCCACACACAGCATACAGTATATAGACAAGTCCCCCACACAGCATACAGTATATAGACAAGTCCCCCACACACAGCATACAGTATATAGACAAGTCCCCCACACAGCATACAGTATATAGACAAGTCCCCCACACACAGCATACAGTATATAGACAAGTCCCCCACACACAGCATACAGTATATAGACAAGTCCCCCACACAGCATACAGTATATAGACAAGTCCCCCACACACAGCATACAGTATATAGACAAGTCCCCCACACAGGATACAGTATATAGACAAGTCCCCCACACAGCATACGGTATATAGACAAGTCCCCACACACAGCATACAGTATATAGACAAGTCCCCCACACACAGCATACAGTATATAGACAAGTCCCCCACACACAGCATACGGTATATAGACAAGTCCCCCACACACAGCATACGGTATATAGACAAGTCCCCCACACACAGCATACAGTATATAGACAAGTCCCCCACACACAGCATACGGTATATAGACAAGTCCTCCACACACAGCATACGGTATATAGACAAGTCCCCCACACACAGCATACGGTATATAGACAAGTCCCCCACACACAGCATACGGTATATAGACAAGTCCCCCACACACAGCATACAGTATATAGACAAGTCCCCCACACACAGCATACAGTATATAGACAAGTCCCCTACACAGCATACAGTATATAGACAAGTCCCCCCCCACACACAGCATACGGTATATAGACAAGTCCCCCACACACAGCATACGGTATATAGACAAGTCCCCCACACACAGCATACGGTATATAGACAAGTCCCCCCCCTCCACACACACACAGCATATGATATATAAACTATGTTGCAAATTATTATGCAAATAATATTTTCTCAGATTTTCCCAAATTTCCTATATGAATTGCAGTCATTGTAATTTTCCAGTCAAATAACTATTAGGCTGGGTGCCCACGTAGCGTTTTTCAAGCGTTTATGCTGCGGAATTTCCGCAGCGTAAACGCTTGTGAAACGCTAGGTAATCCGCACCCCATGGTCCCCAATGGGATTCCGCATGTTCTATGCACATGCTGCGGATTTTTCTGCAGCGTTTATGCTGCGTACAAAAATCCGCAGCATGTCATTTAATTTTGCGGAAGCGCAGCGGAACTCCCGCCATTGACTTGCATTGAAACGCATAGAAACCGCGACTGTACATTTGTACAAGCGGCTTCTATGCGTCTCTATGTGCGGATGGTACCCAGTTCTGGAGGAGAGGAGACTCTCATCCAGACCTGGGTACCATTGTACCTGTAAAAAAAGAATAAAATAACAAATAAAGTTTATACTCACCTTTCCGAAGGCTTTTCTCTGAATGCCGGCATCGCTTGAGGACCTGCGGTGACGTCACAGTCATGTGACCGCAGGCCCTTCACCGCTCTGTCTCGCGATTTGCCGGCAGCCGGGAACCAGACAGGAACGAGCGCTGCAGCACACGCCGGGGCCTCGGGGGTGAGTATAGCTTTATTTGTTTTAATTTTTACGGTTCACACTGTATAAATCCATGCTGTTTGCATGGATTTATATAGTGTGACCTAGTTGTCAAGCACTTTCCAAGTGATGCTATCGCCTGGAAAGCGCTTGTCAATCTGCATGCGGAAACGCATGTGAATCCGCATGTATTCTGCAGGAAAAACGCATGCACAATCTGCATGCGTTTTTTCTGCCAGGGAGATGCAGAAATGCTGCAGAAATTTTCTGCTTCATTTCTGGATCGTGGGCACATAGCCTTAGAGTACAATTGAAAGGTTTTTGTACAAACTGCCTATGATAACAGTATATTTTTTAAAAAATAAAAAACTCAAACTGCACTCAAAATGCATGTTCCAAATTATTATGCACAGCAGAGTTTTCAACCTTTTCATTTTAATAAAGAACAAAAAAAATGGTCATTTTTGAAATTATAAGCATTAGCAAGTTATTACAAACTGAAATCAAACAGTTTTCAACTCAAAACTTTATTCTAGGTGATGTTACATTTGCACATAGGACCCCTTGTTCGAAAGGAGCTTCTGAACTCTCTCGTCCATTGAATTTGTCAGGTTTTGGATGGTTTCTGCTTCAATTGTTTTGCATGAGGACAGAATACCCTCCCAGAGCTGTTGCTTAGATGTGAACTGCCTCCCGCCATCATAGACACTCCTTTTGATGATGCTCCAGAGGTTCTCAATGGGGTTGAGGTCAGGGGAGCATGGGGGCCACACCATAAGTTTGTCCCCTTTTATGCCCATAGCAGCCAGAGATGCAGATGTGTTATGTGCAGCATGAGACGGGGCATTATCATGCATGAAATGATCTCGATGGTCCAGATGGATGGAGTGGAGGATGGCTGGTTGATGGACACCCCATGCAAACACGGCTACGGCACCAACAAGGAGGAGGTGGAGTAATGTTTTGGGCTGGAATCATGGGGAGAGAGATTGTCGGCCCCTTTAAGATCCCTGAAGGGATATAGATGAACTCCATAATGTATGTTGAGTTTCTCAAACAGCACTTCCTGCCATGGTTCAAGAAGAAGAACCGTGCATTCCGCAGCAAGATCATTTTCATGCATGATAATGCCCCGTCTCATGCTGCACATAACACATCTGCATCTCTGGCTGCTGTGGGGATAAAAGGGGACAAACTTATGGTGTGGCACCCATGCTCCCCTGACCTCAACCCCATTGAGAACCTCTGGAGCATCATCAAAAGGAGTGTTTATGATGGCGGGAGGCAGTTCACATCTAAGCAACAGCTCTGGGAGGGTATTCTGTCTTCATGCAAAACAATTGAAGCAGAAACCATCCAAAACCTGACAAATTCAATGGATGAGAGAGTTCAGAAGCTCCTTTCTTTTAGTACCCCCCATAAAGTAGAATACCACACAGCCCTCCAAACAGTATAATGGCCCCCACATAGTCCTCCAAATTGTATGATGGCCTCTACATAGCATTCCAAATAGCATGATGGCCTTCAAATAGTATTTACAGCCCCCTTCATAGCCTTTCAAATAGTATGATGGCCCCCTTCATAGCCCTCTAAATAGTATGATGTCCCCCACATAGCCCTCCAAATAGTATGACGGCCCCCACATAGCCCTCCAAATAGTATGACGGCCCCCATATAGCCCTACAAATAGTATGAAAGCCCCCCACATAGCCCTCCAAATGGTATGACGGCCCCACATAGCCCTTCAAATGGTATGACGGCCCCCGCATAGCCCTCCAAATGGTATGACAGGCCCCCACATAGCCCTCTAAATAGTATGATGGCCCTCCCAAATAGTATGACGGCCCCCACATAGCCCTCCAAATAGTATGATGGCCCCCACATAGCCCTACAAATAGTATGATGGCCCCACATAGCACTTCAAATAGTATGATGGCCCCCACCTAGCCCTCCAAATAGTATGATGGTTCCCACATAGCTCTCCAAATAGTATGATGGCCCACAAGCAGTATGATTACCCAAGATCCCTCAGATTCATGGGCCTCATAACAGCCATATGTTTATCTGCTGTTAGCGGTATGCCACTGCGTCATGACCGTACCACATATGACTGCTGCAGCCAATCAGTTGACTGATCAGCTCATACCATGTACACTAGGATTAGACAGCACCTGGCACAGCTGTGATGGATTTGTTTGGGCATATCAGGTGTACACATAGTGAGGCCAATATTATTCACTAGGTCAGATGTTGAAGCAGGGTAAGACATGGTTCCAGAGGCAACTGAGATGAGGATAGAGAAGCCATGCTCTCCTCTATCGCAGCCCAGGTGCTTCACAAATTAATCCGTAAAAATGAAAAAGTATTTTTTTTCCACTTTTTCATTTTTACGAATCAATTTGTGAAGCACCTGGGGGTTCCAAGTGTTCACTATGCATCTAGATAGGTGCCTTGGGGGGTCTAGTTTCAAAAATGGGGTCACTTGTGGGGGAGCTCCAATGTTTAGGCACACAGGGGCTCTCCAAACGCAACATGGTGTCCGCTAACAATTTGAGCCGATTTTCCATTCAATTTGTTAGCGGACACCATGTCGCGTTTGGAGAGCCCCTGATGTGCCTTAACAGTGGAAACCCCCCACAAGAGACCCCATTTTGGAAACTAGACCCCTCAAGGATTTTATCAAGGGGTATAGTGAACATTTTGAACCCAGAGGTACGACACAGAATTTGATAACATTAGATCATCATATTGAATAAGTTGTCATTAGTCTTGAGAGCAATTGCTCGCTACTTGAGTTTGCATCGGGTACTCAGGTATGCACCATGTACTGCGTGTGCTCGAGTGACATGCTCGAGTCCCTGCCCCGCATGTTTCACGGTTATTAGACACCCAAAAAAAAACATGCGGGGATCGCTCGTGCATGGCAGGCAATCCCCGCAAAGTTTTTTTGGCCGTGAAGCATATGGGGCGGAGACTCGAGCATGTCACTCAAATACCCACGATACTCAATGCATACCAGAGCACCCGATGCAAAATCAAGTAGCGAGCACTTGCGCTCAACACTAGTCGCCATATCGTCATCTTTTTTCCTTACTTTTGAAAAAAATCCCAACCCATCACAACCCCAACCCCAGCCCTAACCCTAGCACAACCCTAAAGCTAGCACAACCCTAACCCGAGAGTTTATTTTTTACACCGTTCCTCATACGGTATAAGTGATTAGACGACTTTATTCTTCGGGTTGGTGCGATTACAGCGATACCAGAATCATATGGGGTTTTTATGATTGACAGCTGTCACACACTAAAAGACGCATTTTTTGTAAAATCTAGTTTTTGCATCGCCATATTTTGAGAGCTATAATTTTTCCATATTTGGGCTGATAGAGTCATATGACAGCTTGTTTTTTGCGGGACAAGTTGACGTTTTTATTGGTGCCATTTTCAGGCATGTGACATTTTTTGATCGCTTTCTATTCCGATTTTTGGGAGGCAGAATAAACAAAAACCAGCAATTCAGGAATTGTTTTTTTTTTTTTTTATTATTTTGTTCCGCGTGTGGTAAAATTGATAAGGCAGCTTTATTCTTTGGGTCAGTACGTTTACAGCGGTACCACATTTATATCGTATTTCTATTTCACTTTTACACAATAAAAGATATTTTATAGAAAAAAATTTTTTTTTGCATCGCTTTATTCTGAGAGCTATAACTTTTTGATTTTTCGGATGATGGAGCTGTAGGCAGCTTGTTTTTTGCGGGACAAAATGACGTTTTCAGCGGTACCATTTTTATTTATATTCGTCTTTTTGATTGCGTGTTATTCCATTTTTTGTTTGGCAGTATGAAGATAAAGCATTGTTTTTTGCTTCGTTTTTTTTTTTTTTTTTTTTTTACTGTGTTCACTGAAGGGGTTAACTAGTGGGACAGTTTAATAGGTCAGGTTGTCCGGATGCGGCGATACCAAATATGTGTACTTTTTTTGCTTGTTTGCTTTTTTTTCATAATAATATTTATTGATGGGTACATTATATTTTTATTTCTGGTGGATTATTATTATTATTTTTTTTTTAAATATTTTTACAATTTTTTTTTTCACTTTCTGACAGTTTTTACACTTTTTTACTTTGTCCCACTGTGGGACTTTCTCTTTTTTTATTCTGATCGCCTGCATAGCATAGGGATGGAGCACCATCCCTGTGCCATGAAGGCAGTCAGCGGTGCACAGTGAGATTGTTTGGTCGTGCACTGTGCATGACCAAACAATGTTCCTGCTAAATGGTGACCCGGATGTTGTCATGACGACATCGGGTCGTCATGGCAACACCCGGGAAGCCCCGGCAGACAGCGCTGGAGGCCGGAAGAGGAGGTGAGTATTGCGATCACCTCCCCTTGCCACCGCAATGCTGCGATCGACTTCGATCGCAGCATTGCGGGGGTTAATGTGCCGGGAGCGGTGCGGGACAGCTCCCTGCACATAGTACCGGGTGTCAGCTGTGACAATCAGCTGACACCCGGCGGCGATCGCGCCCGCACAGACTGTGTGCGTGCGCGATTGCCATGACGTACTAATACGGGTCAGGCTCTTAAAGCCCAGGGCACAGACGCGTATTACTAAGTCATGGGCTGTAAAGGGGTTAATGAATCAGAGCCAATATAGATTGCCAATCATGGGCCAATTCTTTGTGCCAGAGAGCCCCTGGCGACAATACATGCTGATGGCCTATCAGAGGCCAGCAGCTGACGTCGGCATGCATGTGAAGGCGAGCATGGCAGTGACGTCATACACTCCTGTCGCCTGCCAAAGTCAGCTGCCGGCTTTACAAGAGGACGCTGCTCGGCGGGAGAGCGAGGGGCAGGTGAGTATTTATTTATTTATTTTAAATCAGTGGTCATGCTAGTGACTCGCCCCCAGGGCCGTGGGTTACTCGGCAGCCGGGCCTTACGACTGCTTTCGGGGAGAGATCACGGTGGCTGGCCCGTTGCCGTGACCCAGGGCGGTCAGTGCAAAAAGGGGATATTTATAGGGGATTTGTCGTGACGCCACCTGTGGTGCCTGGTGAGGATCACCAGCGCTGCGACAGTCCTCTGAGGCAGATGATAGGGCAGCTTGAGATGGAATGGCTCCCCACAGGTGTTGTAGTGCAGGGAGGGAAATGGCACCGGTGAAAGAAAGGAGCGGAGGCAGCTCAGTGCACTCATCCAAGATTTACTCACAGTTCTTAGACAGTCCACAGGTGCACTGTACTGATGCAAGCCTCCAGCGTCGCGCCACGTTCACTGGGCAGGGGTTCCATCCTTCCTCAGGCAGTTCGGGTGTACAGAACCCCACTTTCTTATGTACCTCTCTAGACCGACTTCACGCTGGGTCTTACTCCCTCCTGCCCTGCGCTTCCCACTGTGAATCCTGTTCGGGTGGCTGCGAGGTCCCCCCTGTCCGTCGGAGTTGCATAGACCTGCTTGACCTCACTTGGATTGAAGTGGGGGTTTGGCTCCTGGCTATAGAAGTCAGAAGCCTCCGGTTTTTCCAGCCGAGGCCTGAAGCTGCACGACTGGGCCAGGGGCCGGTCCCCTTCTTGCGGCCTAGATCCTCCTGACACTTGGCAGGTTCGGGGTGTATGGGTGCCGCCTGCACTCGCCGTATTCCCCTAGGATCCCTTCTACAGAACAGAGCTTACTCCCTGCTCCCCTCCTGGGCCTCAGTCCTGGGCCCTTGTAGTGGAGCAGAGCTCCTACAGAGACTCTGCTCCCACACTGTTCCTCTGAACCACACTCCTCAACTCCCTGCTCTTGTTAAGATGTCTACCTTTTTATATATCTACTGTATGAGTGCTCCCATAAACTACTTCCTCCACCCACACCCACTACTGGTTCCCCCTAACTTTGGGTTCCCCCCACCCCAGCCAGGGTCAGGGCTCAGCAGAAAACTACATTGCCTCTTGCCCCTCCTGCTGGCCTGGGGTAGTGTAGTGTTGGATGTAGGTGTTGGGGTTCCGTGCAGCACTTCCTCCTTACCTGAGAGAAGGGAGACACCACACCTCTGGGTGAGGTGCAGTACCTCTGTGGCGACCGAACCCTCAGGGGCGCCACACTACTACATGGATGACTATGGAGATGCATTATACTTTATGGATGACTATGGGGCTGCATTATAGTACATGGATGATTATGGGCTGTGCATTATAATTTATGGATGACTATAGGGTGCATTATGTTTTATGGATGACTATGGGGTGCATTATATTTTATGGATGACTATGGGGGTGCATTATAGTACATGGATGACTATGGGCTGTGCATTATACGTTATGAATGACTATGGATTGTGCATTATAATTTATGGATGACTATGGGGTGCACTATACTACATGGATGACTATGGGCTGTACATTATACTTTATGGAGGACTAATGGCTGTGTATTATATTATATGAAGGATATGGGCTGTGTATTATGCTAATATGGATGACTATGGGCTGTGCAGTGTATTATATGGAGGACTATGGGATGTATTATACAATATAAAGGACTATGAGATGTCCATTATACTTCTTCTATGGAGCCCCGTGACTTTTACGTACGCCCCTGATGAGCATAGTTTATTTTCTTCTATACATTAAAGAACAGTAGCAGAATGGGGAAAATATACCAGGATGAGGGATATACTGTATATACCAGAATGGGCCGGGGATAAGGGACATATACCAGAATGGGCGATATAAATACCAGGATGGGGCCAGGATGAGGGACATATATACCAGGATGAGCGATATACGGTATATACCAGGATGGAGGACGCGCATATATATATATATATATATAATATATATATAATTGTCTTATCCCGTCTGTCTGTCTGTCTTTCTGTCCAGGAAATCCCACGTCGCTGATTGGTCAGGCCGCGGCCAATCAGCGACGCGGGATTTCAGAACAAGATGGCGGCCGTTAGCGGCTCACCCTCACACGCTCACCCTCAGATGCTCACCCTCAGACGCTCACGCTCTGACGCTCACGCTCTGATGCTCACGCTCGGACGCTCACCCTCAGATGCTCACGCTCTGACGCTCACGCTCGGACGCTCACGCTCTGACGCTCACGCTCTGACGCTCACGCTCGGACGCTCACACTTGGACGCTCACGCTCAGGCTCTGACGCTCACGCTTTGACGCTCACCCTCGGACGCTCACTTTCAGACCCTCACCCTCGGACGCTCACCCTCGGACGTTCACCCTCGGACGCTCACCCTCAGACACTCACGCTCAGACGCTCACTCTCGGACGCGCACGCTCGGACGCTCACGCTCGGACGCTCACGCACTGACGCTCTCGCTCTGACGCTCACGCTCGGACGCTCACGCTCTGACGCTCACGCTCGGACGCTCACGCTCAGACGCTCATGCACTGACGCTCTCGCTCTGACGCTCACACTCACGCACGGACGCTCACGCTCTGACGCTCAGGCTCTGACGCTCACCCTCGGACACTCACCCTCAGACGCTCACCCTCGGACGCTCACCCTCGAACGCTCACCCTCAGACGCTCACACGCTCACCCTCACACACTCTCATTCTCACGCTCACATTCTCACGCTCACTCTCACACACTCCCGCTCCCACGCTCACCCTCCCACGCTCACCCTCACACCCGCTCCCACGCTCACCCTCACACGCTCCCACGCTCACCCTCACACGCTCACACTGTGCTAGCCGGTCATCTCCCTCACACGCTCACCCTGTGCTAGCCGGTCATCTCCCGGCTGCTCGCAGCAGAAGTACGCCTCGCTCCCCGGTCCTCCAAAATTCATTAGGGGCCCCAGGGGGATACATTGGGGGGTTAATTTAAAGTAGTGCACAACCCATTTAAACACGGCTTCGCTGATTAGTCGCGCCCGGTCGGACGCATACATATTCTAGAATACCCGATGCGTTAGAATCGGGCCACCATCTAGTATATATATATATATATATATATATATATATATAATATAATAATTCATTTAAGATGGAAGGGGGACCCGGTCCAGATCTTGCACTCGGGCCCATTGGACTCTAGTTACGCCACTACATGCAGCTATAACCAGTCAGTCAAATGGGTACATACAGTACTGTGCAATATTTTTAAACAGGTATCGAAAAATGCTGCAAAACAACATCAAAGCATCAGGTATACTTGCATACAGTTTTGTGAAGGACCTCAACAAGGAGACTGTTCCCAATATCTTGGCTCACTAAAAAATAACCACAGATCTTCTGTGGATGTAGGCTTGGACAAAAATACTTCTGTCTCTCTATGTAATCCAAGACAGACTTGATGATTTTGAGATCAGTGTTCTGTGGGGGCCATATCATCACTTCCAGGTTCGTTGTTCTTTTTTATACTGTAGATAGTACTTAGTCAAATTGGCTTTATGTTTGGGGTCATTGTCCTACTTTTTAGGTATTGTGGTTCTGTGCTCCCATCTGGGAATGGATCAAGTCCAGTGCTACGCTACTCCAGTCGCAGGGGTCACCATTGTCCTGACTCTGCAGGCGAAGCTACTACGCATGCAGGAAAACCGTCTCAATCGTATGGAGCATTGCGCTCTGGAGTAGTAGGATTTGTGAGGATGCGGGATGCCGTATCTCCCACTGATATAATGCTCGGTTAACATGGGATGCTGTGTTCCCCCGGTTGCCAGGCAACACACTATACTGCTGTGTCTGGCACTAGGCAGTGGTGGGATTGGGTCCAAGCTGTTTTGCAAATTAGCAGGGAGTGGTTGTCGTGGGATGATTGAGAGGTATTCAACATGTGATCATTAGGTGGGCTATTTAACCCTGTTCCCTGCTCAGTCCTTTGCTGTTTATTACAGTTTCAATGTGCTGTGGTGGTGAGGGGTGCTATCATTATTAGTTGTTATCTTTCCAGCGTTTTGTCTTAGGAGTCTTCTCTTTCCCTTTTAATTTTTCCTAGGTGTTCTTACAGAGGTACCCACCTGGTTCTTGACTAGGCACCGGCCGTGTCACCAGACGCCAGCTGGCTGGCGACAGTGGACCTGGGAAGGCTCTGCCAAAGTCCCCCTTCCATCACTGGGAGCTGAGTGAAAAGTGTTCCCGGTCCTAAAGACGCCAAGTGCGTCTGTCCCTGCGGATTTGCTGGTTTGGTGCCAGTCTTGCTGGGTCTTTCTGCGTTAGCGCATTACACTGCTGAATAATAAATTTAGAGTCAGTCAGACGCTTAACTGATGGTATTGCATGATGGATAATTATTAGTGTTGAGCGAGTATGTTCTGTTAACCCTTTCGGCGAGTATGCTTGGGCCGAGCACCGAGTAGTTACAGCTGCTCAGTGTTATGTTTGAATCACTCCCGTGTGCATGATTTGCGACTGTTTGACAGCTTTAGTACATGTAAGGAATGTCTATTTCTTACACATTCCTCACATGTATTAAACTGAACTGAATTATGATGTTGGAAATCGGGAGTTGCTGGCTATTAAACTCGCGTTTGAACATTGGCGTCATTTTTTGGAAGGCGCTAGATTTCCTATTCAGCTTTTCACAGATCATAAGAATTTGGTTTATCTGGATGCTGCCAAGCGCTTGAATGCCCGTCAAGCTAGGTGGGCACTTTTTTTTTCTCGGTTTAATTTTTCTGTTACCTATATCCCTGGTACTAAGAATGTTAAAGCCGATGCTTTATCTCGCAGCTTCTCTCCTACGGTCAGTGCTGAGGAGGAGGAGAGCATTTTACAGAAAGGAGTTGTGGTGGCGGCTTTGGACTCCGTTTTGGAGAATGGGATTCTGAAAGCTCAAGATGATGCTCCATCTAACACTCCCCATGGTGAGGTTGTTCGTGCCTGGAGCCTTTAGGAGAGATTTGTTTGTGGAGTGTCATGAGTCTCTGTTGGCAGGTCATCCAGGAATTTCGGAGACTAAGAGACTGATCAATCACAGTTTTTGGTGGCCTGGATGGCAGAAGGAAGTCATCAAGTGGGTGCGTCAGGGTACTGTGTGCGCTAGGTCAAAGGCTTCACATACTCCTGCTGCAGGGTTGCTTTGCCTTCTGGAGGTTCCTAGTGCGCCTTGGACGCATCTCACTATGGATTTTATTACTGATCTTCCTGTGTCCGAGGGTTTTACTGTCATCTGGGTGGTCGTGGACCGTTTTAGTAAGATGTGTCATTTGGTTCCATTCATTAAGTTGCCCTGCGCCAAGACACTCGCTAAGGCATTTGTTAAGGAGATTGTCAAGCTCCATGGCGTTCCCACGGATATTGTTTCTGATAGAGGACCTCAGTTTGTGGCTCGCTTTTGGCGTGCTTTTTGTGACAGGTTGGGAGTCCATTTGTCATTTTTGTCTGGTTATCATCCTGAGTCTAATGGACAGACTGAAAGAAAGAACCAGGATGTTGAGCAGTTTTTGCGTTGCTTTGTGGCGGACAATCAAGAGGTGTGGTCGGAGTTTCTGCCTCTCGCAGAATTTGCTCTTAACAGTCATACACCCTCCTCTGCTGGGTGTTCTCCTTTTTTGTGTTGTACTGGGAGACATCCGTCTTTTGGTTCGTTCTCCAAATTGGGGTCGGCGGTGCCGGAGGAGGAGAATTTTTCCGGTGATTTGGAGAGAGTTTGGACTAATGTACGTTGTAACCTTCAAGAGGCTAACAAAAAGTCCAAGAAGTATTTTGACAGGAAACGTAAACAGGTTTTGTTTACTGTGGGTGACATGGTTTGGTTGTCCTCGAAGAACCTGCGGTTGAGGATTCCATCTAAAAAACTAAAGTTTGTGGGTCCATTTAAAGTGCTTCAGGTTGTTAACCCGTCTGCTGTTAGGTTGGATGTCCCTACTTCCTGGAAGATTAATCCTGTGTTTCATGTTTCCTTCTTGAAAAAGGCTGACGTATCTAATAGGGACGACACTGTCACAGTTCCTCCTGTGGTGGAAGACGGCGAATATGAAATTTCTCGTATTTTGAATTCTAGATGGCATAGAGGGAAATTATAGTATCTTGTCTCCTGGAAGGGTTTCGGTCCCGAAGACAACTCCTGGGTAAGGACGGATGATGTCTCTGCTCCTAGGCTTGTTAAAGCTTTCCACAGGAGCTTTCCTGATAGGCCTGGGCCTGGAGGATACGGAGGATCCTCATAGAAGAGGGGGTACTGTTAGAACCCTCCTGTTAGTTTTTGCTATCTTGTGTTTTGCGGTCACGTGACCATCTGCCTATATATTCCAGCTTCACCCTTCTGGCTTTGCTGGACTTCAGTGTTGTTTGACTGTTTTGCTAGCCTGGTGCTTCGGTGCCTATCTCTGTCAGTTTGCTTGGTCCTCTTGGACCTCTAGTACTTTTTGTCAATTTGTCTTTTGTGTTCTACAACAATTTCTGTTTAGGAGGTGTCCCATTTTTGTCCCAGTCCTTAGTTCTTTAGGGACCCCTCCCTTAATTCTATAGGTCTTCGTTCAGACTAGCCGAGGACAAAGGTGGGTCTGTTCACTAGGAACAAGCAGCCCGCTACATCATAGGGATTCAGCTTAGTCTTACTGTAGGGACAGCTTTCCCCTATCTTTCCTTAGTTCTTGTTGCAGATCACAACACACATAGCCTTACTTTGTTATTTAGATAGACAGATATATAGATAGAGGGCTGCCACCAGGAATTTCAGGGCCCAATATTGGCAACATTTTCGAGCTCCCTTGAGACTCCGCCCAGGCTCCACCCCAGCTCCACCTCCACCCCTCGAAACTTCCACAGTCCCACCACCCAATCTTGGAAAAACTCCACTTCTGCACCACGCCCTCACCAATCACAGATTTACAGTTCCCACTGAACCATATATCATATACATAGCCAGCAACTTTTGTTTTGGCCAAAAGATTTTTTTAATCAGCCACCACGACAAGTTAGACTCTTTTGGCTGGGCCCTACTCTACTCTAACCTATTAAACCTTTCTTAAAATATCCAACACTCTTTTTAGGTATATTTTTATTTCTTTTTCTTTAAAGGAATGTGTCACATACATTTTTTAAAATGACTAATAATATCACATTCAAGGAACAAATACCATCACACCATGGCCGGACCACAATTTACCATCACATAGTCACCAAATAATACCACATACAAGGTATACTGCCACACCAGGACCAGAACACATATTACCACCACATAGTGATCAAATAATGCCACATACAAGGAACAAATACCGGCATACCATGGCCAGACCACATATTACCACCACATAGTGACCGAATAATACCACAAGCAAGGAACAAATACCACCACACCATGACCAGACCACATATTACCACCAAATGGTCACCAAATAATACCACATATACACTGTGTGCAGAATTATTAGGCCAATAAGTATTTTGATCACATGATAATTTTTATACATGTTGTCCTACTCCAAGCTGCATAGGCTTGAGAGCCAACTACCAATTAAGTAAATCTGGTGATGTGCATCTCTGTAATGAGGAGAGGTGTTGACTAATGACATCAACACCCTATATAAGGTGTGCTTAATTATTAGGCAACTTCCTTTCCTTTGGCAAAATGGGTCAGAAGAGAGATTTGACGGGCTCTGAAAAGTCCAAAATTGTGAGATGTCTTACAGAGGGATGCAGCAGTCTTGAAATTTCCAAACTTTTGAAGCGTGATCACCGAACAATCAAGCATTTCATGGCAAATAGCCAACAGGGTCGCAAGAAGCGTGTTGGCCAAAAAAGGCGCAAAATAACTGCCCATGAATTGAGGAAAATCAAGCGTGAAGCTGCCAAGATGCCATTCGCCACCAGCTTTGCCATATTTCAGAGCTGCAACGTTACTGGAGTATCAAAAAGCACAAGGTGTGCGATACTCAGGGACATGGCCAAGGTAAGGAAGGCTGAAAAACGACCACCTTTGAACAAGAAACATAAGATAAAATGTCAAGAATGGGCCAAGAAATATCTTAAGACTGATTTTTCAAAGGTTTTATGGGCTGATGAAATGAGAGTGACTCTTGATGGGCCAGATGGATGGGCCAGAGGCTGGATCAGTAAAGGGCAGAGAGCTCCACTCCGACTCAGACGCCAGCAAGGTGGAGGTGGGGTACTGGTATGGGCTGGTATCATCAAAGATGAACTTGTGGGACCTTTTCAGGTTGAGGATGGAGTGAAGCTCAACTCCCAGACCTACTGCCACTTTCTGGAAGACAACTTCTTCAAGCAGTTGTACAGGAAGAAGTCGGTATCGATCAAAAAAACATGATTTAAATGCAGGACAATGCTCCATCACATGCATCCAACTACTCCACAGCGTGGCTGGCCAGTAAAGGTCTAAAAGAAGAAAAAATAATGACATGGCCCCCTTGTTCACCTGATCTGAACCCCATAGAGAACCTGTGGTCCATCATAAAATGTGAGATCTACAGGGAGTGAAAACAGTACACCTCTCGGAAGAGTGTCTGGGAGGCTGTGGTGGCTGCTGCACGCGAAAACAGATCAAGCAACTGACAGAATCTATGGATGGAAGGCTGTTGAGTGTCATCATAAAGAAAGGTGGCTATATTGATCACAAATTTTTTTGGTTTTTGTTTTTGCATGTCAGAAATGTTTATTTCTATATTTTGTGCACTGATATTGGTTTACCTGGTGAAAATAAACAAGCGAGATGGGATTATATTTGGTTTTTATTAAGTTGCGTAATAATTCTGCACAGTAATAGTTACCTGCACACACAGATATCCTCCTAAGATAGCCAAATCTAAAAAAAAAACACTCCAACTACCAAAAATATTAAACTTGGATATTTATGAGTCTTTTGGGTTGATTGAGAACATAGTTGTTGATCAATAATAAAAATAATCCTCTAAAATACAACTTGCCTAATAATTCTGCACACAGTGTAAGGGACAAATACCGCCACACCATGACCGGACCACATATTACCACCACATAGTGACTAAATACTACAATACTGATCATTAATAAAAAAAAATTAAAAAAAATACTAATATTACCATAAGTGCCATTATACACAGGAGCTCTCTACATAGTAGACGGTGTATAGTGTAAGTGTAGAGGTAATACAGTGATCACCAGTGACATTATACACAGGAGCTCTGTATATAGTGTCAGTGTACAGGTAATACAGTGATCACCAGTGACATTATGCACAGGAGCTCGGTATATAGTGTCAGTGTACAGGTAATACAGTGATCACCAGTGACATTATGCACAGGAGCTCTGTATATAGTGTCAGTGTACAGGTAATACAGTGATCACCAGTGACATTATGCACAGGAGCTCTGTATATAGTGTCAGTGTACAGGTAATGCAATGATCACCAGTGACATTATGCACAGGAGCTCTGCATATAGTGTCAGTGCACTGGTAATACAGGGATCACCAGTGACATTATACATAGGAGCTGTGTATATAGTGTACAGGTAATACAGTGATCACCAGTGACATTATACACAGGAGCTCTGCATATAGTGTACAGGTAATACAGTGATCACCAGAGACATCATACATAGGAGCTGTGTATATAGTGTACAGGTAATACAGTGATCACCAGTGACATTATGCACAGGAGCTCTGTATATAGTGTCAGTGTACAGGTAATGCAATGATCACCAGTGACATTATGCACAGGAGCTCTGCATATATTGTCAGTGCACTGGTAATACAGGGATCACCAGTGACATTATACATAGGAGCTGTGTATATAGTGTACAGGTAATACAGTGATCACCAGTGACATTATACACAGGAGCTCTGCATATAGTGTACAGGTAATACAGTGATCACCAGTGACATCACACATAGGAGCTGTGTATATAGTGTACACGTAATACAGTGATCACCAGTGACATTATGCACAGGAGCTCTGTATATAGTGTCAGTGTACAGGTAATATAGTGATCACCAGTGACATTATACACAGGAGCTCTGTATATAGTGTCATTGTACAGGTAATACAGTGATCACCAGTGACATTATGCACAGGAGCTCTGCATATAGTGTCAGTGTACAGGTAATACAGTGATCACCAGTGACATTATACACAGGAGCTCTGTATATAGTGTCAGTGTACAGGTAATACAGTGATCCCCAGTGACATTATGCACAGGAGCTCTGTATATAGTGTCAGTGTACAGGTAATATAGTGATCACCAGTGACAGTATGCACAGGAGCTCTGCATATAGTGTCAGTGTACAGGTAATACAGTGATCACCAGTGACATTATGCATAGGAGCTCTGTATATAGTGTCAGTGTACAGGTAATATTGTGATCACCAGTGACATTATACACAGGAGCTCTGCATATAGTGTCATTGTACAGGTAATACAGTGATCACCAGTGACATTATGCACAGGAGCTCTGCATATAGTGTCAGTGTACAGGTAATACAGTGATCACCAGTGACATTATACACAGGAGCTCTGTATATAGTGTCAGTGTACAGGTAATACAGTGATCCCCAGTGACATTATGCACAGGAGCTCTGTATATAGTGTCAGTGTACAGGTAATGCAATGATCACCAGTGACATTATGCACAGGAGATTTGCATATAGTGTCAGTGTACTGGCAATACAGGGATCACCAGTGACATTATACATAGGAGCTGTGTATATAGTGTACAGGTAATACAGTGATCACCAGTGACATTATACACAGGAGCTCTGCATATAGTGTACAGGTAATACAGTGATCACCAGTGAAATTATACATAGGAGCTCTGTATATAGTGTCAGTGTACAGGTAATACAGTGATCACCTGTGACATTATACACAGGAGCTCTGTATATAGTGTCAGTGTACAGGTAATGCAGTGATCACCAGTGACATTATGCACAGGAGCTCTGCATATAGTGTCAGTGTACAGGTAATACAGGGATCACCAGTGACATTATACATAGGAGCTGTGTATATAGTGTACAGGTAATACAGTGATCACCAGTGACATTATGCACAGGAGCTCTGCATATAGTGTCAGTGTACAGGTAATACAGTGATCACCAGTGACATTATACACAGGAACTCTGTATATAGTGTCAGTGTACAGATAATACAGTGATCACCAGTGACATTATGCACAGGAGATTTGCATATAGTGTCAGTGTACAGGTAATACAGGGATCACCAGTGACATTATACATAGGAGCTGTGTATATAGTGTACAGGTAATACAGTGATCACCAGTGACATTATACACAGGAGCTCTGCATATAGTGTATAGTGTACAGGTAATACAGTGATCACCAGTGACATACACAGGAGCGCTGTACATTAGTATATAGCGTATAGTGTCATTGTACAGAGAACACACTGACTCACAAGTGACGTCCTTCATCTTCGCTTTCATCCAGCACAGACCGACTTCTTCCAGCCAGGACTCGTCTCTGCATAAAATAGCACACAGTTATCTAGAGCACATTCCCCAATTTCTACATTACGCAGCTGAATACAGATGTGCACCCACCATTAATATATAATTAGTTATTATGCAACCCACCATTCCAAATACAAATTGTAATCCACCACGGCCCCCCCACTAACTGTAAATAGCCACTTTCTCCACCCCATAAATATACAAATTAAATAGCACCTGTACTCTTTCCCAATTCATTACCAGTCACACTCCTGCATCCTCAACACCCCCCACTCTGTACCTCCCGCTCCCCCAATTCATTATATTTACATGAACCCCTCCACTCCAGTTCATTATGTCATGTTCGTGCTCTCTCCCAACCTCTATTCATAATCATTTATTCTCCCCCACTCCCAATTCATCATTTGCTCTCCCCCAGTCCCAATTCATTATTTGCTCTCCCCCACTCCCAATTCACCATTAGCTCTCCCCACCCCCCATTCAACATTTGCTCTCCCCACTCCAAATTCACCATTAGCTCTCCCCACTCCCAATTCACCATTTGCTCTCCCCACTCCCAATTCACCACTAGCTCTCCCCACCCCGCACTCCCAATTCACCATTGGCTCCCCCACCCCCACTCCCCATTTGCTCTCCCCACCCGCACTCCCAACTCATGATTTGCTCTCCCCACCCTCCACTCCCAATTCACCATTTGCTCTCCCCACCCTCCACTCCCAATTCACCATTAGCTCTCCCCACCCTCCACTCCCAATTCACCATTTGCTCTCCCCACCCGCACTCCTAATTCACCATCTGCTCTCTACCCCCCACTTCCAATTCAACGTTTGGTCTCCCCACCCCCCACTCCCAATTCACTATTTGCTCCATTCACCATTAGTTCTCCCTCCCCCTATTCCCAATTCACCATTTGCTCTTCCCACCCCCAATTCATCATGTGCTCTCCACACTCCCAATTCACCATTAGCTCTCACTACCACTCCCTTCCAATTGACCATTTGCTCTCCCGACTCCCAATTTACCATTAGCTCTGCCCACCCCCACTGCACCATTTGGTCTCCCCACCCCCCACTCCCAATTCACCATTTGCTCTCCCCACCCCCAATTCACCATTTTCTCTCCCCACCCCAACTTCATAATTTGCTCTCCCCACCCCCACTTCAACATTTGCTCTCCCCACCCCCCTCTCTCAATTAATCATTTGCTCTCCCCACCCACTCCCAATTCATCATTTCCTCTCCTCACCCCCCCCATTCAGCATATGCTCTCCCAACCCCCCACTTCCAATTCACCATGTACTCTCCCCACCCCCCAGATCATTATCTGCTCTCCCCAGCCCCAATTCACCATGTGCTCTCCCCATCCCCCACTCGCAATTCACCATTTGCTCTCTCCACCCCCCACCTTCAATTCATAATTTGCTCTCCCCATCCACCATGTGCTCTCCCCACCGCCAATTAATAATGTGCTCTATCCACTCCTCACTCCCAATTCACCATGTGCTCTCATAGTTACATAGTTTATAAGGCTGAAAAAAGACAAGCGTCCATCCAGTTCAGTCTATTTCTTGTGCACTGCAGCTATTCCGCAGCGTTGATTCAGGGGAAGGCAAAAAAAAACCATGCGGTATAGGCCAATTTACATCATTGAGGAAAAATTCACTTCCCGACTCCAATCTGGCAGTCAGATTAAATCCCTGGATTAATTAACTATCACTAAGCATAAGATGTAATTTTATTGTTCTCAAGAAAGGCGTCCAGGCGTCTCTTGAACTCATTAAGTGAGTTGGACATCACCACTTCCTCTCCCAGAGAGTTCCAGAGTCTCACGGCTCTGACCGTAAAGAATCCCCTTCTATGCTGGTGCAGGAACCTCCTTTCCTCCAGACGCATAGTGTGCACCTTCGTCTTTGTCACCATCCTTGGTATAAACAGGTCATGGGAGAGATCTCTGTACTGCCCCCTGATGTATTTATACATGTTTATGAGGTCTCCCCTAAGCCTTCTCTTTTCCAACGTAAATAGGCCTAATTTTGACAACCTCTCTGGGTATTCTAGTCCCTCCATTCCCTTTATTACCTTAGTCGCCCTCCTTTGTACCCTCTCTAGCTCCAATATGTCTTTCCTGAGCACCGGAGCCCAGAACTGTGCACAATATTCTAAGTGCGGCCTTACCAGCGCTTTATACAGAGGAAGAACAATGTTCTCATTATATGCCCCTATTCCTCTTCTGATGCATGCCATGACTCTATTTGCCTTCGCAGCTGCTGCCTGACACTGGGCACTCCAATTTAATTTGCTGTTAACCAAGACGCCCAGGTCCTTCTCCATGTCAGATTTCCCCAACGGTTTCCCATTTAATATGTATGGGTGACTGCTGTTTTTCTTTCCCATGTGCATTACCTTAGATTTATCGGGATTGAACCCCATTTGCCATTTTTTGGCCCAACTCCCCAATTTATCTAAATCCTCCTGTAGCTGTGCCCTATCCTCATCTGTATTAACTACTTTACAAAGTTTAGCATCATCTGCAAATATTGCTATTTTACTATGCAACCCTTCCACTAGATCATTAATAAATATATTAAATAATATAGGGCCCAAGACAGACCCTTGAGGCACCCCGCTAGTAACCCTGACACACCCTGAGCTTACTCCATTGATAACCACCCTCTGTTTCTATCACTCAGCCAGCTATTTACCCACTTGCACACATTATCCCCCAGACCAAGCATTCTCATTTTATATACCAACCTTTTGTGTGGCACGGTATCAAACGCTTTGGAGAAGTCAAGGTATACAAAAGCCACTGACTCTCCCCGGTCCAGGTGTGAGCTCAAAAAAGATCTCGGTGGATTCGAACTCATGAACTCCTGCTTACAAGACAGGTGCACGAACCCAGTAAGCCACTGGAACATCACTCTCCCCACCCCCCACTTCCAGTTCACCATGTGCTCTCCCCACCCCTCACTCCCAGTTCACCATGTGCTCTCCCCACCCCTTAATTCCAGTTCACCATGTGCTCTCCTCACCCCCCACTTCCAGTTCTCCATGTGCTCTCCCCACCCCCGACTCTCAGTTCATCATGTGCTTTCCCCACCCCCCACTTCACCATTTGCTCTCCCCACCCCCACTCCAAAATCATCACTTGCTCTCCCCACCCCCAATTCACCTTGTGCTCTCTCCCCCCCCCACTCCCAATTCATCATGTGCTCTCCCCTTCCCCCACTCCCTATTCTCCAAGTGCTTTCCCCAACCTCCACTCCCAGTTCATCATGTGCTCTCCCCCAAGACCATTTAATTAATTCTATTAAAAAAAAATAATAATTGATACTTACCTCTCATATAATCCCCTGCAGCAGCACTTCTGTACTGGCATCTTGGCCCTCTATGCAGATGCGTACGCGATGATGTCATTGCGTACGCACCTTCACCAGCACGTCCCACAAGAGGCGGAGGGACTGCACGGCCGTTCAGTTTTTATGGCTGTGAGAGCTCCAAGGGTCCCGGCACACGATACCCCAGTGTCGGCACATAAGTAATCAAAAAAGATGGTAGCACTTAATAGAAAATTACATAAAAAATGGTGTATTTATTGGCCGGTGTGAACAGGTGCCAATGTTTCGGCTCAAAAGCAAGTGGATTTTTAATGCAACCAAACAAGCCTCATCAGGTCTAAGAAATGTATTTATTTTAATAAAATAAACAGTTTGTATTGTGGAGTCTGCTCCACTTCAGAGTTATTACATATATTGGGAATAACTCTTTAACCCCTTCCCACTTAAGGTACTTTTTACTTTCCTGACCAAGCCAAATTTTTTAAACTAATATGTGCCATTTTATGTGGTAATAATTTTTTTCTTGACACATTGTAGTTTACGTTCGTGGTAAATTTAGGTCAATATGATAGACATTTATATAAAAAATATCGGAAATTTGATAAATATTTAGAAAAAGTCTCATTTTTGAACTTTGAATTTTGTATGCCAATGAAATGTCCCATCCCTCAGTATTTCAGGACCATCTACACATTTGAAAAGATTTTGAGGGATCCATTTGTCATGTATACACCTCAAAATATTCAAAACCGTATTCAGAAATTTTGTATAACCCACAGGGCTTCATGCAAAGTTAAATGAAAAATTACTTTTTATTATTATTATTAGCATGTAAAGGTATTTGCAAAGGGGGGTAGCAGAGGAATAGTGAGGTGAGAGATGAACCAGTCGAGCAGCAGAGTTGAGGATGGACTGGAGGGGTGCGAGAGTGTTAGCAGGTAGGCCACAGAGGAGGGTGTTGCAGTAGTCGAGGCGGGAGATGATGAGGGCATGAACAAGCAGTTTAATAGATTGAGGGTTGAGGAAAGGATGGATTCTGGGAATACTTTTGAGCTGGAGGCCACAGGAGGTGGCAAGAGCTTGGATGTGGGGTTTGAAGGACAGGGCAGAGTCAGGGGTTACTCCGGGGACCGGGGAAAGTGTGATGTCATTTACTGTGATAGAAACATCAGGTGGGGAAGATATGCGAGATGAAGGAAACATGATGAGTTCAGTGTGCGGAAACAGTTGGCTTATCCTCGAGTATATACGGTATATACTTTAAACTGTAAAGTGTTAGTAACAAGGCAAATTAACAGTAGAACTAATAACAGTAAGCTTGGGATAGCAGAGAAAGTCTTTCACTATTTAACGTTAATGTTCTCTTCACAAAGGTGGTGTGCCCAGTCGTGTGAGTTTCCATGTAAGTTCTCTATGAAGCTCTGGCCCTAGCGGGGATCACTGGGTTTTCCGGCTAGGCCGCAAGTCTCTCTCTGATGTTCACTACTAGGACCAACCCTTCTCAATCACTGTGTTTCCACAAAGTAAAATAATAGGAGCTATACTCACCTCCGGTGCTGGCACCATTCCAGCTGGATCACTGAGGGGCTCCCGCAGGAACTGAGCAGTCAATGTCTGTGATCCTAGCTGTTATCTTTAATTAACGCCTTTGAGGCCGCAACCTATAGTATCAGTGGCATCTAGGCTGTCAAATAAAGGTAGGGGGCTCTTTTAGTCAACCAACTCACACAATGGCCCCCACAGCTGCAATTGTAAATCATGCCTCGCAACATCGTGCAATAAAGCTCAACTAGGTTCACGTTCTGTAAAGGGACTAAAGTAAAAAAAGTAAAAACCAAAACGGTTTATAGAAAAAAATAACAAATCCCAGGTCCCGTTCTTTGATGTGAACTTGGGAACTGAGCCGGCAAATGATGGCTGCGTTATTCAGCCATCATCTGCCTCTAACAGATGCGAGTGGAGGGAAGCGACCGTTAACCTGTTATATGCCGCTAACAATCTGTGATGGCAGAATTTACAGCGACTGGTCCAGGTGGGGCACACTGTTCTAACTGTCCCTGCATCATGATTGTGGGGTGCCAAAGGGTTGTCATGACAGCTTGAGGTTTTCTGAACACCCCAGTGCTTGTCATGACAATACTCTGTAGTATCGGTGTCTCTGCGCCTTGACAGGCAGAGACGCCGTCCTTCTTACCGCCGCGCTCCCCTCCCGGCGTCCTCCGGCGCTCCTGCTTCTGCCGGCGCGCAGCTTCCCGGGCATTGTGCTTAGGGCGCCCTCTTAAAGGGGCCGCACACGCCGTCCTAAGGAGTCCCCGGCCAATGACCGGAGGACCTCTCATATAAAAGGCAACTCCTCCAAGATGGAGGTGCCCATGCAAGGTTGTAGCTTTGTGTGTTAAACTCTGTTTCAGCCCTCAGGTCCTGCTGCCAGCCTGACTACCAGTCCAGCCCGCCAGCTTGACTACAAGTCCAGCCCGCCAGCCTGACTACAAGTCCAGCCCGCCAGCCTGACTACTAGTCCAGTCCGCCAGCTTGTCTACTCTCCAGCCCGACAGTCTGTCTACAGTCAAGTCTGCCAGTCTGTCTATGGGCCTTGCCCGCCTGCTTACCTGGAAGCACCTGCCTGTTACCTGCCGTGCCTACCAGTCAGCCTATCTGGAGGCTCCTGCTTGTTATCTGCCGTGTCTGCCAGTCTGCCTACCCGGATCACCCGTCAGCCTGCCTGCCGTGCTCATCTGCTGTACCGGTCAGTTCCTGCCTTCTGACCCGTGGGAGTCACCTGCTCTCATACAAGGTTGGTCCCAGAGTAGCACCTGGTCTCTCTGCTCGGTCCTTCCCTGGTCACGGAGTCGATTGAGCCGCCGTATGACCTTGGTCAGTCCGAGTTGACAGCTACTTACGCCCCTCTGGTCCCTCCTTGCACCGCAGCACAGAGGTTCCACCACCCGGATCCGTAACATACTCCTTTGAACACATGCCTGTGGAGAGTAGGAGACTGTGATTTTTGCTACATACTGAAGCAGGGCTGCCACCAGGAATTTCAGCACCCCATACTGGCAACATTTCCGGGCACCCTTGAGACTCCACACCTGCCCTGCCTCCACCCCTCAAACTTTCCACCGTCCCACCTCCCACTCTTGGAAAAACTCTGCTTCTGCACCTCGGTTTCACCAATCACACATAAACAGTTCCCATCGAACACCATATCACATACACAGCCATCAGCTTTTGTTTTGGCCAAAAGATTTTTTAAGCCTGCCACCACGACAAGGTAGACTCTTTTGGCAGGGCCCTACTCTACTCTAACCTATTAAACATTTCTTAAACTATCCAATATTCTTTTTAGGTATATTTTGCTTATTTTTCTTTAAGGGAATGAGTGACGTACATTTTTTAAACTAATTGAAACCAGATTGTGATAATTTTTTTATAATCTGTATTTCTGACTTCAGGTTATTGTATCCTGTTTTCTGTACATTTATGGAAATCTGCTGTCTTGCCTGTTTGGAGATATGAACAATAGACATATGGATGTATATATATCACAAGACAAAATAGGGGAGTCTAATTCCTAGGGAGAGTTTTCTATACATGTTCTCATGTTTAGTGACATGCAGATGTCATTGTGCAGGAAAGGGGAAGAGGTGAGCTGTGACACGACCTAATGTGAATGGTGGATTCTGTTATCTCATTGTAATCCTGCTGGCTATGATAATGAGGTGACTGCTGAAAAGGAATCTCTTCTGGACGTGTTATTCTATTAGAAAAGCAATTTCTGTTTATTTATTATTTATGATATAAGGGGTGACAAACTTTAAAGTAAATTCTTCCAAAACGTTAAACTATGATTAAAAGGATTGGCAATTTTCTGGTTATTCTTTACCAATGTGTTTGAGATGATGATAAGGCACTTAGTATTATGGTCTTTCTTGAACTTCGGCACTAAATACGAAATATGGGAAATAGACTATATTTCTATGTTGAATTTCTGCATTAAGGGCCTTTTATTCATCTCACACACACATTGGTTAAGAATAACCAGAGCATGGTCAATGCCCTTAACATAAAAGTTTTGTAAAACATTCCCACTAAACATTTCGCTAATTAAATCTATTTTTCATAAGAGTCATTTAGTTAAATCCTTTGGTCAATTATGTAAAGTGCAAAATTATAATGTAACAAAACAAACAAAACAAAGACAAAACGTATAACCAATTAATACAATGAAAATAAGGTCATTTTGTGAGGTCAGAAAACATATTAAAACAACAAACAGTATTGCACACGATCTAAGGAAATGAACCATAATAATAAAGACGTATTTCCATAAATTCAAGAACAACAAACAATAGTGCGCTCTATCCTAAAAACTGAGCCCTAATATTAAATGGGTATTCCCATCTGGGGTACCGATAGTGCATCGCAGGGTCAGTCAGGTGCAGGTCTCAGAACGGAAACATTGCTAACTGATCTGTTACATCTGTCTAATGCTAGGACTTTGGGTCAGTAATCCCGCAGTCAGGCTAGGACACTCATCCATAATACAGGGGAACATACATGGCAATAACACACTAATGTAAAACTGGCTACATGTAGAAGATGTGAAGATGCAAATTTACATGTATGGAACAGGCAGTCGTTTTACCTGCTGGTTAGAAAAATCCTTAATCAGGTCTTTAAAATTCAGGTGTCTGGCGAGCTCATGCTCAATTGACAGAAGGGCTCGGCTGTTTAACCGTTGTTCCGTCATTGTAGAATGCAGATAGTTCTTGAGAGTTTGCTAATGCTATCTCTCCTTCTGCTACTCAAAGTGGTTGGGTGATAAAAATTCTTGCAATACACACCTCTCCAAATCTTGAAGCTCGAATTTGTAGATGGCGTTTAGTAAAGCCAGTGGACCCATGTTTTCTGTAAATGTAGCTTCATAAACTTTCCGAAGACGTTGCTACTCAGAAAGTAACGGTGATGTGAGATCTACCTGCCTTCCCATGGGTTGTTCCATCTCTTGCTATTATTTTGAATTATTTGGTTCTTTCCTAGAATGGGTGGTTAAGTATGAAACAGGTTCCTCCGCTATAATCCATTATATTCCAGGTCCTGTCAATTTTTGCTGGACAATTTTATTTTTTTTCGCGATGCATTTTGGCGTTCCCTTATCCAGTGAAAAAACTTTTGCTACTACTTCGCTATCCTTTTTAGGAATTGAGATTGATTCCGTTGCCATGGTTTTTCGCCTTCCCTAAAAAAAAAGGTCAAAATTGCTGTCCCAGATTGAAGGATTCTGTTCTGTCCTCAAAGTAACACTATGTCAAATGCAGTCCATGCTAGGCCTCCTTAACTTTGCTTGCACAGTAATGCCTATGGGGAGAATTTTTTCCAGACGTTTATCCCTCTCGACCAAAAGCATCAAGCTTCCCCATCATAGAATTCGGATAAAACCTCCTTTGAAAGCAGACTTGCTGGTTGGGAAGGAGTTCCTCTTGTCCTATAATGGATATACATGCTTTTAGTCATCGGAATTGACTAATGAGGATGTCTCCCTTTTTTCCGATGCCGCTGGATCTACTGGTTTCAGTGTCATTTTTGGAGACCAATGGTGTGCCGAACCTTGGCCAGAATCTTGGCGCACTGAGGGCTGGGTTAAAAACCTTACTCAGGTAGAGTTATTTCCTATCATCACAGCCATTTCTTTATGGGGCCCATCCCTCAGGGATAAACGGATCTGTTATTGGACTGACAATATGAGTATTGTACACGCCATAAATCACTTGTCATCCTCATCTCCCCTGGTTATCAAATTACTCAGATTTCTGGTATTAAAATGCTTAAGTTTAAACATCTGGTTTTAAGCCCGCCATGTTCCGGGTACAAATAATGTCATTGCTGATTCTCTTTCTCGTTTCGATTGCCAGAAATTCCCGGAATGTTTCCCCGCGGCCAAAGAGGAGGGACATCCATGCCCATCCCTCATGTGGGAGGTGGTAGAGAAAGATTGATGGAGTTGGTGAGATCTTCAGTGGCCTCGTCTACATGGCGTTCTTACGGTAAGGCATGGAATGAGTGCCATAACTTATTTGGGGATAGATCAGCAGCAGCATCCGACGCTGCCCGTCTGGTGGTCACAATCGAATATTTACTTTACTTGCGCAGTATGGGTGTTTCAGGAGCCGTTGCACAGAACCGCCTATCTGATCTCGGTGTTTATTTTCACCTCTTAGGTTGGAACGATGTTACTAAGGTTTTCATCATTCGGCAGGCTATTATGGGTTGGAGGAGGGAGCACACTCGTCAGGGGAACAGACGGCCCATTTCTTTCAGTTTACTTACCCGCCTAATCAACCCACTCCCGCTGTCCGCTCTTCTGCTTTCAAGTCTGCTCTACTCTCTGCCGCTTTTTGACTCGCGTTTTTTGGTTTGGTGCTTTGCGCATTAGTGAATTGGTGTCCCCATCCAAGCGCACTTCAGGAGGACTCCAGTATGATGGTGTCACTCCCTGTGACCGAGGTCTCCGTATCCACTTTCGGAAATCGAAAATTGACCCGTCCGGTATTTGTTCATGGGTTCCCCTTGCTGCCATCCCCGGTCCTATTTGTCCTTTAACCCTTGTTAATAATTACTTATCGTTCTGGCGATCTGGTGACTCCTTTTTCTCACATGAGGATGGGTCTCCTCTTACGGTTTTTCAATTTCAATCCCTTTTTCGGAAATGTTTAGCTTTCATAGGCCTTCCTCTCAAGGTATTTGGTACGTACTCCATAAGGATAGGAGCTGCTACCGAAGCAGCCCGTGCTGGTTTGCCTAACTCCGAGATCCAGCGCATTGGTAGACGACGTTCCTCCTGTTTTTCAAGATATATCAGACCAAATTTATTGCTTCACTAACTTTATTATCTCTTCATAGGTGGTGTAAAACACACAGTGTGGATACTGGGCCACTCCTACATCTTCTGGGCATCCCAAAGAGCAGAACGTCGACCAGGTGACAGAGGTCTTGGGTTCCACGGCATCAACGTTTTTTGGAGAGGAATAAGAGGCTTGACCTGGCCTCAGGTTCTTCCTGAGGTGGTGCGGATAGCTCAGACTGCTTCCTCTCCCTTAATTCTGCGGGAGGGAATGATCTCTGCTCCTTTCAACTAGCGGAACTCCTCACAATCATGCACTCCGACGTGGATAAATTCCACAGACTTTTTCCAGAGCTTACTCTGATTTGGTTAGAGGTCATGTCACGTGTTGCATGGTAGGGCGCGAGAGATGCGGCGGCAGTTGAACGTTCTCGGCGCACGCTTAATGCCCGCTTGTCCCGCTTTATCCGTTTTAAGGCCAGAGTGGTCATGAGGCATCACCAACTTGAGAGAGACAATTCCAGTCTTATGCTACCCGATGGTGTCCATCTGACGGAAATAGGGCTGGATATTTTTCTCTCCGGTCTCCAGGATAGCATAGAACAGGCTTTGTACCAAATGGGTGGGGGTCGGAGCGAAGTATAAATACTCCGCTCCTCCTTGGCGGTCATTTGCTCCATCTTGATGTTTTTTTCCGGTACGAAGTCTGACTTGCTCCGGGAGTCCAGCTGTGGCATATGGATTCGCACCTGTTTCAGCTGGCAAATAGTGCCTTAACCGAGTTTTATGCCAGTTGCGTACTGAGCAAGTCCTTTTTGGCTGTGACCGACTTCTACCCATTAAAAGGAGTTTTGGTTAAGATCTGTGTGTTGTCATTATTCCATGGGACTTTTTGAGGAAATATTGTTGTTGGGTCTCAGCAGTCTGCAGGGCACGCCAATCTTTAATTGAATGCCTCTTGACTGCTGTGCCCTGCTGAAGGGGTTAAATTGTGTGTCCCATGTTCTTTTTCTCCTCTCCTCCTGGCTTTCACCCAATAATCCTCTTCTTCCTCCCTCTTCCCCTCTTTATAAGTCCAGACCCTGCCTCTTCCTGCCTCTCTCCACACAAGCATGGGACCCGCAGTCTGCGTTTCCCACCACCCCTCCCCTTTTTTCCCATGTACAGTGTGTTTTGTTGGTATTATTTGGTTGTTCTGTATTTAAGTCACAGCAGCAGTCATTTGCTCTATCTTGATGTTTTTCTCCAGTATGAAGTATGATATGCGCCGGGAGTCCGGCAGTGGAATATGGATTTGTACCCGTTTCAGCTGGCCAATAGTGCCTTAACCGGGTTTTATACCAGTTACGCGTTGAGCACGTCCTTTTTGGCTGTGACCGACCTCTAACCATTAAAAGGAGTTTTGGTTAAATTCTGTATGTTGTCCTTATTACATGGGACTTTTTGGGGAAATTTTGTTGTTGGGTCTCAGGAGTCATCTTACTACTGTTACAGGTAAAAATGATCATAGACATGTGCAATGTTAGTTAAAAAAAAATCTGGCCTCCTCCTCCCCTTAATAGCCGGCCATCGCACACCATGTTATTTCTTCTCAGCCCAAGACAGCACCAAAGACTGGAGCTGTTATGAGCAAGAGGAAATCCAATTACCGGTTAAGGTAAAATGTTCTGCACATGCCTATGAGTATCATGAAGCGCAGATGTTGTGGCGCTTATACTTACTGCCAGCGCATGAGTAGATCTGCTGGCATCTCTGTCTTTGGTGTCATATATTGGGATCCTCTGTCATTGCTATGCTTATCTTCATTATTAACTGCTAATTTAAAAAAAAAAAAATCCGGCCTCCTTCCTCCCCTTAATAGCCGGCCATCACACACCTCTTCCCGACACCCATGACAGCACTTTCATGAGTGTGAGGAAATCTTACTACTGGTAATGGTAAAAATGATCATAGACATGTGCAATGTTAGTTAAAAAAAAAAATCCGGCCTCCTTCCTCCCCTTAATAGCCGGCCATCGCACACCATGTTATTTCTTCTTAGCCCAAGACAGCACCGAAAGATGGAGCTGTCATGAGCAAGAGGAAATCCAATTACCGGTTAGTGTAAAAAGTTCTGCACATGCCTATGAGTATAGTGAAGCGCAGATGTTGTGGCGCTTATACTTACTGCCAGCGCATGATTACATTGTCTGGCTTCTTCATCTTTGGGGTCTGTGTTTTGGGTCCCTCAGTGTCGTATCCATGGTCATCTTCATTCCAGCAGTGCTTTCAGATGATCATCAAAGTGATGTCCAATCTTCAGTTCTTCAAGGTCTACTGGAGGCTGAGGAAGACAGCTGGCTCTGATGACTATGGAGCTGGTGTCTTGTCAAGGGTTTCCAAGTTGACAAAAGAAAATCCCTTGAACATGGCCTGGTCCTTTGCTTTAAGAGGTGACTTTTTGGCCTCTGCTGCTTCTAATTTCTCCAGATGGTGTGGTCGAGAACTGTGATGAGCTTTAGATGGCTACAAAACAAACAAAAAAATAATTATTACCAAAATCTCAAACGTTCTGGAGAAGGATGATATGAAATGATCTGGACCATCAGACCAGGACCAGCAGCTCTGGATGATGTTGATTTTCTAATGTTGGTGTCAGCGCTAACTGATACTTAACAGAGGTGCAATGTGATCTGGTCATATACTTACTACAGGGATGTGTGGTGGAGGCACTTTCAGGGCTTCCACAGAGACCCAATCAATACACTGGAAAAACACGTGCTCTCGGATGTTACCATGGACTCCTAAGCGTCTGGCAGGATCTTTCTGTAGGAGCTAAAAACAATAAAGTAAAACCCATGAAGGTAAGCGGTAGAGGCAATAAAACATTCTCACAACTTCACCATTTAAATGAATATTGTACAACCCATAGTACTAATAACCTGGAATTATACTGACCTGTTTAATGATGTCATCAATGCCGGAGGATGCCTCATCGAGTGTCAGATGGAACGTACACTCACTGGTAACCATATCTTTTAAGATGACACCAAGAGAATACCAGTCTACTCCGGCGTTATACTCCTCGCCAGCAAAAATCTATCATGGAAGTAAGAACAAAAAGGTCAAAATGTTAACATTCCCATGGACTGTAATTTTAGTGAAAACTAAATAGGAAAGCACTATCATCCCACCTCAGGAGCCATGTAACCTGCAGTCCCAGCGTATTCGGTGGCTGTTCGGTCTCCATGCATGTTGTCAATTGCGAGACCGAAATCTGTGATCTTAATATGGCCCGTTTCAGCCACCAAGATGTTCTCGGGCTTGAGGTCTCTGTGGATGACGCCCTTGGAGTGGAGGTACTGGATTCCACAGACCAGTTCAGCGGCATAGAATCTGACAGAAAGACATGAATGAGTGTAACTTTCCGAGGAGAAGACAAGAAACACAAAGATATTGCTTCCAGACAATATTATCTACATTGACTAGACCAGAGGTCCCCAACCGCCAGTCCGCGGACCAGGACCGGGCCGTTGGGGTTTTTCAGCCGGTCCGCGGGGAGAGGGGGCCCCTCCAGCCTCCAGCAGGGCCGCCATCAGGGCATGACTGCCCTGACTCCAGTATGGGGCCCGGCCGGTAGGAGCCCCCTCGGAGCCCCCCTCTTGTGCGTCTCTCTCCTCATGGGGCCCCCGGCCGCATGCTAAGCGCCGGGTCCGGGACATCTTAGCGCTGCGCTGCTGCGGCAGCACCTTCATGATTCCCCTGACTTCCGGTCATGTGACGGCGCCGTCACATGGCCGGAAGTCAGGAGAACCTGGTGTCAGCGATTTGGACGAGCGCCAGGATTCTGCAGGGATCGCATGGGGGTAAGTATAACAAGTTTTATTTTTTTTTAAATACAATTAACTAGGAGTGGGGGGAATGGGAGATGCACATGGGGGGAGGGGAGAGATGAGAGATGCACATGGGGGAGGGGAGAGATGAGAGATCCACATGGGGGGGAGGGGAGAGATGAGAGATGCACATGGGGGAGGGGAGAGATGAGAGATCCACATGGGGGGGAGGGGAGAGATGAGAGATGCAAATGGGGGAGGGGAGAGATGAGAGATCCACATGGGGGGGAGGGGAGAGATGAGAGATGCACATGGGGGGAGGGGAGAGATGAGAGATGCACATGGGGGGAGGGGAGAGATGAGAGATGCACATGGGAGGGAGGGGAGAGATGAGAGATGCACGGGGGGGTGAGAGATGCACGGGGGGGTGAGAGATGCACGGGGGGGATGAGAGATGCTCGGGGGGTGGATGAGAGATGCACGGGGGGGGTGAGAGATGCACGGGGGGATGAGAGATGCACGGGGGGTGGATGAGAGATGCACGGGGGGGTGAGAGATGCACGGGGGGGTGAGAGATGCACGGGGGGTGGATGAGAGATGCACGGAGGGGATGAGAGATGCACGGAGGGGATGAGAGATGCACGGGGGGTGGATGAGAGATGCACGGAGGGGGATGAGAGATGCACGGAGGGGGATGAGAGATGCACGGAGGGGGATGAGAGATGCACGGGGGTGAGCTGCACATGGGGGGATGAGAGATGCACATGGGGGGGTTATGTTTACATAACTTTGTTGCCTTATGAAGGGCGGGGGGGGCCCCCAAAAATTTCTTGCACAGGGGCCCACTACAGTCTGTGTCCGCCCCTGGGATGAAGTAAATGCAGCTGAACAGCAGCTGTCAGGACAGCTGCCCTGTCCTGCTGCAGGGCGTGATGGGGCCTCAGTGATGCGGCTCCTGGCACAGCACATTATGTGGGGCTCCTGGCATAGCTCCTGGCGGGGACCTGGTCTACACTATATGATAAGTATGCACTAAACTCCAAATCCCTCCATTACCCCGCCCCCATATGACCAAAGCCCCACCCACCCCACCCCCTCCTTGCTGGGCCATGGAAAAATGATCTTGCTTCAAGCCGGTCCCTGGTGCAAAAAAGGTTGGGGACCACTGGACTAGACGATTAGAACAAGATGACCATATGCAGAACATACAACAAATCCTGCCAGATCCCACTGAAGAATAATGAGGCCACTCAGATTTCTGTCAATGTTCGGG